>NC_133806.1:13258755-13858755 GCF_043250625.1 Sebastes fasciatus
GCCAACTTAAGGGCTCATTTCATTGTTCATTTTCTGTTAAATGTACCTGCAGACAAGCAAGTAGACAGTCAGAGTCGACAGACACACAGGACGTTTTGTAAGTGGCTTCTGTTGCTTAATAAATGTGTACCTTTTCACAGATCTTATCAAATACATGGTTTCTCATTGTTGTCACATACTTTAGAGTTCTGGTTTTGCAGGAAATAGATAAGAAACATTGCTGTTTGAAGGGAGTGCATTATGAAAGTATTTCCACAGCAGCCATCAGATTACTCCGACATAAGAAGAAAAATGCAGATACGTGTCACTGTAGTACTATAAAGAATGGACGAGCCACACATTATTCATGAGCTATCTTGTTAAGAAGTTAAACTCTGAGAACAAACGATACACAAGAATGGACATTGTGGAAGGAATGATGTGCAAATTGACAGTTTCTTGCATTTAAAAAAAAGCAATTTATTCGATTGTTCAAAACACTCACTCCAAACCATTTGTAGTTGTTTTGTGTCCCTTTGTACAACAAAGAAGTGTGGTCATTTTGTGTCTCTGTGTTCACTTTGAGTCTTTATGTGGTGCTTTGAGACTCTCTATGGATATTTTGCATCTTTGTGGTCATATTGTGTCCGTCTGTAGCCCTTTTGCGCCTCTCTGTGGACATTGTGCGTATCGCTGTGGCCATTTTGCGTCTCCCTGTGGACGTTTTGAGTCTCTGTGGTTGTTTTGCGTGTCTTTATGGTTGTTTTGAGTCTCAGAGGATGCTTTCTGTCTCTTTACGGTCGTTTTGCATCTCTGTGATTGTTTTGCGTCTCTCTGGTTGTTTTACGTGTCTTTGTGGTCAATTTGTGTCTCTGTGGATGCATTGCGTCTCTTTGTCGTCGTTTTGATTCTCTCTGTGGTCGTTTTGGGTCTCTTTGTGGTTGTTTTGTGTGTCTTTGTGGTTGTTTTGAGTCTCTTTACGGCCGTTTTGCATCTCTTTGCAGTCATTTTGCATCTCTTTGCAGTCATTTTGCATCTTTGTGGCTCTTTTTCATCCCTGTGTTTGTTTTGCGTCTCTCTGATTGTTTTACGTCTCTCTGTGGTCGTTTTGCGTCGCTATGTGGTAAATTCGTGGTTGTTTTGCGTCTCTTTGTGATTGTTTTATGTCTCTTTGTAGTAATTTGATTGAATTTCCAACAAGAAATGTTAACAGTCACTTCTTCCAGAGACTCAGGTTCAGGGGCCCCCGGGCCTGTACCTGGTAGTCCTGTTCAGTAATCCATCCGTAATACTAATAAACCAACTACCTCACCTTCCTACTCTGGTATGGGGAGTAACAGATTTGGCCAAGTCATATTCTTATACAGACAGCATTAAATGTTTTCTGTTGTTATGTTAAAGTGAGAGTGTGTTTGTCTCAGTTGTCCGTCAGCTGTGTGGTTAATCGCTGAAGTCTCCTTGATGCTAACTTGAAATGATGTAAATGGTCAAATTCTTGAATAAAATAAATTGGAAATGAGAGATTTTGATGGAACACTTCATGGCACAAGGTTTTAAAAATCTCTTCTATAGGGAAAGTGTTTGTAAAGGACTTTAGCTGTGAGTGTGTTGTGGAGTAGGGATTTGATTCTGCATGTTTTGATAAGCTCTAAAACAATAGTGGTAGAGGAAGTATTACTATTGTTGCTGTTATTGTGAACTGAACAAGAACTTACGTTTGCACCATTGGAAGGTTAAATGAATTAGATTAAAATGTTTAATTCATAAGAAATGTATCTCGCAAACCTAAATGTTTTATAAAATTTACAGTAAAAGCATATTGTTGATGTTGCTTTACATTACAAGTTTACACAAGATGTGACTACTCTTCCCTTTGCATTAAGGTCTGAATCCTAGTGATGTCTTGCTTTCTTGTTTCACCTCAGACAGTGCATCTCCACAGGAGACTTTCTATGAAAGCTAAAGGAAATGAACTCCCATCCATAATTGAGCGTTAAGGAAACACCACCCTGATAAAGGCAAGATAGCTGAAAATGTTTGACATGGTCTCACGGACTGGTCTGCACCAGAGAGCTCGGGTGTGCATTCTCAAAATTAGCCATAAGGAAACATCATATTTGTAATTCCACCTTATTTTAGAGACATACAACTTGTCTAACATTATCAATTAATTCAACAACACAGGAGCGCTTCTATGCACATCATCATTTAGCCACATGAGGTCACTGTGCTACTGGAGGTTATTAATGGCAAAACAGGAAGGAATGAACCACAGGAAATCATGACGACTAGTGAATTGCAGTTATAAGACGAGAAAACACACATAGGTCAGTGTTTATTTTGTTGACCTGCAGATGTGCGCAATGAAAATTTGCAGCAGATGCCATGTTCTTCTGTGGTTCATTTACATCACGATCCCAGGTAAGACAAAGAGTTTAAAATACTTAAGTAAAAGTATGGGCGGCAAAATGTAAATTAAAGTATTACAAGTGAAAGTGCTCATTAAGAAACGGCATGGCCTCTTTCATAGTGTTATATTATTGGATTAATACATTAAGGTGCATATTAAAGGGGACATATCATGCTCATTTCTAAGTACATGCTTGTATTTTGGGTTTCTACTAGAACATGTTATATGCTTTAATGTTCAATAAACACATCATTTTGTCATATATGCCTAAATATAGCTGTATTCACCCTCTGTCTGAAAAGCTCCGTTTTAACGCTTGTCTCTTTGACTCCCCTCCCGGAAAAGCCCAGTCTGCTCTGATTGCCTTGCAAGAAAAATATAGTGCACCTTGACAAGAATTGTTTTTACTGTTGAATTCTCTAAATGCTAAGGAAAGGTGCTTCAATGCTTCGTTTCGTATCTCATTTAGCATAGGACACACTGGACCATCCTTTACCAAAGGAAAGGTCTCAAAATTCCTTGTGGCAGCAACATTTAATGCAACGCACCATTCGACCTTTCATGAAAACAAACAATATGCATATCCATCTTGCATAGATTTAACAATTATTTTCATACATGTTGATAAGTGGACAGTGACAATCATTTATATATTTCGAACATGCAACAAATAAGTAACAAACTAAACAATACTAACAAATGAAATTAACAGTAAACATATAGCAACTGTCAATAAACAAATTTTCATAAATAATCAAAATAAGAAATAATATGTCCGAAAAGAAGTAGGAAGAAGTATACACTTACAGTATATGGTCCCAACCTACCCTTTCTCCATAACTCAAACAATTAACTCAATATTTATCATATAAACTTTTGTGACTAGTAAACTATATTCCCTTTTTTAATTTCATTTCTAACCTTGGTAATAAAGTAATATTTTTCAGCGGGTTGTCCACACTTAAGATAAGATAATCAGAATCAGAATCTTTATTTATTGCCAGGTGTATCAGGTATACACTAGGAATTTGCTTTGGTTCGTCTGTGCAAATAAGTAGTAAAAAACTAACAATAGAATAATTAAAACGTTAAAATAAAATAATTGAAATTTTTAGGAATATACAAATATAAACAATCCCTTGCAAGTATTGCAAGTAAATTGTTAATTAATAATTGTTATTAGCCCCGCGTCTGGGAAATCTGCAGTGTTACAGCAGCAAAGTCGATAGTGCAACAATAAGAAGCATCAGTTTAAAAAAGCAAGATAGACCTACTGTATAATAGCCTAAATAATTTTATAATAAAAAAGCAAAATATAAATATCTATATAAAGTAGATACACTGAACGGTTGAATTCACAAAGAAATACTGACAGGCTATTGAACAGTTTGATTGATATTGCACATAAGTGAATGTCAGTTTTGGTATGTGTGATCTACTTGAGCAGTGTCGTTTGTAAAGTGTGACAGCAGCAGGAAGGAAGGACCTGCGGTATCTCTCCTTCACATACCGTGGGTGAAACAACCTTTTACTGTAGAAGCTGTTTATAGAGCCTGCACAACATTGAATGCACAAAGAAAAGTCCTTATGAATTCTTCTTCACCTCATGACGTTTTCCATCGAGGTCAAGGAAAAGTGATCAGGAAAAGACATTAGGAGGCAATTTTTTGACTTTTCGACCACAGCCATTGTTCTCAAGCTGTAGGCGGTATATTCTAATGAGCTTTCTGTGTACACGGGGGAGTGTGGTGCCTGGAGGGACAAAAAACAATAATTTAAAAAAAGGGGTTTTTTTAGAGGTTATGTTGTGAAACATAACATGTGTTAAAAAATATGTTAGAAACTAAAGGAAGACTCCATATATAACCTGGTCTCACGGGAAGGCGTATAAATAGCACGACATTCCACGTGTCATGAGGACACATTTGTAATTTCTACGCCACTTTCGCGTGTCATTTTTACGCCACGCAACAAAACTACAGTAATGTCCACAGGCAACAAAACCACTTACTTTAGTTACTGTTTATTGTTTAGGAAAAACACCATGGTTGGCCTTAAAATAAGTATGTAAGTTAAGTAATATACGTACGGAAACAACATAGTATGAAAAACACGTCACAAACGTCACTAAAAAACGTGACAAACTAACTTACAAAATAAAACAGACTTTTGTGCGTACGTGCTGCCATATATGTCTAAAATAAAGTGAAATTACAAATAAAGTTTTTAGTTTGATTGAGGAATCATATCACACATTCTGTATCACCTTGTTTTTTTGGCAGTTTTTGAGGCACAAGAAGTCAAAGTCTGGCCTGAAGTGACGGGATACCTCGGGCAGGATGTCACCCTGCCATGCCAATTCATCCCAGGACCAAGAGGCGACCCTTTTACTCAGATTCAGTGGAATCTCGTAAAACCAGAAGGAGAGAAAATCTCCATTATTGTTTTTAGTGTTCAATTTGGAGTTTATGTTCAAGAATCATTTCTGAAGGAGAGTGGAGACTGCAGAACAATCTTTGATCATTAGAAACGTGGAAATGGGAGATGCAGGGTCGTACACCTGCACATTTTCAGCCTTTTTCCAGTGGTTCATTTGCTGGAACCACCAACCTTGTTGTTCGAGGTGAGTATAAACAATATTTGAAGTCTAAAAGAATATCTGTAACTACCCTGACATAGGAATCAGAAGCTCAATACACAGGTAAAACAGGATGAATTAAAATGAGGGTATCACAGCAGGGTTTGAGTTAACAGGCAGTCACTCGGAAAATACAAATACATCCAAAGATAGGCAGGCAAACGTCTAAAAGTAGGCTCAAAATTGTTTTTTAATACAGTACTTGAATAACCACTGATCAAGACTACGTTGTGTGTACACGGGTACACGAGTGTGGTGCCTTTGAATTGTGCCAGGAATCACACATATGATGTTTGTCAATTTAAAAGATAATTTTTCGAGTCAAGAAAGTCGCTGTAAAACTGTTGAACAGTTTGTTTTAAAACTGTTGAAGTATAAGACTGTGAAAATATGTAATAAGAAAGACTACACACCCAAATGTGGCGTAAGTGACGTCTCTCTCTCTGAAGCTATGATTATTGTGTGTTTCGTACTGTACTCACATGAGCAACGAGTCTTGCTCGTTCTTCTGCTTCCCGGCTCATAAAAAGACCATCATAACGTTTCATTTGTGTGTGGCACATAGCTAAGTTAGCTAGCTGCCTAGTGTTGGTGACGTACATTGTACGAGACGAGAGATCTAGTTCACGAAGCGGTTTCATACAAAACTAGATGATACTACGACAAACTGCTTCAAACAGGATCAAAAAAATATTTGTCTCTCGCCGTTGACTACCGTATATTTTTTCCGAAATAAGGTCACATGGTGGTCCATCGGAAGGGGGCGGGACTTTTCCAGAAATCTCCTTAGGTTTAAATTACAAATCTACTTGGTTAGGTTTAGAAATAGAACATGGTTTGAGTTGAAATAAATCCTTTCTGGCAGAAAATCCTGAACACAAAGACTCATCCCGTGTGCAAAAAGAGCCGAACAGTCGAGGCACCGAGTACTAGCCAATAATAGCACAGTAGGGCGGGACTAGGCGGAACACTCTTGGGAAAAAAATAACGCGTGCAGGTACCTATGGCCAAAACACACTGAGGACAACCACTGGATGAAGAGGGAATTACATGCTGGGTTGGTGACTCGCAGACATGATACATACACTAACATTATCAACACCAAACTTTAATTTAAAATTATTTATAGGAAAAGCCCAACATTTTGGGGGGAAAAAAACACTTGGCTGAGAAGATCAATACCAATCCTTTCATCCAACTCTTGGCAAGAAAGACAGATGTTTTTATACTGCCCTCTTGGCCAGGTCTCTCTTGAAAATGAAATTGAAGCGTGTTTCCCAAAATTTCAAACTATTCAATGTCATTGAAGAAAGACTTTCACATGGCTTGAAGTTGATCATAGTTGTGTTTCTTTTTCCAGAAGCGCCAAAAGCGATGCCGATATTACCAAGAATGATTGCTGCTGGAGTATTCGTGCTGATAGTTGTGACCATGCTTGCCACAACTTACTTTATCATCATCAGAATAAGGTGTGTGTGTGTGTGTGTGTGAGTCTCCTGTATTTTATGTAGGACTGTACAAAAGGACCAAGAGGGTCACAACACAAGATATTACTAATAGGGCTGTCACTTGATTCAAATATTTAATTTGCGATTAATCGCATGATTGTCCATGATTAATCACGATTAACTGCAAATTAATCACAAATTTTGTATCTTTTCAAAATGTACCTTAAAGGGAGATTTGTTAAGTATTTAATACTGTTATCAACATGGGGGTCGGCAAATATGCGGCTTTATGCAAAAGTATATACAGCGGGTAAAATAAGTATTGAACACGTCACCATTTTTCTCAGTAAATATATTTCCAAAGATGCCTTTGACATGAAATTTTCACCAGATGTTGGTAACAACCCAAGTAATCTATACATACAAAGAAACCAAAACAAATAATTTCAGAAATTAAGTTATGTTTAATAATGTGAAATGACGCAGGGAAAAAGTATTGAACATGCTTAATGATATTTATTTAATACTTTGTAAAAAAGCCTTTTTTGGTAATGACAGCTTCAAGACGCCTCCTGTATGGAGAAACTAGTCGTATGCATTGCTCAGGGGTGATTTTGGCCCATTCTTCCAAACAAACAGTCTTCAAATCTTGAAGGTTCCGTGGGCCTCTTCTATGAACTCTGATCTTCAGTTCTTTCCATAGATTTTCAATTGGATTCAAGTCAGGTGATTGGCTGGGCCATTCTAGCAGTTTTATTTTCTTTCTCTGAAACCAATTGAGAGTTTCCTTGGCTGTGTGCTTGGGATTATTGTCTTGCTGAAATGTCCACCCTCGTTACATCTTCATCATCCTGGTAGATGGCAGCAGATTTTTATCAAGAATGTCTCGGTACATTTTTCCATTCATCCTTCCTTCAATTACGTGAAGTTTGCCAGTACCGTATGGTGAAAAGCAGTTGATTATTTGGGTTGTTACCAACATCTGGTAAAAATTTCATGTCAATAGCGCCTTTGGAAATATATTTACTGAGAAAAATGTTGACGTGTTCAATACTTATTTTACCCGCTGTATATATTTATAATTGGAAATCAATTAACAACACAAAACGATGAAAATATTGTCCAGAAACCCTCACAGGTACTGCATTTAGCATAAAAAATATTTAGATAATAATTAATAATACAAATAATTTAGAGTAAGTTTGGAGTGTTATTTAGCCTACTTCCCGACAAGCTAGTATGGTTGGTACCAATGGATTCCTTAGGTTTTCTAGTTTCATGATGCCAGTATCTTCACTCTAGCTTTAAAACTGAACCTGCTATAACCTAAAAAACACAAATTGCGTTAATGCGTTAAAGAAATTAGTGAAAAACATTCTGCCTACTGAAGCTTTAAGCTCATTATACATTCAGTCCACTCAAAATGAAGAGAAGTCGATTCATTGGTTAATTAAAGCACATACTGTTCTTTAAAAGGTCTCAATCAATTGGAAGAAAATTTACCTCTGAAATCAGGTAGTCAAGTGCAAAAGAACTAATCATAACTCTATTTTCTTTACTCAGACGTGGCGCTTCGGTCAGGCAACGTGTCTGCACGGGTGAGAAAATAATCTCATGTTCTTCTTCTCTATATTTCTAAACAGCATCATATTCATTTATAACTCTTAGGGTTTATTTTAGTTCCCTTAACAAAAGCCTGTCTGTCTTTCAGATACAGACGGCACAGTGATGTGTGATTGAAGGCGACGAGGTGAGCTTAGAGTTGGTTTGAGGCTACATCTTTGTAGTTGAACGTTTTTGATTAGTTTGTTGATTTGATAAAAGAAAATGCATTTAAACAAAATCAACATGATGAGAACGACAGAGCACTAAAGTATCATCTTCAAAACACTTTCTCACTCACATACTGTAGGGTCTACCCTGAAGACAAGCTCAAATCATCCAGAGATGTTTCACCTTCATCCAAAAACGCTGCTTCTGATGCTGAAGATGTCACATGCTTCAAAGTGAGAGAGAGAGATGTGGACTAAAGTAATAATGAATTCTGTCTTTTACTCTTAAAGTTGTTGTACTGTAAATTGCATTAACCACCATTTTGGGAACATTTAGTAAACTTGTCATCACATCCTGATATAGGTCAATCAACTGCTCCTTAAAAAATAATAAGGCCCATGTTATTCTATATTTTTCTTATTGTCAACAAATCCCATCAAAGGAACAAAAGCAATAAGGTGTTTTTTTTAAGCAAATGTTACTCAAACATGAATAAATGGTGCATTTGTTGGTAAAGTATTTTCAGCTGCGGATTAATACACTTTATTTACAGTAACATGTCTATGTGAGTGAGATTGACTCAAAATAGACAATGCCAGTGTTCATTATAATGTAGGAATATGTCACACAGCGCAACAGTGTGGTTAAATTCTGTCTTTATTAGTCTTTATGTCGGTGCCAACAGTAGAAACAGCGGCAACAATGCTGACAGAGAAACAGTACAGGTTGTGTTTCACGGAGTTGCTCAATTGTAGGAAAAAGTCAGCAAGAGTTAGCACACAAACCAATTTACTCCTCAAAACCTTCCTCTTCACCCAGGCTGTTGGTCATCATTAACTACAGTTATTGGGCTTTCTTTGCTTTTTCTGTACTTGTGTTTAAATGCTCTGTTATGTTTTGTCTCTCTACCTCAATGTAAAGTGTCCTTGATTTTCTTGAAAGGCGCTATATAACCGCAAGTTATTATTATTAAACTATCAAAGACAAGAAAGACAAAAGTTGACAACTACACAACCAAAAGGAAACTAAACTGGGTAAAGCAACGGCCATTTAAATTTATGTGGGAAACCAGATTCTAGATGCCCCTTGTAGTTGTTGTTGTTGTTGTTGTTGTTGTTGTTGTTGTTGTTGTTGTTGTTGTCGTCGTCAACTAAACTGGACATCACTCACAATGTTTGGCAACTAAGATGTTTACTTCTCTTACTCAGTTGCTAGCCAGTGTTTGAATTTGAGTCTTATTTGTTGTAGTTGCATCTACAACAGCTTTAAAACCCAAAAGATAATTGCATATTATGATGGAGAACTGTACTGCATGTATTATTTTCCTCTCACCCTGTAGTCTCTATACAGTTTTGTGTATGCTCTGTGATAATGTCAGAATCCTGTACGCAGATGTTAAAGTCTAAGTATGATTTATTATACCCCAAAAAATGTGACAAAATGGTTCTTAAAGATGCTATAAAGATGCACACACATCATCACTGAACATTACCAACAGTCAGGTTTTAATCACTTGCTAGTTTCCAACCAGCGTTTCCTGACAGTGTTATTTGTGGATGTGAGATAATAACTTTTCAAAAACAAGTTACAAAGTGCTTTGCAAAGCCATGAAACCAATATATACCTGATACATTTGGAATTAAATAATTCAATAAGGTTAACACAACACATTCAAATGTGTTACTGATAACATTTTTATGTTGACGAATAATTAAAAAAAAAAAAAAACATCCACAGAGCTTTTAGAAAGGTGCCGAATAAAAGAATTGTTTTTTCTCAAAAAATGATTGTGAATTATTCATTTAAAAAAATGTTGACGGGTCCGGGACGATTGTTTTGTTGATCTCTGTGGAAGATGTCTGACTGTCCATTCCTACTTCTAACAAGGCTTGTCAGCCAATAGTTAACAATGTTGGTATCATGTGGTATCTCTGGGTCGGCAGCGATCAAGTTGCCAGTTAGTGTGGACAAAAGCAATAAATAGCTGAGTTTGATGCAGTGGGCTACCTCCGAGGTCTGAGAAGTGAAGCCAATGCGGAAGTGCCTTAAACTTTCATTCTTTCTAATTACCAGCAGGGGGCGACTCCTTTGGTTGCAAAAAGTCTGATTATGTTATGATTATATTATTATTAGTAGTAAATTATGGTCCCATTTAGAGTCAAATAGACCATACAGCAGGGTATGCTTTAGGGCGTGGCTACCTTGTGATTGACAGGTCGGAAGTTGGAAGTTGTCCATGTTTTCGTCTTCTGTCAACTTCAACCCTTTCACAGTGTGTCTTCAGTTCATGAAAGTTAATCATAACCTTTTTGGTCCCCTGAAAAAGTCTTATTCAGGGTTTGGTTGTACTTTGTTCCACCCTCTCATGTCACTTCTACCTGCAAAAAAATATCATGTTGACGGCCAAATACCAAGATGGGGACGACAAAAATACCAAACACGAGGATTCAAAACCGTAGTCCACAAACCAATGGGTGACGTCACGGTGACTACGTCAACTTCTTTTATACAGTCTATGATTTGACGGTAAGCGTCCGGTACCAATCCCAAGTGCTCCTATTAGCTCTCTTAGCATAATCATCCAAACAACAATAACCCATAAAATCACAATTCAGCATATTTAAACAAAACCAACAACCTTAACTAATGCGTCACCGGTTACATTGTCAAAATGAGAAAAATAACAGCTTCAATCCCGAGGAGCTACGTTAGCATCTTAGCAATAGTGACGGTTGTGTCAAAATGAGATTAAAACATAAATGCACATTATAAAAACAACAAGAACAGTTCGATAGAATGCAATTCAAAAATAATGTGTTTTTTAAGAGAGATTTAAACAAAGAAACAGAGCAGGCCTACCTGATCTCCACCGGCAGGTTGTTCCAGAGTCGAGGGGTCCTCTTCTTATGTCCGGTACTGTCATGGAGGGGAGTGTGACACAGCAGTTCAATGATTAAGTGACAACAGTGAAGATGCAAAGGCTTAAGAGCATGGGCAGAAGGTCCAAACAGAAGTAAATGATAATCCACTGGAATGAGGCAGGAAAAATTTGCAGGCAGATACAGGTGTAGGTTTCAGGATACTTAGGAAGGTCTGAGGGCATCTGGTGGACCGGTAGAGGATGACACGTCTGAGGAGTTAGAGGAGAGCACATGACCTGCAGGGGAAAGTGAGCAGGGAGACAGAGAGCCAGACAAAACAAACTACTAGACAGTCCTCAAATCACTCTGTGCTGTCAGAACATGTGAGATCAACATCAGTTTTCTGCAGTGTAAAAACATTATTTCTGTGTTGTTTCATTTATTTTATGGTGAACTTCAGTGCTTAAGACATTTGATCACAATTACCATCTGTGCTGTTAGTCAAAATACATAAACATACGAAAACATAAGGGCTCATTACATGTTTTAATTTGTTGCGCAGTTACATCTGTTTTGTGCTGAAAGTCGGTGCTTAAGTTTCGTTTACAATCAGTGTAATGCTTTTGAGATAATTCAGTCCTGTTGCTTCACATCATGCTTGCTTGAAATAGAAACAACAGTACACTGTTCCGTAAATTGTTTCTCCTTTTTAAAAATAGAATGTGTTGCTGTGGCTATTGCTTAGTAAAGTTGCACATTTTCACAGACCTTACCCAATCTGTGGTTTCTCATTTTCCGTTAGTACTGTAGAGTTCTGTCACGACAGGAAATAGATGAAGAAAGACAAGACGGAAGTTGTTTGAAGAGAGTAGGGGACATTTTCCTGCAGAATGAGTACTTTAACTTTTGATACTTTAAGTACATTTTGATGATAATACTTTTATACTTTTACTTAAAGGCAGGGTCGGTGATTTTGACAAACTTGCAAGAGTACACTATATTTAAAAAAATGATCCAAACGAAAAACCGAGCCCAGTGTTGCCAACTCTTTCCAATGAAAGTAGCGAGCAGCAGTAGCTCCAAAAGACCCTAAATCTAGAGAGAAAGTCGCCAAGTCGGCAACGCTGACAGTCCGTCTCTTCAGGCCTCCCTCCAAAACCACTCCTCCAAAATTATCATTATGAACATATCATTGATTTATTGATTGCTGTCAGGATGTAATGAGAATTTCAACTAATTTAAACAAAAAATGTTTCTAGATTCTTTACCAACCCTACCTTTAAGTACTTGTTAGATTGTTGTAGTGGCACTTTTACTTCAGTAAAAGATCTGAGTACATCCTCCCCCCTGGCCTTATGACAGTGTTTCCCTATCAGTAAATAATATCACTCAAGACACGAGAGGGAAAAATGCTGCGAACCTTCCACTCAAAAAGTAAAGACGCACGTCACTGTGTGGGACAGTTTGAATATTTTTATTCCAAAAGAAGTTTGTGTGTCTATAGGTTTGAACAACAGGGCGATCTCTCTGAAGAACATCATTGCACCTTCGTCCCAACACCTCCCATCCCCCACCCGTCACCCACAATCACACTATAGAACCTCCTGCTCTTCAATAGGAATAATAACAACAATTTAATCATAATATTCATCATCAGTTTTAATAATCCATTTAGCACTAGTATAGAAATATGAAAAAATACCAAAGAAAAGAACATAAAAGTAAACAAAAAGGTTTGTTTTGTGGAGTGACTGTTCAGACACCCCATCTGATTTGTTTTGTGACCCTCCCTTCCCTTCATACTAGCAGTATTTTGGCTTCTTAGGGTTTGTACCCTCCTCTTGGCTCTCCACAGTAATGCTTTGCAGCTAATAAATGCTTTCAGCTGATGGTTTAAAGCTGTCGACAGCCACTTATTGGCTATGTGGTGCATGGTCACATATCAAGTTTTGTGAATTCGTAAACAGAACAAACCAAAGAAGACACGGAAAAGAGACAAATTTGAAAACAACAAAAACAACCAGCAGGTTTACAACCTTTAGACAACGAGGAAATTAGAAAGGAACATGTTGTGGACGGGTGTGTTTCTGTTTGTGTGAGCGCACTGTGACTTCTTGAGGAAAAGGGGTCGGCTCCTGTTGCCTTGTCAGCATTCTGAACACAAAGGCAGAAGTAAACAGAGGGAAAGAGACACATCACACCAAGGCCTGCTTCTGCTGACAGCAATCATTCAGACAAACGGCATAATGTGTGCAAACAATGTTATCATTCATTATCTGGAGCACAACACTGTCGACAAATCTGTTTCACTGCAAGATGCATAATTTTATACAGCAATGCAATGTTTGCCCAGACAACAATGCCGGTATGTTTTTTTTTCCAGGGGATTTGTAAAGGGCTGAACTGGTGGGTTTGCACACTTTGTATTACTGCTGAATATGGATGGGTGGGAAGCCAGTGAGGGATTGTGTTCCTGCTGTTTGCTGAGATCCGAGATGATAACTTCTCAGTTAAAGGTGAAGCAGCTGGTAACTTTATGTGTACTGGAGGAGACTCATAGGAGTCCAGAGGTTTTTAGAGACAAGGGCTGTATTCAAAACCGCATTCTATAGTAGTAGTATGTACTGATTTGGCCAAACTGTAGCATGTAGTATGCAGTATGCGAACACAAGCTAAATCTACAGTATGCCAAAAGTACCCGGATGTTGTACTAATTCAGAAAAGGCTTCGGACAAGGCTACCTCGCCTACTGTATCCCACAATGCAAAGTGCTGGAATGCTAAAGGCTATGGTCACAACAACAACAGCTTGATTTTTAGAAATCACCTGTGTAGCTTTTGAATATTGGCAGTTTTACGATATTAGATGGCGAATCGAACATTCCCTCCAAATTTTTTTGTTGAGAAACTCCGCAAACTGCTGTGACTGCTAACTAGCGTTTGCCGGGCAGTCACTCTAACAGACCCCGCTATGAGCTGGCTTGAGCTCTCAAGACGCCGGTCTCGTAGACGAGGGGCTTTTTTTCCCTTGTTGACGGATAGTTTGTTTAAATATCACAACACAAATGTCTACTGTAAAATTAACAGGAACCTGTGATTATCTGCCTATTTGGAGTTGAAAAGCTCCACAATTGCCCGAGGGTGTAGCTCACTCGAGAGCCGGCCAGTGATGCTCATAGACCGGCTACAGAGCAGCAAGCAGTGGCGAGGGAAGAGGCGAGGTAAAGCGCTGCGTCTGACGGGGTAGAGAGATACCTGCTGAGACAACACAAACATTACTCTACTTTTGTTTCTGTAACTGAAAAGCAGTTTGAGTACATTTTGTCGAGTAATGTATTATATTTACCGTCTCCCCTTGTTGATGATCCTGTTTCGTGTTACTTCACTATGAGCTGTTAGGATAAATAGTTTAGGGGGTGGTGGAGCTAAACCTGCAGTATTCTATAAAGTAAACAAACAGTGGTCACAAACTGCTCACAGGTCACAGTAGAGTTACGAGTTTTGTTTGTGCTCCTTTTGTAAGAGCTGCTTTAACGGCTAAAGCCTGGTCTAGCATACTGCAAAATACATCACTTTAACTGTTTCATACTGCATACTACTGAGGAACGCAGTATGTACTGTATACTGTATACTGCGTTCATCAGTAGTATGTAGTAGGCGGTTTTGAATACAGCCAAGGACTGTGGCACAAATGGAGAAATCAACATTCATAACCAGAGGCAAAAGAAGGGGGGGGGGAAACGCATTGACAGGTTCAGGAGGCTGGTAACACTGACTTTCGAGAATTGAGAATCAGCTGCTGGAGAGCATTACATTCATAAAATCTGCTGTCAGGAAATCAAACCATAACAGACAAACAATAAGCAAACACGGACACTGAACAGGATGATGGGAATTCAGTAATATCTTGCATTGAAAATGTTGCATCAGCTAACCCTCAAATCTTTTAGCAGGATTTTCGAATTTCCTTGAACACCCCAGAAAGACTTTTTTTTTTTAGAACAAAGAGTATTAACTATAAATAAGGGTGTGTATAAACCCCCTTTGTTCAGTAAGTGCTGAATCACTCAGCGAGTATTTCGGGAACTGATTAGATAACTGATTCAATGAACACCAAGACACTGATGAGTCAATGACCTGCAGTGCAGAAAATGCTAATGCAGCACTTGATAATGATTTCATATAAAAAAATATATATATAATCTATGGGATGGAGGAGTGCAAAAAATCAGGACATTTGCTTCTGAGGGGACCCGTTCACAGAGGTGCTGTACCACAGACAACACAGCTGTAGCACATGAAAGTGATGAGTGTAAACTACTATAAAGGGAACTCATGCTGCTGTAACCAATCACACCTCTTTTTTTTTTTTTTTTTTTACTACAGACTTAAAACTGATCTGCATTGTGACCTAAACATTAATGGAAGCAAGAACACAAATCCATTTGGATTATTAAGATCTGCTCTGATGGGCGGTGATGGTGCAGCCTGGCGGTCTCACCACATTCAGTTTTCTTTTTAAAGCAGACTTAAAGGATAAGGCTGCCAATTTTGTATGTTTTTCTTCCTGTCAACAAATCCCATGAGAAGATCAAAAACCACCAAACGTGACCCGCCAGATGGTTTGTTACACAGAACCATCTGAGAAGCCGTCATTGGACACTGATTGGAAAAGGGCAGGTACTTTTAGAAAGTACTTGGCAGGTGATTGGATGAACCATCTGTTAATCAAACGCTTACCGAAGCCAGTCGGGAGAAAAGCAAAAACATTGCCTTCAGTGCCATACTTTGCTCTTCTTACTGTCCAGTTCTGATATAACTGATGCTATTGCAGCATCTACGCTAACCTCTTCAGGAGCCGCCATTACTGTTGAGAACCAACAGTCGCCTTTCTGTGTCGTCTCACACACCTAAGCCACGCCCGTACTCACGATTCTCGCGTGATCCCATGTCGACGCAAGAATCCCGCTGCCGTGCAAGGTAACCAATGTGTTGGTCTGTCTCTCAATAATTTCCGCCGCTTGTTTGTGGCATTTGGCCCCTTCGGTCCGACTGAAGACGCAACTCTTAAAAAATGGGCACAGATATACATTTCATTTTTTTTTTATTTAAAATAGTTTTCAGCAAATGTTACTCAAACCAGTGCAACGGTGCGACTCATTGTGGTTTATGATAGATTTTAAACAAAGGAGGTCTATACTGTAGCACATAGTAATAAGCTACTTGAGGCTTTAGCTAGGGATGCACGGATACCGATACTGGATCGGATATCGGGCCGATACTGACTCAAATTGCTGGATTGGGTATCGGTGACAATGGAGCCGATCTATTCTATTATACTTTTATAATATATACATTATATACTGGAATTTTCATTCCTGTTTAAGTTTTGAATACTGTAATTTGTTGCTGTGATTGTTTACACTTGAATTGTAATTCCTGTTAATTTTGAAGATTGTTTTTACCAAGTTGCTGGTGTATGATTTATCATTTTAATAATAAATAACAATTCGGTAAATGAAAATATATTTATTTATTTGTTACATTTTGTTTTACAAAGTTAGGAAAGTAATGTTTAAGTCCAGCCTGATGTTGCCTTGCACATAAAATAATAATCCCTGTCACTTCCACACTGGTATCAGATCGCTTCTCGGTATCTGCCGATACCGAAAGCCCAGGTATCGGTATCGGGACTGAAAAAGTCGGATCAGTGCATCCCTAGCTTTAGCTACTTATTAGTCAGATCAATTCATCAGTTCATTGTTGGTTTTGGTCTTTTCATTGGATTTGTTGACAATAAGAAAAATAAACAACGAAACCAGCCTTATTCTTTAATAAATAATAATAAATTGTAATTATACCACAATTACTTGCTGTGAAAGCAGTGAATACTCGGAAATCTGTTTAAAAACATTTGGAATGCTTTGAATAATCATCAGCAATAATGTAAGGTGTCCACCATTTAAAGTTAAAGGCCTAAAATAAGCAAATCCACCAGAGCATTCCCTTTAAGCACCGTGGCTAATAAACTGTAGTGTTTAGATTTAGCAGGAGTTTCACACAACAGTAGGGCTGTAACATTAACAACATAATTAAAAGAGACCAGGTTCCCTTCCCAGCCGGAGTGAAAAACATTTCTTCTAAATCTATTTATCAGCGTGTTTCCCTGTGTTCAACCCCCTCCTGAATGAGTCCCCAGCCACCGAGGGGAGTAATTAGGCGATCAAAAGCTTGAGACAGTATTGACGAGGCTGTGTTGAGTCTATCACTCTGGCAGGAGCCTCCACTGTGGACGGCCAAGTCTGTCTGTTAAACAGAGAGAAGGGGAGAAGCTGTAGCTACAGCCTGCTGGCGCATTAACAAGCCCCTTAAAAGATGCCCAGAATTAACAGATCAGGACAGATCTAATAATGGAAGTAGTTCAGTTAGGGATTTCTCATTCAAATTCAGTAGTGTCCTTTTCACTCTCTGCCTCTTTCTATCTCCTCTCTTTCTGTTCTCCTCTATCTTGCCTCACTGGCTCTGCCTCGCCCGGTCTCTCTATCTCTTCTACGCCGTGTGAACAGAGGTGAAAAAGAAGTAAAAGCTTGGCAAGTGTTACCCAGGATAACGAGGGACATTAATTTCACATTTCAAAGCTTCTTCTCCTCTTCTTTTTTTTGTGGCTGTCTGATTATCTATCATTTGTAGAAGGGTGCTGTTGCTGGGTACATGGTTCTCCTCACTTTGAGTAGTTACAGACAGACTCAACAGGAAGCACAAATTTGTACACACACACGCACAGTGTAAAGAAAGGCCGACAGTTTCCTCTGCTACCGTTTGCATTATGTTGTCTTGAAGTTGTTTCATCCACCTTCCCTGATACCATCCAAAAAGCAGCTACGGGTCACAGGGAGGGACACAAAACTCTTGAAACACAGTCAAGTTTATGTTATAATCCACCATATTGTCACACGTAGTCTGTATTTAACTCTGTAATTCCCACTTAGAACAATGGCAATAAAACAAGAAAGACAACAAAAGAAAAAAAAAACAACAGGAAATAATTCTCTGGAAGTCTTTTTAGTTGCTGTTTTAAATCACATACGGATACAGTATGTCCTCCAACAAAGCTTCATTTTACTAGAGGGCTAGTCAGCGTCCAGCGAAGTGTCTGCGGAGGAAAACCAGCGCCCTCAAATCTAAAGTGAGAGGGGGAGTAAGGAGGAAAAAAAGGAGGCCAATGGAAAACCATCATCCGGTCGTGTGCATTTCCGCTCAGATTTGTCCTAACTGACCTTCGGAGTTGAGTACAGGAGCTTAACTGACGACCATCTCACAGCGTGCCATCAGCCAGTTCTGTATCTGTAAGCCTCGAGCTCGACTGGAGAAAGGTTTTCCCTCTTTATTCTCCTTTTAAAGGTCGTCTCATTTTCTATTGGCTGACCTCGCAGAGTTCAACTCTTTTCCCCTCCATCTCTCCCTCTTTTGTTCTCCGATGAATTTCCCCTGTGTAGTGGAGACAAGCAGTGTTTCTCTCAGCAGGACAAATGTTCCTCAGACACATCACCGGCTCCCTGCAGCCCTCCCACCCCGCCCACTGCTTCGGGTCTCAGTCCTGGTCACCCAGTAGGTCTGTGGTGTTGCTGTTCTGTGGAGGTGGAATGGGTCGAGATGTATGAGGCGGGGGGCTGTGGTGTAGCCGCCTCGGGCTGGGCCCCCCTCCGCCCTCACTGTCTGTGTTGGATGAGGATGGCGGTGGGGGTGGGGGTAGCCTGGGCAGGGGTGCTGTTGAAGGTGGTATTCTTGTTGTGGTTGATCCTATACTGCTGCCTGATCTCAGGCTCTGGATCCTCCGGCACTCCTGGCAGATCCGCACGTGGGTGCAGCTGCGGGCGGGCAGCATCACAGGAGTAGGCATTGGTGGAGGAGGGGTGGTGTTGGCCCCGAGCGGGTCATCCAGGAGCCGCTGAGGCCCAGGGCCTAGATCGGGAGGCCCCGTCCCTCCTCCTCCACCTCCAGCTCCACCTGTCAGCGGGCCAGCTCCACTGTAGAGCTTGCCGTTGCTGAGGCGCATCTCCCGCACCAGGCGCAGGGGCCGAGGGGCACCCAGAGCGATGCGCGTGGGATGGCGCAGGGCCGCCGAGCTGCTTAGGGGCCGACGGCGGCGCATACGGGAGCTCTTCTTACAGGAGACGGCGTTTCTGAACTCTGTGATCATCTCCTGACAGACAGACACCTAAAAAAGGTGGAAAAGGAAGGAGGGAGGAAAGAGGGAAAGACGGAAGGGAAGGAGGCAAAGGTAGGAGGGGCGCCACAGACAAAAAGTAGGCAGGCAGCAGAACAAGACGGTGGTGAGGCAGTACATAAATAGGAGAGCGGAGAAAAAAACAAGGAAATTGAAAGGAAAAGCGGAAAAAAAAAGAAGGCGGGAACAAGGCAGAAAGAACAGACACAGTAAGGCATGGTAAAAGAAAAAGTCGAAGGAGAAGCGAGGGCACAGAGATCAACAAATGGAGGGATGGTTTTAAAACAGGAATGAGGAGGCGATGGGGAAGGATGTGGAGATGGATAGAGATGGGAGAATATCCAAGGAGCAGAGAGAGTTATTACAATCCAAACACACAAAACACCAAAATGTTTTTTAGTGTATGGGCACTTCATTATGGCACTATGCACTATGAACGGACAGGCAGGCCTCAGGTGCACATGTACAACTCACGCACACCCTCCCACACACACACACAGTAAGACACCAAACAAATCTTTTCATCATTCCAACAGCATGACCACTGCAATCTGCACCACACGACGAACAAAATGCATCAACATGTCCACTACAAACATTCTCATTTAAATCAAATAAAGAATGTGTGCTCACATAAACAGAAACAATACTCGTTATCGGAGAACAGACACTGATGACAGGAGGTGTGCGTGTGTGTTTGAGAGAGATACAGAGGGAGACAAACAGTGAAATGGGTGAGAAGTAATCCAAGAATGGAAACGAAGAATACCAGCGTACATGTGAGGCGTGTAAAAGAAGATACATCGTGACATTTAATGCCAGGGAAAAAGATCACACTACTTTTTTATGCAAGCAGATATTGGCATTTCTCAATATTGCTTATCCGTGTAAGTTTAGCTCACAAACACTTGCTGCCATACTGTTAAACACCAAACACTAAAAGGGCACAAGGGCTTCAAAACAGGCAGGACATGCAAAGTGAATCCTCTACTTGTTGTCTACATATCGGACACTACAGCAGTTCAGTGCCACATACTTGAACATTCCTCTCATCTCGCATGCACATAACACATTGAACCTCAAATGTTAGAGCAAACAAACAAACACAAATGGAGGCAAAAGCTTAAAGAAATCAACCCACTCTCACACACAAACACACACACAAAACAACATAATCAAAAGGGTTGGCGGGATGCCATGGGAACCTACTGGGGTGTGTCTGTGGGGTCGGCGAGGGCAGGTATGGGGGCATACCTCATCGGTCTCTGCAGAGCGGCGTGTCGACCACACAAACTCCATAATGGCCACAAACACGGCAATGATGAGGCCACAGATCAGCACCACAAAGATGCCCCCAATGTTCTCCATGCCCAGACCTGAGAGTGGGCCAAAGGAGACAAACATTAGTACGTAAATGCAGAAAGGTTTGAATGTATTACTTTACTTTTAAATGTACTAGTCATGGAGAGTACTACACAGCCTCTGGAAACAGTTGTATAATGTCTTAAGTGACTCTGGAAGAGCTCTGTTAAAGTTAAACATTTTGAGAAAATACAATTGTTCGAGGCGAGAGTTAGATAAGAAGATTGATACCACTCATGTCTGTAACAGTGGTAAAGCGTTTAAAGCGAAGTGCCTTAAACTTGCATTCTTTCTATAGCCAGCAGGGGGCGACTCCTCTGGTTGCAAAAAGAAGTCTGATTGTATAGAAGTCTATGAGAAAATGAGCCTACTTCTCACTTGATTTATTACCTCAGTAAATATTGTAAACATGAGTTTATGGTCTCAATCGCTAGTTTCATGTCTTCTTCAATACAGCATGATGTTCATTTAGTAGATTATGGTCCCATTTAGAGTCAAATAGACCATAAAGCAGGGGATGCTTTAGGGCGTGGCTACCTTGTGATTGACAGGTCCCTACCATGGCGTTGTCCGGTCTGGGTATTGTCCATGTTTTCATCTTAGATCTTTAACCCTTTCACAGTGTGTTTACAGTTCATGAAAGTTAACTGTAAAATGTGTATCACCTAAAAATGTCTTAATCAGCGTTCGGTTGTACGTAGCTCCACCCTCTCGTGTCACTTCTGGTTGCAAAAAAGGTGACGACCAAAATGCCGAACTCGAGGCTTCAAAAGGGCAGTCCACAAACCAAAGTGTGACCACTTCATCCACTACTTATATACAGTCTATGGTCTGTACGATAAATATGAAGCTACTGCCAGTTAGCTTAGCTTAGCACAAGAAACAAGAAACTGGAAACAAGGGAAAACAGCTAGCCTGGCTCCGTCCAAAGGTATCAAAATCTGCCTACCAGCACCTCTAAAGCTTGCCAAGAAACTTTTCATTCTAAAACTTTGATGTTTGTACAGATAAAACAAACAAGATATGACATGATAAATATTGGTGTTCACTTTAGAGGACAAAGCTATCCATTTCCCTGATTCCCGTCATGATGCTAAGCTAAGATAATCAGCTGCTGGATGGGATCAATCTTCTCATCTAACTCTCAGCAAGAAAACAAATAAACGTATTCCTCAAAATGTCAAACTATTCCTTTACGTCTGAGAAAATTACTGAAGTGACCTCACTTTCGTAATCTTAGGTTGGACTTGGAGTCTAATGGCGAGAAGGATTTAATAGTAGTAGTAGTATACTAGTAGTAATATTAAGATCAACAAAGTGTGTGCAGGGAGTAGGTTGTGGTGGATGAATGGGTCAAACTCGGGACATTCATCTAGGAAGCCAGGATTTGAGTCCCATTAAATGCCTATTTTCACACTTAGATGACTTTTTTTTTTACTATTATTTTCAGTTTCAGTTGGTTTTCTACTTGGTTAGGTTTAGGAAATACACACATACAGTAGTACATACACACATACAGTATCTAATGTGTGCCCAGGTCGAGTGCAAACAGCACTGTTTGCTACGGACACCTGCGTGCTTGTCTCTGACATGCTGTATAAACCAGAGTGTAAATAGCCACATTGGCTATTCTGCCCCGGGTGCAAATAGTATTGTTCGCTACAGACACCTGGGTGCTAATACCTTCTGCAGATTTGTAATCGACAGCCTGCGTAACAAACTGCAGGGAGTTTGATAGACATGGGTCTAACCCCTCCGGGAGGGTCTATAAGTGTAGCTAAAAATATGGATTTCTCAGCTTCTGCAGCTCCAATTTTGACCATTCTTTTTAAAAATCTGTCTCTTGCAAGTATCTCAATTTTATATAAGTGCAATACTAAATCTCTGGAGTGCTCTTTCAATTGAATTAAAAAGTTAAAATGGCCCATGATGAAGTGGCTGAGTGATTACCAGAATTATGGGGCCCTGAACGCTTGAGCTGCACAGTACAGATGAAGCTCAATGATGCTGAACAGCAAGGCATAAAGTCTGTTTTTTCCCCACATGCACATCAACACGCACATGTGAGCAGACAGACTCCCTCTAATAAAATTGCCATTACACACCACCTGAGACAAACAGAAGACATTTGGGAGAGTAGATTGTGCTAAGCACCCTTCACAAGGACATTAGGTTAGGCATTAGCCATTAGCTGGACTGTAGCGGAGAGTGAGGAGACTATTACTGGGGAAATTAGAGAGAAGGAGGGAGAGGAGACAGACAGCTGCGGTCGACTGACCCTTGGCACGGTGGTCCTCCTCTTTGGGGCATTGGCCTCCCTCCCACCACCTCCTCTTCAGTATCTCCAGCCGGTTATTCTCCTGCAGCTGGAGGATGGCCAGCGTGAGCTCATCTCTGAACGGAGACCCTGGGAAATGACAGGAAAGCAGGATGAGAGCAAGATGTGGAGGACGAAAAAGGTGCAGCAAAAAGAGCCCGAACAAGAGAGGGGTTATTTGAGAAGAGGAGAAAAACATGAAATGAGGAGAGAAAAGGGCGAAGGACTTGCTGTTGCAGCCTTGAGATGGCTACGAGTGATCTTACTTTGAGAATAAAGAGAGGATTAGTGAGAGATAAAGAGTGAGATTACAACCAGACAGAGCCAGTGGTACAGCTGCTAGTCAGACAGCATACAAAGCATGTCATGAACTAGATAGAGTAGAAAACAATGGGAAGGTTTAAAGGGTCAATTCACCAGAAATTGTAAATATATTTTCTCAGTTATCCTAGTGTCGTCTAGCCTTGAAGATAATCAGCACACCGCAATGTGAGCAGTTTTCATTTGAACTGCTTTCCGCAAAATTGTTGACAGTGTGTTCTGTGAATTGTGACAGGGATAGTGTCTGTAGATCACCTGTTCTAGCCGTTATCCTCTGGGAGGCGATACAAATCACTTCCCACTGTGACAAACCATTTCAAAAATACAATCGTTTTATACCCCACTGCAATACAGAACCTGAGCTCCTCCCTCTACAAGCATATATTACCCTCTGAGGGAGTTGTGGAACTGTTGCTGCAGCGCAATGATGTTGATAGAAACGTTTTACACACTGTACCAAAGTCCACCAGCATATCTGCGTGGTCATCAAAGTGAATTATATGGAATTAAAGGAGTAGTTTAATATTTTTTTTTAAATGTGCTTATTCACTTTCTTGACCAAGAGTTAAGGCCTTTACACACTGGGGGAGGTTTTTTTCGCGTGATTAATTTGCGCATCAATATATTTTATTGAACTGTTATTTTTTGTCATTAATACTTTTATAGAACGGGAATTTTACGTCACAAGGTCGATTTTCTGAGCTTTTGCGCTGTAAATAAAGGTATCAACCAATCAAGTTGTACGGAAGTCCCGCCCCTCCATGGACTACCATGGAACCTTATTTCGGTCGTCGAACAGTAGTCAACGGCGAGAGACAAATATTTTTTTCATCTAGTTTGAATTGCGCCATGAATCACACATATTATGTTTGTCAGTTTAAAAGATACTTTTGTAAGTCAAGAAAGTCGCAGTTATCTGTCGATTATTTTCTTGATCAATTGATTAGTTGTTTGGTCTATAAAATGTCAGAAAATGGTGAAAAATGTCGATCACTTTTCCCAAAGCCAAAGATGACTTCCTCAAATGTCTTGCTTTGTCCACAACTCAAAGATATTCAGTTTACTGTCATAAAACTAGAAAATATTCTGGAAGCTGGAATCAGAGAATTTACACTTTTTTTTTCTTAAAAAAATACTCAAACCGATAAATCGATTATCAAAATAGTTGGAGATTAATTTAATAGTTGGCAACCAATTGATTATGCAGCTCTAGTGGTATCCATCATCTACTGTACCTACCGGCAAGAAAG
The DNA here is from genome assembly GCF_043250625.1 of Sebastes fasciatus. NCBI lineage: Eukaryota > Metazoa > Chordata > Actinopteri > Perciformes > Sebastidae > Sebastes > Sebastes fasciatus. The sequence continues at coordinate 13,283,341 of NC_133806.1, forward strand.
CAATTAAGCGTATTTCCCAAAATTTTGAACTATTCCTTTAAATTTAACTATGCCTAGAGGTGAGTAAGAAAACATGTTGCTGTTTTTATTTGGATGAACCAACCCTTTAAAAAATATTTCTAAATATTCTCCTTTTGGTCTGCCTCAAGACCTCTTTCTCTCTTTTTCCTGTCTCTTCATATCTGTGTCTGCTCTCCATGCTGATATACAGTAACTCTTTATCTTTCTCCACACCTTTGGTCCCCCATATCTCACTTTCTGTCCTTTTCCTCCCTCTCTCTGGTCATGCCTTCCTCCTGTTCGTTAGAACAGATCACTGTGATGCAGTGACACCACCTCCGTGTGCTAAAAAAGGAGCTTCAGAGGAGCCAGACGTGTGTGGAAAAGCAATTAACGGCATGTTCATTACTTCCAGTTGAAATACTTACTAATCCCTCAGATAAAAAATAAATCAAGCACGTACAAGACATTTTTCAGATCTAATCTCTCACCAATCAGTACTACTACATGTGTCTATTTAGCATAATTGATCTAATGCAGGTGTTTCTGCCTCTCCAACAGTCAATTAAGGTTTCGATGAGGTTTATAGAGAAAGTCCTTTATATCAGCATTTCTACACAATCTTAGTTATATATAACATCTTTATATTTTTAACTACAGTAAATCTGTGACACTACTGATCATAACGGGCCGGATGTCTGACGTGTTTTTGACGGTAAACAAAGCTCAAGAACTTCTTTTAACACAGTGATTCCCCATCTATGGGTCGGGACCCCAACATGGGGCTGCAAGATGAATCTAAGGGGTCATTGACGTGATTACCAGGGGAGGAACATAATGATATGTTATATTTTTCACATGTTTCTCTAATCTTTGCTTTTTTTCTTGTGAAATACAGTATAGTTTTATCTCTCTGGGCTTCAAGAAACAGTCTAATAAAGGGAAGTCTCTCTTTGACTGAACTGCTCACAGATCAAACAAGTGAACTCTGTGACAGGGGGCTGCAAGTACAGTAGATGTTGCTTCATATTGAGGGCTCACAAGCAAAAACAGTTTGAGCATCTGTGATTTAACATCATAATCAACAAACTAACCGATCGAGGCAGCAGGTAGACCAGCAACTCCCGTGTTCTGCGAGGTAAAATTACTGTTTTTTTCCAATGGAGTCTGGTGGCTTTGGCGAGAGCATATATAACGGCTTCAGTTCCCCGTCAGAAACATAGACTGTATAGCTGTCTCACAGCAAGGTAAACTGGCAAAAATATTCTAAATGTAGTGTACACTTAAACTGATATTGTTTTAGATGAGCCTTTCTTTTAGGTGGCTAAAATTTGTTTTGCTACTGCCCTGTCCACAGCAGTACATTGCTTTGCTTCTCCGCGGTAACTCCTGTCTGCTTCTCCAAACTGGGCTCGTGCCGGCCGTCATCTACTATAGATAATACACTGACTATGGGTAAGTACCTCATACAACCCAAAAAACACCCAAACTATCCCTTTAAGTTGTTGTTGTCTTGACACTACATATTCTTTTGAATTAATCCACAAGCTGTGGAAAAACTCCTGTAAAATACTGTAGCAGTGTTTTGTAAAAAAGGATCAGTGTTGCATCCCTTGTGTTTTCACTGCACAGGTCTTTATTGATAAATTATAGGTCTAATCAAAGACATGACAGCCATATTTGTGACCGTCCGTGACCTTAAATCCCTCGACGAGGCCAAACGTAGCGTTGAATCCAAAACCTTACAGCATTAATGAGTGTTTGCCGCAGGAGCTTTGAAATGCTCTGCCTGAAAATTACTAAATCAATATTGATGTTTTCAAAACCAATTTATAGGCTTCAAAGACTTGTGAACGTTTCATTAACATGTTTTAAACTGTATCTATCTCCCATCCTTTTTTATTGATGTTTTTATGCTTTGAGTCAATATTTTCCTTGTTTGTAAATCACAGTAGGAACTCATAATGTATATAATATTAATACAAGAATCTATTTCTCTAAATAGCAAATAGAGTAAAATAGAAAGTAACAAATAGATTGTAGACCAGATAGTACCTATGATTATCTTTAGTGATGTGATAATTGCTTCTTAAGTGTAACATATTATGAAATAACAACATTACAGATCATTTAAGTGACTAATGAATCTCAGTTATTGTTGTGATGTAATTTCCTTTTAAATTTATCAAATTTAATCAATTATTATCGATTATTTAATCAATTTATCAAGTTTACCGGTTTTACTACATGTGTCAAGTAAATAAAAGTGATATGTTTTATGTAACTTGCTGTTTGTTTTAAGTCTGTTGTCTCTTTTATGTGAAAGGTTTTATGTTTCTATGTTGTTTTTAACTTTTTGCTATTCTATTTTTTATGTGATGTTTGTATGAAACAGGATTATCCTTGTAAAATAAAGGTTAGACAAAAATAAAATAAAAAATAAAGTTATTTAAAGTTATGATATTATAAGCTGCTAGAGGCACTTTTTGTGTTCTTTCTAAAATTATATATTAGTATTATTACCCAGGGGCATGCCAATGCCGTAGCCCTTGGTGTCCAGTAGGCCTCCTATCTTTGTGAGATTACAGTTGAGGCCGCGGTAGTACTCGTTCATGGTGCTCTCCATCAGGAAGGCGTACTTGGAGTTGACCACGCGGGCGATGCCTTCCTCTGTGCTTTTCACAAACACACTGGGCTGCTTAGAGTTCATGTAGTTCCACATCCGCTGGTAGGTCTGGTAACGCGAGTTCTGCAGAGGAACAGGAACACAACAATGAGAATTAAACACTGATTACAGATGCGCGTGTTTTTGTACACTCTGGGTTCCTAACATGTCCTATCATATGTCTTTGAAGCAGAAATGAAATGGAAATCGATAAAAATGAAAGAGGGAAGACGGAAAAAAAGAAAGAGAGATGCATCCTCGATAAACAGGGGGGTGTGAATAATGACAAGCAGAGTAAAACATCAATGGCAAATAAACGTGAAATGGAGAGAGGAGAGGAGGGGGGGGGGAAGGCAACGTGAATAAAGGCAACAGATTATTCGCTCATGGCGAAGCTGATGCATCATCGTTCATACAGATGGAGGTAAATCAGCACGCAGGAGGTGGTTCAGCACTTAGCAAAATATGGAAAGCTCTAAAACAGGATTAAGTGTTTAAAGTGTACAATTACATGTGTGTGAGAAGAAAGGAAAAGAGTAGAGAGAGGGCGGCATCTGTGTGTGATAATGCGACTGTGTATTGTATGTGTGTGTGTGGATTAGGCACTGAGTCGGGTAATGTAGCGTTGAAACTGGCTTATGTAGGCAACCACTCTTTCTTATATCCTCAGTATAGACAAACACCACGAGAAGGCAAAGCACACACACACACAATCTGGCATGCTGCCATTTCCCGTGCATGCACACACAAATAAACAGTTTTTTTATACACTCACCTACACACACTCCCACATGCAAACACACCTACACACGGAGACAAAACACACGCGCTCCATGACAAACACAGATGCCGACACAGATGCTGCGAGCGCTCTCATAAGCAAACACAGGCAGTCAGCCACTTAATACAAACAGCCATAAAGAAAACAACAGAGGAGCTCAGAGATATAGTAGCAAATATGAGGACAACAACTCACTCTAGGCACGGCAATAAAGACAAAGAAAAGTGCACTAGCTCACACATGCACACAAAAAAATGTATGCTATAAAGGTAATTCAGGAAATTGTCAGATTCTCGAGTAAATCCATAAAATCAACACAATTTAACACGGATACAAACACACACATAAAACCGTTCAAAAACATAAAGCCACCCAGAGCCATGGCTGCGGCAGTGGTTTGTACCATGAAGAATGTCATGGTACTCCCTCCGTGGATGGTGCCGTACTCGATGTTGGTCTGGTCGGCCAAGTCGTCCGGAGACTCGATGGGAACCTCCATCCTCTGGACGGTCAGGAAGGCTGCCAGGTTGGCCGTGTAGGAGGAGATGATGATCAGGGTGAACGCCCACCTAGGAGGTAGAGAGAAAGGGAAGAAACATGTGAAAAGGGTAAGTAGGGACGGGCGATACAATCTTTTGTATGTATGGAAAGGGTTCTTTCTAAGCATGTAAGAACAGGTACTGATGATGCAACCCTAACTTTAGTTGATACAGGGGCCAAACATCTCCAACTGGCTACACACTAGTTTTATTTATCGATTTTTAGTTCAGCTTTTAATACCAGGAAGACACACATCCTCCTGCAAAGGCTTCTGGATCTAGGAGTGAATCATGGTCTAACCTTGTGGATCAGAGATTTTCTGTCTGACCGTCCACAAAGAGTGTCCTTAAATGGCAACGTGTCAGAAATGATCATTTTAAACACAGCTGCGCCACAAGATACCATTCTATCACTTTTATTATTTTCAGTGTTTACAGATGAATTCAGAACCCAAGATTCAGATTTTAGCTTATTTAAATACGCTGATGATATGGCTCTCATCAGCCTCCTATGTGAAGGAGACACTGGAGGGGGAAGTCTGTATTTTAATCACGTGATGTCCCTCCAGAACTGGTGTCGGTCGAATGCTCTTGAGATTAAATATTAGTAAAACCAAAGAAATGGTCATATCCAGTAAACATTACATTACAGACTTACAGTATGCCAACCCCTAACAATCAAGGGGCACCCTGTTTAAAAGGTTAGCTGTTTTAAATACTTAGGAACTTATAGAGATAGACACCTTTATACAGTAGATAACACTACATATGCTTTTAAAAAAGCTATGCAGAGCGAGGTTGCACCTACTCAGGAAGCTTCATGACTTCGGGGTGAGACAGAATATTCTTGGAGTGGTGTACAAGAATCTGGTGGAAAGCATCTTATCCTTTAACATGGTCGCTTGGTACGCACAGTTGAATGTCAAATGTCAAGAGTGGTTAACAAGACCAGTAAAATTATAGGGAAACCACAGATGCAACTGAGCAGCAGGCATGTACTGAATACCAAAAAAAAGCTCTTGACATAACAAGTGACCCATCCCATCCATTGTACCCACAATTTGAATTGCTTCCCTCAGGAAGCTGCTTTAGACTGCCACGAGCCACCAAAAATGTCTATAAGAAATCATTTGAACTGTATTTGATTGCTTATGATTGAGCTCCAAGCTCCTCCAATGTTTTTATTGCTTCTTACTATTGTCTTTTTTGTAGCTCATGTTGATTGTGGTGAAGCCAAAGACAATGTTCCACATTGTGGACAATAAAGTTTGTAATTAACTAACTTTTATCAGGGTATATGCCATTTCTGGATCACAAAATTCATATACACCGATCAGCCATAACATTAGGACAGCATGGGCACCCTGACCGGTCTGCGGCTGCGCATCCCCATACACAACAAACTGCGATGCATTGTGTGTTCTGACACCTTTCTATCGGAACCAGCATTAACTTTTTCAGCAATTTGAGACCCAGTAGCTCTTCTATTGGATCGGACAACACGGGACAGCCTTCGCTCCCCATGTGCATCAATGAGCCTTGGGTCTGACCCTGTCGCGGTTTCACCAGTTTTGCTTCCTTGGACCACTTTTGGTAAGTCCTGATCACTGCAGACCGGGAACATCCCACAAGAGCTGCAGCTTTGGAGATGCTCTGACCCGGTCGTCTGGCCATCACAATTTGGCCCTTGTCAATGTCACATCCTTACGCTTGCCCATTTTTTCTGCTTCCAACACATCAACTTCAAGGACAAAATGTTCACTTGCCGCCTAATATATCCCACCCACTGCCAGGTGCCATTATAACGAGATAATCTATGTTATTCACTCCACCTGTCAGTGGTCTTAATGTTATGGCTGATCGGTGCATATCATGATATAGTAAATTGGAAAATGTCTGGAACAACCTGACAAATAAAAGATATTTTATCACATTGAAAATCATATAAAAATCCAATATTATTATAAATCAGTCCTGCTTATTTATTTGCAAAATAGCCCAAAATAGCCTAATAGAGAGCTGCAGGGATGACGAATTTGTGTAGGCCAACCAGGAAATTAGCATCGCCCTGGTTCCCCGACAAAAAGCCAATGGGATTTTTTCCATTTGGTTTTGGATTATTGTGGCAAATAAACGTTTATGATGCTTAGACATTTTGTTCAGCAAGATAATCTCCACAAAGGAACACCACTTTTATGATTTTTGAAACGTAAATGCAATCGGCAGAAGTAAAAAGCTAACGTTAGTCTATAAACGAACTATACTATGACTTCACGTCACCACCACTAAGTTAAGGCGGACTGGTGTTCGGCGTGATGACGTGTAGTAGTCTCATTTAGCCCCTTGTTAGGAACCACCTTTTTTTAAGACATGTGAAGGCTTCAACATTCCCGAGTGGGATATTTACTGACGTATTTTATGTCGTCGAATAAAATGTTAAAATCTCTTCTTGTGTTAACCACGGACATTATTTCAAGCATCTAACTAAAAATCCATTCAAAAAGCCCACTGACTTCCAGACGAGTGAACCGGAAGAGCTAAAATGCTAACTCATTTACAGGTTTTAGTACTCCTTCCTGCACCACTCTACATACCTAAAGATGTTAAAGGGAGAGATACCTCAGTATAAAAAGTATAGCAAAAATTCCCAAACATTTATTGTCTCACAGTACTAAATAGTAGCATCATATCACCCTACTCAAACTCTCAGGTTTCCAGGACAAAGAGATAATACTCTACACCCTCAACCTCGAAGATGAGACTCTCCTATGACCTTTTTTGCATATCTAAAAACTTTCTTCAAGAAGAACATCATGTACTCACTGTACTTAATAACATCCCCCTATCCCGTATCTTGCTCAACTCAGTGTAATTTGCTCTTCCTGTCTTCCTCTACCCTTTATCTCCTTAGCTCTTAGCGATTATTATTTCTTTACTGTGTGTGTGTGTGTGTGAGTCTCTTTCACAGTCACTCTGTTGCCACAGGAATATCATCAGGCTACTGTAGTACTTCTGTGAACTTTGCATTTTCTGTACTGTTTGCTTGGTGCTCAGGGACTGAAACTTATGAGCGATATGCTTTAAACTTTAAAATCTAAATGTCATTGTCTCACACAGCGGATGTAAAATGCAGAAATTAGTTAACCAGTGAATTTGCTTTATAAAGGGGACTAAACTTTTGTAAATATGGCCCCTAAAATCTAGAACAGTTTACCATATATTGTTAAATTTTGTTCATAGTCTCATTTGTATGGCTTGGACTTCTTGTTGTAATCTGTATTTACTGCCCCCATTTAAATGTTTTCATCAAATAATCTTGTCTACTAGCCCATTTACCATTTTTATGTGTTTTATTGTATTTTATTAATACTGTATTGCATTCATGTTTTATCTTAACTGTTTCTACCATTCAGCATTTTTTTGTTTCGCACTTTGTAAACCTCTGATTTTGTGCAATACAAATGCATTTTAATATTATTGCTATGGCAACATGTAAATTAAATATATAACATCATATAGCAACATTAGAAGGAACAGTGTGTAACATTTCGGGGGATCTATTGTCAGAAATGGAATATAATATTCACAACTATGTTTTCATTAGTGTATAATCACCTGAAACTAAGAATCGTTAGAAAAAGTTTTCGTTAGCTTAGAATGAGCCCTTCATATCTACATAGGGACAGTTCCTTTTCAAGGTGTCCACCATGTTGTTCCGCCATGTTTCTACAGTAGCACAGAACGGACAAACCAAACACTGGCTCTAGAGAGAGCCTTTCGCTTTTTACGTTACCTGAAGGCCAACGTATTTCTCCGACACGCTTGTGAAACTGCGGTAACGTGAGCCGCAGAGTGCAAAACCATGGAACCGCCAGCCGCCATCTGACTTCCGTTGCTCCTAAAGTAGTGCTATCATGGTAAGGATGAGCTATGAGCGTGGAGAACAAAGTTACAACGGTTTTGCACTCGACAGCTCGCGTTACTGCAGTCTTGGAAAGGGAGGAGTGAGCGGAGGGGTACTCAGTTGGTTGCAATCTGCAACCACACCACTAGATGCTGCCAAATCCTACACACTGTACCTTTAAAATGTAACAACAATTCTTAAAATTGAAAAATCCAGATCCTATAAATATGCAAATATCTTTAATTTCCAATCTCTGTTGAAAAGTCTATTCTCAGTGTGTGTGCACTGGAGGCTTCAGTTTTCCACAACATACTTGTGTAAGTTGCTTATTGGACCATGACTAGCCTCCAAACTAGTTGTGATTATAACAAAATCATTCATCAATAACGTGAGCACAGAGAGACTTTCCCCCCTCTAGCTCAATCTCTGCACAGTGAAGCTCAAACATCCAAGTGAAGTAACAATACTCAAAATGCATTTTATAGTGGAGGGGGACTTTAAACTGGCCGGCATACAAACGTAACCGTCCTGTAACTTACCACACCCCACTGACACATCTGGTGGACAGGGCTCTGGGCATTATCTCTGATCCCTGCTGCATGAAGCCTCCAATAGGGAACCACAGGCTGTTTCCTAGCGTGTACTGGTTCTCCAGCATGTCCTTACGCTCTCGCAGACACGGGTGAGGGTTGTACCACTCATAGGGGCTCAGCCTGGAGGGGAAACACAGGCACAGTGGAATGACCTTGGGGTCAAATGCACCTCTGTCACATCATTCAAGCCACCGCCGATCAGTCATTCGATCCCTGTCAATCTGTCTGCGGGAGGTTGTGTAAGGTAAAGTGAAAAACTATAATATGTGACAGGCAACTCGTGTTCAACAAGATAAATGGCGATAGAGCTGGGTACAGTGTGTGTGATGTAATGTATTGACCTTGCAGCCAGGAAGAGCACACAGCTGACAGCCAGGTAGGCGAGCAGCATGAAGAGCCAGACAGCTGGAGAGAAGGGATCGAGGAAGGAGAAGTAACCCGGCTTCCGACCCTGGTGCAGAGAGAAAGAAGAAGAAGTGAAAGAGAAGTGGAGAGATGGATGGAGCAGAGACAGACAGTGACAGACAGACAGAAAGGTACAGTGTGTTAGAAAACAAGGTGTCATGTCTCAGCAGTCAGGGAGTGTCCCCTCTGCACCACAGGAGGGCAGTGTCCTTCACCACACGCTGGTAGTAAGTCTGCAGTGCTGTGATACGCTAATGCTACAATCCATAAACGCTCCGTTTCACAATGCCTACTGCTGAAGCATACTTGGCTTAGACCCAAAACCTCATTAGCAATGTAAAGCCGCCACTGTTACCCAGTTACAGAGCACTGACTTATTGAGCAATTTAAATTACACCTATAAATTTCACAGTGGATGCAGCATGCAGCATACTACACAAACACAATCCTCAGCTACAAAGATGAGATCAACTCTTATGCAATATTCAGTCTGATTCCATAAGAATCTTCAAACAAGTGTAGCCCGTCGTCTTCTGTGTGACCCTGCCGGCTTAGAAGCAGCGCAAACAAAAATAAATGAAATCCAATACAAGATCTGTGGTGAGTATCACGCGGCGGGCGCCCTGCATCCCCAGATAACACCCTCACCAGTTGAACTCGGTACAAGATGCTGATCCCCAGGGTCATGAACGGCTTAGAGAAGTCGATAACTTTCTCTCTCTCTGACGTGATGGTGAAGCCTGCTACAGCCAGGTCGGCTTTCTGTGGAGTTGGCAAAGATAGATAGGTAATAGATAGAGAGAAAGATAGAGGTAGTGGAGGAGAGTCAGGGAGAAAAACAACAAGTGGTCAGGTAACCCTCTGAGACCCGCAATAGACCCGTTTTGGTCTTTTTTAGGGGGGAACAGGGGTTATTTAGGGGGAGATAGCAGGTCAGCAGTAGATATCATATAGCAGTGGTGTACATCATCTGAAAGCTGGGAACCTGAAGACTAATTTAAGATGCTGCTCAGCACAGTGTGTCAAGTTACTCTATTCATAAATCAGATATAAACATGAATTAATTAATTAAAATACATTGTAAAAGTGTCTAAGGGTTTAGAACATTATGATAGATGTATGTGATTGCCATTCCAATGCTCTATTATATCTCATAAGGTGCTGTGGCAATTTTTTGGGTTGATACCATTTGTTACACAGATTTGGTGCTAAATTTAACCATTTTTCACCTATCGAGAATTGAAAAAAATGATCATTAATCCCTCCAAAATACCACATTAAGACACCAAGACCTTGATGAAACACCATAGAAAAAGCCATGCTGTGATTTGGTTTCAAAAACTTTTAACATTTTGAGATTTTTGCAAGAATAGCTTTTTTCGGCGATCTTATGGCAAGCACTTCTGTTCTGGAAACTGCTCAGAAACCCCCTTATTGTCAATCTACCTAGGAAAGCCATACATCCTCTGCATTAAAAAAAATTGAATGGTTTTTGCCAAAAACTGCATGTGATTATCATAAAGTGGGCATGCCTGTAAAGGGGAGACTCGTGGGTACCCATAGAACCCATTTTCATTCACATATCTTGAGTTCAGAGGTCAAGGGACCCCTTTGAAAATGGCCATGCCAGTTTTTCCTCGCCAAAATTTAGCCTAAACTTGGAGCATTATTTAGCCTCCTTAACGACAAGCTAGTATGATTCCAGTGGATTCATGTGTTTTTCTAGTTTCATATGATATCTGTACTTTCACTCTATCTCTAAAACTGAAGCTGCTACAGCCTCTGAAAGACCGTAAAGTTGGTCAGGATCGCCCATGATTCCTCGGGTCTCAGTGGGTTAAAATGTCGACTATGGCACTTGAAAAATCATTTGGAAAAACATACAGACGTGCACTCTGTCTCTTTCCCTCTTATCCACCATCCAAATGAGGCTAATTGCAAGTAAGCACTGGGTGGCAGGTTTTTCCACCTGTATGAAACCTTGCAGGTCTCTGGTCGCTCTGCCTCCCCTCCATCTCTTCCATTAAAAGCTAATTGATGAACATGGGCCGCTAATTAGAGCTGAGTGATCAGGCAGTAGGGAGGGCATGGAGGGAGAGGAAGCGTGGAGAGCTGGGGGAGCACCAGTGTAGAAGGCAAGGCCCTCACAGGGACCACAGTCTGGTAATTGAAGTATACCGTATGGTAATTAAGCAGAGAGGGGCTCTCATTAGCTTGCTTCAACCAGAATGTCTGTCAAAGGCGCACTAGGCCTGGACAGGGAGAGAAAGAGGGGGGGACAGGCGGGGATAGAGGAGGAAAGATGGTGCTGACAATTTTAGGCAATGCCTCCACTCTCTTCTGGGGAATTATCAAGTCAGCTTTTGTCCTAGATAAGAGTCTTACTCCCCTCTGAGGGCAATTTGAGACATGGGAAGTTACAGCCGAGTTGTGGTTTGGGGCTACAGCGTGACTGAGTGTGTGTGTTCAGCACAAGCTTCTGTTTGTAGTGACACTGGTTAGAACATTTGAGCATGTTTCTGGTGCGTTAGTGAGACAGAGAGACAGAGAGAGTATACTCACCCTGTTGATTAGCTCTCCAACCATGCCAGTCCAAGAGCCGTTGGGCTCTGGAGCCCCATACAGCCCGTCATCCACCAGCTTGATCTTGAAGGAGAATTTCAAGATGTCTGCCAGCTCCTTCAGCATGTCGACGCAGAAGCCCTCGTACTGGTCGTTGCCCTGGAAGTCCTGGTAGTTGTTTCTGCGCATCACATATGGGTTCTCCTGAGCATGGGGGACACATGAGGGGTTTCAATCCAAAACTGAGAATATCCTGTTTGAGGAGGGATTACTGACTGAAATGTTCAGGCTCAATGTCTCAAAAACAGGGATTTCTATTGTACAGTAGAAAATTAACTGTTATGTCAATAATAGATGGTTCAACATTTTAGGAAATTTGCATTCTTTCTGGCAGAGAGTGATGAAAAGATCAATACCACTCTCAGTATTAGTCTGCAAACAGGGTGAAACAGCTCCAAAATCCACCTACACCGCCTCTAAATCTCACTAATTATCATGTTATAGCTTGTTTGTTTAATCCATACAGTCTAGTCTTTCTGCTAACTGGCTCATATTCACTGTACAGACACGAATCTCATCAATCTTCTCCTCTAACTCTTCAGAAATTGCGTATTTCACAAATATCAAAACTATCCCTTTAAAGGTCCAGTGATTTCGGGGGACCTATTAGCAGAAATGGAATATAATATTCATAATTATGTTTTCATTAGTGTATAACAAACTAAGAATCATTGTGTTTTTGTTAGCTTAGAATGAGCCCTTCATATATACATAGGGAACGGGTCCCTATTCACGGAGTCCGCCATGTTGCTCCGCTAAGTTTCTACAGTAGCCCAGAACGGACAAACCAAACACTGGCTCTAGAGAGAGCCTTCCATGGTTACTCTTGTGAAACTGTGGTAACGACGTTAACGATGGCCTCTGAGCAAGGAGAACGGCGTTACCACGATTTTGCACTCGGCAGCTCACGTTACTGCAGTCTTGGAAAGGGAGGAGTGAGCGAAGGGGTACTCAGCTGGTTGAAATATGCAACCACACCCCTAGATGCCGCCAAATCCTACACACTGCCCCTTTAAGATAGCACAAGTTGCTGTTGCATGTCATTGGCAATTTTGTGAAAGCAAGCGTATTCTTTTTTCAAATGTAATGCTCTTTAAAGTATTTTAAGTCTCTCCAGAAATCAAACGTGATGTATTCTAAGGGAAATTCCACAAATTTTACACATCAAAATGGGGAGTACTACAGGAATCAGTCTGTCAGTGCATTTAGCCAGAAAACCTATAAACTGGGTGCATTGAGTTTTAAAGACATGGGCCTTAACCAGGCAGGGAGTGTCTTATATACAGTTGCATCATGGGAATAGTAGGATTCAGCTTCTCTGGAGCTTGAGCAATACTTTGGTCTGAAAGTCAGGATTTCTTCCTGGCTTCTGCAGAATCAATTTAGAGCTTTCTTTATCCGTCTCATGTGGGTCCCCAAACATTGTGGAAGTCCAACACTAAGTTGCTGGAAAACTCCTTTAAAATATATAAAATGGCTTCAAAGAGAACGCAGACTGTGTCCTCATTGTGTTCTGCAAGCCATTGAGACAGTTTCACTTCGACACTGAGTGTATACATTTTGTCCTGAGGAGTTATTTCACAAACCTACGCTATATGGAGAAACCCCCCAGCACACAAACAAGGATACATTTATCTACATCTTGGGAGAAAGCAGCAAAAATAGTTCCCTAGGCTGCAAAATATGAATGAAGGATATATTTTTAGTTTATGTTCTAAACGATTGTACTGTTTAAGATTATTTGTTGTCCTGTGTTTATTTCTTATAACATATAATTATGTTTTGGCAATAATATAACATCAACATTCATGCCAATAAAGCTTACTTGATGTTTTATTATAGCATAATGTGGTGCAGGGGATTTACTGTTATCAGGTGTTTTTACACATCTAGACCAACCTAAAGATGATGGAGCAGCATCATGTAAGGGATTTATTGATTTTCCGATATGACATTACTCACATGGAAACCAGAAGGAGACAACTTGTAGTGTTGTGACATTATCAGAAGAGCAGGATTTTGGCAGTTTGAATTCACTAACATATCTCTCTCTCCATGCTCCGTCTCAGTTTCTATGACAGCTATAGTGACAGCAAAATTAGCAGCAACAGACCACGACACAGCGTGAGCTGCGGCACAGCCAGCACAGAAACACGAAAACAACTCTGACCTCACCAGCGTGGTGGTCCAGAAGGTATCCGTGACCTTACCAGTATGGTGGTGACAATGAGTGTCTTGTTTGCCAGCGTCTCTGAGACATTGATATCCAGACTGGTGGAGTTCATTGCCAGGGTGTTGTTGGAGTACCAGACACCGATCTAACAGAGAGGAGAAAGCAAAAGGAAATCAATGTCTGTTATGGGATAAGTAATGTACTATTAAGCTCCAACTTCACTGCAACTGTTTTACTGTTGTGGCAGGCTACACACCATCTATAGAAAATACGTATTTCAGTGAGTGCATTAACACTATTGTACTATTTTATAGAGTACCTTTACATGTTGAATATTTGATGCTTTGCCTTTGTATCCATGCTGTTACATACTGTATATGCATATGGATTTAATTGCCCCCTTTGGAGCCGTACAACATACCGGCAAGTACCATGCATGGTAAAAAAAAATAAACAAAAAAACTACCGTTTACGAGCAGAGCAATGAGCTGAGACAAGACAGCGAAAATTGAAAAGCATTCATGATCAGGCGTTTCATTGCCATGTCTATTTTCCTTTCTTAAATTGCATAAAAAACAGCTCACATATTTCCTTTTTATGGAGACAGTAAAGTCACTTAGGTACATAAGTGTGTGATTATGACCTAACCAGTGTGCAGGGGTGGAACCGCAGCTCACAGAGGCATTTCTTTTGGAGATATTGCAGTACATTTTTCAATAGGTCAGAGGAGAGGTAATGACTCCTCAGACAGAATCACAGTTTTTCTATAACACTCTTTATCCTGTCTTGACATTTAAGAGGGGTCTTTTCTCTGTGAACCACCACTGCCTGCCTAGAGTGTAGGTGTTGCTGTGCAGAGAGGTGGGCAGAGTTAAAATGGAAATTATGGCAACTCTCCTCATAGAGTTAAAGTCTAGATTTAAGCATGGTTGTCAGTTATCACCATGGTTAGTATTAGCATGGGAGGCAGTTGCAGAAACGTGCAAAGGCGGATTAAAATAAGGTGAAGAGAAAGTGTTTCCTCTATTCAATGAACCGTATCGTAATTCCCTCAGTCTGGATCTGCAGTGATGTGTGTACTTATGCTTCATTTAATCTTGACTTTGAAATGCAGGTGAAATGCATTTTGATCTTTATCTCCCCTCACCTTTCCTTCTAATGCTCACTGGAGGAGTCGGCATTGACAGAATAATGGCACCAAAATTGTCCTAAACACCTCGTTGGATGGGTCTGCCAACATTTTATTTTGGTTCCCTACTTTGTCCAACTACCCTTAACAAATTTGTTGTGGCATGTAACTTGTACATCAAAAAGATGAAATGCCCAGACTGACAGGGGAGGTCTGGTCCAGGGAACTGAATGAAAAGGAATTTATATGTAGAACAAAAACTGGAAAGTGAGACTAAGTCGCTTTTCAAAGAAGAAATGACACATGATTTCTCTTACAAATTAAAGGTCGAAGCCTTAAAGAGATAGTTTGGGTGTTTTGAAATGGGGTTCTATGAGGTACTTATTCATGGTCAGCGTATGACCTACAGTAGATGGCGGTCAGCCCCCAGTTTGGAGAAACAGACAGGAGTTACCGCACTGAAGCAAAGCAATGTATTGCTGCGGACGGGGCCGGCAACAGATGTATTTTAGCCACCTAAAAAGACCCACCTTAAAAAACAATCAATATCAGTTTAAGTGTACGATATATTTAGAGTTTTTTCGGCGGTTTACCTCACCATCAGACAGCCCTTTCCGACGAGGAACCGAAGTCGTTTTATCCATCTATACTCTCGCCAAAGTCACCAGACTCCATTGAAAAAACTTGTAGTTTTACCTCGCAGAGCACAGGGGTTCCTGGTCTACCGGTCCAAGTTTTTTCAGTGGAGTCTGGTTGCTTTGGCGAGAGCATAGATAACGGCTTCAGTTCCCTGTGGGAAACATAGACTATAGCTGTCTCACAGCAAGGTAAACCGGCGAACACTTAAACTGATATTGATTTTCTTTTAGGTGGCTGAAATATGTTTTGCTGCCGGCCCCGTCCACAGCTGTACTTTGCTTTGCTTCCATGCAGAAACTCCTGTCTGCTTCTCCAAACTGGGGACGTGTCGACCGCCATCTACTGTAAGTAATACACTGATTATGGATAAGTACCTCATACAACCCCACTTCAAAACACCCAAACTATCCCTTTAAGCAAGAAAAAACACACACATCTGCTTAATTCAATATATTTTGTGGTTTTGCTGCTTCAGCCTTAATTTGTCTGGTATTACCTGGTAGCCAATGTTAGCAAATCTCAGATAGATAGTGCTTTGTAACTGACATTACTGTGCAGGTTTGCAAACTCTATGATTCTTCACTAATTGTGTTATTGTTAGACTATGTTTTAACATTTATGATTATCCTGTAATTGCCATAGAGGCCGCTGTTCAGCAAAAGTTACATTCCATTAAACCTTTGGTAGTTTTTAATTAATAAGTTTCGTTGGAATCATTCATATAAACAAAAGGGTTTTTGTAAAACAACATCGCTATTTGATCATATTCCACTGAAAGGCGGTAGATGATAATATGAATTCAAATCCAACTGATAATTCGACTCGGGCATACCACTCAGATCCTTGATGTTTATATGTACAATAACAATGTGAAGACATTGCTAGAACATTGCTAAAAAGGAGCAGGCATACTTGGAAAAATCTATTCAATGTAATGACATTTCATTGTTTTAGAAACAATGGAATGGAAACCAAAACGGTGTCAAAACATATGAGTTCAAGAGGAAACAGCACTGAGTCAGGACCACTTTAGTTTTTAGTCTATGTCAACTGCAAGTCCTGATCCAGTAAAGCCCAAGAGAAGACCAAAAGAAACCAAAACCAATACAAACTAAGCCTTAGCAAATCCATTTCTATAGACAAAGAGGAAATTAAACTCCATTAAGCCTTCATATAATACAGTACAGTATATAGAGTATAATATATACAGTAGGATCAGCAGAGATCTCTCTGCACATCCACTCTCTCCTGAGCTTGAGGCCAACTACAAACACTGATTCCTACAAATGAATGTCACTGTTTGTGGGCACAGAAAGAAAATAAACCAACCATTAATAAAATGCCACATGATCAGAAAACATCAAGTCAACATCCAATAAACACACAACAACAAGCAAAGCGGGGTCACTCCAAACATCAAAACACATTGATAAAAACAAAACTTACACTGGCCTCGATGCTACAGATGTTTTAAAATTCAATTGATGAACAATACAAGCAGCTAATGTATTCCAGTAGCCTTCAGATAACATAAAAGTTAACACGCATTTGCAGCTACAACATGACACGCATCTGATGGCAGGTTCCACTAAAGTGCCATCAGGTGAAACACATCAAAACAACTTTGTAGTAAAGCTACTT
The DNA here is from genome assembly GCF_043250625.1 of Sebastes fasciatus. Taxonomy (NCBI): domain Eukaryota; kingdom Metazoa; phylum Chordata; class Actinopteri; order Perciformes; family Sebastidae; genus Sebastes; species Sebastes fasciatus. The sequence goes on from NC_133806.1 coordinate 13,300,432, forward strand.
GGCTACTATGAGGGGCGCCTGCGATGAGGCTGACATCAGTGTTAAACACCTCCTGCGGCGTAGTGAAATCAGACGGGTGACCTGTAACTAACCCACAGCCTACGGGCGGTGTGACCCAGCTGCTGCGTGATAACAGGTGACTCCTGACCTCTTTGTGGCCTCCTCGGTGTTTCTCCAGAATCCGCAGGGTATAGTTGGTCCTCTGACCTTTGCTGTTGAACTCCACACGCCCTGTCAGACCATCGTACTCCACCTGGCAGCCAGACGGAGAAAGGGAGGTGAGAAAGCGTGATAGAGGAAAGGAAAGAAGGATAGGAAAATGAGAGGAGAGTAGATAGAAACAATGAGGACAGATGGAGAAATAAATACAGGCAATCTTCTATATAAGACCAAACATTTTCTATCACGATTAGGCAGACAAGTACTATCTACAGTGATTAGGAGGAAAGAGAGGGTGAAAGAGTAAAAGACAGACAGAGCTAGAGAGACAGAGGAAGTGTCTGAGGCAGCTGGGCCAGACAGGGGCGATCAGTTTTGGATCAACTAGGAGAAAGTGAGTGACTGAGCGAGAGGCTCAGATAGAGCAGCAGAGAGAGTCAACAGCTCCCTAATAAGACTCTGAAGAACTGCACCTCACAGCTCAGCTCTGCCTCTCCAAAACCCAGGTGCTGCTGGCACAGCTAGCGAGATCTATGATGAATGGCACGGTGCTGAAGATGGAGCACACCATGATGTTGACTAACAAAGGCAGATGTCGGGCCGGTGGGAAGGAGGCAATGAGAGATGGGGCTCAGGCTGCCTTGACAACAGGTAGTCGATGAGAGGAGCACACAGACGACCGGAGATGGGAGATGACAAAAGAGTAACAAGAGACAAGAGGTTACATGCGACATGAGACGAGGATGATACAGAATGCAGCTGTACTGTAGTCAATCAATAATCGAGAGAAAATGAATCAATCACAATTGTGATAACGTTTGAGTCATTTTTCAAGCAAAAATGTCAAACATCTGCTAGTACTTTTCTCTGATTTATATCATTACAAATTGAAAATATTTGGGTTTTGGGCTGTTGGACCGACAAGACAGGGCTGCAATGATTATCTTCATCATCAATTGATCTGCAATTTTTTTTTTAAATCAATCACTTAAAGTAAGTAATCTTGAGAAACAAGCAAGAGTACACTAGATTATAAAAATGATCCAATCAAAAAACAAGCCCAGTATTGCCAACTCTTTTCTAATGAAAGTAGCACTAACTCCAAAAGTCCCTAAATCTAGAGAGAAAGTTGCTAAGTCTGCGACACTGACCTTATGTCCCTTCAGGCCTCCCTCCAAAGCCACTCCCCTGAAGTTATCATTATGAGCATAAACAGTGAATATGGCTATTGTTATTGACTCTGGTGACGCACAATGAGTGTACGGGTAGAGCACGCTCAGGTAGAAAGATATCCAATGTCCAATCATTACATCTGGGCCGAATGAAATGATTTGACGAGCTTATTACAATCCTGTGACAGCCACAGATACCCGATTATTTTCTTTTTGTCAGAGCACTTGATTTATCGCACCATGACTTGTCAGAATGTAATGAGAATTTCAACAAATATCACAAAAAAATGTTTTTGAAGAAGATTGCCAACTCTAGCTTTTCATCGTTTTGTCTATGAAATGTCAGAAAATACTGAAAAATACCATCACAATTTCTTTGAGGTTTTTTAAATGTTTTGCTTTATCCAACCAACACTCCAAAACACAAAGATTCAGTTTACTATCACATACAATAAAGAAAAGAGGGGAAAAACCTCACGTTTTAGAGTCTGGAACCAGCAAATATTTGGTATTTTTGCTTGAAAAATGATTTGAACAATTAATCAATTATCAAAAAAGTTGACAATTAATTTTTTGTTGATCATTTCATCTCTAATTTGAAGATGTCACCTTAGGCTTTGGGGAATTGTAATGTGTATTTTCCCTGTTTTTCTAACATTTCATGTGAATATCACAAGTGTGGACTAGGGCTGCAACTAACGATTATTTTCAGTGTCATTAATCTGTCGATTATTTTCTTGATTAACTGATTAGTTGTTAGTTCTATAAAATGGTGAAAAATGTTGATCAGTGTTTCCCAAAGCCCAAGATGACGTCCTCAAATGTCTTGTTTTGTCCACAACTCAAAGATATTCAGTTTACTGTCATAGAAGAGTAAAGGAACCAGAAAATATTCACATTGAAGAAGCTGGAATCAGAGAATTTTTTTTTCTTAAAAAATTACTCAGACTAATTAATCGATTATGAAAATAGTTGGAGATTAATTTAATAGTTGACTAATGGAACTATTAGTTGAACTAATCGATTAATCAATTAATCATTGCAGCTCTAGTGTGGACATCTGAAAAATTTAAAATTCAATCAAACTGGGACCATACATCGAGCTCATATGTTACCTATGTTCCTCATGATGTATTTGTATGCATGTGCATGTGTATGAGCATGTACGTATATCAGCAGGTGATTATACAACACATCAAGTGTTTACCATGCGCAGGTAGTTCATGAGACTGGTCCCGTGTTGCCAGATCTGAGGTGAGGTGCAGCTGAGCGGCTTCACTCCGATTTCCTGACTGCGGTTCAATTCCCTCACCGCCCCCACCACCACATGCACCGCATCAAACATCAGCGCTGACGACAGCTGTGGAAGGGGGAGAGGAAACAAGAGAGAGACGGAGGGGGAGAAAGGCAAAAGGGGAGGAGGGAGAGGGGGAGGGATGGAAACACAGTGAGGACAGACAAGGAGTCAAGGGAGAAGATGCAATGAGGAAAGATGTGCGAGCACAAATGATTGAATGGTTAACAGAGATGGAGGGAGGGAGAGGCAGGGAAAATCAGAGAGAGAAGAGATGTGAGGTATGAGTAAACCAGTGGGGAGGAAACACAGATGGATACATCAATACCCATTAAGTACAAGCAAAAGACTAGCTGAATCTCTTTAACTGCTCCATGAATCAGTGTGAGGAATAAAGTAGCTTAATATTACGTGGCGTACAAAACAAAGCTTTGAAAATGACTCCTGAATGTGCGCATGCATGAGTGATCGAGTGTCAACGAGACTGACCGCAGGGCCGGGGTACGTCAGGTCACATCCCTCCCTCCAAGAGAGGTTGAGGCTCCTGATGAACTCCAAGTAGAAGGGATGGGTGGTGTTAAACATGGAGAAACCCACGATGTTGGACTGCTCATCCACTATGTCATCCAGTCTCAGGAGTGGGAAGTCCTAGAAAAGGAGGAGGAGGAGCAGAGAGAGAGAGAGACAGACAATTCAGGTGGTGACAATGTTGACAGCATAGACCTATAACAGCAGATGTGAAATGTTCTAATGACTTCCCTTTCAGGGATGGAACCATATGGAGGCCATCTTACCTGGGTGCTGTAATTGGAACCTATGGTGAAAAAGGCTTATGTTGTCCTTATAATCCTTGTATTTTTACACCAATATTGTTTTTTATTCAAATAATGAGCATAAGACAACTGTGTCTACAATGATTTTGATAGAATTTTGATTATTATAGCTCCAAGAGAACAAGTCATGCTTTCAATCATGAAGATAATCTCATAATTGTGCATTGATATTGCAGACCATGATTTTATTTTTTCAATTTTGCCTGAACTTAATATGTAAGAACTGTCTTCGGTATTCTGAATGGCTAATATAAAGCAATATCTTTTATGTAGAAATTAGGGCTGTCAATCAATTAAACTATTTCATCAATTTAATTGGATGATTGTCCATAGATAATCGCAATTAATCACACCTTAATCACATTCTTTACCTGTTCAAAACGTACCTTAAAGGGAGATTTGTCAAGTATTTAATACTATTATCAACAAATATGCTGCTTTATGCAAATGTATGTATATATGTATTATTGGAAATCAATCAACAACACAAAACAATAATAAATATTGTCTAGAAACCCTCACAGGTACTGCATTTAGCATAAAAAATATGCTCAAATCATAACATGGCAAACTGCAGCCCAACAGGCAACAACAGCTGTCAGTGTGTCAGTGTGCTGACTTGACTATGACTTGCCCCAAACTGCATGTGATTATCATAAAGTGGGCATGTCTGTAAAGGGGAGACTCGTGGGTACCCATAGAACCCATTTACATTCACATATCTTGAGGTCAGAGGTCAGGGGACCCATTTGAAAATGGCCATGCCAGTTTTTCCTCGCCAAAATGTAGCGCAAGTTTATAGCGTTATTTAGCCTCCTTCTCGACAAGCTAGTACGACACCATTGGTACCAATAGATTCCTTAGGTTTTCTAGTTTCATATGATGCAATGATCTTCACTCTAGCTTCCTAACGTGTTATTATCAGGTTAACTTTAACAGCCCTAGTAGAAATCTTTAATAGATTCTGAATTATAGCCTATAGGCAGCCAATTACAATCAGTCCCTTCCTGTTTTGCCGGTTTTTTTCCCGGTCAACCGGCTTAGGGTTTGTTTTGATGCTGAGAGGAGAGGTTGAAGAGCCTTGCTAACTGTAAATTATGAGTTGTTTTAGTTGATGAAGTGAGTTTTGTTTGGAAAGGCTAAAGCCTTCAGCAGAACTCCCGATGGACTCGTCGCAATTGTCTTTCATTCTCATCGCAAGGTAACGTTATGGACATTAACTTCACGATGATAATGCGAAGAAATCGCGGTAATCTATGGTTGACAGTGTGTCAAATCTGAGCACAGAAGAAAAATACTGTGCAAAGGAGAGTGAGATAAAGAAAAAGAGCGGAGGGTGACAACATCTAATCTCTGATGGAGAGAGAAAAGGGGATATAGACTGCTAGGAAAATGGGAAAGAGAGGTTGATGGCAATGACTCCAGTTGATTTTTCACAGAGATATACACACACAAGACGTGGCATCTAAAGCACAAGAGCACATCATGTAGAGAGGAAAATTTAAAGGAGCACGGCAGAAAGTGACACATTAATTCAAATGGTAGAAGGGGAGGGGAGTGTATCAAAGAGGCAGATGAAAAACACCAGAAGCGTAGAGAAGGTGGCGGGTGGCAGAAGAAAAAGGGCACATCACGTCTGTCATCACCTTCACCTCAGACCCCTTTTCCTTCAGTTTCTTTGCACTCCCACTTCTTTATACAGTGTGTTCACTTCTCAGATCTCTCTCTCTCTCTCTTTACCCCTCCCCATCCTTCATCTCCTCTCTTTTTTCTCTCTCTGTCACCTCTCTCTCTCTCCTCCCTTTATCTCATATACTTTCTCCGCCTTAGCACCTTTGCTTGCTCATAAAGGGACAGGAGAGGAGGAGCAGCAGAGAGGAACAAGTGAAAATGGAGGAATAGAAGAGACAGGAGAGAGGAAGGGGTAGAATTGGTAAAGCTCTTACCATCGTGGTGAGTATGTACTTGTAAAACGCTGATGTCATCCCCAGCTCTGACGCCTGTGGGATAAAGAGAAAGAGAGATGAAAAAATAAAGTAGAAGCAGGAAAATATAGAAGGGGGGAAGATGTACAAAGATTGATGGAGAGAGAGGGGGGTGGGTAAAGAGTTATTGAGAAGCAGGGAGCAAAGAAGACAGTTGGGGGACAAAGTAGAAGGGGATATGGGGGAGGAGAGGGAGCATACGTTAATCACGGTTTTACATCATCAGGCTAACACTAGGACATTTCGCCGAGGGCGGACAGCCGCTCCAATGTGCCCAGTAAAAACATCCCATACACATTCAAACTGTGACTCACTGCGCTGGCTACCGGCGTTACAGGCCGTACTATGAATCAGAACAAGCCTGGGTAACATCTGCACCGCATCCCAGCAAGAAATGTTCCTTTTGTCAGATATTTTCTTTAAGAGTGCAAGTGATTGTTGCTGGCAGACATGCATAGATATTGTTCCCTATGCAGCCCTGGAGGGCAGAGAAGGTAAACTTCTGTTACAGCAACAAACATGCAGCCTTTGAGAGAGATGTTTTATTTTATTTTTTTACAGTTGCTAAGCTGTGCATGCCCTTCATGACTGTAACCTGAATTTCCCAAATGGGTACTTTAAAGCTGCAGTCGGTAACTCTGAGCAAATATGATAAAAACTTATCTTTATAAAACTGTCACTATATCCAGAAGTACATGAGACAGATAATCCGTGAAAAAGATCATGTTCCTCTGCCTCCTCCAAGTGTTCCTAATGGCATTTGCAAGATTTCAATGTGCTGGAAGGAAAACAACCAATCAGAGCCGAGCGGTCTCTACAGCAGCTGTCAGTCACTGCTCACGAAACTCTGATCAAACGGTCAAACTAGGCAGCGCTGATCAAATATGAATCAATATTCTGTTACTGTAATGTCTATTTCTCTTCTCAAATGTTTTCAGAAACATCTTGTAGTGTACTGTTTAGTTGTAAAATTAGGAAGTTTGCTCCGGATGGTGGGCGGTGCTTAGTTTTGTCTCGACTGTTTTCAACATGGCAGCCAGGTCACAAACTTTCTCATTTTACAGTTAAACAGTACTCTAAATTATATTTCTGAAAAGGGCATTACAGTAACAGAATATTGATTCATATTTGATCAGCGCTGCCTAGTTTGACCGTTTGATCAGAGTTCGCAAGCAGTGATTGACAGCTTCCAAGAGACTGCTTGGCTCTGATTGGTTGTTTTCCTTCGGGCATGTTGAAATCTTGCAAATGGCATTGGGAGCACTAGGAGGACACAAAGGAACATGATTTTTTTTCAGATTATCTGTCTCATGCACTACTGTTAGGATATAGTGACCGATTTATAAAAATAACTTTTATCATATTTGCTTAAAGTTATCGACTGCAGCTTTGAAGAGAAAAACGCAAGTCTCTGCGTGTTACTGTGTGCGTTACAACTTCATATACTGGGCGTCTCTGAAGGATGTATTGATGTCTGAGGACTGACCTTCTTGAGGATGAGATAGGAGACAGAAGCGTTGGCGTCAATGATGATGGTGGCCACTTTGTCGTCACGGATCTCCTTCAGCAGTGGCGTAGGGTCCAGGTTGTCATCCAGCATCCTGATTGACAGCGTCTCCCGGGAGATGAGAAAGCGGCGCACCAGTTCCTCCAATCTCAGCAGGCCTGAGGCAGAGCCAAAGCACAGATGAGCTGCATATCAATGTCTGTATCAGGAGACACAACTCATATTTCCAAAATGTGAGCTTTGCAGGACCCTCTGAAGATCTTGATTTATCCTCGGTTGGTCATATATTTGTGTCGTTTTGCAAAACATGATAGATGGTTTGTCTAAATCCCCAGGAAATGAAACATCATTTAATATGGAGTCTACAGTATGTTTGCATTCACTGTTTCTCTTTGAAGGATCTCTTATGACCTCCACCAAGGATGTTTTGTATTCACTGCCATATGCTTGTTTGTTTATCCGTTAATTAGCTGTATATTTACTTGACAGATTTTGTTAGTTGAAAAAGAGTCATGCAGGCTATGGGCCAAATGGATTACTTTGTGATGTAGATAGCGCCACCATATGGCCATTTATAAAGCACTTAACACCTGAACAGTGAGGAACAGAAAGAAAATTCTTCCTCTAGATTCTTTGACTCTACATGAATCTTTCAGACTACATCCTTTTACACCCAGACAGATTTTACACCATCTTGAATTTTTTCCATCACTCCTCCTCTCTTCCATCACACACTGACAAAGGCAAAGGTACAGATACATGTTGGTGTGATTTTTAAGATATCAGACCATATGTATTACTTCTTTTTTAGCTATCTGCTTGAATGTCTGCCGTTTTATATATCACATGTAGAGCTGCAACGATTAATCGATTAGTTGTCAACTATTAAATTAATCGCCAATTATTTTAATAATCGATTAATCTTTTCTTTCTTTTTTTTAAGAAAAAAAAAAGTTAAAAATTCTCTGATTCCAGCTTCTTAAATATGAATATTTTCTAGTTTCTTTACTCCTCTATGACAGTAAACTGAATATCTTTGAGTTGTGGACAAAACAGGACATTTGAGGACGTCGTCTTGGGCTTTGGGAAACACTGATCAACATTTTTCACCATTTTCTGACATTTTATCGACAAAACAACTAATCAATTAATCAAGAAAATAATCAACATTTAACAAACAACAATGAAAGTACTCGTTAGTTGCAGCCCTAATCACATCATACTTGTGGATCCTAACATATTGTTCCTCTTTAATGTTACCCGTACAGATTTTGTCCAATCTTAACTCAATTTGGTCCATAAAATATTTGGATGAGCCCAAAAAAGATCCCCTTCTTCTGAGGATATACAAAAAAATACTCTGCTTGAATAAAAATTTGTGTCTGGTATGTTTTTTCCTCAAAAGAAAAAGTTCCAGGGCACCATGTTAGCTGAACTGGTAGAGCGGGCGCCCCATTTTCATGGACCAAGGCATAACTACTAGACACAAAAGGTCTCCTGTTAAAAGTCTATTCAGTGTTAGTGTGCCGGAGGTTTCAAATGTTCACATCCCATTAGTCCAAGTTGCATATTGGATTATGAGCGGCTTCCCAACTTGCTTTGCTGTCACAAAAAAAATCCAATACGTCCACACTTCTCTATGTTTGACATAAACATATGCCATAACATTTAAATGCAGAGTGCAAATTCAACAAGATGATACTGTAAGTGTACCTGTGAACTCCCAGTGATACAGCAAAATCTGATGACATTTTAGCCATATGGCGCTACACCAACATCGCAAAATATAACTATAACTCAGAGCCTATGAGTCTGACTCAATTGACATTTATCTCTATACAAAGCCCTAATATTCCCAGAGAGGTTTTAGGTGTCCTCCAAAAAATGATGGGTGCCATCATCCAATCAGTATGACAAATTTTGAAACATTTTCTATTAATAGAATAATAAATCTAGAGAGTCGTGCAGCTTTGGCAGAGGCATGCGCTGTTTGAGTGCTTTGTAATTCATTCTGTTGTCCCATCCATCAATGACTGCTTTTCATTTCATTGAGTGATGCATGTACTATGAGCAATATAGTATGATATCCTTAAAGAGGACCTATTATGCTTATTTTCAGGTGCATACTTATAATTTGGGTTTCTACTAAAACATGTTTACATGATTTAATATTCAAATAAATCTTTATTTTTCTCATACCGGCTGCGCTGCAGCACCTCTTTTCACCCTCTGTCTGAAACGCTCAGTTTGAGCTCCTGCCCAGTCTGCTCTGATTGGTCAGCTGGCCCACTGCTTTGATAGGTCAACCGAACCAAACCCTTCAGACTCCGCTCCACCTCCACTCTAAGGGGCCGTTCACATGTTGTGTCTAAAAATGCCAGCAGTGATGCTTTCATACTTTTATCCAAGGTGCTTGGGAGGTTGTTTTCCTGACGCGCCTGCCGTTACTAAGCAATCAAATAAAGTTTAAGTTAAAACCTGCGCGCTGCGATGACAGTGATGATGAAGTTTTGGTAATTTGGCAGCAAGCCTCACTGACAAAACAAAAAGGCAAATCAAAGATAAATGGATTTCCAGCACCATAAATCCCTCAGACTAGCTTTACTGCTTGATTTCTCGGCACCAATTTGGCTGATCTTTCAACCGGATGTTGTGACGTCCTTGGACAGAACGAGTGAAGCAAGTAAAATTGTCCATGGCACAGATTGTAAAGCTCTGGGTAGCCCTGCACTAAAAGGATTCACTTCACCACATTTACCACAGACTGATATTTACAGAGGAAAGAAAAGATATCTGGTGGCTGTGATTGTCACGCCCTGAAAAATAGGAATGCTTGCACACCGCGATGGAGCCGCTCTCACTTTTGAGCGTATGTCTACATTAACAATGGATTTCAGGGTGCAAAAAAAGCATCATGTGAACGGCCCCCAACTAGCTTTGTTTGAGGGCGTGCCAAACTTGCTGCTAGGCAGGTATTATGTAAATGTGTTAGTTGGTGACATCACCACGTTATGGAAAAAAAGGCGGGACTTCAAGCGAGGCGTTTCAGGCAGTTCAGCAGCAGTGTTTCTGTGGGGGATGGTAACTCCCTTTGGCGTTGTCTGTGGGCTTTGTAACTTTGCAGACCTTTTACATACACAAAAAAACTATACAGTATATCACACTAAAGGAAAGGGAAAAAGCACAAAAGCATTATAGGTCCTCTTTAAAAATGAAATAAAAAAACTAGAGATTCAAGGATTCTGCAAACCTCTGGCGAATAAGATGAACAGAAAAAGGAGCAGAACTGCAGAAGCAGAAAGTGTAAAATACAGTACTTGAGACACACTTCAACTGAATTCCCCTCAAAAATGAGTATAATGACTCACTTGACATTGTGTGCGGAATGAGCCTTTACCAGAAAGTCTACCCTGATGCTTCCTAATTGTAATTCCATAGTAAAGCACCCCTAGCTATGTAAATAAGTGGTGGGGCAGGCATCTGGGGGACGGAGGGGAGGGGGAGAGGGAGGAGAGGAGGAGGAGGAGGAGGAGAGAGGTAGCGCACAGAGCCCTTCAGCAGGAGAAAGCCTCTGTAAGCAGTGGGGTAATCACTGAACCAGGCCAAAACTTTAATTAGTTTGAGGAAGGAGGGGAAAAAATCAATGCACTTTACAGCTTCCTCTCCTCCCCTCTCCCTCATATTCTCTCTCTCACACATAAGCTCTAACCTCTCTATCTCTCTCGTCTTAGCCCTGTGCTCTAGTTACCTCCCTCTGTCTTTATCCATCTCGCTCTTACGCCGCCACCATCTCCCACTCCTTGCGCTCCGTCTCTCCCTCTCGCAGTCCTTAACCTCATCCATCTCGTGAAAACTGCATAATGGAATTAGGCACAGATAGCGCGTTGTGACCCAGGCATAGCGAGGGAAACGATACGTCGGAAATGACCCAAAATCTCTGACTCGCTCTCTTCTTACAGAATATCTACTTCCACGGGCTAAAGAGGGAAAAATGTAATTAATGCAATTAACATGCAATAATGACCAGTTTCTAAATACGTCACTTAATTGGGATGCGCGCATGGTGGGTGTCAATGAAATGTGGGACTTCACGCGTTACACGCCTCGCTGACAAAGAAGAGAGAATGTCTACTTCACTTGAACACAACACTCTACACCGGGGTAAACAAGATGAATAAAACAAGTGAGCTGGTGGTAAACATTGTCTGATGTTGAACCTCTGCAGCACCACAGCACAGCCGCACACACAATCACACAAATACCCCAAAACCCCCACTAACACATATACAGACATACATCACACTCAGGGGGCAACAATACTCACACACACACACATGCATAAACCAGCACATGTGCGGACAAAGTGAAGCAAGCACTCGACAAAAATATATCAAACACACACATACCGCGCGCCACACGCACCCACACAGTCGTTCAGAGTGTGGAACAAGCCTGTTGAGTGGCAGTTAGCACCTATTCCGCAGCCATGGCAACCGGCTCCATGGCGATAGATAGCGCAGCCAAGTGGGTCAGAGTCTGTGAGTGTGATAACCTTGTAAAGATCACCTTCAAGCAAAATATATTACACACACACGCACCCCTCAGTCTCCGCACCAGTATGAAAGCTGCATCTTTTGGTCCCGGACGGTAACGATGATGCTATCTGTTGCCTCTAATTCTTATGACGGGGAAAGCCTTGTGAAAGACAGGGCTCTTATCTACACATCCAACAGATGATCAAAACCGGGAGAAGGTGTCTGATGCTATTTCAAAGCTTTTTTTTTTAGTTCAATGAAACGACGAGTCCACAAGGAATTCAGCTTACTTTCAGGAAACTGCAGGAAGGCTGGATACCTGCTGGGGAGATAATGAAAGCATCTTCAATGATTGAATCAATTTCTCATAATGTCACAGCGTTTTGTTTGTCGAAATCTACCCTTTTCACACTGCCACAAGAAGTGTTCACAGACTTCAATGGTCCCACTTATTCTTTATGTAATTGCCCTTCAGTTCTTGCATGGTTCATAGTTGGCTGGTGTGAGCAGCCGACAGCTACACAACAGCTCAGTTTCACTCACACAAAACAGTCATGACTATTCAGTGGAAGAAAATGAGAATTTTGCCACCTCCTACAGCACACAGTGTATTATTTCATGCATTCACATAAGCTTTGTTTGAATACTACAGCCACCATCCGACCAATCCCTTTAATTCTTGTGACTCTCGATGGGGCAGTGCATAATAAATCAATAACGCACTCTTCCAAAATGAAAATAAAGAGGGCTAGCGACTAAGCCCTGAATCCCCTGTGATGTTAAAGCTCTCTGAGTGCCTGGCAAGTTAAATCAAATGTGCCCTAAGTTCTTCCAATACTGGAAAGCATTTCAAACACGAATATTTATTAAATTGGTTTGGCCTAAAAACCCTCTGAGGTGGATAAGAGACAGTGTGCAAGAGCATGAGTAAAATATAAAAGGCAGGCTGCAGCAGGAGCCATGTTCTGAACTCTGACAACAGACAGAACTTTACGACCAGACTGTCAAAATGAGTGTCCAACAGTGCAAAACAGTCATATCCGCCCAAACAGTGTGAATGTGCCAACACTCCCACAGAAGCATTTGCACACACAAACACACATATACTAGGTGAATAAGCTCGCAGGAACACCCACCTAAACAACAAACACAGCCGTGCAGTCGCACATAATGTACTATATATCTATAAAAGAGGCTGCGTGTGTACTCACACTCAGCCTTGGCACAGACCAGGCTGGCTGATGGGTAACTGAACGAGCGCAAGATGGCTTCGATGGCCAGGCTCAGGTCCTCGTTGCTAGGGTACAGAGTGACAGAGGCGAAGCGCAGGTACGGCAAGCGGGGAGTTTCCTCTGGACCGATCTTTACGTGAGGGATCTGACAGAAGGAGAGAGGAGAGAAAAACATTAAGGAAGGCAAATGTGTCGTGATTAACTCCCCTCCAAACACACAGCAGGGAAAAAAACTGTGAATAAGGAAGCTCCATTAGAGAGGCTACAGGGTGAAAAGAGAAGATAAGAGAGATGGCAGAGAACAGAGAGACCTTAAGGATAAAAGGCTACGGGAAGAAAGGAGAAAACAGTAGGAAGAAGTGGATGATGGTTAATTATAAGAGAAGGAGTTCAATAGGCAAGGGAAACCAAATCTTTAGATACACTCGTCATGACGTCTATGACGGATATTCTTTATTAGGAATAACCCCTTGAGATGTGCCATCTCGTTTTCAAGGAGCTCCTTAACGACAATAATACAAAATAACCTCTTCCACTCCTCGAGGGCGCTGACTTTACTGTCTTTCAGAGGCTGTAGCGGGCTCAGTTTTAGAGCTGGAGTGAAAGTACTGGTATCACATGAAACTAGAAAACCTAAGGAATCCATCGTTACCACGTCGGGAAGGAGACTAAATAACTCTCTGAAGTTAGGCTAAATTATGGCAAGGAAAAACTGGCATGACCATTTTCACAGGGGTCCCTTGACCTCTGATAGATATATGAATGAAATGGGTTCTATGGGTATTCCCGAGTCGCCCCAGTTTGGGGCAAAGGCAACGCAGTTTTTTTGAATGCAGTAGAAATGTTATTTTTACCCATTCAAAAAATTTAATTACATAAATGGGTATGTCTTGTGGATCCAATGAGCCCAATTATATTCATGTGTGATGATGTTAGTCCCCAGAGTAGCCATTTCATGGTAATGAGACAATTTTTTCTAAATTTGACCTCACTGTATAAAATTACCTGTTGTGACTTCTAGGATAATCACAGCCTCATGAAACTTTACAGTCACAAACTAGAGACTGCAGGTTTAAGGCACTTTCACGTTGGCTTCACTTCTCAGACCCGGAGTTGCCCGCTGGTCTCAACTGATAAATACCTCCGCCAAGGCCGAAGGCCTAGCAAGGAGATTATGCTTTCACCGGCGTTGGTTTGTTGGTTTGTTGGTTTGTCCGTTTGAAAGATTACTCCCAAAGTCCAAGTCAAATGACATTTTTTGAAGGGGTGGGGTGTGGCACAATGAACAATCCATTAGATTTTGGTGGCGATCCGGATCATGGTCCGGATTCAGGAATTTTTTTAAGCATTACGATCAGCCAGAACATTAAGACCTCTGGGTATAACACATGCGCAGTGTAACTGATGATGCATTGATGACGCATGACCCCGCCTTCTTCCTTCAGAGAGAGAGACAGAGAGAGAGCTTGGGGTGGGGGGTCGGGGGGAACAACTGTAGAATCAGCGTTTTTTCACATTAAACTCTGAAATTACAGTTGAGTTCGACCAAAGCACACCTGGTGATTGTTGGAAAGAGTAACGACGACGATTAAGGTTTATTTTGTTACTGTCAAGTTTGAATGAAGTGTTTTACGATGCTCCGCTACGTACAGCTGATCTCAACATAAACAAAAATACACGTGGATGATGGAGAAAGCTGAACGGAGAGGGGGGCGGAGGTCTGCGCTCTCTGAGTTCTAGTTAGAGGAGAAATGTACCATAAGCTGTTTTAAATAGTGAGGGTGATTGAAATGTATACATTTAAAAATAAACTGCAGCCAATGTCGCTGTCTTCTTATGATGGGAGAGGACACATCGTACATTGTACAATGACAGGTTATGAAAGGACGGCCAAGAACAAACCTGCATTGTCTATTATAAAGTATATTGGGTGGGAGGGGTGGTAAGTCAGAGAGGAAGAGGTACTAGACTGTCTGTAGGCACACACAAGACACCGATACACACAGATCTGTACATATTTGTGTGTGTGTGTGTGTGTGTGTGTGTGTGTGTGTGTGTGTGTGTGTGTGTGTGTTCATCTTCCACACTCACCTCCTTCTCTCCACATATATGACTGACAGTAGAGCCGGAGGCGGGGCTGGAGGCGGGACCTATCACAGAGACAACGCCTTTGGGTAGAATCTGACACACTGAAAGGGAAAAGGGAAAATAAACAGTGAATATGAGACACATCCCTTTCCCTCGGCTTCGTTTTGATGGCAGCACAGAGTTGGCATACAGTAGGGGCTGAAGTCAGGGGAACGAGTGGAAATTTAAAATGCAGCAAAAACTCAGAGGATGCATTAGGATTTCACTTTAACCGCTTATTCTATTGTCGCAGCACAATCTGTCTCATTATAATCCGATTTATTTTGAGATAAATACTCAAAGGACTACAGCAGGGCTGCTGCCATTATTCCCTTGTTTAGACAGTTGCTTTTAATGATTTTTAAGATGTTTTTCTGTAATTATATCTCTGGCATTAGAACAGATTGGTGGTCACCTTCAATTAGCAAATGCCAGTTTGTATCATTATCCTTTTTGCGGGAAGACATTAATGTGGGCGACACTGTTTTACTCATTTGTCTTTTAAATACTTAAATGCTCAGGAATGGCTCAAGTAAACACCATCTTTGTGATTCAGTATACAATCTGTTCAAGCAGATTTCACTGTTCAAAACATCCACATGACAACAAAAATCTCCACTGTATCCATACCATGTTGGCAGTGACGACACAGCCTAACTCACGCCAAGGCCTATTGAAAGAGGCTGGGACATGGGTCTTGGGGTATGGGGTATAACACATGCGCAGTGTAACTGGAGCTGCAGTCGTGCGTTGTGATTGGCTCAATTTCGGCGAGTGCAGACTAGATTTTACTGCGCATGTGTTGTACTCCAAAGATATGACGCGTTGCTGACGCGTGACATCTCCTCTTTTCACCCTCCTTGACTCACAGCTAATCCAAAAATGGGCAAAGAGGTGGATCGTCGGTGGAGCTGAGGCGGGCCCGGGTGACCTTGCAGAGCAGATGGTACGGCATCCGCCTGTCACTCAAAGCAGCCACGCCCTCAATTGTGTCTAACTTTAAGCCTTAATATAATATAAACGGGTGAGTTATATAAAATTTGTCAGTTGTCATGAAAGGGGAAATTAGCTATAAAGACTAAAACCATTTTTTGTACCAGGCTGTAAACATGTTTATTTCTGCTGTAAAGTTGGGCATTTTAACATGGGGGTCAATGGGGAGGGATTAACTCGCTTTTGGAGGCAGCTTTATGTGGCCATTTGAAGAACTGCAGTGTTTTTGGCACTTCCGCTTTGGCTTCATTTCTCAGCACCAAAGGTCGCGCTTGGTAAAAAAGGTGAGGCTCAGGTATTGTCTCTTCATTTGAGCCCTGACAAAGATCAGGTCATTTTTTTAAATGTTTCATCAAGAAGACATGTCACTAATAATACGTACGTCTCCACTATGTTGGGTAGATACTTTAATAATTATGTAACAGGACAGGTTGTGTTCATCATCTGTCTTATACTTGACTAACTGACCGGCCTTCAGTTTGTGTTACTGATCAATTATTCACTTTCATGGCAGGAGTAAGACAAAAAGACCCACGTCTTAAATATGAAGCTACGCCTAGCTAACCGGCTGCAGTCTGTAGTTTTGTATTCATCTTACACATATGAGAGTGGTCTCATCTAACTCCAACTCTTGGCAAGAAAGCAAACAAGCATATTTCCCTTGAAAATCAAACATCTGCGTTTGAACAGTATTCATAACAGACAACATCACATCACCCCAATCCTGGCTTCTCTCCACTGGCTCCCTGTTCGTTTTAGAACTGATTTTAAGATCTTACTGATCACTTTTAAAGCACGTCTGGGTCTGGCCCCAAGCTATATAGCGGCAATGTTGAGCCCATATCAGCCAGCTCGTAGCCTTACAGTAGATCCTCAGATGGAGCCCATCTGGCTGTTCAGAAGTCGAGGCTTAAAGGGGAACACCACCTAAATTAAGAATTCCAATATGTTATTTCCATGGCCGAGGAAAGTTCAATCAATATTTGTGAACATGAGCTACTCTCTCACAAAGCCAGAAACCAGAGAAGTAAGTCTCAAACTTGTGATGTCATAGGGTATGAAGTCTGGAGCTGCTCCGTAGACAATGAATGGGAGACTGATTTCGTGGACCCACAGGATGTTTGTTTTCTTTTTTATACCTTAATGAGCTTTATTCTATTGTAATGTTGTCAGCTGTGAAACAGAAAATGTTCCCCTATACTCAGAACATCTCCCTCCCATCTCTCAGTGTCATCTAGATCATCTCTCCCTATTCATTGCTGGAGTAGCTCCAGACTTTATACCCTATGACATCACAAATTTGAGTTTTAGCACTCTAGTTTTTGGATTTGGGAGAGAGTTGTTCATGTTTACTAATATTTCTTGTTCTGTCTGAGACCACAGGAATAACATGTATACATTTTGAAAATGTGTGTAGTTCCCCTTTAAATCTAAAGATGAACGTGCTTTTGCCATCAGGGCCCCTCGGCTTTGGATCGACCTTCCTGAGATAAGAACCGGTAATCTCTTTTAAATCACTTCTTAAAGCCCATTTTTATAGACCTGCTTTTATGCGATGTCGTCTTTTTTATCTTCTTTTTATTGTTTTTATTGCTTTTTTTCTTTTTATTTGTATTTATTTAATTGATGTGTTTTTCATTGTTTTTATCTGTTTAATTTTACCTTAGTTTTTGTCTTGCTTTTGTATGGCCTCACTGTTATTACATTGCCTTGTATGCTGCTCTTTGCTTTGCTTTGTCTGTCAAAGCACTTTGTAAACTCTGTTTTTAAAGGTGCTATATAAATAAAGATAATATCATCCTTTAGCGTACAGAAATAATAACCTGTTTTTGTACAGTATGTCTTGGATGTGCAGTGAGTTCATTTTTATTGATGTTTTCTGTCTACCCACCTGAAAAATGCTTTCACAGATACAGCGGGAATGAGTCTGGTGACTCAACCGTGTTATTCTGATAGTCATAAAGCTCTTTTCTTGCTGCTACATTTGGTTGGTATTTTAATTCATCCCAATTAGTCCTCCTCAGTCCCTGTGTGTGTGAGTGTGCCCACACTGTGCCCGTGTGTGAATGTGTGTGTATATGTGTGGCGTGTGTGTGTGTGCCCGGGTGTGTGCGCACAAGCGTGCTTCAGACAGCTGTAGCTCTAAGATGATGAGCTCTCTGATCCAGAGACGAAAAAAACGCTGAGAGCAAACAAGCCTATCAGAGTCTCCTGCCCATCGGTCAAGGGCACACACACACACACACACAAACACATCAGACACATCAGACACACACAACTCAAGCATGCACACATGTACACAACCCTTCTCAAGCACACAGACATTTTGCCAGTAGCTTGTGGCAGGGTCAGCGGCCTATTAGAATAGGAGCAGGGAGCCTCGTCTCCTAGTGACGGATTCAACAGCACTTCTTTACAGACTCCATACATACTGTTTTAACTCTGTATATCAATACAAATTTCATGCAGTGACCTCTGTGCTGCTGCTTTCTGCTGGCCTGCGATGCCGATCTGTATTAGTATTTGATGATTTGTTTTTGTCGTGGCCTGCGCAGTGGGCAGTGCCAGCTGTTACTGGAGGGCACTGGTCCACTGTTTTTAATGAGACAGGCTTACTGGCCCATTACTGGTCTCCAATGACGTGTAAACTAATCAGCACGAGCCCTTACTGGTTCCTAATCACATGAAAGTGGTGGTGTTTTATCGTTCCAGTCATCATTTGGGGTTTTTGCTCACAAAAGGCAGCTTTTTAGGAAATGTAATTATCTTTTTTTGTAAAATATCAGCACCCTTTTTAAGTGGAATAAAACCTGCAGTATTCAGTAGACTACTGTCCTTTTCTACTCCATACCGGCCACTATTAATATTAATAGTCCATATTAATAATGAGATCTACTGGTATTTTTAGTGGTCACTCTCTGTCTGTGCTAATTAGACACTATGCCCTACTGGGCTATAAAGGATTTATCACTCTGATGGGTTGGGTGAATCAGCTCCACTGGTTTCCTTTGGCATGCATCGGCTCTACTCACTGGTGTCAGTAGTGTCGTACTGGGAGTCTTTTTGCAGCTCGTATATGTCCACCTCCACTCGGGCTCGGGACGGACCCTCCATCACGCTGTTGATGTTCTCCCTGGCCAGGGCCAGCGCCAGCCGCTCCCCGCGCCCACACACAGACTGGTCATCCAGGATTGCCGCTAGAGAGGCAGAGAGGGAAGGAGAGATTGGTGAAGGCCTCATTTAATTTAGTCTTAATGTTTATAGTTGTGATTAAGATGCTGCAAAACTCAAGCCCTTTTAGTCTATGATATGTTTACATTATTTTGTCTAGCCTCTGTGTACATGAGCTGTTTTGGTCAAACAAAAATCTTTAGTGCTTACGGAAGATTTCTTATTTAAATACATTTTATTGGACTTAGTCTTACAGCTGAATCCAAGAAATCCACTGATATTTAAAAAAAATATATATGTACATATGTATTATTATTATTATTATTATAACACAAAACAATTCCAAAAACTGTCCAGAAACCCTCACAGGTACTGCATTTAGCATAAAAGATATGTTCAATCATAACATGGCAAACTGCAGCCCAACAGGCAACAACAGCTCTCAGTGTGCTGACTTGACTATGACTTGTCCCAAACTGCATGTGATTATCATAAAGTGGGCATGTCTGTAAAGGGGAGACTCGTAGGTACCCATAGAACCCATTTTCATTCACATATCTTGAGGTCAGAGGTCAAGAGACCCCTTTGAAAATGGCCATGCAAGTTTTCCCTCACCAAAATTTAGCATAACTTTGAAGCGTTATTTAACCTCCTTCTAGACAAGCTAGTATGACATGAGCCCGCTACAACCTACAATCGCAAGTTGTGTTAATGCATTCAAGAAATTAGTGGCGTTAAAACAAATTTGCGTTAACGCGTTATCACGTTAACTTTGACAGCCCTAATTATTTAATTAAGTTTTCTAATCAAAAGGTTTTAAAAGCTTTTACTATTTTTTATAATGGCATTGCCTCTTCTCTGTTAGTATATTTCATTGTAGTTGTTTTGTTTTCCTATTCTTTGTTTTTGTAATTGACTCAGTGTCATGGCAAAACCCACTTTGAGGCACCAAAGCAGGCCAAAACCAAATCATGAGAAAAGTATGTTGAGAAACGTTTTGATCCAGGTGTAGTAGGGATGGAGGGATTTTTTGGCCACCTACCCATGCGGACGGAGGAGAGCAAAGGGGCCTGACTGAGGGAGCGTGGCGCCATGGTGACTAGCAGGAAGGAGAGGACGTGTATTGACAGCAGCAGTGCTGGCAGAGCCGGCATCTTCTACTGCTCCTCATGGAGAATGGTCTGCTGGCTGCCTGTACCACCACCTGCAGGATCGGAGGACACGCCGCACGTTATTGGACACACACTCAACAATTCGCCTGGTACAAGATGTCTCTCTTTAAACTGTCATCCTGCGGCTTATCTTCAGTTTGCTCTGTCACATTTCCATGTAGTGGGAGCACCTGTAATTTGACATCACATACAATAGACTTTCATGCTGAGCTATGAAGATGTTCACTGTCATATCACAGCCAGGTCCCATGCACACTGCCTGTCTAATATTAAAATACAGTACACACACACATCTTCATTCATGTCTCCCGTGGAAAGTCTGCTGCTTAGAAGTGACAGGATTCAGCCTTTAAGGGATCTCCAGGGGGTTCAAAGACGACATCACAACAGCTGGCACTTTCACTCATACACATCTACACTGCATGTAAACGTACATATGAACTAAAGGCATACAAACAGATACACACTAGAAACACTTCCCGAACATGCACAAAAAGACTCACAAGTACAAAGACAACTGCCTTACAATACACACAAGACCATGTACTACACACCCACACACGCCTGAATCCACTTACATGTTTTCCATAACCTAACCCCCCACCCCCCACCTCCAAACAGACACACAAACACCGAAAAGAGAGCTCAGCTGAGCTCCACTGGTGCTAAGCAGCCCTCTCGAGGAGTGACAAGGCCCTGCTCTGACAGACATGTTGACAAGGCGGTGTGAAAGGATGGAGATGAAGGGAGGGATGAAGACAGGAGGAGAGGAGGAGTGTTGTGTGACAGACAGGGAGGTTGAGGTGGTGGTGGTGGTGGTGGGGGGCTGTTGACCTGGGAATGTTGCAAACGTCTGGTTCACTGGTCTGAGCTTTAGACAGGTCTGACAGACAGCTGAAAGAGTCAGTCCATGACCTTCAATTGACCCTTGCAGCTGTAAACACGGGGATGCTGGAGTGGTAGAAAGGCTGACCTTTGACCCTGACAAGTACATGAGGGGATGAGATGAGTTGGCGCTGTGTGTGTGTGTATGTACATCAAAGAGGCAGATGATGCAGATTGTCGGTCACTGTGTTGAACGTCTCTCCTCCATTCTTCCTTTACAGCCTTTTCACTTTGAGATCTTCATTATTCCGCCCCGCTCACCTCTCCATCACTTATTTAGCTTTGATGTTTAAAGCACATAAAAAAAAAAATCCTGCAACCCTGTGCTTTAAATCTCTCTTCACGTCCCATAAACCAAACACACTTCCCCTTTTCTCCTTCCTTCCTTTGCCCTCTATGCAATTACCGACCTCCCCTTTCTTCCAGCCTAACTATACTTTCACTTTCTCGGGTTTGCTGTGTCAAAGGGTGGGCAAGCGTGTGCGCGAACATGTTTGTAATACTAATAGCATGCGCCATACTGTGCAGATGGCTGTGTTGCTCTCATTATGGTTACCGCAGCTCAAAGTGAGCAGAGGCAGGGCTTATGCGGGGCCATCTGTATGTGAGACACAACATAGAATAACTGGTACATGGTGGGAGTAATTGTTTTTCGTTCTTTACAATAAATCGTTCTTGTTTTAACACAATAAAGGTGAAAATACTGTAAATAATGACTGAAACAAAGGGTTAACAGTTCTATGCTGTTGTCATTTTTGTGTGCATGTGTATCATGTAACATAGACAGTTATGCAACAGCTGATTATTGTGACCAGAGATCAAGATCACTACGGCACACTGCTGTCACACAGCTGTGGTATGCACTGCACGGTACTCCATTGTGCTGGCTGTTACTGTATTCTGTTTGCTCCCCACATCAGTCGCCTCTTTCTCAATTTTCTCTTCACCAAAGTATGTGTGTGTGTGTGTGTGTGTGTGTGTGTGTGTCCGTACCTGTTTATTAGAGGGCATGTGTGGGGGGGTGTGTGTGTGATGGCGTATTGATCCCAGCCCAGCTGAAGTGGCAGGCCTTCAGGTGCAGTCGATCAAAACAACAGGGAGCCTATCACGGGAAGCGCTGCATTTCACAGGAGCCATCTGATTGGCTATTACCGAGCAACGTGATGACGAATAAGATCCTAACTGAGGATATGCCTTCATCAATGAATGGGATGGAACCGGTGCTATTTCATTGTTATTGAGAGCTATTGACAGCATTAAACAGAGAAGATTACAGCATCTATACTCCCAGGAGGAGAGGAGGAGGAGGAGATGGAAAGCTGTGATAGAAGTAAGGAGAATGAGAAGCACAGGGAATGGGGACGGGGACGATGGGGGAATAAAAGAACAAAATTGAATACAGAGAGAAGAGATTGGAAAGTGTTTCTGCAGAAAGAGAGAAGCAGAGCAGGATAGAGATAGAAAGACACAAGAGCAGCAGTGCAAAGTAACAAAGTGCATTTACTGAAGTGCTGTACTCAGGTATACTCACTACACTTCAGAGGGAAATATTAGTTTTTACTCCACCACCACCACCACCATTTACTTGACAGCTAGATTAACCTACAAAATATATGATCAACTTCTAAAATATGATGATTGTTGTTAGGGCTGTCACAGTTAACGCGATAATAATGCATTAACGTAAATTTGTTTTAACGTCACTAATTTCTTTAACGTATTAATGCAACTAGCTGAATCGGTTTTAAAGCTGGTGTGAAGATACTGGCATCATATGAAACTCCGTTGGTACCAACCATGTCATACTAGCTTGTTTCAAAGGAGGTTATATAACGCTCCAAACTTGCGCTAAATTTTGGCGAGGAAAAACTTGCATGGCCATTTTCAAAGGGGTCCCTTGACCTCTGACCTCAAGATATGTGAATGAAAGTGGGTTCTATGGTTACCCACGAGTCTCCCCTTTACAGACATGCCCACTTTATGATAATCACATGCAGTTGTGGGGCAAGTCATAGTCAAGTCAGCACACTGACACACTGACAGCTGTTGTTGCCTGTTGGGCTTGAGTTTGCCATGTTATGATTTGAGCATATTTTTTATGCTAAATGCAGTACCTGTGAGGGTTTCTGGACAATATTTGTCATTGTTTTGTGTTAATTGATTTCCAGTAATAAATATTTACATACATTTGCATAAAGCAAGCATATTTGCCCACTCCCATGTTGATAAGAGTATTAAATACTTGACAAATCTCCCTTTAAGGTACATTTTAAACAGATAAAAAAATGTGCGATTAATCACGATTAACTATGGACAATCATGTGATAAATCGCAATTAAACATTTTAATTGATTGACAGCCCTAATTGTTATAGATTAGGCTCCTAACAGTAAGTAGGATGCATCTCATCAAGCCGCCACATTCAAATGCTGCTTATACATTACAGTAATTCATCAGTGATCAATAATAAAATATATACTATATTGGGGACATTCTGTACGGTCACGATGCCCCATCATTACTTATTACAGCGGCTAAACCCTGTTTATCACAGTGTGTTCCGCTTTATCGCTAATGACAAATTTCGTACTCCTCACTGCTCTCTGTGTAATAAATGAGGATGGACTTCCTTACTGACAAGAAGAAATAATCATCTCATGGTATTTATTTCTAAAGCACTACTGTCAAAGCTTCCAAACTATTTCACATATCTTCTCTCTCCACAACTTCATTCAAGTCTCGTAACGACATTACATGATCCAATAACTATTTAAATGTGGTGTTGGATTGTAAATCTAATAGCTGGTGGGTAGGCTGAGGGAGTCCAAGGTTATTTTAATTTTAATTTCTTTGTAGATTTCTTTATACATCTGTTTGAGTGTGTGGTTGGAGCTCTGCAAAGAGAGAACTAAATTATTAAGATTAAATCAAATTTCTCGTCAGAAATAGTATGCAATAATAAAAGTCAATAAGGAAATTCACTTACAGGACACACACAACATGCCTGAAGTAAAAAAAAAAAAAGCAAGGCACATATACTATTTAGTATGCCAGAAAAAAAGATGTATATGTTCCAATACATAATATGTCAAATGCAGTACGCCAAAAATACCAGGATGTCCTATCACATCTGGTAAAATGTTGCAGTATGGAAGTCAGCATGCTTTTCTGGCTATTCTGACCCACAATATATGATATATGAGCAAGAAGGTCAAAGTTCAAGGAAAATGTTATGAAGAATGTTTTTAGGTTTTCCTTTTTTTACAGAAATAAAACTCATTTAGTTCATTTGCGTGTATCAGCACTGTGTTATAAATACATATGCGGATGACGGACGCTACAAACGTGAAAGTGAATGTGTCTGCTCCCTACGGAGTCTCAGCACAGAGCAGCAGGAGTCAGATTTCACACACGGGACGAGAGTTGACAGACAAGACGATGGCGGAGGATTTGGTGTCGAGGCGAAAAGCAAAAGCGCCTATTTTGCAATATTTCAGATTTAAACACAATGCTATAAGGGAATCATAACGTCAATGAGGCAATCGTTGTGAGGAGGACGGAGCAGTCACAGCCGGTGTGCGCGGCGCAGCAACACTGGGTGGAAAGCGAAAGCTCTACCGAAGGGGCCAGACACACCGCCACCCGACATTAAAGATCAAAGTAAGCACGCTACACGTATTGACCGTCATCTTTTCTTGTAAAATGTCCGGTGTAATCGGTAACACCGGTGTTGTCACAAGTTTATTAACTGTCAGATCCCTAGTATGAACTAAAAGTAAATAGAAAAAGTATGAAATTCGTAACGTATCCATAGCCTCTCGGTTGGATGATATGATTGCACCTGAGGGGGGCGTGTCTTGTGCTGTCCTCCCTGCCTCAGGTGAGCTCATGTGAGCTCTTAATGGGGACTTCTGACACCTATTAGATATCTCATATGTATAGTGCTTAGTAACCTATATGCACCATTTGAATGGAATAAACTGCAAACTGCCCTCAGGCTAAATTTTCATGCAAGATTTACGATCCAATGATTTTTTATGACTCTTGTAATTGCTTTTATTGATTCAATTTGTCGTTTGATTATAAGCTGTTTAACTTTAGATGTGCTGTTCTTTTATGCAAGTTAAGTGGTTACCTGCTCTCAGGTCTCTCCTGAAAAAAAAAATCTAAATGAGACTACCTGATTGAAAATAATTATGAAGTAATTCTAATACTTTTGCACTTTTCAAATTTTAAAAGCAGGACTATATTTTTAACATTCTTCCACCGCTGCAGGAGAGTGATAGAAAGCAAGTGTGGTGTTGAAGGTCAGATGAAATACAGTCAAGAGAGAAAGAGAGAGAGCAAACGGTGAGATACTATTGCCGTGTTTAATCTGCGAGGACTGTGTGTCTGGCTGCTCTACGTGCTCTGTTGCTGTACTAGTACACGGCTGAGTCCCCGCAGCAGCCGCGCGTCAGTCTGCAGGGAGCTGGAACAGCGAGAGGGCCGAGCGGAGCCAGACTAGTGTGAGCCGTACAGAAAAACACTGCTTCTAGCCCCCCTCGCTCGCTTTCATTCTGCACCCTGCTGTAAGTCACCCGGCACGCTGGCACTACTGAGAAATACACAAAAGCAAAAATACATAAATATCCTGACTCGCTGTGTGCGAGTGTGTGTGTGCAGGAGAGAGTATAAAATAGAGAATTGAGAGTGAGAGAGGGGACATTCATCCTAGTTCGAGATTTAGCTGTTTGGTGCATGTATTCATCTTAGTGTGTGTATTAAGGCATATGCATATTTGTGTGTTTGCTGCTTTGTGTGTGTGTGTGTGTGTGTGTGTGTGTGTGTGTGTGTGTGTGTGTGTGTGTGTGTGTGTGTGTGTGTGTGTGTGTGTGTTTGTGTGTGTGTGTGCGTGCAGGAGACTTGGCGGCTTGCTTATAGTGTCTGCAGTGCCTAATATGAAAAGAGAAAACCGTAAAATCAGAGATCTTAATTATCTAGAGAGAGCGTGAGGAAGAAGGGGGGAGTGTGTGGTGGGAGAGGGAGGAGGAAGCAAAGGGAGGACCAGAGAGGGATGAACGGAGGGAGGGAGGGATGGAGGGACGGAGGTAGGGAGGGAGATATGGAGAAAATCGGAAAACGAGGGAACGCTATCTCGCCTCACACCCCCGGGCAGATGAGGAGAGGATGAACGGAGACTAAGGCAGAGGAAGCAGGATGAGCGATAGCGAGGGAGGAGGAGTGGAGGAAGACAGGGATGTGGAGAAAGACAAAAAGAAGTCAGATGGAGAAAAGCAGCTTGAGGTGGAGGGGGAGGGAGGGTGAGGAGAAGGGTGTCGGTGGGGGGGCTGGCAAATCATTTGTTTTCCCCCTTCTGCCTTATTGTATGACACAAGAAAATCTGACAGTTATCATAATGGAAGGATGAATCATTCCCGTAATTGAATTTGCAAGTGGAACGGCTTCCGTGGCTGTGGATTTAAGACGACTGTACCGCCGGCCATTATGAGACAGACGTGTTATTTTGCTCGTTCTTCTCACAATTAAAAGTCATTGTTGACGAGAGACAGGCGTGCCTGCTGAAGACAGCTGGGCTGCTGTCCCTGAATGAGCGCGGTCGGTCAGGCCATTTCAGAGCATTTGTTGACCCGCCACACAATATGGATGAGCTGGGAGGTCGGTTTGTGTGAGTGTGTATAAGAAGAAAAATACCAAGGGTCCTTCATTCAACCCTTTTGGCTTTTTGTAGGATTAAGTGTTTAGTACTTTGTGTCTGCATCTAATATCAAAGCAGCAGCACATGTTCTCGGTTGACTCAGCATTTTCACTTTGCACCCATTCGCACTTTCTCCCTCTCCTCTCCCCTTACATGTACCTCTCTAATCTCACCATCTATCTTACCTTTGTCCTCCTCTCTATACCACCGTCTCCCCGTTCCTCTTATCCCTTTTGTTTCCACATCTTTTTTAAGGATTTCTACCCTCACTTTTCCTTCCTGTTGCTGTCCTCAGTGTTATAGGGCCCTTTGAGAATTTGGATTTGAGGCATGCCAGACTTTAAAGCAAGGTTAAACATTTTGAGCGAATATGATTTATTCATGTCATGTTGCCTACCAGGAAGCTGGTACGTATATCTTAAATAAGATTTTTTAAAGTGTTTACTTGCCTGCAGAATGTTGGGTAAAAGGTATAATATTAGCTCGGCCAGATGGAATAAGAAACCACAACAACTTGAACAGCTATAGTAAATAATGCAATTCAATACAAGTGGTGCAATAAACACAACCTTGTGAAGCTTATACTGTTGAATTGGTGTCTGAGAAGAGTTCCTCTTACTCTGTCTAGTAAGGAGGAAAATAAAGTGACCATCTGACAATGTAGTGCAATCTAATACAGCAACATCACAAACTGTAGCCTCAATAATTGGTTGACTCAACACCTGTCAGACCAACAATACTGCCAGACACAACTTGGATGATACTGGATGAGTCTGCAAAACCCCAAACTCTTCTCCTGCAGTCTCCCACACAGAGGTCACAAGTGCTACAAAAAAAGCTTCTTTGCTAGAATAAAGCTGCAGTCGGTAACTTTGATAATAAAAAGTTTATAAAACTGTCACTATATCCTGACCAGAAGTCCAGTAGCAGTTTGCTCTGGCCGGTGAGCGGTAAGCTAAACAGCTCACTAAAATATGTTTCTGAAAACATTTGAGGTGAGAAATAGGCATTACAGTAACACAATATTGATTCATATTTGATCAGCGATGCCTAGTTTGATCGGAGTTCACAAGTTTCGCAAGCAGTGATTGACAGCTGCTGGAGAGACCGCTCGGCTCTGATTGGTTGTTTTGATTTGGGCGCGGTGAAATCTTGCAAATGCCTTTAGGAACACTAGGAGGACACAGAGGAACAGGATTTTTCATTGATCATCGGTCTCATGAACCTCTGTCAGGATATAATGACTGTTTTATAAAAATAACTTTTTATCACATTTGCTCAAAGTTACCGACTGCAGCTTTAAAGGGAACGCTACTTCCTGCATTGTTACCATATGATTGGCACTGAAAACTGGCAGTGGACGTACATTATGCACCACAGAATCCAGGAAATGTGTTTGGGCTACAATAAACTCTTTTTCCCTGATACTGCTACACTGTGAACAACAAATCCATGTTGAAATCTGCAAGACGGGAGCTAGTTAACGTCCTGCTGGTTTCGACACGGGAGGTGCCACTGATTTCAAATGTTATCTTGTAAAATGTCGTTTTTGGCCAGAAACTTTAGTTGAAGATTGAAGATTCACAGCAATATAAATTAGATAATAGAGAAGGAATTATGATCTGTTTAACTTGTGCAAACGGTAATAAAGATGCGTATGTTGAAGTACATGGGATTTATTTTTTATTTTTATTTTACCGTGGTATCGAATTGTTATCGAGAATCGTGGAATTTCACTGGTATTGGTATCGACTACTATTATCAATAATTTCATAGTTTACTAAATGTATCAATCATTTAAGAAGCAAAAACGTCAAATGTGCTGTTTCCAGCTACTAAATGTGAGGATTTGTTGCATTACTGTTTCAAATCATTGTAATTTGAGTTTCTTTGGGTTTGGGACAGTCTGTCGGACAAAACAAGCAGTTTGAAGACGTCACCTTGGGATCTGGGAAAGTGCATTTATAAGTTCAAGAAATAGTAGAATAGTGATGAAGAGTTACGCTTGCACATTGAATCCAAACGACACATTTATCTGTTTAAGTAGACAATGTTTCAATCCCAGTCAGATCGTCTTTAGGTCAAGAACAAAAAAAGTCGAACGCAGACCCAACTGGGATCGAAACATTGTCTACTTGGATAAAGAAGTGTGCAGACTTTTCATCAATGCTGATTTCTAATAGCCTTGCACCCACGTGTGATGTGCACCCAACTAATTTGTAGAATAAACATTAGTCGCAACCCTTCTTATGAGCATTATTTCATGACAATCGTTTGGTGAGGTGCATCAGGTGTTCGTGTTATTGTGTCCGACCGAAGTAACTCCGGTCTCTGGCTTTTCTGTCTCGCTTTTACTCCCACCCATTTCCTATATGTTTTCACCTTGTCCTCCCTCAGCAGGGCAGAAGACACTTTGATCTCTCATTTTCAGCCTCTCTGCCCTCTCTCTCTCTCTCTCTCTCTCTCCGTCCTCCCCTAACTCTGTATCTCCACTCACTCAGCCTCTATCTATTTTGTCTCAGGAACACTCTATACCCCTGTCTCTTTACTGACCTCTCTCTCCTCTCTCTCTCTCTCCCTATCTTAGCTCTCACCGGTCTCTTCAATCTCGATGGTGCACTTTCTCTGTTACAGTCCCCCCCTCTCCCTCTCCTCTCCCTGTTCATTGGACATGGATAAATTCTTCCCCGTGTTCTCCTTGACAAAGAGGCCCTCAGTCAGTGACACCGCCTGCTTGGGGAACCACCGTGCTCCTGTGACACTGTCACATCTGAGTATGTCACGCACAACACACAAACACACCCACACACACAAGCATCCGCTAGCTGAACACTCATACACCAACTCTCGAGGAAGCTTCAAAGAACATTGCGCGTGTTTGCTTATTCATAAGTGTGCGTCTTTTCGGTGTCTCCGCGTCTGCGTACCCCGATGAACGCCCGCGTGTTATGTGTTCGTACAAGCCGGCAGTGAGTTTGCATTTCAGCCTTCCTGCATGCATATGTACCACCCGCTGTTCAGATCAGTACAGTTGGGGGTTGGTTGGGAAGGGGGTGAAGCTCAGTGCACCGCTTTTCCCCAGGAGCTGTTTAAAAAAGATGTGCTGTTCAGTGTCACTAGCTGTCGACGCATGGTCCCACTTGTTGCAGCTGTGTGGCTTATGTAAGCACAGCAGTTTAATCACAATTAGGAAGCTCTCCTTGAACTCACTCGCCCCCTGGCTTGTTTGGAGAGCTAAAATTTGCATTCAGAACAAAAGCTTTGGAAATATAAGAGTGATATTATTACGAATGGCAGTGCAAAGAGAACAATGTCTGAGTGAGAAAAGAGTGCTGTCAGTTTAAATCAGCGTTAGCCATCAGGTGACAGTGAATGTTTGCACTTTCATCATGGTATGGGTTTAGTTATAGGAGTTTATATAATATTATAATCCCATTGTTGGACTAGAAACCCCTTGTGATTTGAATTATTATTAACTGTTTCAATTTCTTGCTCTTCTTTGTGTCTTTTTCCCCCAACAACTGCTTCGACTGTACAGGCGGCCATCCGAGGAGGAGGGATGTCTTTTTGAATTGCCTCTCCTGAGGCTTCTTTCAATTCTTTTCGCTCATGTAGTGAAGGGTTTCTGTATGTGTGTGAGTAGTAGCTTCCTTGTCTTCTTGGCGAGTTGAGACCAGTTGTGAAAGAAATACTCAAATCTTTTACTTAAGTAAAAGTAGTAATACCAGTAAAAATACTCTGTTATAAATAAAAGTTCTGCATTCAAAATCTTACTTGAGTAAGTACAAAAGTATTAGAATCAAAATATACTTAAAGTATCAAAATTAAAAGTACTTATTATTATGCAGAATGGGCCATGTCAGAATGATATATATTATATTATTGGATTATAATTATTGATGTCTTACTGTATACATCACATTAATATTGCAGCTGATTATGGTGTGGCAGATTTTAAATACTTAACTGCTGGGCAGCTTAATCTATGATAATATATCATAATTTATTAGTTGATTCAGATTATTAATAGACAATATAAATCTGTAAAGTAACTAAAGCTGTCAGGTGAATGTAGTGCAGTAAAAAGTACAATATTTCCTCTGAGATGTAGTGAAGTAGAAGTATAAAGCAGATAATGGAAATACTCAAGTAAAATACAAGTACCTCAAAATTGAATTTAAGTACAGTATTTGAGTAAATGTACTTTGTTATATTACATCACTGTTTGAAACCAGTGGTGTGAGTCTGTGAAGCCCATTGAGATGAGTAAAAGTTCTGCATTCAAACTTTTACTTGAGTAAAGTACAAAAGTATTAGAATCAAGATTTATCATGCAGAATAACAAATAAATCTGACTTGATTTGATGCAGCGGCATCACGACCTTGTATCAACACAGACATCTTCTGTAATGTTTCATCTGACTATTTAAATTATGTCTGTTACTGTACGGTGAGACAAGCCTTTGTTACATCAAGAAAGCACTTCAGAGTCAGAAGTTGACTTTGTTCGCTCAGTCAGAGCACAAA
This sequence comes from Sebastes fasciatus, assembly GCF_043250625.1. Taxonomy (NCBI): domain Eukaryota; kingdom Metazoa; phylum Chordata; class Actinopteri; order Perciformes; family Sebastidae; genus Sebastes; species Sebastes fasciatus. The sequence continues at coordinate 13,331,722 of NC_133806.1, forward strand.
GGCTTCACAACACAGAAGATGTTTTCTGAATCACTTCGAGGGCATATTGCTTCAAAATAACCAGATATTTGCAGTGAACATGAAATAGAAAACGGAAACAGCACTGCTATATGCAGTGAGACAGACAAAGGTAGAGTGTTTGCCTTCGCACTGCCATAGCTCTGTGATGAACCGATGAACCGACTCCACACAGCTCTCCCACTTAGACACCCACGCTCCGCACACACACACACACACATCACACACACACAGCAGATACATAGAGACGTACACAAACATATCCAACACACACACACACACACACAGGTTGTGGATTAAATGACTCAGATGGCATTTGCTCTCTCTGTCTCTCTCTCCCTCTCTCTCTCTCTCATTGTCAGGTTTTGCTGCCGTGGCAACAGAGTCGAGGATGAGAGGAGGAGGGAGTGGGAGTGGGGAGGAGTGTGTGAGGGAGACGGAGATGGAGGAGAGGAGCCGGTGATGGAACAGGTAAATGAGAGATCGGGGGAGTCAGAGCTCACTGGTCATGTGAGGCGGGGCTTCGTCGCTGCTGCAGTTTCTCTGTGTGTGTGTGTGTGTGTGTGTGTGATTGACTGTGCTCTAGTAGTGAGAGGCAGAAACACAAGGGATGTGTTAGTGCTACGTGACTGGAAACAAGTGTGCACGCTGCGCATGATTCGGGTGTGTGTGCTGCATGACTAGGACATGTTGCGTGTCCACTCAGATTGTTGTATAATCTGGCCACCCATGACTACGTCTGAAATTGGTCATCTGAGATCGAGCCATCATACTATGAGCGCTAATAGAGAGCGACTGGAAGGAGAGACGAACCCCCCTCCCCGAAAAACATAAAAAGGGGCAACTGAGTGCTGTGAAAGTGCTCTTGTGATTCATGTTTACATGTGGGGCTTCTGGTTTGTTTTTTCGTCTGTACTAATTTGCTCTGCAGAAAGCAGCATGCTCAAATTTGGTTTGTTTTCAGCTGCCCCGGGCAAGAGACAAATTCTCTGTGACTGCACTCCTCAGACTCGGTTCAACATCTGAAAAGGATTCACTTGCAACTATGCAAAGTAACTATGCAAAGACCAGAATATGTAGGGCAAGCCACTGTTTCTCATTCAGGACAGGGATGATCATGCTAGAGTTAAATTTTCGAGTATTAATATTTTTGTTTTTCTGAGGATTTGTATCAGATCTTTCATTCGAGACACAAAGAAATCTATGTGCACGGATGTGTAATGTATGAGCAAGACTTGAATCATCTCTGAGTTAGATGAAGTGTATTTCTATGATTGCTAACAGAATAACGAAGGACTTTCATCAATATGATAAAATGAAAACATCATTATGAGTTTGCAGTAAATGTCCTTCGGTGAACAGATTTTAACTTGATCATTCAGACAAGGTGATGATTTCACATCAACAACAGCATAAGAACAGTGTGTTATTAGTACAGTAATTGCCATTTGAGTCCAGTTCAGCCTCCCGGCTGAATCAAAGCCTTCTTCCCTTCTTAATCTGTTACTGTAATACATTTTTAAGTTAAGTAGGCACCAGGCAGTGGATGGAAAAATTATTTAATTTAATTTAATGAGAACAAATGTAGTAATTATCTTGTTTACTCCATGTTTCTCCGTCTGACATTGTTTTCTGGGTGTGCTTTGGATTGCGTGCCTTTGGGATAAATGCATGGAAAATATTTTTTTTTACTTTTGATGCTGCTGCTAAAATAGCTGAGAACTTTGCATTTGGTGCCAGACGGTGAATATAAGCCATGAATAATGGCATGCGACTCGAGACAGCGCCAATCCATGTTGACTCAGCGACAATCTCAAGTCTGCGTCTTAATAGATAATACTGACTTTGGCCTTCATGTCACTATAGCGGGGAAATCTGACTGTCACCGAATTCTAAATATGGTATCTACAATTAAATGAATAAATAACTCTATTTATTATCCCTAAATGTGCATGTGCACAGATAAAAGAACAAAAACTGTGGGCGCTACTGGTGGCTGTATTGGATTACATAATTGATCAAATTGTTTATGAGCAATTTCATTGCAACAGAAAAAAACACAACACCATCCATTTTAAAAAGGTCACAGAAGCGATAGGATAACACAGTGGAGCCCTGAGGGATTTATTTTCATTGTGTCTCATGTTGAAAACAACATGGGTATGAATATAGCTCATGACCTTGGTCGATGTCATTCCCTCTTTCCCGTGTTGTCTTTCATTCTGCACTCTGCAATATCCAGCACACTGGAAATGCCAGAAGAATAATTTTTAATAATGTCCTTTGCCAGATTGTGGAGTTGCTCCGACGCATAGAAAATGTTGCTGGAGGAAGCAACAAAATTACTTTTCAGTATTCTATTTGTGTTGAGCCATAAATTATCCTTTTAATCAAATGATCAGTTTTACTGAATGAGCCTACAGAGCATAAATACATTAAAATCTGTATTGTAACACTGACCGTGAAAAACTGCTTTCACCCGAACATATTTTATCATACTAATCCTAAAGCTGAGCATGTGTTCTCTCATGGCTGCTTGTTTCAGATTATAACTGTGCATTATGAAAGAAAAGTTTCATTTATGGGTATTTATGTCATGTAAATCACCCGCAGATAGTTTGTCCAACTCTGATGGATGTTAGCTCGGCTGAGCGATCCAAACGGCTGCGTTACATATTAATCAGATCAAATTAGTCATATAATTATGTTTTTAGATATGTGGTCTAACCAGGGGCTAATGGTCGATATTTATTTGAATTTGATTCCCTTCAAATTATTTCACAGTTTTCCTGAATATGTTGTATGACTCCTCAGGATGTCCTATAATTCTGTCACCCATGACTGAGTCAATAATTGGTCATCGCCACTCAACACTCAACATCATATTATTAGGCCTGATAGGGAGTGAGAGGACAGGGGAGAGGGGAGACGGAGGGGCGGTGAGATTCAGCAAAATACAGAAATATTTCCGTGTTTTGCTGAATCCCGCTGAGTGACTGAGCACTTTCAAAAATGTTGTTGTGCATCAGTTTTGCATAAAAAGCTTGTTATTTGTGTATTCATCTGTGCTAAATGCATTACCGACAACAGTGTTCAAAAATTGTTTTCAGATGCCCCGGGCAAGAGGCATTTTCTCCTTTTCTGTACCTCTCAGGCCCAGTTAAGAGACAAAAAAAAGGACATCATGCATGAAGCAGAAGTGACGACTTTTTGAGGATTCAAACACTTAGTGTGATTAATGAACACAAGTTTTGCTTCCATGCTGTGATAAGATTCTTTTTTCTATCGTTAATGAGTAAGCATCAGATCTCTTCACTCTAAAACAACAGTTGTGAAAACTTCCAAAGAAGACTTTTTTTTACAACATGCCACAAACTGCTGTACTGTATACTACTTACAATCTTTAAATAAATATTCAAGGAAATAATTAAATGAATGCAAACTGATAAAGTAATACTGTTTAAATCTTTGACTGTATATAAGAAATGGACGTAGCCACCGTGAGGTCACTCATTGGTTTTTGGACTGCTGTTTTGAAGACTCGAGTTCGACATTTAGGCCATCGCCATCTTGGTTGTTTGCAACCAGAAGTGACACAAGAGGGTGGAGCTAAGTACAACCGAACGCTGAATAAGACATTTTTGGATGAGCAAAATGTTAATATTACCTTTCATGAACTGAAAACACACCATGAAAGGGTTAAAGTTCTAAGATGAAAACACGGACAACTCCCAGACCGGACAATGTTGTGGTAGCGACCTGTCAATCACAAGGTATCCACACCCTAAAGCATACCCTGCTTTATGGTCTATTTGACTCTAAATGGGACCATAATCTACTAAATGAACATCATGCTGTATTGAAGAAGACTTGGAACTGGTGATTGAGACCATAAACTCATGTTTACAATGTTTACTGAGGTAATAAATCAAGTGAGAAGTAGGCTCATTTTCTCATAGACTTCTATACAATCAGACCTTTTTTTGTAACCAGAGGAGTCGCCCCCTGCTGGCTATTAGAAAGAATGCAAGTTTAAGGCACTTCAGCATTGGCTTCACTTTCCAGACGCGAAGGTTGTCCACTGTTTTCAATAAAGACTTTGCTTAGCTACCAACAGTAATTACAAACATTGGATTTAGAAATCAGAAATGTATTTCGCTGTGAGCATTTGCAACCACCTTTTGTCAACAATTAAGTATAAATAAAGGTCAAAGACAGTGTTTTATTATGAGTAAATCCCTCATATTCTCCCAGCGTACCAGATGAGGGTTTTATCCGTGTTTTCAGCTGCTCAGTTTTAAGAAGTAAGCTGTCAACTTCAATATGTTCTTCCATTTTAACATGGGTATGATGGGGATTCAGTCCGAGGTCAGCAGCAGAACAGTCGAGGCCAAAGGTCTGAAACATAACAATGGCTACGATGATCAAAAACATCGTATCAGACAAATGATGAATAATTTCTCGCCATTTGGGCCTTGATTCTGTCTGTAAGTCAATATTTAATGTCCCTCACCAGCAGGACAGATAGTCTCTTCAAACATCTCCACAAACCAGCTCAGTAGGGGAGCGTCCTCGCTGCAGAAATACAAAATGAAAACAAAGTGATGTCCTGCTTATTTTTAGCAAAAACTGCAGGTCACTTTCAGGATGTGTGTGCGTGTTTGTGTGTGTCACCATGACCGGACTGTCACCTTCACAAGGTCAATTAAGTGATTCAGTGTGCCATTCAGTGGTCAAACACTGCTGTACTACATCACTTCAGCTTTGTCATGCTAAATCAATGGTTATCCGTCCGCCGGCTCTATGCTAATGGATGGTAGCATATGCTAAAAACAATGTCTGTTAGAATATTTATGCAATAGCAGCGTATTTAATGCAGGATTAGCATTTGTTTGCTCCATTGTTCAGTAAATCAGTACCAGGCACCGGTGAATAAATGCATAATACATTTAGTTAGCCCATGGTACATTAGCCTTAGAAGTTCCACAACTTACTACAGAATTATGAATATCCACATTCATTTTTTATACGCCGTACAACTGGCATCTCAAATTAGAATCACTCATTCACGTTGCTTAATCTAGGTCAGGTTTGACTTAATTATGCATTAGAGATGTGTGTTTTTTCAAGTGCTTATTTATTTGAATTTGTAGTGTGGTATCACCTTTTTCCTCGCATAACAGCTGTGATGATGTGGTTTGAGGATGAAAGTGATATGATACACGCTATAATGCCTCATCACACAATGTGATTTCATGTGTATTAGCATGCATTTATGTACTATATGTGCAGCACATTATGCCAGCGGGAATGATGATAAGATTTAATATGTGTGCTATGTTAGTAATGATACACACCGCATTGTACTGCTTTGTATAGAATGTACATAATTAGGCTGTTGGCATGCAGCACATGAACAGTACAGTATTTATAATAGCTTCCGGCCTGAACCCAAATGTCACCGGCTCTCTCCAGTAGATCAGCACCATGACACAAAAGCTATTCCACTGTCAAAGCAGCCGCAGCATAAAGCTCTGCAATCATTATGACATTGTCCAAAAACTGCCTGAGAGAAGAGACAACAAAACACTATGTTTTCATAATAATCCATAAAAGAGTGGACACAAAACGGTGTTATGGGCGATAGAGAAGAGATCGTTTTAATTGAATCGCCCATATTAGCATTTTAACTGGAGCGTATGTCTTACAGTGTGTTGCTGTCCGTGCTGCAGTGGCGATTATTGAGGAGCACGGCTCAGGATTTTGGCAACAACAAAGCACACTGTGTTTTCTGAAAACGGCAATTTTGATATCCTGCATGTCTGAGATAAATGGAAAACAATAACGTATGACGGCGAGGGAGACTAGTCACCGCAGTTTCTGAATTTACTCGTCTGTTTTATTGCCAGTGTTTCCACATGGTCAAAAACGCGTTTCCCCCGGGGGAAGAAATAGGGTGTGATTTGAAAGTTGCCCTATATTTGGCTCAGCTGCTTTTCAAATGCAGCCTGTCAAGTTGCCCGGCGTGCTGCAGCACCACTCACTCTGCGTGCCTGCCTGCCTGCCTGCCTGTCTGCCTGCCTGCCCGGCAGCGGTCCGCTTGGTCAGGTGAGTTATTGCCAGGACTGTTCCTTAAACACCCCCCTCCACCACACACACGCACACACACACACACACACACGCTCCAAGTCGTCCATTACTGTGCCTGTCAGCCAAGCGTGCAATCAATACTCCCCCTCCGACAGCGTGCACACATGTGATGGAAGGCAAAACAGCGAGCAGAGGAGGAGGACAGCAAGGGTAAAGACGGGATGTTGGAGGGAGGAGAAGGGCAGGAAGGCTGGGGAGGAGGGAAGTGCTAGTGATGGGGAGCGTAGGGCTCGGGGGTCAGCGGGGTGAAGCCACAGGGGGGGAAAAAGAGAGATGACAAGAAAAATGTCCAGAGAGCGGAGACAAACAACAGAGAGCAGTAATATATAACAAAACACAGAGATAGAGTGAGTGTGGGAGTAGGAGATGGAGGACAGAGATGAGGAGTGGCAGAGGCAGAGGAGGGATGGAAAATAGAGGGAGAAAAACAGAGAAAATGTGTGTGTGAAGAAGAGAAATGGAGAGAGGTTGTGGGTGGATGAGGAGAATGCTATATATAATGGCAGAGGTTCAGGAATAGATCAGAGTGATTGTGTTTTGTCATTACCTAACGTTCACATCTGCAAAACAGTAGCAGCCACCAGCTGACATCAACAAGACCACACACACAATTACTCTACATACACACATTGACACACACACATACACGCAGGAATACACTCGGCAAAGTAACGCTGGCACATGCGGGCCCGCCAAACCTCATCTTCATGCTAAACTGAACTAACTCTCTACTAAAGAGCTTCTGTCGTCTGGCCCGGGTTGATAACAGCAGCAAACAAACACAAACACTCGGACACAAACACACTCTCGCCGTGCTACGAACACATCTCGTACACATAAAAGATTCATTATCACACATAAACACACAGACACGGCCGTGTTGTAAACACTCCACCCAAAACAGCCATGCCACTCTCCTGCCACACACACATGCGGACATAAAACGCACACAATGAGCCATGGCAAGGGCCTAAATTGTTTATTTTCAGCCCTGCAAGAACTATAACCTTGAGGGGTAAGAAAGGTTGAATACTGACAATGGAGAACCCGTTATTATCTGAAATTCTAGCCAAAATCTACACAATCGTTCAAGGGAAAAGCAGCTGTGAGAACTCGCTCTGCTTGTGTGTGTGTGCATGCCGAAATGTTCACATCCTGACGACATTCATAATGAAACAAAGAAACTCCGAGGCTCATTAATGCTACCATGTAAAGTCCAACCTTCAGATGGCATTATTATGGTAATATAACTGAGTGGCTCAATCAGACATGCTGGCCTCTCTCCTCAGATCAGTGCTTTTCAACAAGTTGAGCGTCAAGTGCATAAGACAGTCACTGTGTTATGACTAAATATCAAATATATAGTTAATATATATATCATATATATATCAAACCACTAAAACCCTGCTACTGCACGCAGTAATAACCTCAGGTCAGCACTATAAAATTCTTCATACGCTCCCATGGTCCCATACTCAGATGTATTAAAACTGGTAAGAGGCTTTATTGAAAAGCATTAGAACTAAACGATTCTGTATGGTTTGGTAGACTCAAAGATAGCGTAAATTTAAGAACAAAAAACAACATTTTATGATTAATAATCTGCAGTTCTGTGTTTAAAATCTAACGATAACGTGAGGAATCTCGGTCTGTCTGTTGGTCTGTCTGTTGGTCTGTCCCTCCCTCTGTGTGTTATTCGCATATCTCGAGAACCGCTCATCCGATCAACTTCACACTTGGCAGGTGTATTGCTGGGGACCCAAGGGCGTGCAGTGACAAATTTGTAGCAATTTGGACATGCGACATGTTTAATGTGAATACATTTTGAATAAACAAGCACACAGTGCTCTGTGCAGCATCGGGGTAGGGGCTTCAGGGCTCTGCAGACTGAGACGAGCATGTTGTCCACAGCAGGCAGACCGCGGTTCCGCGCTCCGAACGGGCACAAGCCCCCGACAACACAGGAACGAGCTCCCGACAACACGGGCACGAGCCCCCGACAACTCTGCAAGCAGCAATACCTGGAGCCTACCAGGAGCCAAGCAATCGTTCCGAACAGCCGCGGCTCATTGACTGCCATTCACTTTACAACCGAACTCATCTTCACCCCCCTAGAGTCAACACGAGTGGACAGCCAACTTGACGCAGAATCAAACCAGAATGTATTTCACCCTGACGCACCAAGCCGACAGCTGACGGCCGCTCACCAAAGGCCTAGTTTTTGCGGTGTGTCCCGCACTGTCGGCTCTAGTCTTCAGCATGTTGAATCGGCGGCACCCGTCAGGTGAGAAAAATTACTCTGATTGGCGGTTCAGTTTAAACAAATCAGTGCACGAGAAAAGAAACAGATGTGAGGAAAGCAAGTCAACGACGAAAGTCAAGAGGAAAAATACAGAAGGCTCATTTTTTACCTTCATCTCATCTGATCATTCCAACACACGGATATTTTCACAGCAACATGGCCATCTGGAATGAAGCTAAGTGGTGAGTGAGAGTGGTGTGAAAATGGTCGGCAAACACCGCTTTGTTTCATGTACGTATCGTAACATCTGGTATATACGCCGTCTTTGCAGTGTGTTTGAGTGCAACTTGTCGGCAAAAACAAAGTCAACGTGAGGCAACGCAGCTGGTGGCCTTCGTCGCCGCTAGTTCTTTGATGTGTCCCCAGCTTAAGCCGCAACCTGTGTGTTTTTCCCCCGTAAGATGGTATTCTCTGGTGACAGACTGATACTAACTTATAACACTACTGGAATAACGTTACTGCCAGCAAAATACCTCCGCTAATTAAATCCAAGCTGTACTTTACAACCACAGTGGTTATGTCAAAGCAAGCGACTAATACGGCAACTTGGAAATTGTCTCAGCTAAGTGTATTTCACAGATGTTTCTGACCGAGAGTAACCGCCACCTGGGTGTGTTGGGCAGGCATGTTTTGAACGGGCACTGCACTAGACAAACTAAAATCAGGAGTGATACTCATGGAAAATAATCATTTTAAAATCAAGGGAAAACATTCAACCCTAGTACAAGAGCGCGCGTGTGTGTGTGTGTGTGTGTGTGTGTGTGTGTGTGTGTGTGTGTGTGTGTGTGTGTGTGTGTGTGTGTGTGTGTGGATCCCAAACAGCTTCCTTCAGCCTCAGGAAGACCTGCTCCCAGCTGGCCCAGTACTCAGCTAGATACTCCTCCTCCTTTGATTCATAGCAATTGGGGAAATTAAATAGTTTCTGACTGTGTGTGTGTCTGTGTGTGTAAGTGTGCGAGTCTTTTACAGTATGCCTCTGTTTGTGGGTGTGAACAGTGTGTGTGTGTGTGTGTGTGTGTGTGTGTGTGTGTGTGTGTGTGTGTGTGTGTGTGTGTGTGTGTGTGTTTTCTTCCCGTCTGAGTCGGTGAGAGGGAAGGCTTAGGGCTCAGAGGGAATGTTATAGCCGGGGCACAGGAGGAGCCTCTCTCCTCTCTACTTAGACACCAAATTACTTACAAAAGTCAACTATCGCTGTGTGTCTCCTTAGCAAGCTGTGGAGTCCAAGAATATCTGAGTGGGGAGATAGGTGTGGAGGTGCTCCAGTTTCATGCCTGCACAGAGCAGGCGGTGAGCTGCACGCAGCCAAGGTGATCCCTGCCAGCCATTTTGCCCTGCATTTAGTATTCATTTTCCAGGCGATCAAACCCGCTGCCAGGAGGTGGAGAGAGTATGTGTGTGTGTGTGAGTATTAACACGCTCACACAAATTGAGTGTGCGCTCCTGCATTTACAAACACACGGGTGTGGGTGTGCAGATGTAGGCTTAACACCCTCGTAGACTCACACAGAACAGAAGTGTCGGTGCACATGCGTGAGGATGTGCGTAAGTTAATGAATTTTGCAGACACGTGTGCACCGTGCAGCAGGGCTGATTAGGAACACAGGGATGGAGCCAGAATAGGCCAGGGGCCAGCAGACCACGGCTCCCTGCACGCCGCCAGTGGAGTAAACCTGGATGCGCACAGCTTCCTGCTGGGGAAGGATAAGGCAGTAAAGGGGGAGCACGGGAAGTAATGAGAAGGGAAAGAACAAAGGAAGCAGTAAAGAAGGGGTGAAGCGAGGATGAGCGGAAGAAGAAGTGGGTTTGGGGGAGAAAAGACAAAACAGTGCAGTAACAGGATGAGCAGGAGAGAAGGGGGGGAGAGGAGGGGAAACGAGTGATAAGGGGCAGAGTGAGCAGAAAGAGAAACCAAGAGGGGGATGAGAAGTGTTCTGGTGGTGGAGGAGGAGAACACAGAAGAAATGGGGATAGACGACAAGAGAGGGAAGGAGCTGAGCAGCAGTGCCCTGGCAGCATGCAGTGGAGGCAGGCAAGATGGCTGCAGGGGCAGAGCACCCGGCCAAATATGGTCATCAGGACCCGACTCTGTCCTACTTTCTCTAATGGGCTAAACCAAAGCCCGGATGATGGAGGAAGAACCATGTATGGTCAACGTGCAGCAGCTCCTGTCTCTTTGATGCATCGTGCTGGAATGAGTGATGCAGGACTTGGGCCTAATATACAAACAAAGCCCTGCAGCGTGCTTACACACACACACACACACACACACACACACGGTACACATGGTGAGCTAGTTGACATGCCGACCCCATCTAGAAAACGGCGATGAGGGATGCTTCTAGAGCGCGTGAGGGCGACTGAGCAGGTGGCGGATACGTTGTACTTGTCCGTTTGTGTTTGTGTGTGCCTGCTCGCTTTTGTGCGTCTGTGTCACGCCACCCGCGGCTCCACCAAGCCGTGTGAACACTCATCAACCTATGGAAGGCTACCCTCAGGTTTCACTGCAGGCTGCGGTGTAATAGAGTGGAGACAGGTACCATGCACACACCATGTGGCCGGGTCAACAACTCTCAGCTGTAACATCTGCATGCATGGCGGGCGATCAGGGATGTACAAATACGGATTGACCGAGGGCATCGCTGCAAGTGGCTCTCTCCCTGTTGTTGTTTGTGTCCTCTCTAGCTTTACAAGTGAAGGCAGCGCTCTCACATAAAAGCAACAGTGCATCTGTGTTGTAAACATTTTTCTTTTGAATTATTTCCTCTCCTAATTAGCTCATTTCGACCACAGTGTTTTTCTTGGCAACGCTGTCCACCCCAGAATGTGACTGACAAACAGTGATTATAAAGGCGTCGCCACGGCCAGGAGATAAAGCGTGCCAAACAGTTAAAGCGCTGCTACTGATTCATCTCATTTATTTCAGTTGTCCTACGCAGGTCTTGTTGCTATGTGAGTTGCTATGATTGACCAGCAGGTCTCACATCCGTACGCGCGGCAAATTCCATTTCTGCCTGAAAATAAGTCATTATAGGAGAAGCAGCGCTTCAAAAGAAGGGGTTTCTTTCATTATGGCTTTGGTGTCAGGAGCTGCAGAAACAATCACAATGCTTGCAGCTGTGAAAACAAGTTAAACAACTGGTATACTGTACGGTAAAGCCAAACAGGCTGCAAGAAATGCCTTCAAAGAGCACGGCTGCTAGGTGAGATGGCTCTAAATGTGACAAAGTGAAGTCCCCTTACACTGCTCCATATGAACACATAAAAAGGAGGTGTCACTCTCGCTGTCATTGAAGCGAATAAGTCTTAAACGATCCCATCACAAGGGCCTGCAGGCTAAAACAACAACAACTGAAAACAAGCTGTTGGGGCAGTCAGGAAGGCGGCATATGGTTTCAAAGAATTGTGACTTTATTATTAAGATTCAGAGGAGTGAACATATATCTCATGGGGAAACTGAAACATACACCCACGATGTATCTGCCAGCATGCTGTAAACACTGGCACACCAAAGAGATGCTGTATACAGTCGGTGTGTTTTGTGACAGCCCACACACACAAATGTACAAAATATGCGCAATAACAGCACATTTTCGAATCCCAGCCCTCCACCCAGGAAATGTTTCAACAACAACACTGGGAATTGTTCGAGTGCTCAAATGTCACTTGTGCTCTTCTGCAAGGCACCGTCTTCTTCATCAGCCGCTCATCTGGTGTGCACTTGAAACAGGCCCCATGTGTGGGGCTTAGTCCCTGTTCTTCCTGACAGCTAGACTTACAATGAGGCCTGTTGGCATCACGGTGTTGGTTAACATTCAGTTACAATGCTTCTTAACAACTCCGCTGTGGCTGCTAAGCCCCCGTATTAAAGCATAGATAGCACGCCAAAATAGTTCTCTGCATGCCATGTTAGACAGTCATGCTTCCATTCAGAGTCCCGCTGAGCTGGGAAAATTACAGTCTTCCTGAAAACAAAATGACCAATTTCAAGTAAGCAATTGCATGTCCAGAGTTTCCTGGCAACTGGTTGGGTTTTATACATTAAAAATCCCCCAGTGGTCAGGTGTAACCGAGGAACTACATAAGGAAGAGAGACAGCGACAAGAAATGTGTCAATGTTAAGTGAGTATGCGTCAACTTCAGTTGGATTTAAGTGCCGCGGTAAAGAGCCGGCCTCAGGATGAATGAGGTTGGACTGCAGGAAAATGGGATAGCGAGGGAGGAAGACAGCCCTCTGTTCCTGTCAGGTGAGCTGACACACACTCACCATTTCTGACAGTGTTTTGTTACGAGTTTGCATAACACGGACACTCACCGGCGGCCAGAGGGAGAGAGCAGGAAGCATGCGCGTGCACGTGGGAGCATGTGCGTGTCCTGTTATTTGTCTATCCTCGCAGAGTAGGAGAACACGCAACTGTGTGTGTATTTATGCACATTTAAATATTTGTGAAGGTGTGTCCGTCTCTGTCAGCCTTCAGCCAGCAGTGCGCTGATGGCTGCGCTGCGTGGATGACACCTCCCGTTGACAGTGGGCTCGGAGCGAGGACGCTAGTCATAACATAACAGCAGGAAGGTGGGAGGACATCACCTCCAAGCACACACACACACACACTGACACACTATGACACAGCGTTAAAGTCATATCAAGGTCCTTATTTAGATTGGTTATCATCTCTGACCTCTCTCTCCATCCTCATTAGTCGGACTAGACAGCCTCTGCAGGCCTGACGCTGCCGCGGGCCCACACACAAGATGTCACATTGCTTCATCAGTGGTACAGTAGCTAACGCACACAGCCCGTAGGTTTCATCCTGCTCATGTGTTGTGCCATAATTGACTGTTTGATTGACATGCAGTCTGGTTCTTATGATAGCCTTTTTGCTTATCTGGAACCAGGTTCCAAATAAACTCAACATTGATCTCCAAGAATCAACTTCACCAGCATTTTCTCAGAATGTGACCTGAAGCAGATTACAGTAAAGTATTATACAGCGTCAGATCAGGGTGGTCAAATTTGACGACTCCTGTTGTCATTGGAGGAACAGTTAGAGGTGCAGAATGACTGGAGAGCAGACATTAAGTCTGGCAATGCTCCAGTACTGACATGAGAGCCAGAAATGGGTTCAAATCAGGCCTGGGTCACATTTCTCTCTTCACATTTTAGCTTCAATGTACTACTTCAAAAAAAAAAATAAAAATAAAATGCCAGTGAAGTCCACTGCCTACTCCTTTTAAATGTCAGATGTCAAGATGTCAAATGCCCCTCGAGTACGACCTTAAAAATCAAAATGAAGGTTGAAACAAGCATTATCTAAGTACGTCATCTGCCCTTATCTCGGGACCCCATCCAGCCTGCCTAGCCTTAAATTATTAATGATAGGAAATGGCAGGTCTTTACCTGGAGGACAAAACCTTTCATTATCTCTTTCTTTCTTTCTTGCCGTCTTTGTTCCTAATTCCATTTCTCTTTCACTTTTCCCTTCTCCTCCCCCTTTCTCCGCATGTCTCAAGTCAATTCGGTTCAGTTCAAAGGGTCTTTATTAGCGTGACCAGCCCTGTGGCGAAGTGCCAGCTCACTGAGCGGGAACGCTATGATGGAACATCAGCAAACCACAGGAATCTCAGCACCGCTACGTAAACACACATCAGGTGAAGGACGATCAACATAAGGATGAGAAAATCCATGTGTGTGTGTTTGCGCGCGCAGTGTGAGGTCTGCGCACGAGATCTTGTACATGTTATAATCCAGGTTTATGTATATTTAGCGAATTATTTTATTAAGCATACACAAAAGGTAAATGTGAGAACGCTCTCGCCCACACGCGTCTAGCTTGCTTTGACTGGCAGTTATATTGTGTATTCCATGCATTAGTCATGTCTGCAAAAGAGGACACATCCACAGCATGCCAAGCAGCTTCTGCTGGAGTCGGAGAGAGAGACAGAGAGAGAGAGAAAGAGGAGGTAGTGATTGGCTGGACTCATTGACTGTAGGAGAACAGAGGATTAGCATCTGTGACATCACTTTAAGGTGTCTGATGGGAGGTTTTAAACCCTGAAGTTGGATTAATTACCATCAGATACCAAAGCCAGAAATTCCATATTTTGGCAAAGGCCCAGAAGCTGTGTGGAGCTGACATGGTTTAAGCAAGTAGCAGCTGAGTGCAGTAGCTTTAGAAACTTCAATTATAACCTTAATATCCCCTTCAATGGAACAATAATTTTCAGAATCACCACAGAGAAACACTTTGGATAAAGTACAATTAGCTGACTGACTGTGTACTAACTTTGGATTTCTAAATAGGAGTTCAATAGGGAGTTGGAGTCCTGATGTGACATTCAAGCTGTAGCTGCTGTTTCACTAGCTTCTGTAAATCAATGCAATGTCCTACTGAGGGTTTCTTTCATCTGTCTTTCTGAAAAAAACAACACAACATGCTCTTTGTTTGTGTGTTTTATACGCTCTGTTTCTTCCTCATCCTTTCCTTCCTTATCTTTGCCTCTTTTTATGCCTTTTAGATCGTCTGTGGTGCCATTGTTACAGCCACGTCTCAACTGGAGATTGACAAGTCCATTAGCTCGCCACGCCACTAGCCTCCGTCTCTCAAGCTGGTAACCTTTAAAGGTATAATTTGATATTTTAGGAAACAACTTGTCATTTATACATTTCAGTTGATGTTGACACAAGATACACAAAAAAGATACGTCTTAATTACTGAGCTTCAAAGGTGCGAGTCAGTGGGCTACCTCCGGGTCTGAAAAGTGAAGCTAATGCGTAATTTCTCGCTGTTGTAATGTTACACACTAGGTTTCTCTATCAAATACGTATAAATATTATCTGGCCACTGAATATTGGGCCACTTGCTAATGTCTTCTACCCACTCACTAATAGCACATGGATCTGGAAAATTGATTTGTTTAGGTTGCATACACGATCTTTGGTGGTTAATGCCCTTGCATAATTTGACAAGCTATAGCACTCCGCCGTACTTCCGTTGCCAAACTGCGTAGGAGCAGGATTTATAAGTTCTGGTTCAACTTCAGCCGTCTTTACAGTGTAAATGTTCATTATGTAGTGGCCATTATAAGAATTGTATAAAGGGCACTTCTGCATTGGCTTCAGAGACAGTTGCGACATAGTTCAACTTGTGCAGTCAAGGCTCTTTGATCTCAATACGCGTTTCAACCACTCATGGTACAAGCGGACAAATCATGTGCTGCATATTCTATATTACCTTCCTCGGTGACCTTATGTCAGATACTATGGCGGCTCTGGTGAATCTCAACTTGGTAATGAGCACATACCATCCACATAATAGCCTAATGAGCATATCCAAGGGCGAACGCAGCTACACACCCTCACACATCTGCACACCCTCACACATCTACACACTGCTATCAGACATGCCATGAAATACACGTGCACATACAGACACCCAGGTGGTCCCTTATCCTCGGGTGTGTCTCAAGCCACCGCACCCATTAGAAAACCAATCATGTTCTGCACCTGGGCCTATCAGCGGTAGGGATTTGGAGCAATGCTAGAAATCTGACTTGTTTTCCTGCAATCTGCTTATTTCCTGTCCTACAAATGTTCCATTTGTCATAGAAGGAAAAGCATGAATACTGCTGGAAATCCTGAGCAGCATTTGGAAGATTGTTTATATATTGGAGTAAATGGTTTGTGTCAGGCGCGTGCATTTTTGTGTGTTTGTGTGTGAGAAAGCGAGTGTAATAGAGAGAGAGAGGCTAAACAGGGCAGAGAAAAAAGCACACAGTTTATGTGTACAGAATCACTTTACACTCATAAATGATAACCAAGGAGATGGTCAACAAAGGTCAAAGTGGTGAACATCCTCTCTTTTTTGAGAGGGAGAAGTGACTTATTCAAACATTATGGCAAATATAGGGGTCACAATAACATGCACAGTATATTATAATTCAACTCTGGGGCCTATGAATAAACACATTTCTGACAGAATCAACTAGGGCTGTGTATTGGCAAGAATCTGGCGGTACGATACGTATCATGATACAGAGGTTATGATTTAATATATTGCAATATATTGCGATACTGTAAGCAAGGCGATATATTACATATGTATTTAATCAAATCTAATTTTAGGAAAACTGTCATAGTATAAAAACACTGCCATATGCATAAAATCACACTATCTGAACTTTACATATAGCGGCGGCTTAGTCTCAGTGGTGACAGAAGTACTCAGATCTTTTACTTAGGTAAAAGTACAAATACCACAGTGTAAAAATACTCTGTTACAAATAACAGTCCATAATTCATAATGTTAATAAGTAAAAGAACAGAAGTGTTATCAGCAAAATGTACTGAAAGTATCAAAAGTAAAAGTACTCATTATGCAGAACGCCTCCTTTCAAAGTGTTATACTCTTATAGAAAAATACATTCTTCCGTTTTATCACTAACAAATACATTTTAATGTTGTGTTTCTTCAATATGGAGTCAATTTAGATACTTAGGTTTATATACTACTGGGTAGATTAATAGCACAGTGCTGCATCATATCATAAAAGCATATCATATGTTTTTTATGTAAAAAGTGACTTGTAGCTAAAGTGTCAAATAAATATAGTGCAGTAATAATCACAATATTTGCCTCTGAGATAAAGTGGAGTAGAAGTATAAAGTAGCATAAAAAGAAAATACTCAAGTAAAGTACAAGTACCTCAAAATTGTACTTGAGTAAATGTACTTGGTTACATTCCACCACTGCTTAGTCTGTTCATACCGCTAAACCCTGATGTTCATGTAACAATATGAGCACCCTCAAGCCAAATAATAATTTTTCCTCCCACCACTTTGTTCACTGGTTCGCAATGAGCTGTACAACCTCACAGAATTCAATACTACACACTAGGGCTGTCATTATTTATTCCAAATTCAAATTACCATTCAAGTGTGGGTAAATATTGGATCTGGGATGATTTGAGTGTATAAGGGCAACAGGCTGTGCCTTCGACTCCAGCAGGGAGCTTTACTAAAATGCACTCTCTTTTTTTGTACTGACAGAATATGATGCGATATGTATTCAACTCCTCCATTTCTTTTGTGCATTGCATTGGGAATAGTGTACATGACGCACATGATGCATTAACTGGATAACATGTTCAAAGAGGGCGCCCCATTCATACCAATTTAAGTCGATAAGTGGGCGGATTTTTGGACCCATAGAGCATGCCAGTCAGTGACTTCTGCTGGCAGAGCTGGCTGACTTCCTTTTGGCTCCCCACACACTAAAATAATTAAATCAAAAGGCTCTTCTAGACATTTTAAATGTTACTGGACCAAATGGATCAAATTCTGCCAATACAAAGAGTCATTTCGGGGGGGGGGGTTGTGATGCTCAGAAAAATGTATTCACCTTTTTACAAGCTCTGCTTTTTCCTATGACAGTGTAGCTATTTAGGCCAGTGTGCGTCATGTGATGATCCTAGAAGTTGGTACATCAACAGTTCAAAAAAATCAAACAATCTTTGAATGCTGACTGTTTATGAGTATACTTAATGTCACTTTTCCAGTGTGCATACACTACATTATCCTATAGAATAGTGGCAGTCTTGCTTTACTATTACTGTACAAACAGATCATTATCAAACCGCAGAGGCGTGAATATGAAGGTGCAGTACCAGCAGGGGGCAACAAAACCACTCACTTAGGTTTAGGAAAAACGTCATGGTTAGCCTTAAAGTGGGGGTAGGCAGTATATTTTTGGCATTATTGGGCAAAAATTCCATAATAACCTTTCAGCATATTGTGATTCAAGTGTTCTGAGAGAAAACTAGATTTCTGCACCTCCTCATGGCTCTGTTTTCAGGCTTTAGAAAATCTAGCCTGTGATGGGAGACTTTGGCCAATCACAGGTCATTTCGGAGAGAGAACGTTCCAATTGAGCGTTCCTATTGGCTGTGCTCCGGCTGGTGGGCGGTGCTTGGTATTTCCTCAACTGATCTCAACATGGCTGCCGGTTCACAAACTTTCTCATTTTACAGCTAAACAGTACACTACAAGATGTTTCTGAAAACATTTGAGGTGAGAAATAGGCATTACAGTAACAGAATATTGATTCATATTTGATCAGCGCTGCCTAGTTTGACCATTTGATCGAAGTTCGCAAGTGATTGACAGATACTCAGAGATGGCAGCTGGACGGCAGACTCCAGATCAGCTCTGATTGGTTGTTTTCCTCCAGTCTGTGAAATCTTGCAGATGCCATTAGGAGCACCGGAGGACACAGAGTTACTTGATTTTTTTCAAATTACCTCTCTCATGCATTACTGTCAGGATATAGTGTTTTAGTGTTTTTTTAATCATATATTTGCGCCATTTCTACCTACTGCAGCTTTAAAATAAGTACATAAACTAAGTAAAATACTTACGAAAACAATGTAACATAAGTAAGGAAAACACGTCACAAACATCACTAAAAAACACGTGACAAACGTCACTTACGTAACTTATAAATTAAAACACCGGTCTCGATCAACGGCCTCCTGGTTGAAAGTCCTGTATTTGTTGGACCCATCCACCTCACTACCCGCCTGCTATAAGCCTGTCTTTCTCACTTTTTATTTTACATCACTAGCTCTGAGTGTAGCATATTTCAGCGGATGTATTTACATTGCAGACAGTACAGACTACACGGCATACAAATGACACAACAAAAGCAAGAATGGCGTTCATAATGCACGCTTTTGCCTTGCGCATTATCGTGTCATTCACACACCTTTTCATGCGACCCGGCTGTCTAAATATTAAAGTCTGACTAAATCCAGACATGTAAGTGTGTCTGCGTCCTCGACAGTGACTCTTTGATAGCTGACTGCAGCCCTCTAATTATCCCGGGCTGTAAATATTCCACATGGAGCTACACTGGGGCAACACACCCGGTACTAAATACTGCTGATAGGAGATGACACACTGACGCCTCCGCCTGTAGCCGCGCCCCGTGCCTCACCTTTCACCTGCCTCTCAACATGCATGATCATCATCACGCCCACACAAACCCACCCAGCGCGCCATCCACCATAATCACTTTCACACCACAGAAGGGACAGAGAGAGAGAAGAGAAGCGGAAGAGAAAACACTGGCAGAGTGATTAGCTTGACATCACAGAAAATAAGGGTGTGATAGAGGAGGGAGCAAGAGAAAAATGAAGAACAGGTGAGAGGCAGGGATTGAGAACAAAGCTAATAAGACTGTGAGACGGAGAACAGACGCATAGAAATGAGAGAGAGAAAAAAAGAGATGGGCAGTTGGCGCTAAAATACAGATGGGACATGGAGACACAGACAATGAAAATCAACACCATTTCATTATTATTTAACAGAGAGAGGCGAAAGAGAGAAGAATTCCTTAATGGTCGAGGAAAAAAAGAGCGATAGATAGAACATGCCTGGAGGATGTCACTATATTTATACTTTACTATGCCATTATTTATTTATTTCTCTCCCTCTCTCCCCTGCTCCGTTGCTCCCTTTGACGGCCCTGATTTTTAATAACATGCAATTCTTTGTTCTTCTTCTCGATTAAGGGATGGAGATTAGGAAGACAGTGCCGCAGGGGCTAGTGAAGACCACACTCCTACTTCGATGGAGGACAAATCCCCCTCTTTCCAACAATCCCTCCATCCTTTGCCCCACTCCTTCACAACATGCCTCCACCCTTCCCTCCGGCCTTATGTATCTTCATCCTATCATCAGCATTCCCTCTTGCTTCCTCAGTCTTGACTTCTCTCCCCTCCCTCATCCTGGGTAGCCTCCTTCTGCCCCTCCTTCTCTCCCTCATTCCCCCGTCTACACACCCCTCATCTTCATCTCATCAACCATTTCCTGCATCCACTATCATTTACATAGGAGGGCCTCTATTCCACACCGCTGTTTATTCATTGTGTGGGAATACATCTCGACCTGAAGTTGATCCTTCTGTAATAGAGCTGGAAAGTATGCTTTAAAGGGTCAATCTGTATTCTGCTCCGTTTTTTTCAAAAGGAAACGTAACTCAGCCGTTAGCAAAAAGCAGTGATGTCGGTTATCAAAGTAAGCCAACGTTAGCTGTGCAAAGTTTGGAAATAACTAAAAGGGTTAGTTAAATGACTGTTTTGTGAATGGAGCCGGGTTTGGTCTTGAAGACTGCGATATAACGGCTTAGAACTGGCAGTCTGACGGTGAGGTAAAGCAGCTGTGGATGGGAGCAGCAAAAATATATTTTTAGCCGCCTAAAAAAAAAATCAACATCAGTTTATCAGTTATATTTAGAATATTTTCACAGCTTTACCTTACCATCAGACGTCCCTTTCCGATGGGGTACTGAAGCCGTTATATCGCTCTCTTCAAAGCCAAACCAGACTCCATTCATAAAAACAGTAATTTCACCTCGCAGACCACGGGAGTTGCTGGTCTACCGCTGCATCGATCGGTTAGTTTGTTTGTGTTATTGTGTGACTTTTGGACTAACGTGGCATCCACACAGCAATACATTACTTTGCTTCCGTGTCTGCTTCTCCAAACTGGGAGCCTGCCGACCGCCATCTAAGTTACTGTATGTAACGTTAATACACTGACTATAAGGATGTATATATACTGTATATGTAGCAGCGTCATCGTGCAGAAACCTATGTCAAGTCAAGTGGGAAAACGTTTTTAGAAGGACTTGAGAAAATAGCATTTTGACGCTAAAACATACATACTTCAACCATCAAATGTTCATATTTGAATACATAAGGAACACCACTGGGAAGCAACAACATGATATAAAAAGCTAAAAAAAAAACTCAAAAATAATGGACCTCCCCTTTAAATCAGTAAAAGGATATTAGTAACAGTATTTTTCACATGTTAATATGTATCACAATGTATATGCAAAACCACATAAAACTGTCAAATTGATGTCCAGCAATTGCAATCCAGCAATGGTCCACAAGAGGACCATGACCAAAAACAGTAACTAATGATTAAGTAATTAGTAATTAATGAGCCGTTACTAGTTTGTGCCGCTCAGCTGGTTCAGAGTTAATCAGGAACGACTCATGAAGAAAGTTGTCGATCCAATTCACAGATTCTTATGAACTGATTCATTATCTTCCAGTCTTTTCTCCAGTAACTCATAATTATCTATCATATAGACCTCAAATCAGAGTTATTCAGGAGCTACTCATTAACCACTCGTTAATCATTAGGTCGTTTCTTAGTAACTACTCATTTTTGTGTTCCACAGTTTGAAGGATCTCTCCACTCTCCACCTCGCCTAGATCTTTTACCAAGAAAAATAAAAAGCTTTTTGTGCACTTAATCACTTTGCAAGACTAGATGTCACTCTTTGTAAAAGAGCTGGATAAATAATTAAAAGTTTTTGTTTCCCCCCTACACCACCACCTCCTCCCTCTTCTCTTCTCTACTCCTCCAACTCATCCTGCTGGTAACAACCCAATCCTCCAGCCTCCCTGGCATATTAACATGACAGCCGTCAGCACCTCTGTGCAGCGTGGCCTTTGCGCTGGGAGTCTGTAAGGATGCGTGGATGCCTGTGTATCTGCAAAGATGTGTCACGGCGCATGTGGTTCAGTCAAGTGTGAGGGAGTTGCAGGCGCAAGCATGAATGCTTATTCATTGAGAGTTGTGTATTTTCAGCTGTTTGCTGCTTTTTGGTTTATTATACCTTTTAATCCACTACTTTACTTTGACAGCTATAATAACCTGTTACTTTCCAAAATACAATTTTAATTCAAAACATATAAACACATTGTTAAATGTGATGCACTGTGAATTCAACAGTTTAGAAAGTGCCTGTAGTTAAAATTAGACACACTTCTACCAGTTACAACATTAAAGGTGCAGTGTGTAGGATCTGGCGGCATCTAGCGGTGAGGTTGCAGATTGCAACCAACTGAAACTTCTCCCGCGTACCGAGCGTGTAGGAGAAACAAGGTGGCCGAAACGAAAATGTGAAAATGCGAATGGCCCTCCCTAGAGTCAGTGTTTGGTTTGTCCGTTCTGTAGATATAAACGGCTCATTCTAAGGAAGCGAAAACACAAGTCATATTTTCAGGTGATTATACACTAAAGAAAACATAGTTATTATTTAGGGCTGTCAAAGTTAACGCGATAACGCGGCATTATATGGCATTATATGAAACTAGTTTGCCACGTTATGATTTGAGCATATATTCTATGCTAAATGCAGTACCTGTGAGGGTTTCTGGAAAATATTTGTCATTTTTTGTGTTGATAATTGATTTCCAACGATAAATATATTCTTGCATTTGCCCCCACGTTGATAAGAGTATTAAATACTTGACAAATCTCCCTTTAAGGTACATTTTGAACAGATAAAAAATGTGCGATGCTAATTATGGACAATCATGCGATTTATCACGATTAAATATTTTAATTGATTGACAGCCATAATAACAACTCTATGTAAGGGACAATTTTGCATAATGACTTTTAACTATGTACTTACAATTTGATTTTGATAGTTTTGGCTTTGGTTGGTTGGAGCTTACGGTCAGTGGTTTTAGTAGAGACTATTTCTTGATTAGACAGACAGTGGTTCCAAACTGTCCACTGTAAAGTCTGTGGATCATCCAGAATAATTGGGACATTGTTCCTGGAAGGACACTTTGCTGCTGAATTTTTTAAAGGTAATATTTTATTGCTGTGAGCAGCAGCACACCAACATAGTATAATGGAAATGGAAGCAGAAATCTCAGGGACGGATATCTCGGGCGACCAAACTATCTGCCAGAAGCAAGTGAAAAGTTATGTACTGTAAGATCTGAAATGCAGGAATTTTGTCAGTAATAGAGTATTTGCGGTATTGCTACTTCTATTCACAGATCTAAATACTTCCTCCATCACTGCTTTCTGCCATGTACCTTGGCAGGCGTCACCACAGCAACCAAACACAGACAGGCCTCGGCTGGCTTTTATTTTATTGGTCCAATAAAGCTTGAACAACGCACCGTTGCCTGCAATCAGCTGCTGTAACTAAATATGTGTGCGCCTGGATGTGTGTGTATCTATGCATTCGTCTTCTGTGAATGAGTATAGAAGATGCTGTGTGTGTCTACAAAATGTATGTCTCTGTGTCAAATCACATTTAACGCGTCACTTCACTCGCCACCCATTGTTGCACATTTCCTACTACCACGATGATCTCCCTACACTCCTTTCTTTTTGCTATTTTGCGCTATCTGTCCCACTGTGACGCATTTTTCTCTTTCCCCCCCTTAAGCCTGTAATGCACGCGTGTATATACACACACACACACACACACACACACACAAACGGATAGCAGATGTGCTGACACAAGGATATTCTTCCTTCCGCATGAGCCTTCTCCTCTAAGCTTCTGGTCAGGACGGAGCATCCACACACCAGTAACAGCTTAAAAGACTGGATCTCATTCACTGAAATCAACAACTACACAGAAACAACTACACACACATACACAGTAATGTATGTGCTTTATTTATTTTCCCATTATCCTTCACCTTCTCTGGAAGCTTCTGTTTCCCCCCACACAACACTTGCCTTTCCCTCCCTCGTTCCCTCCTGGAACAAAGGTGAAGGGCACAGAAAAGAGCAGATGAGGAAGGGAAAGAGAGGGGGACTATAATGGTGATGTTTTTCAATTGGGTTGATTTATGGCTGGCTGTTACCATTATTTCACCATTTACTCCAGCAAGGCTGGAGGAACCAGGCTGGACAGCTCAAGCCAGAGGGCGGATAGAGAGGTGGAAGAGGGAAAACCGGAGCTACAGGAAACATACAGTATAGGTCGCACACAATGAAGAAAAATGCAGCCAGGCTTTTAGGATGAAGACAACCAGGGCAGAGAAAGATAGCAGAGAATGGAGGAATAAAGGAGTGAGAGGGAGAGTGATAAAGAGAGGCAGAGGGGGCTTAATGAATGTAAAGGCTATAACAATGAGGTGAGGTAAATTGTCCATTAACTCAAGAGTTGCCTCACCATAACATTCCAATTTAGCAGGTTACACTCTGATGCTTCCTGGCCAGAGACATGCAAAGCGTCTTTAGGACCCCGAGTTAAACTAAAGTGAGACAGCAGAGAGCGATTGAGTTAGACAGATAACAGAGGAGAGAAAGGAGAAGGTAAGACGGAGAGAGAGCAAGATGGAGGAAATGTAGTGCTGAAGCAGAGATAAGGGTGAAGCCGGTGAGGAAATATTGAAAGTTGAGAAAGAGAGGAGCGGTAGGGGACGAATGGTTAATTCAGCTGGAGGGGAGGGAATTCACAGGGGGAGGGAGATACCATCAGTTCTTCAGATACAGAGGGAGACAGCCACTGCAGAGGGACAGGATCGAGATTTCAATACAGACCCGAAAGGAACAGAGAGCGTCGCATTATCACACAGCGAGAAACACAATTATTAGTTTGGACAGCCCCTGAGAGAGAGGAACAGAAAACAAAGAGTGAGCCCGGGCAGCCATGATGCTCGACAAAATGACACAACAATTTGGTGGCAGAAAAAGGGGAGAACTGGATGGGAGGTTAATCCGTTTTAATTGGCCTGTGCAATCACAGGGTGCGATGAGGAAGATAATGACGGGAGGGACAAAACGACTTCTTCCTCTGATGTGGCCTAACTGGCTAAATTGAGTCTGTCACATCAATGTCATTAAAGCGATTCAACAATGGATATCAAATGTCACATATCAATTAATTTTTAATGAGTTGAACAAGTGCGCGGCGATAGATAAGGCACCTCATGCTAGAAGAATATTTGCACACCGGCAGCGCTTGACGCTAGTGATGGCAGGAATTTGGCCACGTTTCCGAACCGCAAACCAAACACAAAGGGACACCTGTCATTAGCACTTATTATGAGTCAATTTGGTGTCTAAGTAGCTTGTAGTGCCGTGCCAGGAATAGCACCTCCACCACCACCACCTTAGCTGCTAACATGACTTGCAATCTTTATTTGGCTACGGTGGCCTGAGCAGTTTTGACAGATGTCAAGTTGAAATGTCGAAACACGTCGAGAAATTACCAACAGTTCAAAGGCCTCTTCGTTCATCAGTTCAGCCAAGATGCGATGTGTGTTTATGTACTGTTTTGTGTTTATGAATGTGTGTGTCTGAGCATGCTTTGTGGTGGTATTTGTGTGTGTGTCTGGAGGTTGCCAATGTGTGTAGGAAAGGAACACAGACAGACACACACTGTATAAAAAGGATTAGCTCACTATTATGGAGGAGCTGTCAAATGCCTATAAGACCAAAACACATTTCCCCTCCCGTCTCCCTTTAACCGATGTTGCTTAATCTCCACCCAGATCCGCCTCAGAAAGACTTAAGGGCTGTTACTGATTCCTCTAATGCTTTCAGATGAACCCTATGCTCTGACATGTATTCAGTTAGCAAGAAAAAAAAGACCTTTAAGTGCACAGCATCTAACACTGCAGGAAAAGGCAGTGAAAGCTGTGTATTTCAGCCTGAGTGATGTGGGGGAGGGTCGGTTATGCAGAGGGTTATTCATAACCAGCAGCCTGCTGTACTGGAGGCGATCAAACTCCAGTGAGCGTATTAGCACTTCACCAGGCAGGGTTTCTAATCACACCACGGCTGCACAGGGCTGCATGGGCTTATAAGGTGCTGGTTCATTTTCTCAGCCTTGGGGGAGCACTGGGTTAATATTCTGAGTGCCTATAGAAGAGTTATGATTTGGAGTGGAGGTGCAGGGAGAGTTATGTAATTGGCGCTATCATTACAGCAGTGATGTACATTATCATGAGTTTGTTTCCAGCAACTTAAAAATGGGAAAACATACCTATCACTACTAGGCTTGCAGTGGTAGTCGGTGTTACCGGTGTTACGCGATGTTCGGGCACACACCGATTACATTTCTTGCCCCACCCGCATTTTGCTTTTTTTAATACAAATTAGGGATGTCAAAGCTAACGGAATAATAACGCATTAACACAAATTTGTTTTAACGCCACTAATTTCTTTAATGCAACTTGCAATTTGTAGGCTTCATCAGGCTCAGTTTAACAGCGAGAGTGAAGACACTGGTATTATATGAAACTTGAAAACCTAATTAATCCATTGGTACCAACCATGTCATACTAGCTTGTTGAGATAACGCTCCAAACTTAACACTTAATTTTGGCGAGAACAAAACTGGCATGGCCATTTTCAAAGGGGTCCCTTGACCTCTGACCTCAAGATATGTGAATGTAAATGGGTTCTATGGGTACCCACGAGTCTCCTCTTTACAGACATGCCCACTTTATGATAATCACATGCAGTTCGGGGCAAGTCATAGTCAAGTCAGCACACTGACACACTGACAGCTGTTGTTGCCTGTTGGGCTGCAGTTTGCCATGTTATGATTTGAGCATATTGTTTTATGCTAAATGCAGTACCTGTGAGGGTTTCTGGACAATATTTGTCATTGTTTTGTGTTGGTAATATATTTCCATTGATAAATATATACATATATTTGAATAAAGCAAACATATTTGCCCACTCCCATGTTGATAAGAGTATTAAATACTTGACAAATCCTCCTTTAAGGTACATTTTGAACAGATAAAAAAATGTGCGATTAAACGCAATTAACTGTGGACAATCACAATTAAGTATTTGAATCGATTGACAGCCCTAATAGAAATAAAACTAATTTAGTTCATTTTCGCATATCAGCGCCATGTTATCAAAACATAGTCTGACGATGGACGCTACGGTGCGGCGGCGCCGGGTGGAAACCTGCGGCCCCCAGGGAAAGCTCGACCGGAGAAGCCAGACACACATCCATCCAACGTTAAAGATCAAAGTAAGCATAAAATGTCCGGTGTAATCGCTAACACTGGTGTTGTCACAAGTTCATTATCTGGAGGGAATATTTCCTCACCGTGACATCCCTAATCCCTACAAATAAGCATTACAGTGAAACTCTTCAGACTAATGGTTTTCTTAATAAATGTACTGACAAAATAGCATAATTAAGTAGTTGACAACATAATTGCTAGGTTATTTTGAAATACTGACTAATGAAAAGATAATACGGTACAGTGGATGATCTCAGATGTTTTCCTGTCTACATGGTGCACTTAAGCTTTGTGGAATTGTCTTTTTAATTAGTGACTCCATTCATTCTCATTAGAGCGTGCACGATTAGACGAAGACGAGGGTTCAAATCATAATAAATATTACCGGATGAACTTGCAGCACTTTTCAGTAAATGATCGTGGCCACAGTTCTTTTTCATCAACATGGCCTCTTGGTCTCTAATGAGCCTCACACCTTCAGCTCTGCTTTGCTCGAAAGCAAACATCGCTCATGTTTATTCATGATATGCCAATATGTGCCACTTCAAAAGATTGTCCGGTTGGCACTTTAAAAGAGAGTTCCTCAAACTCTTCCTCCCTCTCTCTCCCTCTCTCTCTCTCTCTCTCTCTCTCTCTCCATCTCTCTCTCTCTTCCTGAGTTACAGTAGCTCTCCTTTGGCCCAGCCTGCTGCACCTGTCTCCCTGCCAGGACTCGAGCTTTATTTACCGTAAAGCTTTCACACAGATAAACACAGCAACTCAGCAGCTGCCGTGCACACACACACATACCCACACTCGCGCAGACACCAGCACGCTCTCAGATTTTGGCTTATGATCAGAGCAAAACAAAACGCGGCTGTTTCTGGGCTCGCCTGTTTGTTTGATTCCTGTCTTTCTTTTTTTGTCAATTGTTCTCGCTCAAACACACCTTCCTCATTTTTCTTCCTCCTCATTTTTTGATTGCTTTTCTTCCATCTTCAATCTCCTCTCTGATGTACCCGTATGTTCCCGTGAGAAAGCATGTGGCCTGAGCTGGAGGAGGTGGAGGGAGAGGGAGAGGGAGAGGGAGAGGGAGAGGGAGAGGGTGAGGGAGAGGGAGAGGGAGAGGGAGAGGGAAAGGGAGAGGGAGAGGGAGAGGGAGAGGGAGAGGGAGAGGGAGAGGGAGAGGGAGAGGGTGAGGGAGAGGGAGAGGGAGAGGGAGAGGGAAAGGGAGAGGGAGAGGGAGAGGGAGAGGGAGAGGGAGAGGGAGAGGGAGAGGGAGAGGGAGAGGGAGAGGGAGAGGGAGAGGGAGAGGGGAGGATAGAGAGAACCCCTCCCTCACTGTCTTCCCCACTTTCCTGACGGCTAATCGATGTGTTTGGGTTTCCCCCTGTGGCTGTGGCCCAGGCGCCTTGAAAGGTGAGCCCCAAAGAGCTTTTGCCATCCGCCATGAGGGCACAGGAAAACCAGCCGCCCTAAGCCTGGCAGATTAGCTATCCACTGGAGGACTTTACAACTTTCTGCTGAGCTATCGCTTCCTATCTCCTCTCCCCCCACACCTCCTCCCCTCTGCCTCCAACATCCCCTCACTAGAGAAGCCTCGGAGGATACGGTTGTACACACACTTCCCTTTCATTAGCATATTTCTGAATTTGGGTTTTCTCTTAAAATGGATTATTGTACAGCAGTGTTTTAATACCAAAGCCTTAGTGGGAGAATAAATCAGGTTGCTGTTGTAATGGCCTGGTCTCCCGTGAAAGGAGCCCTACGTTTGCTGCTTCACAGCAACACTGAGTGAGATGGATACGTGGCGGCAGAAAAGATGATGGCCCACAGGTAAGCATTTAGGTGAATTACACACACACACACACACACACACACACACACACATTCACACACACATGCAGACAATCACACACATTACAATCATCCAAATGGTACATTGATCTCTGCAGCAGCATGGCCCGACAGGCCTGATTGCCAAATGAAAACAAAGGCTGCATGTACGGTGCTGACACACACCATCAGTCACAGATAGCCTGCGGCCTTAATGATTACCTGCTGTATGTAAATCCATTGAGCAATAAGGCAGGTTATCCCCTTATGAGACGCCGTCGTTATTATCGTGGACAGGATATCACCGGCAAGCGCCACTGGCCAACTGCTTGCCACTGATTATGTCCCATTGAGGCGAGATGGAGAAATTGGAAAGTGGTGATATCAGGGGGCCGAGGTTACACAAATCTTCAGGCGGTGCAAATGATGGCTGTGCCTTTTGTCCTCCCTCATTTGTCGAATTGGGCAAAGGTCTGACATTGTTGGGTAAACAATGAATCTTCACAGGGGAGACATAGAACTGCTAATTAGCTACCTGGGATGTATTTCCACCAGGATACAATCAGCCACACAACAAGCCCAACATCTTATTTTCTGATGTATTATGCGTTGTTTTCTAAATGCAGCATGCAGCTGTTACAGCAACAATACATCAAAACCCTACTACGTTAACTGCCGAGCTCCAAACGGCACACACACACAGGTAGGCATTGGTACAGAGTAAAAACAGAGCTGAAAGAAGAGTAAAAATAGGACTTACATTCATCAGGTGGCCAGACGACTTAAACTGAATGCTGGATGTTTAAATAAGCAACTGTTTGCTAACAAGTCTGTCATATCAACTTTCATATCAACAAATTTTAATTCTGGTCCAGTTCCTGTTCACACTGACTTTTTACAAATGAACCAGAGGAGTAAACATGAAGTTATACAGACCGACAGGTAAATCAGTGATTGGACTGTTCTGGCGATTGTCATCCTGCATCATTAGGACCCACGTGGGGAAATCAAAGTCCGATGAGTGACAGGAGTTTATGCAGCACGTTAACGCTCCCAGATGACTGGTGCGAACGCGTATTCCGAACTTGCGGCAACGCACGGACACACGCATGATCGGCATACTGTGGGATCGCTGTCATACACTTTTTAATAGAGTAAATGAACTGACTGAAAATACCCGCGCTGACGTGCATACGTACATGGCCTTAAATACAGATCGCTTCCTGAACAGATTTCACGATCAGCAGATGGATTTATTAGTAGTTTATCTTTTGAAATCATGTTAAAATCACATATCTGCTATCATAAAATCCTGTGGTTGGTTCGTTTTCACACCTCAAACGAACCGGATCCACCTTTTCAGACGGTCTCGGTTCAGTTGTTTGGTCAATACCAGGATTCGATTGACAGCTTTCAAACCAGCTCAAACGAACCGTACTAACCAGGCAAACGGATTTACCAAACAGGTTAGGTGTGAAAGTACCCTAAGTCGACTAAGACCAAAATGACCGATTAGTTGACTAATCAACTAGGAGAGTATGTCAGTGTTGTGTTTAGAGCTTGTTTCTGCTGTTATTGCGGGTTTAGATGCCATTAAATAAAATTAAAGTCAATACAACACCTGGTACATAATACCTACAATCTACTCCTAATCCACAATATGCTCACTAACACCCAATGCTTAACAGCATCTTTTTAAGTAAGACGCACAACATGTTGTTTTCCACACTATCCCACTGACTTTCTATATATTATCTTCTACTACTGGAAACTGCAAACAGCAGAGCTGAGGCTGGCTGCGGCTTCTAATAGGCTGCTATCACCTGTGTGGATCAGCAGAGGATCTGCTCGCTCAGCCTGTTTCAGTCTCAGATCAAAGACCGTCTCATGAGCAGTCTGAAATCGCCTGTGCTTCTCAGCATGATAGTACACAATGCATTGATTCTGGCAGCGTTAACCATGACATCGACAGAATGCACAGATGAAGCCCTCCACCCTCCTCTTCTTCCCCCATAGGGTTTCATCATGTATGGGATTCAAAGGAATTATAAACACATACGGGCAGCACAATATTGCTCCTATGACTTATGATAACTCATCTTGACACAGACGGAAAAGACGCCTACGCAACATGTATATTGTGCATACAAGCATGGTATGCCTAAACATGACACACACATGCACACAGGCTACAAATGTTCATGTATAAACAGACATACAATACGCTCACACATGCAAAAACAAAAAACAAGCTCCTTGTCAATCTTCTTCTAGCATTTTGTTTTCGTGCGACGATGTGAATATAACATTTCAGGGTTTGGTGAAAAGTGGGAAAATCGCCGCAGCACTTGGTTACATCAAGTACCACTGAAGCAGAGACAAAAAAAATGTTTTTCATTTGAACTGAGCCTCTTAGATGATGTGCTGCTATTGTTTAGCTTAAGTGAAGCAGAAAAGTATCACCCTCAGGAAGGTGTCAAGCCGTTTAAAGAGTTGCTTTGCTTTAGCGAAGCTTTTTTACTTGATGTCACGCACACCTTCATATGAGCCTAATTACAGTCAACACTTCCTTCCCTGTGTGTCTGAGTTTACATTACACGCACGCTACCATTTTAAATCTGAGTTAGTCTGAAAGTTATACCCAGAAAAGGTTATGATGCAGATAATTTTGTACTATTTTGTGACATTTGTGTATATGTGATTGGTAGGGGGCAGTGGTGGGGGGTTGTCATCGCAGCCAAGTTTAGACTCAGTGGAAAAAAAACGCTGCGATATTTCCCAAACACACCACACGTGAGTGGAAATCTAAAGTACATACAACCACAAGTGACTTAATTAATCACATCTGTTGTTTTTTTGTTTTGTTTTTTTCAAATTCAGTTATAATGACATGACACGAGCCCATTTGGAGTGTTACGTTTCACTGACTCGATTAAATATTCAGCAGTTTAAAATCAAGCAGTAGCCCATAATCAACTGCTGCATCACCATTTGGGCCGAGGCAGCGGAGGTGAGACCGACTCGCATGTAAATACTTCTGATTGGTGGAGCTGATTACAGGCTCTTGACTCACAATCCCAAAATACCAGTTCTGTGGGAAACAATGAGCCACGGGGCAAAAAACATCCAAAACATGGAAGGGGTGATGAATTGTAGCCTTAGACTATATTTTAGGAGCAAGAAGCAGAGACGTCATGTTCTGTATTTAAGACACTAAATTTAGTTTTATTAATACACACTGGACTTCATGCAGGAAGCAATTTAAGAACACCATCCATCCATCCATCTTCAACCGCTTATCCGGGATCGGGTCGCGGGGGCAACAGCTCCAGCAGGGGACCCCAAACTTCCCTTTCCCGGGCCACATTAACCAGCTCTGACTGGGGGATCCCGAGGCGTTCCCAGGCCAGAGTAGAGATATAATCTCTCCACCTAGTCCTGGGTCTTCCCCGTGGTCTCCTCCCAGCTGGTCGTGCCTGGAACACCTCCCAAGGGAGGCGCCCAGGAGGCATCCGTGCTAGATGCCCGAACCACCTCAACTGGCTCCTTTAAGAACACATTTTCTCTTATTTTTGTTCATATCCGTGATTTGTTCTTATTTTGTTAGTACACATTGATTTCCGGGATTCACAAATGTTTTCTTATTTTTGCTCTTCTCTTAGGTAAGAGAACATTTTACGAGTGGTTGAGGGCGCTCTTACCAAGATAAGAAAAACATGTTTTCACAGTCCACAAATTGTTTGTCCAAGGCAAGGAAATATACATTTTAAAAAACACATGAATATCATATAATCAAATGTACATTATTATATGTTTTAGATTAATTAGAATGATTGGAATAATACATTTGCGGACAAAAGAAATACTATTGGTCCACTGATCATAATTAAGAAACCCTTGATTAATATTGCGTGCGTTCAGCTTCTGAATGGCTTACATACATTACTGCTCTTACTGTAGATGCTTTTTGATTTTCCTGTAACGCCATTACTGACGCTCTGGAAAATCACACGTTTATTTTGTTTAACTTTATTTAACAGCATCTCTATTTCACTAATGCTGAAGTTCTTCTTCTTCTTAAAGCCTTTTTGTTGGCATCTCTGAGGCCCACTGTTTTTTGGTAACATGTCACTGCCAAATATAGATGTAAGCTGCTGTATATACTGAATATACTGTAAACTGACATGTATACATGCATATACTGTACATATCCACCTACGTCATGTATATAAAGCAACCTGTTACATTCCTCATTCAATAATTATTGTTTACAGTTTATAGAAACAGCCTGACTTATAAACAATGTATGTTGTTGTTCATTGTTAATATACAGTGTATATATATACATATACTTTTTATATATATATATCTTTTTTCACCTACTTGTCCATACATAACAGCTAAATGTTTACTCTTGTTCAGTTTTATTGTCCTTGTTTTTTATTCTGATTCTGAACATTAGGTCTTTGACAAGCAAATCATTTTTATTTTATTAATTATCAAGCCCAATCTTTTGTTTTATGTTTTCAAACTAAAACTTAACTGGACCAAGATAACAGTGCGGCTGTTTTTATAACTTCAGTTTTATGAGGGAAGCTAGAGTGCATAACAAAGGAGGCGGAGTTGCCATTTTGTTTAATAATTCTATCCAGAGAAAGCAGATGTCTTTTGGGAAATTCGCCCCCTTTTGAATATGTTGCTCCTCATTTGAATTCCTCATGTCGAGCTGCATCTTTAAACACCAACAGGAACCCTGAATACAGTACAGACTTTTTTGTTCAACATCTACATGCTCCCACAAGGCCAGATTATGAATCAGACAACACACTGATTCATATCGCAACATCATCAGGTGACTGTGGTCCCATACAAGCAGAGTCTGAGTTGACTTTGGACCCAAAGAAGAACGCTAATGGCTAACATTAAAGACCACAAACCAGGCCAGAAATCTTGGTGTAGTCACCTACAGTTTAACATCCACATTAAGACAGTTACAAAAATCAGTGTACTATCACCTTAAGAAGAAGAATTTAAGGATTTATATCTCAGCGGGATTTAGAAATAACGTGTCCATATGTGTATCTTCAGTAGGCCCGAGTTGCTGGTATATATAAAACACTTAATAGTTTACGGTCAAAATACATTTCTGTTCTGCTGCTCCATTATGAACCGTCCAGGTCTGCTTACTGTGCCCAGAGTCAAAACTAAACATGGAGAAACAGCGTTCAGTTTTTATGCACCACATATATGAAACAAACCCCAAGAAAACCTGAGATGTGCTCCAACTCTGTTCTTTTCAATCAGTGAGTCATAACTTGCACTACAGCCACACTGTAATTGTTATTACTCATTCTATTTGAGCTTATTTTTATCTTCTATTTTATTGTTTTAGTATTTGTAAAATCCTGTTGCGTCTTTTTAAATTGCCTTGTGTTTCTTTTATATCTCGTTTTAATGCCTTATGTAAAGCACTTTGAATTGCCTTGTTGTTGAAAGGTTCTATACTAATAAACTCGCCTTGCCTTAATGTGCTATATATCAGCAGGCTGCAGTTTTGGCTGTTTACAGTTTTAATTAACGCATGCTGGAAAAAACCTCGGTGGCTGACTAATTGAAGAGTCCCGAATCCCCAATGGGTGACAACTTCTTGCTAATTGAATTAACATTTTACTGATTATTTAACAGAGGATGATGCACGATGCTGACGTCTGTCCAGGTAAATAAAAAACATAAATAAGGAGGATTTCACACCAAACTACTTCGATAATGACGTAAGATATGAAAACTCTCAGCTGGGTGATTTCATTAACATCATAGAATGATATGTACATTTAAAACATGCTGTTCAAGTTGAAATGAAACTGATACGAGATGGGAACGTTCAAATGTAAAACTTTGACTGTGACATTTTGCAAAGACATCCTTGGACTAGTGAGGCAAAATCTTTATTTCTTATGATTAACGGATTTTCTATTCTACAAAACTGAGCACAGTGTAATATTCACGACAGTGCAAATTTAGCCACGCCTTAAAATCCTCTGCTTTATAGTCTATTTGACTCTAAATTGGACCATAATTTACTAAATGAACATCATGCTGTATTGAAGAAGACTTGAAACTAGCGATTGAGACCATAAACTCATGTTTACAATGTTTACTGAGGTAATAAATCAAGTGAGAAGTAGGCTCATTTTCTCATAGACTTCTATACAATCAGACTTCTTTTTGCAACCAGAGGAGTCGCCCCCTGCTGGCTATTAGAAAGAATGCAAGTTTAAGGAAGTTCAGCATTGGCTTCACTTCTCAGATCCGGTGGTTGCCCACTGTACACTACCTTATGAAAAACATATTGAACCACAAGCCAAAGATCTCTCTGTGCACAGTTATGTTCAGGTACGTTACCATTATTTATAGAAACAGGCAGGTTTAATGGTCTCCTAGAGGAGAACAGGCTTTGTTTGTTATGTGATTCAGGTGACACTGAAGACCATTTTATGTTCTGTTGTTCATTATATAATGATGTAAGGCCTACTCTTTCTCTTGCTGCAACAGTATATTTGGTACATCCACAAGGGCTGAGCACAACAACTACTTCTTTACTGCTTTACCTCACCTGCAAACACGACACAGGTGGTCCTCAACTACACTAGTATTTTAACAGCATTTTTTTGTTAAAATATGTGGAAATTCTATCTGATCCAGGTCCACCTTGGAGTCCTGCAGAGTCTAGCCGAGCTGAGCCGAGTCCTTCGTATATTAATGATCGGCTTCAGAGAGAGGCGATACCTGTAGATAGCATGATGAGTGCCATTATTACGCTGTCAGGCAAACTGCCGCTCAGCAAGAGCCACAGTGAAATATTAAAATAGACTCACTAGACCAAGGCTGACAACGTTGTAACCAGAATGACTTCTGAACAATTTTTCACACAAAAGCAATTATGTAGAAATCTACCAGACTGGATGAACAGTACAAGACTGCTTGCAGAGTGCTTCAGCTCAAACGCCTGTAATAAAACGATGTTTTACGCTCTTCAACTGTAGTAACACTAAGTATTTCACTTTTACTAAGAGTTTTCAAACATCTTCACCAAAAAGGCTTCTCAGACAGAGGACTAGGACCTTCCTTAACCACCTAAATTCTTATGCTACATTTACACTACAAGCAACACAAGCAACAAAAGCAACAAAAGGCCAGCATAGCCAGCTACATTGTCCAGTTACAAGTGTTGTTCAAGCACTCATTGACTGTTATGTCATTAAATAGCACTGGGAACTGGCTAACGGCATTTTGTCAGCAGCGCCTAGATGTAACGGAACAGGGTACGCAGCGACAAGTGTCAGTTTGTAGCATCATGTCACCGGCTTCCATTGAAAATGACGTGTAGCTGTAGGCGGTTGCTGTGTAGCTCATAGAGTGAACACAGCATTAGTCGGCTAACTCTTTTTCACAATTTTGTCGACCAATCGATTAGTTGATTTAATCGACAGATCTGTAAAACTGCGAAAACTCCACAAAGAATCTCACAAAAGCACCACTTTAATTCTTGTGTTTACCAGAGATGTGCTCATAAATCATTCAGCATGAAAAAAAGACTAATGGAATAAAGAAATCTTAGTCATCTCAGACCAAAACGACCGATTAGTTGACTAATTTACTAAGAGGGGGCAAGGCCATAATCCACTATAGTTTACAACTGTTTATACTGTGTCGACTAATGATAATGAAATATCTGATTGCAACAGAGACTCCCATAATATGCCCTCACTATCCTTTCTCAAAATAAAATCATCACAGTGAAATTAAACCAGTTTTCCTTATTTTGCAGCATGACCCCCTCATGCCTCCTCGGGGGTCTGCAGACAGGTTTGATCAGTGATTGCGGTATGACATCCCCTGCTGAGACTCCATTTTCCAGCTTCGCCTGCTCAGTAACTGATTAGATTAAAAAGGTGCGCTCTTTGACTCTGAAATTTATTTTCTGATCTTCTGATACATGGACTGACACCATTTGACAGATAAATGTGGTTATTACCCCTGAGGCTGAGGCGGAATATTTCGGAGCGTGAAATATTGTAAACAGTGGAGTAAAATACAGCTCTATTTTTGAGTTTTTTCTTTTAAACGTACTTTGCAAAGTTGAGAAAAACTATTGTGAATATACACAAAGTTTAGCAGCCAAACTATTGACTCTCTCTCCGGGCTAATTATAAATAGTTTTCTATACTGTTTTAAAGGGGACCCATTACGCTTTTGCACTTTTTCCCTTTCGTTTAGTGTGTTGTATAGTTTTTTGTGCATGTAAAAGGTCTGCAAAGTTACAAAGCCAAAGTTCACACCAAAGGGAGTTACTCTGCCCCACAGAAACACTGCTCCTGAACTGCCTGAAACGCCTTGATTGAAGTCCCGCCTTTTCTTCCGTAACGTGGTGATGTCACCAAGTCACACGCTTTGCCTAGCGGCTACTTTGGCATGCCCTCAAACAAAGCTAGTTAGAGTGGAGCTGGAGCGGAGTCCGCAGAGTTTGGTTTGGTCGACCAATAACAACAGAGGGCCAGCTGACCAATCAGAGCAGACTGGGCAGCAGCTCAAACAGAGTGTTTCAGACAGAGAGTGAAAAGAGGTGCTGCAACACAGACGATATGAGAAAAGCAAAGCATTTTTTGAACATTAAAGCATGTAAACATCTTCTAGTAGAAACCCAAAATACAAGTATGCATCTGAAAATGAGCATAATAGGTCCTCTTTCATGATTTCATCATGTGATTTAATGTTAATTCTTCCCCTTGTGGTGCAATAAAGGCTGCATTTCATTGAATACAACAAGTGAATTGGACCGCAGCTGAAGTTTAAAACACGATGAGCACAGTGACATAAGCAAACCCTCCGGGGGGAATCAAGAAATTGACATAGAATTAATGAGCAGTCAGTCATGCCACCATGAAAACAACAAGCAACACTACCCAGAATGCCTTTCGCACGCCTTGCCATATTCTCTCGGGGACACGTCCTGAAATGACCTCAAATCAAGCCCTTCAGCCTTTGTCACGACATTCACACGCTCACACACGGCAGCGGCAATCTAGCGGTGAGACATTAAAGCTGTGACTTTCTGAGCCCCCCGCCAGACGGCTGATTAGGACGAGCCGGGCCGGGACTGATCACCTGAGCCTCCGACCGTATTACAATTACACTGATAGAATACTGACCTTTTTCTACTAACGCTAATGCAGAAGAGTGTCTCTGCCTCCTTTAGTGTTGTCCTGGGTGTATCTACTGAAGCTCTGAGAAATGCACAAAGCGGTTACAGTAACAGTACACATATACAAACGATCACACTTCCATCCGGTTCACACACATTATACACATTGCTTTTATCTTCTTGCAATCCAATCTTAATGACTCCATTAACTGAGAGGCCATTAGCGGCATTCACTTTATGGCCATCCAAACAGCACAGCCGGGAGCACATTATGGAAAGGGCATGTGTGTCCCGATGTCCATTTCTTGTCATCCTCCTCTCTCGGACACACACACACACACACACACATACACTCATACTCTCACTCAATATCCCCACCCTGCCCCCCCAAGGCCAGCTAGCCTGAAGCAAGCAGGAGTGGACAAACGGCTAAGCAAACAGGGCCATTTTTTGTGCACCATTAGGCAATGAGGAGCAAAGGTTTAGTGCAGGCTGCAGTGCCTCGCGCTGGTGGTCAAGGGGCGGAGGATTGAATGCAGAGGAAGCTGAAGTGCTGCTCGGCGTTAGAAGAGATCTCATATCCCAAATTAGCCCGGCTCTCATTGGAGCAAGGGCTGTCTGAGACACTTCAGGGGTGAACTAACACGCGAGAGGGATCATGTGGGCATGATAGCAGAAGCCAGTCATAAAAAATGAAGGACTCAGCGTTGATAACAGTCTAACAATTATCTATTCCTGTGATAAATGTACCTTTTTGAGAAGCGTTTCCAGCACATTTAAAGAAATAACAGCTGTCGACCACCTTAGAAGAAAGAACAGCTGTTCCCACCAAAGAACTGTAAAATGATTAATGATGCAGACGATGTGGAAATGTGTTTTTGCCTTAACAGTAAGTGGAGAATCATCAAGGAACGATATTGTCAACTAGCAAATAAAAGTCTACAGCAGCGATTAGAAACCCTGAGGGATGATGGGATCACTGATCTGAAAAAGACCCAACTGGTAACAAACAGGGGCAATGGAGAAGCTCTGAAACCCCACGCGAAAGATTATCTTATGAACCGTGTGCATTTCTGCCATAATTTAAACCAAGTCGAGTGAAATGATTAGAGCATACTGTACCAACACAGTATAATGCTGCTGTGAAAAGCACTTTAAAAAGAGGGGGATACTGAACGACACAAGCACGCAACTGATAATTTGGCGCATCATCTCCATATTCTGCTTCTGCATGTCTGGACTCGCCGGGCAGAGATTCAACATGGATGCTTTTTGACTGGAGCTGAACTGGTTCCACAGGGTGACTCATACAGTTATTTTGTGACTGTGGGGCTCAGCTGGGGAGGGCCCGGGGTCAAAGTTCATTTGATGTCAGCGAAGCAAATACACTCCGTGACATGTACATGAAAACCTCCGCTAGATGACAAATGCGCTGCACGGGAACGGAAACTGAAATGAATGGTTGCCAACTTGCAGTGGTTTGGGGCTGTTTGAAGCTGCATGTTTGTGCCGCGTGTCATATTTCATTGATTCTGTTTGTGCCCTCCGCTCTGGTTTGTTATTTGTTACTCTCTTGTACTATAGCATCACATGCTAAATGCGTCTTTTCTATTTCCTACTCCGAGCTAATATTTAGCTCTGCAGGCAAATGGTTGCTCCTGCTGAGAGGAGAGTGGAGATACTTCATATATATACCCCCCACCTCCTTTGATATATGTCTCATAGGTGGTGGTTTGAGCCCAGCCCAAGCCTGACATTAGCTCACTACTCTGGGAGCTGTGGGTTTCAGTCTATTACTTCCGCTGAGCAGGACTGGACAGCGGTTTCTGCTGCCTGCTTGTTTTTCCACTCTCCGGAGGGGTGTGAGACCATTTATCAGCTACCAGAAGAACACGTATCGATGTGCAACACAGCCTGGGAATTCAGCTTTTATTACACTTTAAACTGCAAGGTCAACTTGGCAGGAATCCGTGTCAAAGCTGTCAAGCGTGGAAACATGAAACAAATAGCCCACGCAGAGGACGCGGTGTAAAACATCGAGATAAGGGGCCGACGTCTCACCATGAGAGCCCTGGTTTATGTTTACACGTGTGGAATCAGGGGAGGTTTCTCCGTTTAGTTGGTTTTTTTTAGTCCCTTTTGGAGCCGACAGCACAACGTTAACAACTGCAGGAAAATATTTTTTAATTAGGGCTGACCCGAATGCTTCGAAACTTCGACCGTTGCCATGGTAATCAACCTCCAAATCAGTATTCAAATGCTCAGTTGTTGTTTTTTTAAATATATAACTATGTAAAAATAATGTATAAATCCCAAAATAGACCATGAAATAAGGAATAATCCCACAACATTGTTCATTAATCATTTTCAACATGTAAGAGATAATGTACAGAGAGCCGGTCATTACTGTGAAATAAATCCCGACAGGGTGATGCCGCAACCCTGACACGGAGCTGGGGGGGTCTTGCATCGTCCTGAAGGGGTTTATTTTACAACAATGACCCGCTAGCTGGGCATTATACCGCTTATTAGACAGCTACTTACTTAAGAAATCAATAATTTGACACAAAAACGGTCCTCCAGAGTCCGAGATCAGAACTGAGCCCATAGCAACGGTCTGTTATACATAGCAACAGTCTGCTATAAAGAAATAACAGACCGTAGAACGCAGCGAATGACCATTCAGAATCGAGTATTCAACAATGCCGTGTAATAAGAATAATTATTAGTTATTCTCAGACGGATATTGCTGCTTGTTATGTGTAGAGGTGTGTGTGCATGTACAGTAGTACGGCAGCGGCACTGTCCCAAAGCTTCGAATACCTTCGAATATTTCTCCCCAAAGCTTCAAAAAACACAAAAAAATGCTATCTGGAACAGCCCTTGAAAATATAAGGCGAGTCAAAATTTACGTCACATTATTGAACATAAGGACAACATCCATCAATTTGAGGAGAATATCTAACGTTATTTTTGCCCGAGCGTCCTTTTGTTTATGGCCACTTGTCATATTAAAAGTCACACCACGTCTTTCCACTTTCACTCAGCAGCGAGCCGGCAGAGGAGCCATGTTGCGAAGCATGGGCCCTTGTGACAGTGTAATGTAGTCAGTTCTGTCATGCCTTTGATGCCATCATATGCCAGTCCTCCTCTCTTCACTGGGTTTTTCTGACAGTGACAAAGGGGATCGGCAGCAGCGTGTTATCAGCGTGCAGCGGCAATAATCGTATTATTTAGTAATCTTAATTCTGAGAGGCTGACCAATAGTGTGAACAAAGCGGGGCCTTGCTAAGCCCATCAGAGTGCTCCCATGGAGCAGAGGTCTTTTCCTGCTCCGCGGCCCCTCTAGACCCACACTCTCTCTTTTCCCTGTCTGTTTCTCACCCTCCCTCCTCTATGTGTCCTCCTCCTCTCTGTTGCTTTCTGTCTCCTCTCTCATTCCCCGTCTGTTCTTCAATCTCCACAATGTTTCTCATTCTCTCTCTAGCGCGCGCCTTTTTCCCTTCCCTTTTTCTCCACCCTCCCAATCTTTCTGTCTCTGTAACGCTCTGAGCTGGGAGTTTGTGTAATGGCGTTATTCACAGTTCATTGGTCTGTTTGAAGGGACTATCTTGATTGAGCGTCTCCCGTTGCAGGGCCTGGTGACTGTGGGAGTGTATAAAGATGTGGATGTGTCCGCGGAGATAGATGGGCTTAGTAATATGCAGGACATTGCAGAGGCTGGGTCTCAGTGTACGGTTTCATCCAAGGCAACACATGGGGAGATAAAAAGGAGGCTGAAATGATATGCAGCCGGGGTTGTAATGCTCAGGGCGTTGGACGTGTAATGGAGGCAACAAAGAACTAGTCAGGGAATCAGAGTCATTCTCATTAGCTGGTTCACCCTCTTCAGTTTTAGCCCCTTTCCATCTCAACCTAATGAATGCAAGTACACTGACACAGAACCAAAAAACTGCTCTGAGAAGCAAAAATACTCACCACTAATTAGTTCAAATTAACCTCAGGA
This sequence comes from Sebastes fasciatus, assembly GCF_043250625.1. Lineage (NCBI taxonomy): Eukaryota > Metazoa > Chordata > Actinopteri > Perciformes > Sebastidae > Sebastes > Sebastes fasciatus. The sequence continues at coordinate 13,374,039 of NC_133806.1, forward strand.
CCAATATGTAGGCGTGCACACACACACAGATCCACGCACACACACACACACACACACAGAGAGAGGCACCTCCTTCGCCTCTTTCTGACACCACTCTGATGCTGTTGTAAGCTTGGCTGTAAGATCAAAATCTCTTTCTTTGGCAGAGACACACACACACACACACACACACACACACACACACACACATGCTCAAATTGCCTGGAGCAGAGGAAGCACAAGGAAAGCAAATCCGCTGTGAAGGCACCATAAAACCAACACTGCAGAAAGACGGACCACGTCCGCGTTTCTGCATTCAAGAGGCGAATACACGCTAATGACATGCAGAGTACATGTGAACACATACATCACACACACACGTAGAAGGAGAGAGAGTCCTACTTACAGAATGAATCAGACGGTATCAGAAGCGCTGTGCCATATCATCGCTGTAGTAGTGAGTCAACGCAGGCATGGAGATCTGAGGCCACAGGATTTTCAGCCTGGGGGGGGGGGGTTGGTAGACGCCGTTGGGGAGTGAGAGGGGTTCACACTGTGTCACTGGGGGGTGAGGGCAATCTGGAGGATTCCTGTGTTTATACTCTCAGATGGAGAAAATAATCCCTTTGGAGCAAGGCGAGAAAAATCAACAATTGATGAAAGGAGAGGTTCAATTCTGTGTACAAAGAAAATGAGGGATTGATTGGGCTTTTGTTTTTCCTCTTTCTATCTCTTACTTTCAGAAAAAAAAAGTGAAAAAAAAATAACAGCCCGTATTGACAAATAAGTAAAGCGAGGGGGGGAAAATTAGTCAATCAAAATGGGGCTCCACCTTTCCTTTTATGCTGTCTTTTGTTTTTATTTGGCTTTCCTCTGTCTGCCCGCCTCTTGTTTTTCTCTGGGTTGCGGCGGGCCTAAGAGCAGAGGAACGCCGGCATCAGAAAACCAATCACCTCGCCAGACGACGAGAGAAGATAAAGGAGTAAATGACAAGCAGATGAAGGGGAGGATTTCCGACACCTGCTCTCTCCCTCTGTTTCTCTGCCTGCCTCCTCTCTCTCTCTCTCTCTCTCTCTGTCCACTGTGTATTTCCTTTCTAGTAACAGCCTCCTCCCTCCCAGCCTGTTCTTTTTAGTGCATGGGCTTGCCACAGTACTGACTGAGGTGGATGCAGATGAAGTGAGATTCAAACAGAGGGACGTTCCTCTTCTTTCTTTCTTTCTGTCTCTGCTTTCTTTCCTTCTCTCTGTCTCTTCCTCACACGCTGCATAGAATGACAATGAATCGCAAGCTGTCTACTGTGCCGGCTCTGGGTGTCTGTCTGGCTCTCTGCCTGACACTTGGAATAGGCTGTGTACCCGTCTTCCTGTCTGTCTATCTTCCTGTCTGTCTGTCTCTCCAGCCTCAGAGCTTGACTGTCAGTATAGCTGTCTGTTTACCGGGCCATCTTTCAGTCTGTCTTCCTGCCAAACACTAAGATACAGACCAGGCAGGTGCAGGGGGGGACATAACCCTACTCTCCTGCTCAAGAGCCCCCCCTGGTGTAAATCCTGACCCTCCCCATGGCGCCAACTAGCCTCCAACACGGCACAGGTGAATTAGAAAGGGATTCTCCGAGAGGATTTCAAACAATCCTAGTTAATTCTTGATTTTTCTTTTCTTGCCTCCTCTCGCTCTACTGGTGTCCTTCTATTTTCTGCTTTTTTCCCCCCTTCTCCTCTCCTCGGTGCCAGTCTCCTTCCTCGTTATCTATTCTGGACAGTCTGTCCCTCCTCTCTCTCCGTCACCGAGGGAGGATGAAGAAGAATGGTGCTGCTTCATAATGTATTTCTTCGCAATGTGTGAGAAAGATGGCGAAAAAGAAAAAAAAAATAGTATATGTGGGTTAAAGGGAGGTTTCTTTTTTTTTAATTGTTCCTTAAAAAAAAAAAAAAAAAAAGCTCTCCTCCCCCACAGAAAATCAGAGCAGAGACCCTCTCGAGAGGGGATTTTCAATTACTCGCTTTTGCCCACAAGCCTATTTGGAGAAGTGGCCCAGCTCTGAGGTGTGCACCAAAGTGTCGTAATCTCGATAGGATATCCGGGCGATAAATCCGGACATGTCCGAAAGCTCCATACCATTGCTCAAGCATCACTGCAGCCTATTTCATTTCAGATGAAGTCCAATAAGCTCAATCGCATGCTCAACAGGTTGATTGGTTCGCTGTAAGTCGACTCCTCTGAGGCTTGTCACCCTCTGCTTTTCTCTACTTCCCGTCGACGGCTTCTGGTGTTTCAGTCGAGCTTGTCCGGGCCTCAACTCTGCAGGTTCAGTCCTCGCTGATGGCTGGAGATGGTGGAGGCGGTTAGGTGTGGAAAGCTAGTCGCTGGAGGGTGCGTGTTGGCTTCCATGCTGCCCATTTGGTGTCCATCTCTGCGAGGCTTCAGATCTAGAAGGAGAGGGAGAAGTCGAGAGGAGAGAGAGTGAGAGTGCATGAAAGGTTAGCATGGTGACATTTGTGTCACTCCGCCTTATCGCGTACGTCATTCTCCTCCTCATCACACTCCACCCTGCCTGTCGTCCTGCTGTCTATTCCGTCCTTGTCACTCTTCCTCCTACTTGGCTGCTTGTTTGCTCCTTCCTCCTCTCCACTAACTCTATGATTTGATCCTTTCACTCTCTCCCCAAACAAGCTCATCTCCAAACACTCTCCCCCTCTCGTCACAGCTCTCTCTTCTATTCCCTCTATCCAATCTTATATCTGCACCTAGTCTGCTTTCATTCAATCATTTCTCCTGTCTTTTTCTTCAATTCCAAGTTAGCTGTCCATCACACTCCATAGTATCCAAGATGCATGTGATGGAGCACACTGGAGGCCGGAGAGAGACCTCTGACGGGTGAATGTGCCTGAGGCAGCTGGAGGACTGCAGTCCAGGCTCAAAGCATTGGTTAGGTACAAGTAGTCAAACTTGACGGGTGTAGACAGCATGGTGTCATTTTTATTCCAAATTCAAACTAGCATTCGAACTTGGGAATACATAAAATGTTTGATCTGCTGGAATGTATTAGAACTTGAAAATGTCTGCGGTGTAGAGGTGCAGTAGTTGTAATCCAGCGGGGTCGTTCCTAAAACACACCGTCCCTCTGATCCACTGATACCCTCGGTGAACTGTTGTTGCTCTCTTTGCTGAAGTAAAAAGGAAATGAGACACACGAGAGCTGTGCTGAATGGATAATCATGACACCATCTCAGAGGTAATTGGAGGAAGCACTTTGGATTCAACACCATAGAAGGAGAAATGGTGGAAAAAGATATGGCTATTTGCAAACTTTGTCAACGGCCTCAAAGCAACGCGAGCTTGTCACTCAAGTGAGGCATCTGAGGCGCCACGAGTGAGCGAAGTCAATTCTACAATGTATTCAAGGACAAGGGTACATGGTTGCGTTCAAACAAATTACATGTCAGTTTGAAGTCGTTGAGTCGTGAAAATGTGACAGCCCTGGTATAGATGTATCACTTTGGCTCTCAAACTAATAGGAAGGTAATAGTCAGCTCATGTTTCGGTATAATACACGATACAGGGATCAGAGTTTGAGGCTGTAGGCCTAAACAAAGTTGAACTTGTTTGGGGTAAAGCTTTGGAGTTTTAATATTCACACATTTTCTTTTAGGTTCTAGGGCAAATGCAAATAATAGAAGTCATCAAACAGCACTGAATTGTTCAAGAAATATAATTCTACATATAAATAAACAAAGGATTAAAAATGTCCTCATAAAGAAGAGGTACAAATGTCTGAACTTGTTTCCATGTTATTTCACAAAACGATTTTAGATTTGGGAGTAACACAAGGACATCTTTTTAAACTTTAAGATATTCAGGCAGCAATCGAGACCTCTGCCAGGTCATTAGGGCTGCAACTAATGATTATTTTCATTGTCAATTATTTTTCGATTAGTTGTTTGGTCTATGAAATGTCGGAAAATGGTGAAAAATGACGATCAGTGTTTCCCAAAGCCCAAAATGACGTCCTCAAATGTCTTGTTTTGTCCACAACAATAAAGATATTCAGTTTACTGTCATAGAGGAGTAAAGAAACCAGAAAATATTCACATTTAAGAAGCTGGAATTTTGACTTTATTATATTGATTATGAAAGTAGTTGGCGATTAATCTAATAGTTGACAACTAAGTGATTAATCGATTAATCGTTGCAGCTCTACAGGTTATAACGTTGGCATTTGATTGTGCTCTCTTGCATTTAATGTATGCAAATATAGATTAGTGCCTTTTGGGATCAAATTTAATTTACACTTTGATAAATCTTTCACCTCCACGATGCATATTGTGGTAAGACATATTCTTACATCCCTTCAAACTGACAATGTCCCAGGCAGACTCGTATGCATGCAGATGCCCTTTGAGTGTCTTCTTTTTCCATTTCCTAATAAATCGTACCACCTTTTGTTAAATAAAGATTGCCTAAATCGGAAAATAGCCGCAGCATGTCAAATCCTAACAGGTAGTCTCGCTTCTGTTACTATGCAACAGTTTGCACCTGTTGAATATAGAAAAGTCATTTTTGAATTTTAAACAAAAAGCTCACAGCTGAATGATGAATACGTCTCTTAATTCAGAACAGCACAGAGAAAGCACACAATGCTTCAAACGTACATGTGAACTCAGAGCCATGCAGTGACTAAATCGTCTCTTTTAACAGAACAAATCAAAATCATTGAATAGGTTTAGTGACTCCTTCTCTTTTCCAGAGTCTACTGAGGTGATGGTCCATTTAAAATGAAACATTAGAGGCCATTCAATGTATCAGCTCCAATCAATACCGCTGTGTGGATAGATGTGACCCTCCTGTGACACCCTTATCCACCAAGGACTATTTAGGATGAGACCATGTGTGTGTGTGTGTGTGTTCACTCACTGGTTATGTGTGTGTCACATGTGTGAAAAGATGGAGGTGGGTGTGAATTGGTGTGCAGAAGGTAGATCAGCAAGGAGTGCAAAGACGAAGGTGCGTGTCAAACGAGAGACAGCGTGCGTCTCTGTGCGTATGTGTGTGTGTGTGTGTGTGTACATGTCACAGCTGTCATGCCTGGAGCAATTAAACACATTGATCTACTTCATAACCCTCTGTTCCACCAATCCTACACACTGCCGAGGCTGAACACACACCTCTGCCCTCTCTGCATCGTGTCACAGAGACGCACACACACATGAAACGCCATCAAAATGATTGACACAGACACAGAAATAGCAATCCTTTCACTCAGACACACACACACATAGAAACACAGCAACTCCATTCATCGCCTGTGTCAGGAAAGAGACTCTTCGGTGAGTCTGAATTCAAACAGAATGTGGAGAGGAGCTTGAAGAGACCAAGAGAGGGATGGAGGCAAGGAGGAGGAGGAAGTGGAGGAGGAGGAGGAGGAGGAGGGGGAGGGGTGACACAGCCGAAGAGGGGAGGAGGAGGAGAGAGAAGCAAAGAGGGAATGGGGGGGGAGAGAAGCAACAATTTGAAGTGAGCCATTCAGATTTCTTCCAGATCCATCAAACTGGACAGGCCTGTTTATGTCTCGATGTGGGGGTGAGGAGAGATGGATGAAAAGAGGACGGAAGGAGGGATGGAGGGAAACAGGTGGGGGAGTGGTAGGGAGGTGGGATGGACAGCGGGAGTGGGTGAGAGACACAAGAAAACGAAAGGGAAGACCCATCAGTGGATGTCTGAAGACGAGGAAGCAGACGAGGAGGTATAAGAAACAAGAAAACGAGTAAATGTGAAAGAGGAAAAAAAACGAGGAAGAGGAGGACGGACACTCACCCATTTCAGCGGGCTCTCAACAGGCGAGCACAATCCCCGCTCTGTGATCCCATCCTGGGGAAAAGGCGCAGCGAGATCCTGGAGCTCCCTCCGCTGAATACCAATGGGGCTGCTAATATCAGCACACACACACATACACACACAAACACTCACTCACACACCGGCACTGTGGAGCAAAAAGGCACAAACACACAGAGTCAAGTCTGGGCTAGTTGTTTAAATTAGAAGAAAGCTGTTCAGTGATGCAAACAGCATATCACAATACAGAAGAGATGTTGCAGCGCAAGTGCATTTGCATCCCTTTCTTCCTCTCTTATTTTCTCTTTCTTCATGAAAAAAGAAAGCATCAGTGGCAGCGCACAAGCCAGAGGCATCAATACACACACACACACATGCTCATACGCTGATATTTGCAGCCTATACAAATACTTACTGAGCATATATTCAGCGAGTCCCAAAGTCGACTCTGTTCTGGCTCACAGCTCCACGGCTTCCGAGGGTGTTGGAGAGAAATGAGTTGTCCGCTGTTTTTCCTTTTCCCTCCCCGTGGGTTCTTCACAGCAGTATCTGATGCAGAGATAAAAAGGATATGAAGGCTTCGTCCTCCCTTATTGTCTCCTCATATGCAGCGTACATCCAGTTTTTTCAGTATCCATTTGTTGATTCAGGTCCAATCCGTCCCCCCTGCCTGCCCGTGGACTTCGCTGTGATTTCGGCGACACGCAACGGCAAACTGCATTCACTTAGTCACCCTCCCCTCTGCCTCTCTCCTCTCTGTCTCTCTCCTTGCTCAATAGTATACCCGTACCCCCTTGGCTTTCTCCAATCTAATCAGCTCTCTCTCTCTCTCCCTGCACCCTCCCACTCTCTCCCCTCCCTCCCTCCATCCTTTCCCAACACCCACTCCTTTACTCTCTCTCTCCTAGGTATTTTTTCTCAAAGATGAATATCAACTCACCCCCCCACCCTCTCTCTCTTCTCTCTGTCAGTCTCTGCGATAAGCATTTGAAATAAGGGGGAAAGGCAAAAAACTGGCCATGAAGGAAACACACACTATCTGAAACACACACATACACGCCAACAGAGAGAGTAATCATTGGGATGTGTTAGATCCCTAGCCAGAGTAAAGTACCCTGACAGAGTTTGACATGGCTACATGCTCAGGGTGACAAACACTATCACACCACCACGCGACTCGCCTCAAACCCTATGACACACATCACTTACTGACACACACACATATACATATCTACACACACACACACACACACACAGCAGAATCAGATGTAAACACACAATTGGGCTCACATGCCGAGGCACATATTGACATAATGTCACTGATACGCACAAACAAGCGGGGGAAAGTCGAAGTAAACACACACACACACGCACACACAGAGAGGCATAAATCCTATCAGAGCATGAGGTTAGATCAAACATGTATGCAGGCGTTCACAGTGGTGCAAAGTAGCTCAGTGTATTTACTCAAGTACTGTACAATTCTGAAGTATTCGGTGCTATTTGTACTTTACCTGCATGTGCAGTTCCATTTTATACTACATAATACTGCAGCTGCATTACATTTCAGAGGGAAATGTAGTCTTTATCTCCATGTTTATTAATTAACAATTATTTTCATTGTTGATTAATCTGTTGATTATTTTCTTGATTAATCGATTAGTTGTTTGGTCTATAAAATGTCAGAAAATGGTGAAAAATGTTGATCAGTGTTTGTTTTGTCCACAACTCAAAGATATTCAGTTTACTGTCACAGAGTAAAGAAACCAGAAAATATTCACATTTAAATGAGAATTTTGACTTTTTTTCTTTAAAAAAATAACTAAAACCGATTAATCAAATATCAAAATAGTTGCCGATTAATTTAATAGACAACTCATTGATTAACCGTTGCAGCTTTAGACAGCAATAGCTACGAGTTACATTTTAGATTGTTTATTTTTTGTTTGATTTGGGCATTTAATGCCTCTATATAAAAACATGTTATCAGCTTAAAAAATACGATGCGTTTTTATAGATTTACCATACAGCTTGGGCTGGGCGATATGGCCAAAACCTGACATCCCCATACAGGTGATTTCATTTCTCGATAACGATATATATCACAATATAGCATGCTTTCTAGTAATTCAATAAATAAGTAATCTATATGAAATAACCACATGGTAAAGCCTATTTTTGTATACTCATGATAAACGGTAATCGTGTATCATGACATCTTGATATATGATTTCATCACAATATGATTCCATTGAAAGACGATAAATTATCATATTGAATTATCACCCAGCCCTACATACAGCTGTACAGTTTATATACTATACAGTATGTGAAGTAGTTAAAATGATCTCCACTTTAACCGACTACAAAATTAACATGCTGTTTACACATTAATGCAATATATAATAGTAATGCAATACTCTAGAGAGGGCCTTACTGCACAGTGAGTACTTAGTGAGTACATTTTACATTGTTGTTCTTTCACTTTTGCTTAAATAAATCATTTGAATGCTATATACTCTACTATATAATATATATACTTCTTCTACCGCTGCTGGGCGTACACATGCACAGATACTGTAAGCTCACACATTGCTGAAAATCATCCCTCCTCTCACCAGAGCACCCTGACACTTCATGTGGGACTCCCTTGAATGGAGCTGACATCCTTCTCACTATTTATAATGTTCACTCATATAAAGGCACAACTCCACAACAGCGTGAGCCCACTGCGAGCAGACAGCAGTCTCCGGAGAAGCCGCTCATACTACGTGATGTCACTGCCGAACTCCCATATCCCACTTCTATCACGCTACGCTGTCTCATCCCGCCTAACGAGACCGGGGACGTTGGCCTTACGATGCCCTTGTTCCTCTCTGGTACTCCGGTCGGTCCAAGTCGCCTTTTCAATATAGATCTTTTTCTTAACCTTGCAGCCCTGCTGCTCCCTTAGCATTTCATGTCCTCCAAGGCTATTAAACTCACCACAGTGTGTTGAATCATTGATTTTGTCACTCTGTGCATGAGGTGGCTCTTTAATTGCCAGTGACAACACTGTGTTGCCCTACAGTGATATCTGTAAGCTAAGATTTTAAAAGAGATGTTCAGTTACAAGATTGCTCTTAGATTTCAAATCAACAAAAAATCTGCCATGTGTCTGTTACTAATTAATCCACATCGCCCCAGTCTGACCTAAAATCGTATATATACACAGTGACGTGATGTAAAGTTAGGGCCTATTTGTGTCTCCCGTATTGACTAATACCCTCTGATTTGAGCCTTTGGATACATCAACTCTGGTTCGTCCACTAAGCTGTCCCCCAATCAAACAGGGAAGCAAATATAGTATGTGACAATGCTGAGCTGTCTCCTCTGCTTTGGTCTCAAACAGTCCCCCCACCCACCCAATGCTTCATCATGTTTTCACCTATTCACTTTGCATCTCATAAAATAATGCGCATCTCAAGATGTCTTTGTCTAGTGGGCGGACAGTGCTGGAACACCTATTACTCACTCATGTTTGAGCCTATTAGACTGCAGCCATGTCACGCCACAGGATCCCTCAGGCCATAGTGTTTTTTTTGTGTTTGTGTGTCTGTGTGGACATTTGGATATGACTGTTTCTGCATCTTGCAAATTTAAAAAATCTTTATTAGGCTCTGTGCACATGCTGTGTGTGTGTGTGTGTGTGTGTGTGTGTGTGTGTGTGTGTGTGTGTGTGTGAGGGTTAGGAGGGTTGCTTGCACGGCTCACCCCTGACTGTGACCCACAGCTGCAGTTTTTAGGAAGTCAGGAGGAGTCTCCATGTGCTGTCTCTCCCATTCCATCACACACACTGACACACGCCCCGCAGTCCCAGTGTGTGTGTGTGTGTGTGTATGTGTGTGTGTGTGTAGTCTAATTTACCCCTCTCTTGGATCTCAGCACGATTAGGTGACACTGAATCTGCTCTGTGAGAGTCTGCGTGTTATACCTCAGTCTTTTTATGTTTAAAGGAACAGTCAGTGTGTCACAATTAGGGGGATCTATTGACAGAAATGGAATATAATATTAAGAAGTACGTTTTCTTTAGTGTATAATCACCTGAAAATAAGAATCATGTTTTTGTTATCTTAGAATGAGCCGTTTATATCTACATAGGGAGCGGGTCCTCTTCACCGGAGCCGGCCGTCATGTTTCTACGGTAGCCCAGAACAGACAAACCACTGTGATAACATTACTCGCTACGGAGTTAACCTCCGTCCACTCACACAAGACACTAGGGTGTAAGAAAATATTGATATACATGAGTATCGGGATATTATGTCGTGTGATATTGTATTGATTCCACAAAACGATGTATAGATTTTTTATTAACCTCTTAAAAATCTGACGGCATATATATGAAACTACAAAACCTAAAGAATCCATCGGTACAGTGTCATACTAGCTTGACCTCTGACCTCAAGATATGTGAATGAAAATGGGTTCTATGGGTGCCCACAGTACGGTCTCCTTTACAAATATGCCCACTTTATGATAATCACATGCAGTTTGGGGCAAAAACCATGCAGTTTTTTTGCATGCAGTATAAATGTGTTATTTTTTCCTTCACTAAAAGGGATTATTTCTTGTGTGTTCTTTATACTAAGACAGTTTTCCTAAAATTAAACTTGAAAAATCGCAATATATCGCCTTACTTACAGTATCGCAATATATTGAATCGTTACCCCTGTATCATGATACATATCGTATCGCCAGATTCTTGCCAATACACAGCCCTACAAGACACAGGAAACCTCTGTAGGTCTTGAGGAGCTGCAGCGTTTATTTCTGCACACACACATTCGCCACCGCTCTCTCTCTCTTGCTTTACCACACACTTCCCACGCACACACACACACTCTACGCACCGACTCTGCTATTCTCCAAATGACCTATGCTATTCTTATGCCTCATTTCCACATAGCTCTGTGTATGTAGGTATCAATCGGAAGTTCATTCATTCCAATGGGAACCTACATGATCACCGATGTGTTTGCGAAACTATGAAAAGTGAACATTTTGACAGCATATTTAGCAGTATTGTTAAAAGACGTATGAACCACTATATACACTCGCATGCTTCCAATGTTAGCTAAATATGCCGTCAAACTTTTCATTTCGAAAAATGTGACTCGTCTAGGGCTGACCCGAATGCTTCGAAGCTTCGACCATGGTATTGGACATCCAAATCACTATTTGAATGCTTCGTTTTTTAAATCTTTTATTTTTTATTATACAAGTATGTAATAATAATGTATAAATCCCCAAATAGCTCATGAAAAAAGGAACAATCCCACAACATTAATCATATTTAATGTTAATTATTATTAATTATTCTCAGACAGATATCGCTGTTTGTTGTTTGTAGAGGTGAGAACCAGGCACTGAAACAGTGGAGATGGAGACAGACAGACAGACAGAAGAACAAAGCTTCGAATACCTTTGAATATTTCTCACCGAAGCTTCAAAGCCCAAAAAATGGTATTCAGGACAGCCTTAGACTTCTCCAACGTTAGACTGGACGGCAAAAAACAGACAGTAACTCATAGATATAAAAACACAGTTTTATATGCAATAACTTCTCCCCCATATCTGTGGTGGTGTTTCCATCCGTAAAGAGAGGCATTTCCTTGCGTTGAACACTGGGGGTCGTAATCTGTATACTATACGGATTTACGGACACAAACAAAAACCCTGTGCAACGAGGCGTTACAACAACTGTCTTTAGATATAGGGTCATTTGTGTTTTCACGTCGGCCACCGTAGTTGTCCTACACGCTTGGCACACTTGCAATCTGCAACCTCTCCTCTAGTTGCCGCCAGATGTTACACACCGTAGCTTTAAACTATATATTGACAATCTAACAAGCAGAAACACTATAAGGAAATATAACTTAACGTTTACTGGTGATTTCGGCCTCGCTGCATCCACTGAAAGTCATTCTGTTTTACTCTCCCTCCTTTCTCTAAATATGCATCTAACAGCTGTCTCTCTCTCATCTCCATCCCACACCACTTTGCTCTTGACAAATTGATGTGGAGCGCTTTTACATAACAACTACGTATCACGCACTCCAAATACCATCCACAGCGCAAATGTAAACCTCACTCAACCATTACACATAAACTACGCTGCAGGTGTTCAGGGCCTAGTGTTATTTACGAATGTGTGTTTCCTTACTTTTCTCTTTGTAGAACACAAATGTGGCTCCCGTGTTAACTATTGCTTGGAAAGCATGCAAAGGAGGGGAGGGAGAGGAAGACCGAGGGAGGGGGGGGGAATTGACATTCTGCCCGAGCACTGCGCTCTGCTCGTGGAATAATGATTAGCTCCTCAGTATTCTGGTCACAAATGCTTCACTATCAATGAGAGAGAGAGAGAGAGAGAGAGGGAGGAAGGAGGAAACATGAGGGAGGGGACAGAGAGGGAGGAGACAAACAGAGGGAGGTGGGAGGAGAGAGGATGGAGCACGAGGGAACAGGGAGAAACAAGGTGAGTAAGGGATGAAAAAAGTGAGGAGTAATGGAGGACAGAACAGATGAGTGTATAGTATGACATAAGCGGTGGACGTAGGTGCTGGTATGCTGCAGTATGCACACACACACATATAGAGAGGCACGCTGCATGTGTTCAATGTGCACAATTAAACAAATTTGCAAGCTAAATATGAAGCTAGTGCATGCACACAAATACTCTTGTGCACCCTTGCATCTCCACACACACACACACACACACACACACACACACAAAGAGAAATACACCACTACACGCGTGGAGACTACTTTGTCAAAGTCACAGCAGGTACAGCCACCTCAGCAAAGAGAGAGACAGAGGCTATGTCGCAGGGGGGGAAGAGAGACGGAACGGGGGAGTGATGATGAAAAAGGAGAAAAAGAAAATAAGAGAAGGACAGAGGGCGGGAGAGGAAGCATGTGCAAGCAATAAATAGGTAATCACAAAGCACAGAGGATGATAAATGTATACCATTACTTAAATAGGTCAATCATACATTAATAACTGCAATATGTTAATAGAGTTGGGAAGTCAGCTGTAGCAGACTGAGCAAGTTTGCATAAGTGTGCTCACTTAGTCAAATACAAAGAACTACATTATGTTCTTGCACGCCCCCCTAGCTCAGACTTTATTTTTTTAAAGACGGATTATAATAAGAGAAGTGAAATGTTTTTTCAATTAAGATGGAAAATCTTGAGCTACGGTATTATAATTTACTTGTAGACTAGAGCAAAGCAAATAGCATCAATCACTGTAATATATAACATTAATATTTAATGGTATGATGAACAATAGATAAACCAAATGTTGATGCTTTGATTTTACAACCAAAACAGTCTTAAATATAGTATAATATACAGTATTTAAGTCTTGTAAAGTGCATGTACAACTTCATGATGTTGCAGATGGGATTGCATCATCTCAATCATTAGAGATGCAATGATTAATCAATTAGTTGTCAACTATTAAAGTAATTGGCAACTATTTTTATAGTCAATTAATCGGTTTGAGTCATTTTTTTAAGAAACAATGTGAATATTTTCTGGTTTCTTTACTCCTCTATGACACTAAACTGAATATCTTTGAGTTGTGGACAAAACCTAACATCTCCTGGGCTGCATTTGTAAGAGAAAGTCATAGTATTGTAGAGCTGCTAAGGTTAATATAAATATGGATGAATGATTTTGACCAACATATTTAACACACCCCAAGCAGAGGTCACCGTTATCATTTGAGATTCTGCATGTGTCTACACAAATATAACTTAATAAAACATGCTGTCTCCCATATAAAAAACAGTATTATTTGTCTTGCAGGGACATATTGTGTAGCACTGTACATACAGTGCATTGACCTTAACATGATTTATGATATTTTCCTCCTTTAGCATTACCGCTATATGTGATTTCCACTGGCAAAATGTTTGACCTTTAATGGGTGATAGTTTTGCTGTGATATGTATATTGCATCCCTGAGAAATACAGAATATTGCAGTGTTACTTTAGTTATTTGTTTAAGGAATGGATGACATCAGTTCCCTCTCCATCACGTCCAACATGAAATGCTAAAGGCAAAAATGATTAGTGTATATAAATACATCAATCAATCCATTGAGAATAACAATACAGCACTTGAAGACTTTAGACTACATTTTACTTTAAAGATAACACAATGCAATTACTATTTATGAAGAAAAGAGCAAACTGAATTTTAAATCACGTAACCTTGGAAACAAAGCAGTGCCCAGCATCTCCAAATTTGCCAAGATGTCAATAAAATTGCCATCAACAAAACATGACTTTAATACTTCTCTGGAGACTCAGTGGTTAGTGGGTTTACACAGATTGCATAGAAGTTTTCAGTGAGTCTATATTTCTTATCTCCAATGATTTACTATAATATACCTCCAGGATATTGTAGCCGAGTCTTGCACTAACATTTGCAGTGTATTCAGACAATGACAGATCATTATAGCATTACTGTGTAGACTTTGTACTAGAAGCCCATATTGCAGACTGAGGGAAGGCAAGAGTACTGATAATACAGCAGAATCTGCTCATTTAATGGTGTTTTTGTAAGTAAATCTACAGAAATAAAGGATAAGAGTTTACACCAGTGATTCCCAACCAGGGGTTACTTGCACCCCAGGGGGTTCTTCTGCAGTTGCCAAAGGGTAAGCTCAAGCTCAACTCATTTAAAAAAAAAAAAAAGTTTATTATTTAATAGAGCAACGATGCCTGAACCTCACATTGTGATAATTGTGTGTGCAAAAACCTTTTAGCAAGGAAGCAGAGAAGCTAAAATGTAATGGATAAGAGGTTGAAATCTAGCTAAAATGATGGATAACTGCTTAATAGTGAAATTGCAAAAACAAGTAATAGATAAATGGTTGAAGAAGTACTCAGATCTTCAGTAAAAGTATCAATACTACGGTGTAAAAAAACTCAGTGAAAGTCCAGCATTCAAAAACTTACTCAAGTAAAAGCACACAAGTATTAGCATAATAATATACTCAAAGTATCAAAGATAAAAGTACTCATTATACAGAATTGCCCATTTAAGAATAATATATGGCCCTATTGTATTATTTTACTGGATTACTAATTTGTACATCACTTTAATATTGCGGCTGGTAAAGGTGGTACAGATTTTAATTACTTTATATACTGCTGAATAGCTTAACCTTTAAAAGGGACTGTTTGTAACTTCTTACACGTATAAATCAATCCGGGTCGGTGTCCCATGCACGCTCGCGTGTGGCTACGCTGTTCAGACTCAGACTCCAACACAAACTACACGGAAGCCCAAAAAAACGCAAAGTTATAACAAGTGAAGCCCGTCTGTTAAACAGTGTTGGCCGCGGTCGGAGGACTCGGGGGAGACAGTAGCTTTGGTCTCCAGGGCCGGAGTCACTGCTGTACTCTGCTCCTCTGCCTGCTTGTCTTCACTCACACGCTGCGCTCGTTCTCACTATTTCGCTCCACTCTCACGTGCAGGCGCACACACTGCACACTGCAGGAGAGTTAGTAGCTATGAGACTATCTAGTGAATGTAGAGTGGACGTTTGTGCAGAAATAAATGCTGCAGCTCCTCCAGACCAACAGAGGTTTTCCGTGTCTTGTGAAGTGACGGGGCTCCGCAGCAAGAAACGTTATTGTCTCTGACCAAAACTCCGGTGTCTCCCCTGTTCCCTCCGACCGCGGTCGGGAGGCTGAGGCAGGAAAAACCAACACTAGGATCAGCATTGATTCATGGAGAGACATCCGTCTGGTCAGCTAACATTACTGCCAAGCAAGTGAAATATAGAGTGAGATTGTGGTTTTAGCTGACGTGTGTCGCCTCACTGTTTTGAGCGATGCTCGTTCATGTCTATTTAGAGCGAGCACAAGCGCGACGCTGACTTTCGTTGACTTAACGGCCACAGGTGTCGTTGTTAACAAGCATTTCTGACAAACAGTACCTTTAATAATATATCATAATTTACTACTTGATTTTATATTTTGTATTAATAATAAAAAATCTGCAAAGTAGCCTAACCAAAGCTTTAAAAAAATAAATGCAGTGGAGTAAAAACTACAATATTTACCTCCAAAGTGTAGTCTTAGTGGAGTAGAAGTATAAAATAGCATAAAATGGAAATATTCAAGTAAAGTACAAGTAGCCCACCACAAAATTTAGCTTTAAGGGGTAACTTTGATATGTTTTTGTGTAAAACAAAAAAGACTAATGGGGACAATAATATTCTAAATTTTTCATGGTAACATTTTGTATAGGTGGTCCAGTATTGAGGAATAACCATAGGGGATGGTATAACCATACGAACCCTTTTATGTAGAAGTCTTTACTAAAAGAGCTTGTTTTTCGCCACTGACAGGCTCGGATGGTTATTAAGTCTGACAACATTATTGAAAGGACCCTACAGAGACTTACCTTTCACTTGATCCGGGTCTGTTTGTTATTGTGTCATCTAAATATTCAGTGACAATGAGATTGAACACGTGTTCTGTTCTCCAACACAACAAACTGCCCGGCTGTCGCAGTTCCTTGTTGCCATGGTTCCTCGATTCCACTCGATTACGCCATTTCCAACGTCTTCCGAGTACACGACATCTCGCGAGATTTTCAAGGTCGCTAGAAGGGAGCCCGCAAATTGCGAAATCTGATCTATTTATATTTATATTATATATATATTTATAATTTAGCCCCTCTCAAGCGGCTCCCTGTGGATTTTTAAAAATGGAAATGAATGACTGTTTTTTTGTTAACATTTTCCATTTTATTTATCATTGTTGAAGGTCTATGGTACGATGGTACGGAAAAAAAATGTATCTGAGATTTCGAGAATAAAGTCATAATATTACAAGAATAAAGTCATAAGTTAACGAGAAAAAGTCGGAATATTATGAGAATAAAGTCATAATATTACAAGAATAAAGTCATAAGTTTACGAGAAAAAAAGTCATATTATGTGAAAAAAGTCATATTACAAGAATAAAGTCATAACTTTACGAAAAAAGTCGTAATATTATGAAAATAAAGTTATAATATTATAGCAGTATAGTAGTAGTAGTATAAGTAGTAATTGTACGTGTTATTTTCTTTTTTTTCTCGTAAAGTTATGATTTTTTTTCTCATAAAGTTATGACTTTATTCTCATAATATTACGACTTTTTTCTGGAAATCTCAGATTTTTTCCCCCTCAATGTGGCCCTAATACTCTGAGTACATTTGCACTTTGGCCCTCACTGCATTAGACTTATATACTATATACTTAGACTATAAACTGTGTTACCTTCATCACAATGATCAAATGTTTTGTGGCTCCAGACAGATTTTTTTTTTTTTTTTTTTGCCTAAAATGGCTCTTTTGATAGTAAAGGTTGCTGACCCCTGGTCTAGGTCGATGTCTAACCTGGACAAACTCGAAAGAGTTTCTCATTATAGCCAACTACTTGAGTAATTAGTTAGCGGAGAGGATATTTGGTTGAAATGCTGAAAGAACTTGATATATAGTTAAAATATACACCAGCTAAAAGTAAACTAATGGATAAACAGTTGAAACGTCTAATGCATCTGATGAAAAGATTTACATAGACTACAGAAAAAAACACTCCAAATATTACTGGTTTTGTTTTTGTTTTTAAAGCCATACTTAAAAAGCTACTTGTAACGGGTTTAAGCGTGCGTATCTACTTCGTATCTGCTCTAACCACTACTACTATTTTTACCTGGAGGTGTAACATAAGCCAGCAACAGAGCTCCTGGTGTCCTCCACCTGCACGGGACACTGTGATGTCAGCGAGTTTACTGCTGTGAGAGCTGAATATGCACATTTCTCTCCTGAGGGTCACTTGGGTATTTTTAGTGTTTATGATATAAAAAAGAGGTGAGAATCAAAGGGATGCCCAGGGTGAGGGCAGCTGCTGCACGTGTGCTTGTTTCTCATGTTTTCATTTGTAACAAGGACATTCCTAAATACATCTGATGGTTATTTTAGGCCCATGAATCTGCATTATTGTCCATTACATTTGGTTGCATTAAAAGATAAAAAGCCTCTTTTCACGGCCTGCTTCTACAGCTTACAAATGTCATGAATAATTTAAATACATAATTGTAAAAACCACCGCACATGTGCAAGCATACACAGTAGTTTGTATTCCTCTCAGCTATGTACATGCATTCTTATAAATCATTTACTTGCACTTTGGTTTCTGTGTGTTTTCATCAGTGAAGTGAAAAATAGAAAAACTATTCAGTTAAACACTTGCCGTGCCAGATTTCAGTGACATTCAAAATATTGCCTGTGAAGTGAAGGTTTTTTTTATCAAAAGGTGTCCTTGAAGGTATTTTTAGCAGCTCCCAAGGTCATGACTGTAGTAAATATCCTTGCTATTTCCTTGACTACTGTTACATCACTATTGGAAGATGTGATCACATTATCATTATTGTGTGTGTACTTGAATGTAGCTGAATTCAGCTGTATTTCTTTGTAAATATTGGGATACAGAGTGGCCAGTGTGGTGTTTGCTGTTTAACAACCGAGACATATTGCAAGTAAAACCAGATCAGCCATGTCAGCTAACATCCTCACATCATTATATAACGTAAAAATCACACTTAAAGCCATAAATTAATCTATAGACTCAATTTAAAATACATTTGTACAATCTGGTTTTCAAGATTTTCTGGTTTCAAAAATCTTTTTATTTTTTTGTTCATCTGTGCTCGTCACCAACCCAGAACAAAGAAAAGACAAAAGCACAATGTTAAGTCTGAGCTAAGCAATGAACAGTCAGACCATATACTGCCATCTGTAAAGCAAATAAAGCATTGTACTTCAGCCAGGCTGCTTCCCCAGAGCTTACAAGTCTCATGATTTCTCCTCAAACATCAACAGTTTCATTACACATTTGTGTGTGTGTTGAGTGCGTTTTCAGTTTCAATATTTGGCAGCAGGTATGATAAACGGCACTCCACCAAAATATCAGCTCTCCAGATTTTCAAGGAAGGGAAAAAAAAGCATGTATTTATCGACTGGTTGCCTGTTGACTCTCTCGGAAAAGCATTGAAGAGCAGCTAGATTCTTGGCACCTGCTTCTTTTTGCTTCTCGGGAGCCCTCTATTTCCTGATATGCTTCTCACACTCTTGCAGAAATGCTGCCATTTCCCCATTTCAGTACCCCGCACGATCATCAGCATTCCTCCCCTCCATGACATGAAAACAAACTAAGACTGAGTGCCTCTGTGTGTGTGTGGTTTCAAACCCCCCTGTCAGCAATCACTGGGTGGGAGACAGCCATAAACTGCACTTTAGAAGCCTATAATGGGCTGCTGCAGCGCTGGCAAAACCTATATCATATTATGCCTCTTCCCATTCAGACACAAATAGGATCATTATTTTTGATAACTATACGGCAAGTGCTGGCTAATTTCATTGCACTACTTGCCACTGCATAATGCCGCACTCCAGCTAAATCATCATAAATCTTACTGTATCCCTGTTATCATTGTATTTAATTACAGCACAAAAGCAATCGATAACATAATGTCCTATAAATTATGGGAGCATTAGGGTTGATCTATACATGCTACTTCATTCTGCCTTTCACTAACATTAGTGTCCGAGTGACAGAGAAACGGCGGTTTGAAACACTGACTTGTCTGTATTTTTCTCAGCAGAAGACCTCATACTGTTTGTCTAAAGGCAGAAGTGGCCATTTACAGCAGGACCTATAAAAACCATCCCATCTGACAGGGATGGGGGCGATGCCCTCGTGTCATCTAACCTTATAAATTGATGGACGCTCACAAGTGTGAAAGCTGAAGCGTTTTATTATAAAGAAAGCAGAAGACATTTCATGGGCCACCGCTTGTCTTCCCCTAATAAATAGGGGCTTGTGAATGCACGTCTGTATACAATCGAGGACCAATTTTACAATCTGTTTTTCAATCAGTTTGAAAGACTAATTTAAAGTACATTCTGTTCCTCTGAGCGTTTCGTCTGCGTATGAACCTCTGATTCATTAGTTTTACACTGTTTGAACAATGTTATAAAATTTTCTGCTCAGGGAAAACTTGTAAAATTGTATTTCTACACAGACCTTTGTTTAAACTATCAAACTATATACATATAAGGTAATAACTCCATATGCTTTAATTATCAAACCTAAATCCAACAATCTGTATTCTCAACTTATCATTCAGTCTTTCTCTACTGTGTTGCCATTTATACAGTCTCCTCCACAATGAACTCTATGGCGTGCTGTGGTGAGTGGTTCGTCTGCATCATGGTGATTTCATTTCCATCCATGGTGATCGTGGGAACGGAAATGCCCTGAGCTCCCAGAACAGAGGCGGGCAGGATGACGACCTGCGAGGCGCCGTCTAAGCCGGTAAACTGATCAGACGGGATCATGACCGTCTCACTACCTCCGTCGCTCCCCTGCAGTACATAGATGGTCTGAACGGTGCCAGAATCAATCTCCCCCGTGGTGGCCAGAGAAGACAGCACTTTGGCCCCCTCCAGCACCTTCTGGACATGGGCCGCCTCGGCCTCCTGCGCTGCCTGCTCGGCGCTCTCCACAGGCAGGTCTCCGTGTAGCCGGATGTGTTTATCCAGGTTGGAGCGAGAGCGGAAGGCGGCAGGGCAGTGGCCGCAGGGGTAGGGCTTCTCCCCGCTGTGGGTGCGTGCGTGCTCGGTGAGCCGGGCGGCCACGCTGAAACTCTTGCCGCAAATCCAGCAGCAGAAGGGCCGCAGGCCGCTGTGGATGCGCTCGTGGTCCTGCAGGTGGGGCAGCTGGCGGAAGCGCTTGCCACATGTGGCGCACTGGTGGAGGAGAATGGGGAAGAGCACAATGGGTAAAGTGTACAAAATATAAGAAAGGTAAGAGGGTAGCAAGAAAGTACGGTTATGTTCACAATAGTGCCAATGCACAAAACTCTACTGCAATTAATATTTTTTGAGACCCCTCTTTATAATTTTCTGCAGATGCAGCACTTCTGGCTGGGGTAGAGGAAAAGCAGAGAGAAAAGGGTATGGGGGAAGACGGTCGGGGGGGGAAGACACATACAAAGCAATAAAAACGACACGAGTGTGTTACACTGTAACTAACAATTCTCTCATTATCGATTAATCTGCCAATTATTTTCTGTGAATTGATTTGATGTTTGGTCTATAAAACATCAGAAACGGTTAAAATGTGCATCACAATGTCCTAGATTTAAGGTGATGTCCTCAAATGTCTTGTTTTGGCCTCCCAATAGTTCAGAGCCTAAATATATTCAGTTTAGTCACAGAAGACTTAGAAAGCCAGCAAATATTTACATTTAAAAAGGGACAGTTTGTAGGATTTGGCGCCATCTAGTGGTGTGGTTGCAGATTGCAACCGAGTACCCCTTCGCTTAATCCTCCCTTTCAAAGACTGCGGTAACGTGAGTCGCCAAGTGCAAAACCGTGGTAACACCGTTCGCCTCGCTCAGAGGCCATCCTTACCATAACAACACTACTTTAGGAGCAACGGAAGTCATACGGCGGTAGCACGGTTTTGCATTCTGCGGCTCACGTTACCACAGTTTCACAAGCGTGTTGGAGAACTACGGAAGCCTTCAGGTAACGTAAAAACATGAAAGGCTCTCTCTAGAGCCAGTGTTTGGTTTGTTCGTTCTGGGCTACTATAGAAAACATGACGGAGCAACATGGCGGACTCTGTGAAAAGGACCCGCTCCCTATGTAGATATGAAGGACTCATTCTAAGCTAACGAAAACACAACAATTCTTAGTTTCAGTTGATTATACACTAATGAAAACATAGTTATGAATATTATATTCCATTTCTGCTAATAGATCCACTGAAATGATCCTTTAAGAGGCTGGAACCAGAGAATATTTAGCATTTTTACTTGATAAATGACTTAAACGACTGATTATCAGAATATCTGCCGATTAATATTCTGTTGATCAACTAATCAATTAATCGTTGGCTCTGCAAGTGTGTAAGGGATAGTATGATCAACTACACAGTGGACACCATAAAAGAGAACCTCGGCTCTCTGCTTGCTACCACCTGAGCCCAGACAATGAAGTACAACCAGATACTTGATTAAACCTGAAGCACTACAGAAGAATGACTTTGTTGTGCTTTGCTTTGATTCCCTCTGGGGACACTCGGATTAAATCTGTAGCCCTTGTTGTCACTTTTGCAGTTTCAGTATCTCTGTGAGATATACTCTAATAGAATTGCTTTCCTATTGGGTTTGCTCTTTAGACACTCGGTAAATAAATATAGGTGTTCCTTCAGGAACGCACATTATATTTGATTTAAATTAAAATTCATCCCCATAACTGTGTGTTTGAGGACCAGTGCTTCTTGAACCTCAATCCTTAGCATGTCTGATAAATATGGCTCAAAGCAAAGCCACAAACGTTTAATCAATTTCTACAGTCCGACGTGCTGTGATGGGCTCGGGTGGGTCTATAGTTGATGTCCTGCCTCGTCACCAGAGCAACAGAGAGAGAGAGAGGGGAGAGAGTCCCAGAATAGTAACAGGCACAGGGGGGAGCTGACAGGCCCTAACTCAGCCCTGTCATTAATCACAGGTACACAGGGAGGGAGGAAACACCCGCAGGACACACACTGCACAAATGGCCATGGTCCAGAAACGGAGAAAAGGCCATAGCTATGAACGGGTGTGACCATGGCGGGTGAGGCAGTGCTGGATGTCAATTTGAAATACTGGTGTTAAAGGGTTTGAAAGTCTTTTATGAAAAAAAAAAAGAGGACAAGATATGATTCAGAAGGCTGAGAGAAATACACTTTTTATACAAGCGCACACACACACATACAGCAGCACCATCCTCCTTACCTCGAAGGGCCTCTCATCAGTGTGTGTCCTCATGTGAACATTGAAGGTGGAATTGTAGGAAAATTCCTTGTGGCAAATCTGACAGCGGAAGCGGGGTCGGTTTTTGGACTTGCTGAGCGTTCCTTGGAAGTGGGCCAGCACGTGCTCCTCCAGGGTACTGTTGGAGGTAAATCGGCGGCGGCAAGGCCTCACTGGGCATTTGAGCGGTGTCTGGCCCGTGTGGGATAACCGATGGAGGTCGAGGCCCTCCTGGGTCATGCAACGGTGGCCGCATAGGTCACACTCAACCTGAGGGAGGAGGGATAAAAAAGCGAGCAAAGAATAAAGAGATGGGAGGGAGACAAACCGGAAAGTAAGGAGATGGAGAATGAACAGAGGGGGGCAATTAATGAAAAGAGAAAAGGTCGGTGTCCTCATGGTCTGACTGAGACGTAACCACAACGTCACACGACTGGGGACCTTTGTTAGATCACCCCCCTTTCGCTAACCCCACTTCCTTTCTGTCTGGACTGGCAAAATGCCAAAACGGTGTGCTTTGTACTTGTTTCATCCTCATTAAAAACAAATCTGTCACTTGAAGGTACAGTGTGTAGGATTTGGCGGCGTCTAGTGGTGTGGTTGCAGATTGCAACCGAGTACCCCTTTGCTTAATCCTCCCTTTCAAAGACTGCGATAACGTGAGTCGCCAAGTGCAAAACCGTGGTAACACCGTTCGCCTCGCTCAGAGGCCATCCTTACCATAACAACACTACTTAAGGAGCAACGGAAGTCAGACGGCGGCTGGCGGTACCACGGTTTTGCACTCTGCGGCTCACGTTACCACAGTTTCACAAGCGTCTCGGAGAACTAGGTAACATAAATACACTAAACGCTCTCGCTAGAGCCAGTGTTTGGTTTGGATATGAAAGGTTCATTCTAAGCTAACAGAAACATGATTCTTAGTTTCTGTTGATTATACACTTATGAAAGCATAGTTATGAATATTATATTCCATTTCTGGTAACAGATGCCCCCGAAATGTTACACACTGATCCTTTAAGAGACTGGAACCAGAGAATATTTAGCATTTTTACTTGATAAATGATTTAAACGATTGATTATCAGAATATCTGCCGATTAATATTCTGTTGATCAACTAATCGATTATTGTTGCCTCTACAAGTGTGTAAGGGATAGTATGATCAACTACACAGTGGACACCAGAAAGAAAACCTCGGCTCTCTGCTTGCTACCACCTGAGCCCAGACAATGAAGTACAATCAGATAGTTGATTAAACCTGAAGCACTACAGAAGAATGACTTTGTTGTGCTTTGCTTTGATTCCCTCTGGGGACACTCGGATTAAATCTGTAGCCCCTGTTGTCAGTTTTGCAGTTTCAGTATCTCTGTGAGATATACTCTAATAAAGTTACCTTTCAGGTAAAATGAAAATGTGAAAGGCTCTCTCTCTCTCGAGCCAGTGTTTGGTTTGTCCGTTCTGGGCTACTGTAGAAATATGGTGGAGCAACATGGCGGACTACGTGAAGAGGACCCGCTCTCTATGCAGATATGAAGGGCTCATTCTAAGCTAACGAAAACACAACGATTCTTAGTTTTACGTGATTATACACTAATGAAGACATAGCTATGAATATTATATTCTATTTCTGCCAATAGATCCCCAAAATGCTACACAGTGTTCCTTTAACATTTAGCAACCTCTCACACTCTGAATATTGTAAAACCTGCTAGAAAGAAAAAACATTTATTGTCTGTGTTCCCAACCTGTCCAGTGCATCGTCCTCGGCCCTGACCCCGTCCACGACCAGTGTTCTTGTCCTCCTCTGTGGAAGGGCAACGCTGCATGTGGATTTCCAGCACTGACTGGTTCACAAACTGTGTTGAACAGTGAAGACACGTCGCTGGCTGCTTGTCTGCAATGGAACAGTGTCAGGTTTTAGGCAGGTGGTCATCACACTACAAGCAGCTACCGTGCCATGCTAATATCTGACGGTTGATTTAACCTTGTTGATTGCTAGCCGTCGTTCCAACAGTTGTGCAGTGGCAGGTGGTATACAGAAATGGCTGGTGATTCAGATGCAGCCAGTTTTTCAGTGTCAACAATGGTTGCTTATAATGTGAACACACAAGGTGAGTTCGACCCGACAAATGTTAATTCACAGGATGTACGGCATGAGCTTGTGTTGTAATTAGTGATTAAACAATAATCTATCCTTTGAAGTCATTCTGACACGGCGCAGAAAGAACAACAGGTGTTACTAGAATTACCGCCTCGTGGTTGTATGCCTTCGCCAACCAGTCTAGTTGCAGTTTACATCCATGTCTGTCCAAAATAACATCACTTCATCATTTTATCTTGTTAGACATTTGTGTGAAATTGTCATAATAAGCATATCAATTCTTGAGTTATGGCCAAAAATGTGTTTTGTAAGGTCACAGTGATGTTTGACCACCAGATTATTATCAGGTCATCCTTGAGTCCAAGTTGACGTTTATGCCAAATTTGAAGAAGTTCTCTCCAGGCGTTCCTGAGATATCACGAGAATGGACCAGACATACTGTATGTACGTCATAACGCCTCCGGCCACAGCTATCGCCGGCGCGGAGGCATAACAATGGTAATGTGTCAACTGACAGAAAAATAAATCAAACAATTGTTACTATTGATAGTTAAAACCATTATAGTAAAACATTTGCTGATTCTAGCTTTTCAAATGTGATGATTTGCTGCTCTGTTTTATATAATACAGTGGAAACCGCTTATATGGATAAAAAAAAAAATTGGGATCATTTCTATATAAAGGCTGTTTAAATAATTTTTCACTTTGGGTCTTTTCATACATGACACCGTATGGATGTTTTTTATATTGTTTTTACTTTACTCCCTTGATATCAACCCGTCTGCATCCGGCTGGCAACCTGAGTCTGGTGCTGCGTGCACGTTGAAATCATGACGGGAAAAAGAAAGTCATTTTCTCTCAGTGAGAAGTGTAGTCTCCTCCAAGTTTGTGACAAACTGCCAAAAACAAGCCAACAAGATGCGGCAGCAAAACTTGCCGTTCCTCAGGCTACCTTGTGCAGGTCTACTCCAACAACGAGAAACAGTCGTGGCTGCTAGTGATGGAGACAGAAAACGAATGCGCGCGGGGAGAGCACCTGCGGTTGAAGCCGTCCTCGTCAAGTGGATTGATAATGCTCGGTCACGTAATGCCCCCTTGAGCGGGCCTTTCCATAAACTATAATTCATAGATGTAGTGTTATAGTATATATAGTGTATTTGAATTATACACTGTATAATAATTTAATTTGTAAAGTGCTGTAATTTAAAAAGCGTTTGAAACAGCTGTTCACTACTTTATATTCATGTGATAATACAAATGTCAATTAGACGGTAATCTGCATGAGAAATTAAGAAAAAGAAAAAATTGGTTATGATAATCATACGCTTATAGTGATCAATTTGACCGGGACAGACGTGATCACTATAAGAGGTTTCCACTGTAAGTAAAATATCTTTGGTTTTTGGACTGCTGTCAAACAAAACAAGACTTCTGACGTCATCTTGGGCTCTGGGAAATTGGAATTTTTTCACAGACGAATCAATTTACCAATACAATCATTGACAATCAATAATCATTATTTGTAGAGCTGCAACTAACAATTATTTTCATTATGAATTGATCTAGCCAATTACTCTCTCGACTGACTGAATGTCAGAACAGTTGCCCAGGGCCCAATGTGATATCTTCAAGCTGCTTTTTCAGTCCAAATCCTAAAAAATATATAAAACAGAAAAAAAAACAGCATATCCTCACAACTGAGAACCCAGAACCAGCAAATGTTTGGCACTTCTACTTGATTAAAGTGATTAATTGATTGTCAAAATTGTTTCAGATTATTTTCCTGTCATCCAGCTAATCAATTAATCAGCTAATCATTTCAGCTCTGATCAGCTGGTGCCCTAGTTTTATTTTGGCAAAGCGAACCACACTCTCACTGCGCTGCTCTTGAGAACCTGGCTGGGAAATCGCTGACACTGATGGTTCATCATGTCTATAGGTCGTCACGCCAACATCTTGCAATCTGCTAACCATCTGTACTGTTTATCCCAGTGGGGGCGACCCACTCTGGGATCCTCTAATTAAACCTTTAATAAGGACAGTCGCAGCCTATGGCCCTGGACTGATCAATGGATCAATCTCTCCAATCATCTCTCTCAGAGGAGCCACGTACCTCTGACCCCTGCTGCACGCTGACTCTTCGAGCTTAACTAATGAGGTTGCCGTGCCAACGCCCCCCCCTCCCCTGATTAAGATGAAGAGTCAACATGTTGACCTAATTCATTTACCTCCACCTTCCTCCTCCGTTCCATATGGGACACAGATCAATGGAAAGTCATTGACTTAATGCATTAGAGGAACAATGCACATAAAACATGGATGTATTTCTGTAAATAAACAAGATAGGCCACCCAGTCAGGCTGATGGGGGCATTTAGCGCCTTTGCATTAATCAATACTAATTAACTGCATGCTGTAGTGATGTGATACAAACATCATATCTAATTGGTTTCTATTACAAGCAGGTTTCTTAATATGTTCGGAAATGGTCAAACATTGAAAGGATGTTACACAAACAGCTGAATAAAAAAGATATTTAATAACGGAGCAAAACGCTCCAGCCCAAATGACTGATGTATGATTAATTAGCTTCAGGTTGCTCCTGCTAGAGGCCTTCGCACACCAAGTCCGTATTTTTCATCTGAAATTGTCGCATGTTTAAAAATAAATAGAACCTCACGTTGTGTCAGAAACGTTTACACACCGACTCCGAAAGTTTCATTTATTCAGTTTTCGGAACCGGGTAAATTTTCTGCTTTTTTCGCATCCATCAAAAGGCAAAAGAGGTTTGTTTGACCCCTCAGGGCCACCGTTCGTTTTGTCTTGTTCTGCAAATTATCGCAGCGAATAGAATAATAAAACACAACATACTCGGTGCGAACGTTTCTGTGCTTAGCGATTTTTATCGGATGACGAATAAAAAAAAAATCTGTGTGCAAAGACCTTTACTATAAAAATATGGGGGTGAACGATATTATGCCCTGAACTCTCACCTTGATGAGTGAGCGAGTGCAGGTCCAGTTCTCTCCTGCGTTTGAAGGCCTCTCCACATTCGGGGCAAGGGAATGGATGGCTGGTGTGGAGCAGTCTGTTTAATACACAGAAACACACATATTCACATAAGTGCTTTAACCACTGAGCATACTACTGACAATGATAAGCTTCAAAATTGTTTTTTAACCTGCAAAAAGAATAACATGACATGGATGACACGATTGCAGTAGAGCTGCACGATTATGGCCAAAATGATAATCACGATTACTTTGATCAGTATTGAGATCACGATTATTTATCTGATTTTAGGAACAAAACATTTTTATTGCACTTTCATATTTAAATAAGCAGAGCACTGCTTTCACTTCCATGTTGTGCTAAAAACCTGCCAAAACTATAAGCATCAAAATAAGACTTAAAATAAGGTTCGTCTTCACCTGTAAACCTGTAAAACAAGTAATATACAGTATATTACTCTTCTACTCTGGACTGCAGATGCAACACACAGGTACAGTTTTCACCTGCCGCCGCGGTAAGGTGCCCACGCAGCGGCAAGACAGCTCCTCAAAAGTGAAGCCAACACATCTCGATCGTCCCCTGATGGCTGGCTGTTAGTTTGGGAAGCGCTTGATTTGATAGGTTGAGTTTTCTACGAGCGGAGCCTGCATTTTAAAGGAACAGTGTGTAGGATTGGGCGGTATCTAGCGATGAGGTGAGGAGATTGCAACCAACTGAAGCCTCTCCCGTGTGCCAAGCGTGTTGGACAGCTACAGTGGCCAATGCGAAAACACGAATGACTCTCTCTAGAGCCACCTGGAGCAGAGCCAGTACTTAGAGTGTGTGTGTACGTGGGAAGTGAGTGGTGGAGTCCAGCTCCTGCCTCACAGGAACGGGCAACAGTCATACAAACAATTAGATTACACTGTATAAAGTCTTAAAAAGTCACAAATGACAGACACATAAAAACAGTAATAAAGAGGGAAAGTCATGTTTTGGTTTTAAGCTGCTACCCTATATTTGACTCGTAGGAGGATTACCAGTAAGTATGTGCTTAGCTGTGCTTCAGGTTAAATAAGGGGTATTAGCTGAGTGTATAACGGCTGGAGATTAAATAAAAAAACAGCAGTAAACTGGGAGGAGTCCGAGTTAGGACATGAAAGACTATATTTATCCATTGCATAACGTTATACTGGATATAGCCTTAAGGGAGGAGAGAAGTGTTAGGATGTATCCACCTAACGCTGCATCAGGCGAGCTCTCAGAGCATGGAAGAAAATAAAATACTGGTTCTTAGAGCAGCTTTCTCCAAATCAGAACAAACACGGATGATGTTGAAGTTCAGGAAACATGACGCTCCACTCGATATTGCACACATACAAGCGTATGTATTATGTATATCATACTGCTACAGGTAATGTCGCGGCAAAAGACACGAGTCACTTGCAGTAAAGCGGGATGCTAGAGGTGATGTGCAAGGACCTCTCAATGCTCGTCTAAGAGACCAGGCTGTTTCTGTTCCCTGTTAAATAGACAAGAGAAATCAATATTTCAGGGACAGCTGACCCTGAGGCAGCTGGGAGAATTAAAATTTCAGTCAGGGTCACCTCTTCTCCCAGCCAGATGTTCTATAATGAGTAGAGGTGACGCTATACGTACAGCATTAGTATTACACTGACTACAGCTAAAACGATTTGTTGATCTACAGAAAAATGTTGATATTCACTGAATCATTTTAGCCATTTTTGAGCAAAATTGACAGCAGCTGCTTTTCCTTGTCTTCTAAAATAGGAAACTTTGTTTAGCTGAAGGTTCATTCTTGACCTTGAAAATGACATATGAGCAAACTCCATCTACTGATGAAGACTGTGAGATGCAGTTAAAAGCTCTGGAAAAAGCTCGTAAGTGAACTTTGAGTTAAGATTGTTGGGTTTTGAACTGTTTTAAAACAATAGAATAAATTTAAGGCGGTTATTTTATAGATCAATTAATGGCGATTTATCTAAAATATTATCGGCAGATTAACTGAAATGCTCTAACTAGAGCTGGGCAATAAATTAATTCTATAAATTACTTCAAATTAATTGTTTAGGATGATGTTTAGAAATTAAAATCAAATTTCTCTTTAACTTAAGTAATTACGGAACGGAGCGGAACTGCCACCGTTTCCCTGAGCTCCCGTAGTTCATAGTTAACGCAACAAGAGTTTTCTTCAGCGTCCGACCTCGAGCAAACTGCTGTCCGCTGTAAAGTTTGTTTAAAGTCTCTGGAAGCTAAAAGCAGCACGACTAATTTATTCAAGGATCTGGCTGCTGTCCCGGGCACTGAAACACAGCGAAGGAGATCGATAGACAGTCTCAACAAAGCCGGTCTTTTGTTTTATTTGCTGGCATAATCTACAGTTTATTTATTTATTCATTTGTCTATAGCTCTACATATGAGAAAATCCGTTGCTTTAATGTAATTGATGTGATTATTAAAAAGGAAAATCCTTGAAGTCCGATTTTTGTCCTCATCTTTCATTAGACAATAATAGCAAAGTAAAGTATAAAATAAGTAAAAAATGACTGCAAGTTTGAGGAATGTTTGACAGCATGTCGTCATCTCCCCTCCCACTGCTGTTGCTTTACCGGGGCTCAAGCCCGATGACCACAACGGGATGCTCCCTACGTAGAGACGCAACAGTCTTACCGACTGAGTGAGTGAAGGGTTTGATGCCAAATGACGCTCATAAAAGAGAAGGAGGTTCTCTCTCTCTCGGTGTGTGTGAGTGTGTATGCCTACATACGCGTGCATTACGTGTGAGAGAGCCCTAGTGTTTTGTAGGCCTAGTTTGTTTTTAAGAAGAAAAAAAAATCTATTCAAATCGTAAATCAGATGTGGTGTGAGAAAATCGAAGATTGTATTTTTGGGCCACATCGCCCGGTCCTAGCCCTAACACTGAATCCTGCTAGCATGGCAGAAATGGCTCGTATGGTCCACTGGTTTCCAGAACATGCCACTGGTTTTGGCAGTCAATATCAAGACAAGTGTAGCCCAAAGGTATTTGAACCGTAAAACTTTTTGGGGGGCTTTGGCTTTTTCTGCTTTTGGCTCTCCGGCACATCCACATCTAGCTCATTGTCCTGCTGCTAAGTCAGTGCTTTAACCTTCCAGACACTGTTTTATTTCACATCCAATGTGCTATAGCCAAAGCCAATAAAATACACACACACACACACACACACACACGCAGTATGTCCTCTCCCCCTTGCTCAACCAGGCAGGACAGGACCAGGCTCTTCCCCCGTCCTGGGTTATCGTTATCATCTTAATTTACTGGGCCTCTGTCTGTCAATCATATGTGGCTGAGGCTCAAGGGCACCCAGACGTCTCAGTCAGTGTGTTTGCTACACAGCTTTAAGGTCTTGCTCAGTAGTCAGACACGGCTCAGCTACTACAGCTCCTGGCGAGGGGAGGGGGTTATCTAAATCCTGTCCTGTTTGGAACCTTAATTCTGATGTATTTACTCTGTAAACAGGGTTGGAAATGATTGAATATTGACAATCTGTGGTCTATATGGAAATCCACAGATTTAGAGCTAGTTTTAGAGTGTTGAATATAATGTACAGTATATATAATGGAAGTTGTTAGATGTGTTGTAGTCATTTACACCCACGCTCGTGCAAATAAAGAATGCTATATAACCAAAGTTGCTAAAGTGTTCGTCTTGTTGTGTTCTTACTTGTGATGGTTGAGCTGATCCTCTGTGTTGAATCGTGACGGGCAGTTAGGACAAGAGAAGAGATGAGCAGCTCCCTCATTGTCCAAAGTACACGCCTGCATTGAGGGACGCAGCAGTCGAGGTCAGTAAAAACAAATTTCACAGCAAGTTATCTACTTTTTTGGAAATGATGAATAACAAAATGAAGTACATGTTGATTAATATGCTCAAAAGTACGTATATATGTCAAAACTTTATATATGCAATTTTGTAATCAAATTTGTGAGGTATTTTATTTCAAAGAAAAATGGTAGAGACTGTACCGGTTTGCGTCCACGCTTGCGCCGAGGGAGTGTTGATGTGTGAATGCGTTGGTGTCTCTTCAGGGTGGCTGCCTGGGAGAAGTTTTTGCCACAAACATTGCAGCTGAAGGGCTTGCTGCCCGTGTGGCTCATGCTGTGGCGCAGCAGGCTCTGGGAGTTAGTGAAGGACTTCGTGCAAACCTTCACAACAACAATAACCATGATCAGTGCCATAGTTGTATTTACAGCTCTTGTAAGGGAGTAAATAAAGCTGTACATGGCTACACTTGCTCAACTTATTTCCAACAACCTCCATTTGTGCAGAGACACTGGAGAATCTGTCAAATATAATGAGGCCGGAGGTTCAGATTGTGTCTGCCTCAAATTTGAAACACTTCAAAAGCATTACATCATCTCGACTATGTCTGCTGCATGACGCAAGTGACATTTCCATCAAATAAGATTATCTCTCAGATTCAAGAAAGGACAACTTTTGATTAAATTCGGATTGGCACCTTGCACATGAAGAGCTTTTCTCCGGTGTGGCTGTAGACGTGGGTGCGGAGGAAGACGCGCCTGGTGAAAGTTTTGCCACAGTACGGGCAAACATGGGGTAGTGGTGTGCGGGCCCAGTCCTGCAGCAGCTTGGCAGGCGGAGGGTGGTTGGTGTTGTCCGAGTCTGCTGCAGTGCTGCCCTCTGGTTCGTCTTTGGTGCCCCTGTTTCCTGACAACACAAAAAGCAGTTCATTAGGGACCAAAACATTCAGCGACAAAAAAAAATGTTTTCCCAAATGGCCTTTTCAAGGCTCCGGACTAACTTTTTACATTGGTTGCACTGGTGTGGCTAACTTTGTCATGTAGGTGCACCCAAAATTATTCACCGCGCCTTTTGGCACAGCATAATACATTTTAAGCTTTACCTTTTTTGTCAGTTACTAAACACATAGGTAATTAGTAATTTCTTAACATATTATGTAAATGAACCTAAATAGTCGCACTCTGGAGCTGCTTAAAAACTAATATCTTCACTTACCAGCATTAATGCCGCTCAGGATCCTGATTGAGGGCCTACTTCTCTTAGGAAGGGGTGACCCTGATTCACTAGCAGAGGCCGGCGGGGAAAGCAGCCGCTTTGAGCTTGGTGGGGTATCCTGGGGTTTAGTGGCAGCTGCTTCATCACCAGTTTCAGCTCCGTCCACCACCTCTGTCCCTGCTGTGAAGCGATGCTGCCGGCGATGGTACAGGTACTGGGTGGTGTTCATGAAGCTCTCGCCACAATTGGGGCAGCTGTGTAGCGGCTCCTTCAGGCCGTGCTTCTGCTTCCGATGGGTGACCAGCCCTCCCTCGTCGCTGAAGCTCTCCCCACACTGGGTGCACATGAAAAACTCGGGCTGTGTGAAACTGGAGGTGACGCTGGCGATGGAGTCGGTGGCATCCTGGCCCTGCTGCTCATCAGTCCCGTTGCTTTGAGTACAAACTTCCTCTGATGTCTCCTCGGGAACCTCGGCCAGCTTTTCCTCGCCTTTCTGCCGGTGTTGCTTGCGGTGGTAAAGAAACAGCGTGGTGTTAAGAAAGCTTTCCCCACAAACAGAGCAGCGGTGCAGAGCTTCCTCGAAGCCGTGCTGGGTCTTGCGGTGGGCCACTAGTTCAGACACCAGGCCAAAGCATGAGCCACAGTCCACACACAGGAGCACTGGTTCAGGCTTGGGCTTTTTGTTTGCCCCTCTCCTCCTGGGAGACCAATCCTCTTGATTCGAGGTCGAGGCGGCCACCTCAGAAACAGGAGGATCAGAGCTCTGAGCTGAAGTGGTCTCTGCAACTTGCTGCCCCTCTTCCTCTGCTACGGGAGTCTCCACTGGTTCTGGTTTAAGATTCTCACTAGTTTCAGTTGTCGTGAGAGAAGCATCATCTGGATTTAAAATTGAACTGGAGCTCTCAGCTAAAGCGGTTTCTGGCTCAGGTTGTGAATGAGGTTTTGACTGCTTCCCAGAGGGAGACTGCTGACACGTCTCTTCTTTACGGTGTTGCTGCCAAAGGTCCAGGCTTTTGAAAAGTTCATCACAGTCCCCACACTGGTAGAGGATTCTGGGCTGGTCTGATGTCACCTGTGCACTGACTGCAGCCTGCTTGACAACAGGTTGCACGTTTCCTACTTGGACTTGAAACTGTGGGACTTCAACTGCCCTTGATATATTTATTACCTGTTGCTGCAAAGACAAAAAAGGAAAAGAGAAGATATCAGATATTATCTTTTAATGTTTCACTTTCACGTTTGTTTCCGTGTAGGAAATGACTCCTTGTAGTACTGATCTAATAGCTGTTTCAAGTGAATTCAACCTGCACTGTTTTTCTTTTATTTCATTCTTTCTGGCAGATGAGGGATGACAATTCATTATTGGGGTACAGAGGTCAATTAGAGCAGCATGTGTTTAGAGCCAAGGTTCCTCTGAGAGCTCCAGTCAGCCAAGATAAGGCCTCAGCCTGGCCGATAACTATCAAAGGTCCATTAAGGTTGAATGGGTCTCTCCACAGGGTTTTACATTTGCTCCCTCAATCTATTTGAATGATAAAAAACATAACATCACGGTCGAGTTTAAAGACTTATGAAACTGTCTCATTTAGACCGTTCAATATGTCTGCCATACTATAGTGATTTATGGACTTTTGTTTTAGCATTCTAGTCAATGTGAAGACTGATGACCACCTCCAAATGTGGTCTGGCTGATTCAAGAGCATTCTGCTTGCATTTTTTTCTTATACATTACAGATAGGATGTTAACACCAAGGTGTAAATGAAGTCATAGCCTGCACCTATTTTTCACATGGTAGTCTTGGCTGATGGTCTGCCGAGTATGGTTTTGTTATTTGTGCTCCTAAAGCAAATATTGTCAAAATAATGCATGTCTGTGTCTCCTCTATGAATTGAAATTGGCACAATTGACAGTATTTGAAACTTAAAGGTGCAATGTGTTAGATCTGACAAGAATTTTAGTTTAAAGCATTCAAAAAATGAACAAACATTATTAACAGA
Source organism: Sebastes fasciatus (assembly GCF_043250625.1). Classification (NCBI taxonomy): domain Eukaryota; kingdom Metazoa; phylum Chordata; class Actinopteri; order Perciformes; family Sebastidae; genus Sebastes; species Sebastes fasciatus. The sequence continues at coordinate 13,408,896 of NC_133806.1, forward strand.
ATGTGAAGAGGTTACAGTGTCGATTTCTATGTATTGTGTTGCAGAGATATCTACTGAAATGAGCATGATAACTAGCTATCCCCGGCGCGTCCTGTCTTGTAATAGCACTTGAACCTTGAAAGGCGATAGTGAGTCACTGTAGCGTCCAGTCTTCCCTCAGTCCAACATGAGAGGATGAAGAAGTAGAGCTATCCCGAGGGCTTGTCAGTCACATTGAAGGTACATGGTCCATCTACGTTTTGGTAGTTTGTTTATTGGATTAAATCTAAAGTGGCAGAAATGAGAAAACAACTTGGATTTTCACTACCAGGAAACTACTTCACCGGGAGGGAGCGTGCGGCAGCTCCGGAGACGGGCCTTCAGTTAGTGGTTAGCTCGCATTCAGCCGGCTCAAACCTTAGCAAAAGACCCAGCTGGGTCGAACCTGGGTAACGGCAGCAAGAGAAAGTTTGCTGATCCGGCGGGGAGTCGGGGCACTTCCCCAGGATCAGACCCCTGGCGCTGGAAGGTCTGCATAGGAGCTGCTGCTTCTAGTTGCTTTAGTCTCCTGATGGATGAAACGAACGGAATACGAGTTTTTCTCGTTTCCGCCACTTTGGATTTAATCAAATAAACAAACTATCATAATGTACACGGACTGTACAGCCCCCGGTTAGTGGCACAGTAAACACAAAGACCAACTATAGACCAACGCCACACATGAAGACTAATATCAGTGTTATTATGACGGCTCTCAGAGTTTCAGCAGTTTGGTCAAATTTTGCATATTCTTGCCCTGCTGTTAGTTAGTTTATAGTTGTTGTTGTTTTTTATATATAACTGATGACTGTGAATTAAAATTGTATGGACCCAGTATAGAGGTGAAATGCTGCCCCTTATTTGTTTGGAGCATGTGGCCTGATCTTACACATTGCACCTTTAAATGTTTTTTTGTCCATCCACATTATGTTAAAACATTGCGTCACAGGTGAGGAACAAGTTAGAGTTTATTTCTCTTTCTTGCCAACAAAGGGCATATATTTCATTAAGGTAGTACAAAATCTATCTTTGTTAGCTCTAAAGCATGTTCAGACAAACAGATTTTTTATCTACATGACTCAGGCCTGCATTAGATCAGAAAGTCAGGATTAGTCAAAATCAAGATTGATGTTTTGAACTCACCGAGAAAGTAAAGAGTGTTTTTTTTGTATCTTTTGTACTGCAGCTCTACACAACGGAGGACTTTTGCCACCTTACATACAGATAGAAGGAGTTCTTCTTCTACAATCTAGACAGGACATGATCTGGTGGAACCTACTTTCAGAAAGGCATTATCCCTGCACACGCACCGTAATCCACAGATGCTCTGGTAATTTTACAGACCAAAGCCACTCAAAAGGAATAATAATATTTCTGTAAATCTTCCTCCACAGCTCCAACAACCACAACACCACCGACATTCCCAGATATAGCACAAAAAAAAACACAAACAGAAAAGGTCTTGGGTACTACACATAGACTGTATATAAGAAGTGGACGTAGTCACCGTGACGTCACCCATTGGTTTGTGGACTACGGTTTTGAAGCCTCGAGTTCGTCATTTTGGCTGTAGCCATCTAGTTTTTTGGAACCAGAAGGGACACGAGAGAGTGGAGCTAAGTACAACCGAATGCTGGATAAGATGTTTTTAGGCAACCAAAATGTTATGAAAAGTTACACTGAAGCACTATCTGGTCTCAATGTCCTATCATTATAGTTCCCTGAATTCCATCACTTTGTTAAAAGAGCTCTTTGCATCCATTTCAGATAATAAACAGCCAACATTATAATGTCACATTATATACTCAGAAATTATGATAATCTAGCTAATGAAGTCGGGATGCCTGCAATAAAACAGCTTAAAAGCAAAGTGAGGGCCAGGAAGCCAAAAGGTTTTATAGTGTTTCTCTAGCTGATTCATCGATGGGAAGGCCCACGAGCGATCCATCAGGAGAAAGGGTGGCACTGACTGATGCATTTCTCATGCTCCTCCTCCCGCTGGCGACTCAGGATGCAATTTGTCTGTCATGAGTGTCACCTTGCTTTATGGACGTGTGTTGAAGACTGTATGGATGGAAGTTTGGGCACAAGTACAGACAGCCATGCCCTACTGGCAAATGAGAGCCAAGGACTGCTTTTAACCCTGACGCTGTCATGGAAAAGACGAAAGGAAAAAAAGTGCCAGTCGTACCGAGACTCAGCTCAATATGTCAAAGTTAAACAGAGTAGACCGGCCCATTATACAACTTTCAAACTCTGCAATTCAAATAGCGTCTTTGCAGAAGTTAGAATTAATAGAGCTCAGCATTTTGATGAAATTCATCCCTAAAGAATATATATTCCGAACAGGACACATTAAGTAGGAAATACTGAATGCAATGCAGAAATCCACTATGAGCCAAAACAATAGAAATACAACTGAATTTACATACACTACACTAGCACACATTGACATCCATGTCTGTTCAAAATGTCATCACTTCACTTTTTATCCTATTAGACATTTGTGGGAAATTGTCATAATTAGCATATGAATTCTTGAGTTATGGCCAAAAGCATGTTTTGTGAGGTCACAGTGACCTTGATCTTTGACCTCCAAATTCTAATCAGTTCATCCTTGAATCCCAATCAACGTTTGTGTCAAATCTGAAGAAATTCCCTCAAGGTGTTCCTGAGATATCGCCTTCATGACAATGGTACGGGTGGACGGACGGACAATTTTTTTTGTAGGTCTATGTTATGTTATTTTTTTTGGCTTCAATTTTGGGGAGCTGTCATGCCGCTGTGCACGTACCCTGCAGCAGTGGCCTGTGAAAAACTTTCCTGAATGTTGCAGCTGCAGTTTTTTTACCCATTTACCTGAAAGAACCAGTTATAATTTGCTTTTTTACATGGTACATTTCTAAATGAGCCAGGTGAACTTGTCTAAACGCCATGATTGTTATTCCATGACACGCATTGTGGAGGATAACCTAACAATAGGGACATTATCCGTCCGATATTGACTCACAAGGGGACACGGAGGACAAAAGAAATACCAAACTATACAACAGAGAGCAGACGGGCAAAACGAAAATGCACTGAAGTCAGGACAAAGAACCTTCTGCTCTGTTGATTTAAATGTGAAAGTGCAATAAAAATACGTTGTCCCTAAAATCAATGAATAATCTTGATAAAGAATCATGATCTCAATATTGATCACAATAATTATTATTATCGTTTTAGCCATAATGGTGCAGCCCTACCAGATACCATGTAAATGTGGCATCCTGGACCTCAACCTGGCCTGCGACACATTTATGATGAGATATGTCATCCCTTCCTGCTCCCAATGTTTCATCTTTTCATCTACTGTGATTAATCAAATTAATACCCAAAATGCAGTACTGGCTTATATTGTTTTTAACCATGTTGATATTGTACTGTACCATATTATTACCAAAAACAACCTCTCCATGAAGCTGGCACACTGTATGCTCTGATTTAACAAAATCTTGTATACTTTCAGAACAGAACTCAACCAATAACACTGATATGATATGATATATGACAGATCAGAGCTTGTTCAAAATATAAAACATGCTCTGTCTAAAAAGCCCAATTTAAAAGTCCAACACTCCACAATCAATCAACTTTTAGTACTGCCACTTTTTTTTGCCCGTTACACCTGTTTGCCTCACCAGAGACTCATTACTCTGATAAACAACGTGCTAATGTGTTATTTTGCCATTACCCTAGACAGAAAGCCGTTCCAGGTAGCACTTAAGTACTTAGAAAACTGTTGAGTAATCTGCAGGCCTTACCTTACTACACAGCCATTGCCAATTTATCAGGGTAAACGTTAGAGGTCTGACAGATGTACTGGTGCAATGACTTAGTGACTGATATCTGTCTTGAATATGTTTATCAGTATAAATTATGCACATGTATGGAGGGGACTGCGACCCAACACTAGAATTTGAAGAAAACAAAATTGACATTTTACAAATCTATGGTTTGCAAGTCTTTAAAAACATTTATATATTTATGTATCTCAAGGTTCACACTATGTTAATTGTAGTGCGAGCAGAAGCCTGGCTGTTCACAACTGGAGCAAATTTCTCCGCGCCGGTCAACAAGCGATTCTGCTGCTCTGCTGTTTACTATAGAGCTCTCGCTCTCTCTCTCTCGCTCTCGCTCTCTCTCTCTCTCTCTCTCTCTCTCTCTCTCTCGCTCTCTCGCTCTCTCGCTCTCTCTTGCTCTCAGTTTAGACACAACTGACAAATATGTGGAATAAGTATGTAATTTAAAATCCACAATCACAAACAGCAGTGACACAAGGCTATTTCTAATAAATATAGAGGGTGGATTTTGAAATTTGTTTGGGGGAGGGACTGGGAGGGAATCAGGGGAATTGAAACTCAGGGAGAACAGCAGGGAGGAGAGAGAGGAGGGAAGTCAAAAGCGTGCATGGGATGCTTATTTTATCATTTATTGTTGTAACAATGTTTTAATGATGCTCTCTTGGCCAGGTTTCTCTTGAAAAAGAGATTTTAAACTCTTACGTAGTCAAGTACAGGGATGCCCCTGGAACCTGGTTCTAAACGGGAACCGATTCTGAATTAGTAAAAAAAAAAAGAGTATTGATAAGGGCTGGAGTTAATGGCTCTGCTATCGGTACTTGACAAATTAGGATTTCCATAGCGGCAAATAGGGTTATCAAGCAATTAAGGGCAGCATCGCAAACCTCCTGTCTCTGTGCCTGTCTTTGCTTGACGGGTGGAGTCGTGTTCACACACTCACACTCGAGCTCAGTGCAGCGTGAGACACTCATCATGGCAGAGAGAACAAAACGATCGAAAGTGTGGCTACATTTTACCAGAGGAGATGTTGATAACGCTCGTCACAAATGCAATAAAACCCAATCAAGAGTAAAAAGTCAATACTGTATCAATTCACCTGTTCAACAAGCATAACATACAGAAATGCAATATTTCATCTCACAGTCCGCAGTCTCTCATACACAATTATGTTTTGTCTATGCTAATAGTGAATTGTTACAAACAAGCTAAAACAAAAGCTGTGTACTCGGTATGTTGTCTAACTTTTTAGCTTAATTTAGCAAATTCTTGTAAACTGATCAGCTGGCTGAGACAAAGCAGCCCCTCCTCTCTCTACCAGCGGTACCGTTACCTGCAGCAGTGAATCACATCATCACAGGTAGGAGGACAGAGGACAGGACTGATACTGACTTATGTCTGTGCTCTTCATTCTTTATCAAATTCACTCAGGAATGTGATTTATTTCATTGACATTTTAGATTTACTTCAAGTGAGATATTAATGAGTTTATACAGTGACTTTGCTATTGTAAACATTATTATTGCTGCTCCACAAACAACATTTAGTTATATTAAAAAATAGAAATAAATTCTAATCCTGTTCTGAATTTTACTTTTTTTAAATAATAGTTTTAAAAAGCAATTATTTAGAAATGAAAAAAAAAACAATAAGAGTATCAATAAAACAACTAACACAAAAATAACTCTTCGTTGGCATATCCAGTTGCCAGGTTATAGGTACACCTAGCTCAAACTAATTAAGTCTAAAACAACAGTCCTGCAATAAATCTTCAGGAAAGTTAAAAAATGTTCATGTTTTTGTTGAAACTGTTTCAGAGGTGTTGATCATTATGGAGGCTGTTTGTTTGTGGAGCTGTTGAATTGTGTTGCGTCATACTGACAGTTTGTCCGCCTCATTTATATCAATGACGGTAGGCTAAATAACAGAAACACTTCTCCATAATCTTCATGAGTGTACGATTTATTACAGGACTGTTGTATTAGACTGCATTAGTTTCAGCTAGGTGTACCTAATAAACTGATAATGCTTCTTAATAAGCACTATTATTATCCAACAGAAAAAAACACTGGTCATTCTACGACAAAACATGACGTCAGCATTCACCTAGATATTAATACACCGCAACCCCTTGAGATGTGTCAGTAAATCATTGCAAACAACTCAATGTTAAGTGCTCTGATCAAGGTCACTGTTACTATGATGAGTAGCAGAACATCGCCAATTTATTACTAAAGTTATACTTGTCACTTCAATGTCATTCTCCGATCTGATTCAGAGGCTTTTATGTGATCTCACCGCTGGTCGTCTCAGGCCACATCGCCAAAATACTGATGTTTTTTGGTTTTATTCTCAGCTGAACTCATGATCATGCAATCACATGATGAAAAGGGGAAATTGTTGATTGCTCCAGTATTTACCCGAGTCTGTAGCATTGGAACAGTGACAGGGGTTCCAGGTTGTTCCAGCTGTTCATCCTCAGCGGTGCACGTCAACTGGTGCTCGAGTACCTCCTCCAGGGTGTTGAACTCCTGGTAGCAGGGGAAGCACATGTACACCGACGAACTCTCCATAGCTGCCGGGGGATTAGAAATCAAAACCATTTCATAAGAAACGCAGCAATGCAAAACTGATTTTTAGATAAAGGTGAAACAGTTCACAAAACTCAGCATGCTCGGAATATGAAAGTGATATCACAACGTGAGTCTTATACAGATGTCTACCCACCAGTGCATTACATTTGAAGTTAGGTTGTGAACATTGCCCTCTCCTGATGAAAAGAAGTGCCTGCATATATTATCAAGACAACAGCTTGGACACAAGCGCCAGCAGGCTAACCCTGGGGTTGCCAGGATGACTCACCATGCGCTGAGCCTGGGCTAATTGTTATTTTGACCATGCAGGTTGCTGCTCAGTACAGACCTTGCCAAGTCTCTCTCTCTCTCTGCCATTTCATGGGCCGAGTCGATGTTTAGCTCCAACATCAATTAGATATGTGCTGTAATTGGGACCCACTGGAAATGCATGCTGCTGCTAAATGTAGTTAGCTATAATCAAACTCCACCTCTGCGATCTTTCCCATTCACTGGATACAAATCAGACCTCGTACTGCACCAGCAAGGCTCTACTTTGAAAAAAGAACCTTACAAATCAAAGAAACACACTGAAAGACACACATCAATACCTTTGAAAGACGCCTTCTAGTTCATAATTTTAATTGGGACACAAGGCTAAGACAAGGACAAGCCTGGCGATATTCCATATTTTTGTTAACGATGCTATGTTAGTCTGTCTCTCAATGCTTTCCAACTTCCCCAGTGGGTATGTGACTGTGCCCCAAGCCCAAGTGTTCCTACTGAAGATGTAAATCTTTGAATATGTATCACAGATATATAGATTCATTTTTTTTAAAGGCAACTTATCCAAAAAAGTAATGTCATAAAACAGCTGGGCACGGTAGGTTTTAGCAAAAGTTATTCAAATAGAGGTATAAGTATTGTTTTATTTGTTGGGGCTGTTTTCAGCTGCAGGTTTGGTGATTTAGTGAGTATTTACAGCAGCAGGATGCTGTACATGGGATCAACTTATACAAAAATTACAGTAACCACATTCATCATAAAGAAGTAAGACACATTTTTTAACAGTTTTTTAGGTTTATGAGGCTTTATCAGGCATGATTTGAAGCTGCTTCACAGGCAGTTCTTATAAGTGCAGGGGTTGGCAACCTTTACTATCAAAAGAGCCGTTTTCCGGCAAAATAAAAAATAAAAATCTGTCTGGAGCCGCAAAACATTTGAGCATTGTGTGGAAGGTAACACAGTTTATAGTCTAAGTATATAATATATAAGTCTAATGCAGTGAGGGCCAAAGAGTAAATGTACTACGGAGTATTAGGGCCACATTGAGGGACAAAACATCTGAGATTTACAGAATAAAGTCATAATATTACGAGAAAAAAAATCGTAATATTACAAGAATAAAGTCATAACTTTACAAGAAAAAAAGGAAATAACACGTAAAATGACTACTTTATAATATTATGACTTTATTCTCATAATACTGACTTTTTTCTCGTAAACTTCTGACTTTATTCTCGTAATATGACTTTATTATCGAAATCTCAGATATAATTTTTTCCTCAATGTGGCCCTAATACTCCGTCGTAACATAGACCTAAAACAATGATAAATAAAAATGAAAATGTATTCCACAGGGAGCCACTGGAGAGGGGATACCGAGCCCTGTTAGTGGGATAAATGTATTGTTGGTTTTGGTCTTTTCATGGGTCTTGTTTATAGTACGAAAAATATAGAATATAACAAAATCATTTAAATCATCAATTATGGCATAATAATGCCCCACTGCCCCTGTTGGGATGGTAGTCTAGTGAGGTCTGTGTGTGTTTGCAACCTTCTTCCCAGCAGAAGCTCTTCTGTGTCTGGGTATACAGATGATCAGATTCATGCTACACCTTTATTCCATCAGTGACAGTTAAATGATCAGATATGAGGTAGTCTGCATCTGCTTTTACCTGCAAGCACCAGCTGTAATCTGCTTTTTTTTTTTTTTTAACAATGTGCATTTCTTAATGAGCCAGGTGTCTAAACACCATGAATGTTATTCCATGACATGCATTGTGCAGGATAACCTTGTGCAAGATTGTTGCACTTTTAGTCTAACAGTGACAGTTAAATGATCAGATATGAGGTAGTCTGCATCTGCTTCAACCCACAAGCACCAGTTTGTAATTTGCTTTTTTTTAATAATGTGTATTTCTTAATGAGGCAGGTGTCTAAACACCATGAATGTTAAACCATAGCATGCATTGTGCAGGATAACCTCCAGGGACAATGTCAGTCAGGGAACAAAACTACACGTAACTCCTAGTTCACTTCATGCAATCCCCAGCTTAACACCAAGCCTTGCATCAGCTCCTATGACTGCTTTGATTGTGAGTCTGACCCGTGCAACACAGCTAGTCAGAGCTAGCTGGGTTAGCAGCTACAGTGTGTTATCTCTGAGCAGATGCAGAGCTGCTAACATGCAACGATGGCCATCTTTCTAGCATCATGGCCACATTGTCCTCCTCTCCGGCGTGGCGGTGGTTAGCTCTCTAGCTCTCCTGCTAGCTCTGGAGCTAATCAAAACAACCATTAATGCATCGCGTTAGCCGGCGACTACACCTCTTATACTACCTGGACATGTGCTGCTTCGCTACTGTCTACTACCAAGGAGGAGAAGAAGAAACAGAGCAGGAGAAGAAGAAGAAGAAGGAGGAGGAGGAGGAGGGCGGGAGACGCTTCTTCGGTGGTATAATGGCGGCGACACACTAAAACTTAACATTAGCTGTCTCCCCCACTGTTCAAAACATACATCATATCATAAATATATCAGTGTGCCATATGTGTTCAGCAGGGGAAAAAGTAGCATTCATTTATATATAAAATGAGTAGAATGAATTGAACATGACTCACCGGGCTCAGACATATTACCGGCCGAGGACATAGGACAACAACTTCAGTTTCTTCTGCAGGTTAGAAGGCTGCAGCTGATTGGCTGAGAGGGTCACTGCGTGAGCCAATGGGGTTCAGCTACACATCACACTGACGAGGTTTGTAGTTCAAAAGAGCGCCAGCACTGCCAGGGTCTGTGCAGGTTTTTTTTTTTTTTGTATGTTTTTTTAATTTTATTTTTTTAATATTTTAAAATTTTGTTATGTTTTTTATTTTTTTTAATTTATTTTTTTTCTCTCCATTTTGTTTTATCCATATTTCATTTTATTTTATTTCGTTATGAGGAAAGGAAGGGAAAAAAAGAAATATATATATATATATATATAGAAACTCCTCAACTGGCCGGGCATGGGCCGGTCACTGCATCAGCCAATAGTGTTCAGCTACACATCACACTGAGGAGGTTTGTAGTTCAAAAGAGCGCCAGCCCTGCCAGGGTCTGTGTAGGTTTCTTTATTTTTTTTTTCTTTATTTTTTTTTATTTTAAAATGTTGTTATATTTCTTTTATTTTTATTTTTTTATTTTTATTTATTTTTTTATTTTAAAATTTTGTTATGTTTTTTTATTTTTTTATTTTTATATATATTTTTTTTAATGTTTTTTAATGTCTTTAATGTTGTTGTTTTTTTGTTTTTTTTTCTCTATTTTGTCTTTTTCCATATTTAATTTCATTTTATTTTGTTATGAGGAAAGGAAGGGAAAAAAAGAGGTTGTCTATGCTTATCCTAATTATGAGAAATATAAGTTTGGCAAAACACTTCCAACTCAACGTCCACTTACTACAGGGTCTTCATCCGTGGATTGGAGTTTGCAGTTGTCAATGGAGACAGATCTGCTGACATGACATAACTCTTTAGGTGTCAAGCTTTTTTCGCTGATGAGGACTGTGTAATACTGTTGAAAAGTCCAGAAAAGGCTAGTAAGTGGACCTTGAGTTTGGAGTGTTTTTGTCAAACTATAATTTCCACGTCTATTAACGTTTTATGCTTAGCCTATATTTTAAGCCAAAATGGACAAGAGGTCCTAAAACGTAAATGAAGACAGCTATGAAATACAGTTGATAGCTCAGGAAAAGTAAGAGAATGACACTGTTGGGTAAACTATTTCCAAGAAATAGCTTTCATGCTTATAAGAAATAATGTGTTAGTTCATAAAGTATTATTAGTAAAATTGATACATTTTACTAATAATAGTAAAATGTATTGATTTTAGGAAATAATACATTTATTTCCTTGTTGGTTGTTCAAATTGGATCCCATATGTCCAAAAAGCCAAAGCCAATAGGTATAGACAGTGTTTTAACTGTACGGCCCAAAGTCCAAGCAGAGTTGTAGTTTACACAAGGATAAGATAGTTAAACTATAGTGCAGAACACACACTGTAGATGGCTTTGTGTGTTTGACACTAAATCAGAAAATCAACCAGAGATCCGGTCAGTTAATGTCTGAGTTTCCCCTCCCCTGTTTAAAACCAGATAATATCAACAGTGGTTATTTAAAATAGCAGGAATCTTGAATACATCAAATGTGTTACTTTTTTATGTTTGCAAAATGAGCTGCAGAAGACGAAGAGCAAAGAGAGGCTGAACAAATATTATACCTGAGCAGGCAAAAGTCCATTCAAGAGAGCCTGAAAGTCATTTTGAGATTCTTTTAGGCAACAATAACAATGAGTTACAGACAATTCTTTCATCTCTATACATACTACATTCGGGTTTACACCTCTGTATATACTGTATATTTATTACTTCTCATCATGCATATACATACTACATCCTATTTACATTCAGATTATCCATTTGAAATACTGCCTTCCCAAATTTAAATTACTTATTTTATATTTATGTATGTTAATATTTAAGCCATATAAATTAACTTGCCCTATTTTATGTCTTTGATTGTCATTTTGCTTTTACTTGTGTGATTTTCCTTTTTTATGTATACGTTAATAATGAGCATTGTTGAATGGTACCTGAGACCCAAGATTTGAATTGCCAACAACTGCTTGTTGAAATTGTTGTGCATATGACGAATAATGAAACTTGAAACAAACAACACAAGACAGATAATACAAAATATGCCCCATAATCAAAATAAAATAAAAAAGAGACTATAAAATCATGATAAAAAACTTCAATCACATAAAATATTTCATCCTAAACAACCTTTAAGGTGCTTTAAAACCACCCAAAAGCTGCTCGTGTTGAAATCAAAACCTTTTTGTCACCAGGGATATTGGCAGGTTGCCTGAATTAATAACCTCAGTTTAAATTTATTTAACACAATGCAGTATTGAAACCTTCAGCACACACACACAGCACTCTCAGTACTGAGGCGAATGTTTCAGCTGCCGATAAGCAACGATGTTTACCACGCGATGTAACCACAGTCTGTTTGTTACTGCGGCTCTTCGAAGATTAATTGCAGACTGTTTTCACCTTTGTCATACAGCGACAGCAATAACTGCCTCATATGACTTCAACTGCGCTTGAATGCCCACAGAGGTTTATTAAATCTACACTATTAGAGCCTTACACTTATCAGATTTACCCTCCGCAGTGAGCACAGCCAGCTGCATCAAGTATTATATACAGAGGTCAGTGAAAGTATAGACTAGCCCATTCCACTCATTTCCCAGAATTACACAGTGCCCCGATGTGCCCCATTGGCTGATAGGGAGGATGAGCAGCTCCCCCAGACTGCTTTACTTGACTCCAAATGGTATTAAAGAGCCGACCAGGCATTCAGCCAGAGGGGCCGGGGCCACTCAGGCTCCACAGAAACGGTGCAAATCTGCCCGACACATCGCAGGATAACATGATTCAACCTTGACATATCGCATCACCACAATGACGACTTAGCAGCCATGTTTTTCATTGAGGTCCCAGGAGAGGAGGGCTGTCTTGTGAAGCGGCGCTGATTCCTCAGCATCCCCACACACACACAGATGCACATTCCTCATCTTTTTCCTCCTCTTCATCTCTTGTTGTGTTGTCAACATCTCTATACCTTTAGGCTTGTGAGCGCAGATGCTGTTGCACTCCAGTGGAAATAGGTTAATAAGGATGTTCTGTTCTCTAATGGCAAAATTAGAGGATAAAAACACTATTTGACGTGACGTATTAATATTAGGGCTATGAAAGTTAACGCGATAATAACGCGTTAACGCAAATCTGTTCGCACACAACTAATTTCTTTAACGTATTAACACTGTTCGATCTTTCAGAGGTTGTAGCGGGCGCAGTTTTAAGACTAGAGTGAAGATACTGGTATCATATGAAACTTGAAAACCTAAGGAATCTATCAGTACCAACTATGTCATGAAGGAGGTTAAATAATGCTCCGAAATTACGCTAAATTTTGGCGAGGAAAAACTGGCATGGACATTTTCAAAGGGGTCCCTTGACCTCTGACCTCAAGATATGTGAATGAAAAGGGGTTCTATGGGTACCCACGAGTCTCCCCTTTACAGACATGCCCACTTTATGATAATCACATGCAGTTTGGGGCAATTCATAGTCAAGTCAGCACACTGACACACTGACAGCTGTTGTTGCCTGTTGGGCTGCAGTTTGTCATGTTACTTGTTATGTTATTTGAGCATATTTTTTATGCTAAATGCAGTACCTGTGAGGGTTTCTGGACAATATTTGTAATTGTTTGGTGTTTTTAATTGATTTCTAATAATAAATATATACATACACTTGCATAAAGAAAGCACATTTGCCCACTCCCATGTTGATAAGAGTATTAAATACGTGTCGAAAATATGATTAATTTGCGATTAATTGCGATTAAATATTTTAATCATCAGCCCTAATTAATATGTACATTGATATACAGTAGGGAGATACAATACACCTATATTTCCCCACATCATAAATCTCTGTCTGTTTATGTATAAACATATATTTTCATTAATAATTAATCAGGTGATTATATTCCCAATGAAATGTATTTCAGGATAATTTTCTTAATTGTATGTATTTTTTGGTTGAAAGTAAATATCAGAGTGGAAGGGATCTTTCATAAATATAAACCTGTATCAGTATTTATGCCTCCTTGTAGACAACAAGGTAACAAACAAAAAGATAGCATAAGCTACTCATTTCTACCCAGTTAACATGCTGATGTTAGCATTTAGTCCAAAGCACCACGGTACCTAATTACAGCCTCACAGACTCTCAGCCTGTTAGTCACCATCTTTATCAGTTTATAGTCGATGAGCTGGATTTGTTCCACAAAAAAACAACTGATAACAGACTAATTTCTGGAGTTATCAAGAGGATCATGGTTTGAGATTATGAGGCTTCTTAAGAGTTTGATTCCTCATATCTAAAAAAGAAAAATGCTGATATCTATCTTTGCCATTTGCCCCTTATACTTTTAATATTTTAAGTAGCTGATATTACTTCTGCACTTTTTGAATGCAGGACTTGTAACATAGTTTTTTCCGCACTGTGGTGGTGGTATTTTTATTTCAGAAAAGGAAGAGTACTTCTTCCACTGCACAATACAGTATTAATGAAATATGCTAATGAAGTGAAGATACATGTAGTAAAGAGCATTTTGTTGTGTAATAATCCTTCTGAGGATGGGGTGGAAACGACTGATTTTTTTGTTTTCAGCCACACATCACCATGGAGAACAGTGCGATGAGGAGAAGAACAGACATTGAGTTTTTATGTTCAGCTCAGGTGTGCAGCCGTAAACAAAGTTTCTCTCGTGTGTAGACTACTTGTGCTTTCTCAGGCCTTTCTCCTCGGAGAAATGTCGATTGTGCTGAATATAAAAACGCACAAACTTGCTTATCAGCTACGTGTCAGAGGATTTGCTTTTATGAAACCTTTTCTTTGAGTCGGGCGGATCAGTGAACTCTGGAAGGGACCAGTTTCCGAGTGATGAAATCAGAACGGTTGTTATGGAAACCATGATGATGCAAAATGTCAGTGAAACTGTTTTTGACCTTGACTGATGAAATCACAGTTTGATTATATCAGACGTGTGAACAGAGGGACAATTAACATGCTGTTGGTATTCATAATGTTTGTATTTGTTATCTCTCTTTTTGACTTAGTCTCACTTTTGTTTCAAGATATCTGAGCATCACATTGAATTCAGGTCTCATTTGACTCCATGACTTCAAGGCCCTTCGGGCACACGCCTCAAACACGGCTGAATGTCTTCATGGTTGCTTAACAAGGACTGAGGAAGCCTGAAGCCTCTCCCACACATTCTGTCTCAGAGCGACTGCAATGTTTCATTCAGACCAGAACCTGCGGTTCACTGCTGTAAAAGAAGAGCAGGATTTAATGAAGTCTCAGGGTGTCTGTGAACTTTCTTCTTCCGTCTTTTCTCCGTGTTCGGTATAAAAATATTTATAGGCTCGGGCAGAACCTTTGCTGCCCGGTGCTTCTTGATTACCTTTAAGCCTGCCCCTCAAATTCAGCTCACATAAATTAATACTTTGTCCTTGTATGAGGCCCCGTCCTTGGTCTCTATTCATAAACATGAACTCAACTCTTCTTACAGAGACATTTTGCATTGTGTGATCATTTTTGAAGAAAGATTTTGGTTCACATATTTGTTGAAGTTAGAAAGTTTGAATGTGATTAGTAGGTGGAATAAATACTGTGTGATTTATGTTTGTTATTAGTTTACAAACTCAGTCATAAACAATGTATATTTGGGTTTGGAGCTTTTACAATTGTATATACAGTATATTGTAATTATATATGTATAAATAATAAATAAAGTGAAAAAAGATGTTCTATGATTTCAAATTTTAATCTATTTTGTACCAAAACCCTCATTAGTTGATGCATTTCTTTGGTGGCCAATATATTATTGGTGGATAATTAAGAAAACAAATTTCTATTAAAAAAAAGTTCTGTAATGTCCAGAATGAGCATTTACTTTTGTTACATTTTGCTGATATTGCTGTACTTGTACTAAGAAGTATGTTTAAATGCAGGTATTTTACTAGTAATGGATTTTGTTGTTTTAGTACTTTTACTTGAGTTCTGTAAAGAATCTTAAAACCTCTTTCCCTGCTGGTAATCTCTCCCTGGTACTGAAGAAACCAGATTGAGATTAGCAGAGTGGAAATAAAAAAAGAAAATCCACTAAACCTTTTTTTGGTCCTCATCCCATTTATGATATTGCAAGAGTAATATTACTGGTTATTTTATCAGTCACAACAAACAGATAATCGCTCATTATTGTCCCTGAAATTCCATATTGGTGCATCTCTACTGGATTACTACCTGGGCCTAGAAATGCCGTGTTAATTTGAATAAAAACATTAATCTAGGAGTATGCAACATATAAACATAAGCTATGTCTTTGGATACCCAGGACAAGCGAGTAATCAACATGCTGTTTTAATATCATCGTCCCACTGTGGTCATTTAAACATGAGCAGGTATAATTCAATCATGAAAGTGAGACAGGAACAGTTTCATCACTTTATTAATGAGTTTAATTATTTATACCAACAAACAAAAACTGTTTCTCTCCCTCCATCCCTCTCCCTCTTCATCTCCTTTATCCAACCGTTCTGTTCCCAACAATGACAGTTTACCCTCAGACGAGGGTGATAAAAGAGCAGGGTCACAGCAAATTAAAAACAAAGTGTGACAGATCAGAAGATGGAAATAACATTAAAATAGCACATGTAGTCAGCTCTTCATTTAAGAAAAAAAGTCAGGAGTACTGAGAATAATGTCCGTGGTCTGCCAGCACACATACAAACACACACACATTCCCTGCAGCTGTGCTATGAAGCATACACACTGTACTAACGGGACGAACCCGTTACAATCATACGACACACAGTGAGCGAAAACGAGAGACGGTCGGACACAGGAGATGATACATGTCAATGGACAGATTCATTATTTCCCCTTTCCTCCAGACACACACACACACACACACTCACACACACAGGGTGATCCGTGCTCCCTCCCAACACCACGACCCTGTAGATCCAGAGGCTTGTAACATTCCCTTCACATTGAAGTTAATCGGAAAACTGGAGTTCCACCTGTTGGCTAGCATGTGCACCTGCATACACACAGGACCACTGACTGGAAAGCACACACACCAACATCTGGATCTCAGTACAGTATCTTGGATGTGAAATAGTTTTGCATGTGACATTGCTGGACTAAAATTTGGAATTTAAAAAAAAAAAAAAATCCCTCAAATGTACCACCCCAGTGGAAAAGATAAGATCCCCCCCCTTCCCCTCCCAAAAAAACACAATACAATAAATAAAACAGTTATGACGACATTTATGGGCGAAAAGGGAAAGTCGTGAAGAGAGAAATGGAGGGAGAGAATAAAAATGAAACATTTTGTTCTGTTTTTCCCCTCCTGAACCAGGGACTGAAATGAAATCGTATTTACAGACTGCGACTGAGGATAAACAGTCCGGCCGCTGCTGCGCCGGTCTACTAGAGAAAAAAAAATTACAAGAACAACAATATAATAACAATAATAAAAATAACAAAATAAAATAAAAGGTACTTGATATTTACAGTTTAGCAGTGAAAAAAAAGGAGGAAAGAGGGAAGCAGAAGGCAGAGGGAGGAGGACAAAAAGGAATGGAAGGGGAGGCTCCAAAAGCTGTTGGGTTTCAGGGGGTTGAGCATCATTTCTGGTCTGATTATTACTGAGATTAGTGGAGGTAATATAGTGTGGTCAACTCGGGCTGAACATGCACATTTGCGTGGTGGAAGAAAGACGACTGGTTCATGCCGACAGTGGACTGCTAGGCTGAGCAAATCATTCACGATCAGTTCCTACCAACACCACGGGACAACATGATATGAGCGTCGCAGGCAGGCTGTTTGGGAAGGAGCGACGAGGGTTTTCAACAGATCTCTCAGACAAACCAAACAAAATTCATCCAGAGTCCTCCTCCTGCACAAACAACAACTGTAGCTGAAATGACAATGACAAGCCAGGTGAACGGTGAAAGCCTCCGCACCCGATTCTTCAACATAATCAAGCCGATATGACACTTAACACCGTAAAGTGACATAATTAAAGACTTCTCACCCTGCAGTGTTAGGCAACTGTGTTTATGACATGTGAGACATCATTGAGATGCAACTGGAGCCCCACACCAACGGCTCCCTCTGTGATAAGTTACGTTAACAGCTGGACAGTACACATAACTCGCCCCTTTGCTTCCTCTCTACTCCCGTTGGAGATGTGCAAAATTGAGAATTAACATGAAACGCATGGTTTCCAGCTTAACCAATGAAAAGCTTATACTGAAAGAAATTAAAAAATGTGCACTCTGCTCCCTCTCATTCACATAAAAGGCAGTTGAGGAGCTAATATTCAAAAGGAAACTGTAAAGACAGGCTGTGGTGCCCTCCTTTGGAATAAAATTTAAAACCACATCTTATCTAAAATGAGCCAAAATCAGCCAATATGTTCCATCCGGTATCTACCTGGGAGATTTAAAAGAAATTCTTCACTTTTGTTCACCACCGGGCTGAGTGAACTGACAATACTTGAGTAGAGTTCTTGGTAGAAAGTGACAGAAAAGCCACTAGTCTACACAGTGGGGTTGTACGATCAAACATGCACACTACAAGTGTGACATTTTTAACCCCACTAAGAATGATTGTCAATATTATTCAGGCCTAACATATGGCCTTATTTTCAACTCCATAGCCAATCAGGACCCCATTCAATGGCACCACGGCCACACATAAAATGCAAATAAAATGAACATAAAAGGGATAAAAGTCAACTGTAGATTATAATACAGAAAATCCACATAACATGTACAACCCCCCCCCCATCTCATCTCCCAAACATCCCAACCAATGTTTCTTTATTCTAGCAGGGCCATCATGGACTGAGAACTGCAGCTTATATTAAGCCCAAACATGGCGACCTAAATATCCTTAAAACAACTCCACACCTTCCTGAAGCCAGCAGCCACAGAAATTGCTTTCTATTGGGAAATGGTTAAAATTCAGGGAAAAATAGCAATGCTGAGTGTTTATGTGGGTGTGTATAGTTATTTCTTTTTCTATTTTAAGGGTTTGGAGCCGGGAGGAAGGTTGAGAGGGAGAAGAGCAGAGGAGAGAAAAGGAAAATGGGGAAGACAAAAAGAAAGGATGACAGAGGGATGGATGCTCAGGTGCTGTTGTTGATGGATCCAGGTGCTGAGCTGGGCTGGGCGGTACTGTCTGACACACTGCCCTCTGCAGGGGGAGAGAGGGAGCACACTCATTACCAACACTCAGAAATTATTCACTATTTTGGTAGATAGTTCAGAGATCATACATAACTGCCTATCATGTGATTATAATGTGTCTAAAAGTAAATATAAATGTATTTCAGGTAATATTCAGGAGAGGGAGAGAAGTAGTCTACTGACATTCAATGGCTGGGCAAAAGCTTCTCTTTGGGTTGGGTTTTAAAAATGGGTCGGGGTTGAAGTTCAGACTGGGGTTAAGCTTAGTTTTTAGTCAGGGTCATATACATTGGTTAACCCGCTACACAACAGCATTTCTGCGTTTTCCCGTTTCTCTCCTAATGTGACAGCGTGTTCCTTTCCCCAATAAGGAGCCGTGGCCGTGGCGATGATGCCATGCCGGTCTGCTGTATAGGCCAGACAAAGTTTTACTTGTAATTATGTTGTAAATTCACTTGTGCTCCAAGGACAAACAGCCAAATAAAAACGGCCACTAAATATATCAATAAATATATAAATAACGCCCCCTCCCTCCTCAATACGGTCAGTCAATGAAAAAGACAGCCTCAAAAAGAGTCTAACTTTTTGTTTAGATACATACCATGTGAGGCAGGCGATGTCTGTGCACGAGCGTGAGGAGGAATGAGTGTAGAGTTCAACTGGGGCTGGATAGACAGCTCTGAGGGAGCAGAAAAGGCAAACGAATGATTAATTACACAAACAAATACTACGGGTGCAGTGATGTGTGAACTAAGTGAAGGTCATCAGAGGACAAACACAAGAAACACAGAGTAGATGAAATAGAAAAAAGAGTGACACGGAGAAGATAAACTGACCGACGGGACTGAAGTTGAAGAGTAGCGGCAGTTCTCGCCCGCTGGGCAGGCGGGTGTTGGGCTGACGTAGCTCATCGAAGAAGGCGTGCGCACACGCCTCCAGGGGAGACAGCCTGGTCACCGGCGTGTATTCCAGCAGTCGAGAGCAGAGGGCAATGGCCTCTGGTGGGGTACGAGGCTTAAACACCTGACAGAGGAGAGAAATTTAGAAACCTGGGTTTATGCAAATCCAAGACTTGATGTGCTTTCAGGCAGCGAGTGGCGGCAGCAAGGAGAGGGAAGGCAGCTGCCGCTCTCACGCACAGCGTTTATGATGGTTCAACTTTTCAAAACTTGCCGCTGTGGCTCGGCATGTGACCATGGCAACCACAGAAACTACAGCGAGGGAAATGATACAGGAGATGATTTTACTGTATCGGAGTTCCCTGAATTATACACTTCTTCAGAGAGAATAAATAGATCAACATCAGCTTCAAAGTCTGATTATCCAGTCTGGGAAAATAAACATTTGTGATACTATTTAGCAAAAACTTGTTATACTAACCGTGTCATATTACTTTTCATTTCCTGTATTTTAAACTATCAATAAAAAATACTAGGCAGCAGCATCAGTGTTTTTAAAACTAAAACAAAATCTACTTATATATAGACATGAATCATCAAATTCAAGTTTCTTATTTTGATATTTTTCCTACGGCATTTTCTTACCCCATAAAGGGCAAAAAGCTGTTTTAGAAAGAAAATATATAAATATATACGAACAATAAAACTTGGATAACGACTATCCAGGATTAATATTCTCCAGTAGTGGCTACATACCTTTGTCCAAGGGTGTGCTTTGATCTGAGGGAATTTGAACTCTGTGTAGTTAGGGTTCATCTCCCGGATCTGCTCCCTTGTTGGTGTCCCCAGAACCTGATGAACAAGAACGAAAAATTAATTTTCATTAATATTAATCACAATCATTGGTATTTCCTGCATGCCCGGGATCGGGGATTGTAAGTGCAAAATGTCCTTTTACATGAACCAATCAAAGGATAGGTGATAGAGGTGTGGAAGTTTCTCGATTATAAGATGCATCGCGATGCGTACGTGAATGATTCTGAATCGATGCAGTGACAGGACATAATCGGGAGTTTGGTTTCATAAACCAAGTAAGAGTAGAAGGAAAAGTAACTAACTAACTAAAGTCTGCTAGGCGCTAGGTTAATTCATGCAGTGTAAAATACCATAGACATTCAGGAACTGCCCGGTCTTAGAGCTGCTATGTGAAAACATAATTTTTGTAGATTATAGTACACTTGTATGAAGGATTGATGTTTTGTTTTTATAATGTTTATGTACTGGAGCGGCTGTGGCTCAGAGGTAGAGTAGATCGTCCACCCATCAGACGGTCAATGTTTAGATCCCCGGCTCCTCCAGTCCACATGTCAAAGTGTCCTTGAGCAAGATACTTAACCCCAAATTGCTCCCGAAGGTTGTGCCATCGGTGTGTGAATGAGTAAGTATATGAATGTGTGTGTGAGAATGGGATAATGCTGACATGTAGGGTAAGGCGCTTTGAGTGGTCATAAGACTAGAAAGGAGCTATATAAGTCCATTTACCATTTACTGAGGTGGTTCACACAGATATTGGTATTGAAAAAAATGCAGCTTTTTATATTATAGACTGTTTAAGTCTGATTTTTGAAAGCCCTTTCTAAATAAAAAGGGAGTTCAGAATTATCTGACTGGTTGTATTAATGGAAGAAAAACTAGCTATGTGCAGTAATATAGAAAACTGAGGATGCGATTAAGCTGCATCGGGAATCGTTGTGCATTGGGCATGTTTCTTTTTCTATAGTTATTACAAATGCAGAACAGTTTCTTGATACCCCAAACCAATACTGACAGCAGTTTCAAACTTTAGACCATGTCTCCTTTCATCTAGCGGCTTGTGTAATCAGTTGGCTTTCAGCCGCTGTTTGTGGTATCCCTACTGTACCTTGATGATCTCTACTAGCTGGTCCACACCACTGTCCCCAGGGAAGATGGGCTGGCCCAGCAGCAGCTCAGCCAGCACACAGCCGGCCGACCAGATGTCAATGTTGGACGTGTAGTCGGTGGCACCAAAGATGAGCTCTGGGGCACGATAGTACCGTGAGCAGATATAGGACACATTCGGCTCCCCCCGAACTAGCTGCTTTGCACTAGAAGATGGTAGAAGGGAAATGAAGCAGAAAAAGACAGTTCAGGAGGGGAACGCCCCGTAAACATGAACCTTTCATTTCTCAGTGTGTCTGTTTTCACAAAACCACAGCATGTAAGCAACGAAGTCAGAGAGGTATGAAAGACATATGACAGATCAACGCAGGGAAAGTCAAGACTGAGAAAGAGATGGCTACACAAACAGACAGCCAACCAAACACGCACGCTGACACACAGACAGTCACAACAATGGAAAGAATGATGGAGACAGACAGACGCGTCCAGAGGCGGCATCTGGTACTGACCTGCCAAAGTCACAGAGTTTGAGGATGGCCGTCTCTGGGTCCACCAGGAGGTTCTGGGGCTTGATGTCTCTGTGACACACGCCCTGGGAATGGATATAAGCCAGACTGCGGAACAGCTGGTACATGTACACCTGAGGGGGGGGAAAGAGAGGGTTGGCATGATGCTTGATAGTGTTTAACAACTTAGACAGACTCATACAGCTATTCCAAGAAGAAAAGCAAAAGAGCACTTGAGGCCACCCAAGTTCACCATTGTCATGTCTTTTCCCTGTTCTCATGTTTAGTCAGGTGAGTCATGACTCCAGTGCTCAATCAGGGTTTCTGCAGGGTTCACCAAGTTACATTCAAGACTTTTTAAAACCTTTTTAATACCACATTGAATGCAATTTAATCCCTCTTTCATTATCATACTAGCCTAAGTATTAAAGTACGATGGAAAACTAGCAGGGACAATATGGCCTTGAATTATCACGTTTCTTTCAGTACTTCCCAGCAGTACATAATTCATAATGAATTTAATTAATGCAATCTGGACCTGGATAAGCGGCAGAAAATGGATGGCTTAACCAATAGAAAATGATTAATTCTATTAAAGTTCATTTACGTTTTTGCTAAAACTGACACTTGCTCATTATGAGCTTAATCTACTGTACTCCATATAAAGGATTGAACAGCCTCCTGTGAGGACAAACCACCGTCGCAACAATCCCACTTTTAGTTCATAGATGTATAACATCTCCCAACAGCCTGCAAAAACATTTTATTACTAAAATTACTGCCTACAACAGGCAAGAGAAAACATCTTAAGATGAAAGGAAAAGAAAGAAAGAAAAATAATACAATTTAAGATGTTTTAGTTGTTGAGGAAACTGAATTCAAGGTTTTTCAAGACCTGCAGATAGCCTGTTAATTAAGTGCATTTTATTAATTCAGAGTAGTAGCCTGTAATAGTCTTGTGCGACCTTAGGCAGTGGTTTTTAACCTGGGGGTCACGAACCCTCCACTGGTTCACAAGATAAATCTGAGGAGTTGCAAGATAATTAAATAGTACAGGAAAGTAGAAAACATTGTTCTGTTAAAAAAAATGTATGCAATGTATTTTTCAGACTTAGCTTTAATCTTTGCTAATTTGTTGTGAAAATGAATGAGGAGACAATCACTCTTCAGTCCAATTATAGACATATATAGGTAGACTGTGACGAGTGGTCACAAGTTAACACTTACGGGATCACAAGCCAAAAAGTTTGGGAACCAGTGAACCAAGGTCTGTCTGACTTGAGCTGGGTACTACAAATTAAAAATCTCATATGCTATCTGGCTCTTCTACTTATCACAAGGTGATATAATTTATTTTGCAAAGGAATGAGCACAGGGAGGAAGGAGTGTGCATCTGCATATATTTTCGTCATATGCCAGTCACTTCAATATGTGCCCTGATTGTGTTTTTGGATGCGCTGCGTGTGTGCGTGTTGAAAGAAGCAGCTGTGTGGTGTGTGATGTAGCCCGCAGTGTCGTGTTTCTACAACAAAACAACATGGGGGAGAAAAATTCTCCCTGAAGATGTGAAACCATCCTCACCCAACCCCTATTTGACATTAGTCTACACATCCTAGGTCAATGGAGTCATTCTCAAATACAAATTGCTCACTCAGTTAAGTCTGCACCCATTTAATGTGTCTGTGGAATGCAGACGGTAAGCATCTTAATATGACAAATCACTGTCATCATCACCATTATCATCATTATTACCCACATGATGCAGTGACAGCAGGCTGGCCGCAGATTACAAAATGATTACAGAGGAAATGATGATTGAGGGATGAGAGATGATGTTTAAAAAGGGGGATAAGAGAGAGAAGAGGGGTGAGGAAGAGGGGAACAATGAGAGGCGCGGGAAAAACATGGAGACTCAGAGGACGGGGAGGGGGGGGGTGAAGATACCCCAGACATGCTGTGATAGAAGTGTGTCGCCGGAGGACGGAGGGATGACAGAGGAGAGAGAAAGAGTGAGAGATCAGTATGCATCTCAAAGCCACAGGGAGCAGCAGGCTGAGGGAAGGGAAATGGGCCATGGAGACGCACTATAATGTCCTCTGCTGCCACAAACACAGTAAACACATAAACACTCGCTCTAAAATGAGCACCCTTTTGGACAGGGAACCAAGTATATTGCAAACAGATTAATCCCCATAGGACCATCTTTCCTTTCGGCTTTCATAATCCTTAAACAGTGAGCAGTAGATAAAACAAACAGGAAAATACTTGGATGTTTGTTACAGCCACAGGCAATTAATGATCAAAGTATTATTTTCCGTTTCCACTGAATGTTATAAATTGCTTAATTACTGATTAAACTAAATTCAAAAGACTGAAATATGTAAATATAATACCTTTTATATTTTTGAGAGAGAGGAGAGAGAGAGAGAGAGAGAGAAGAGAGAGAGAGAGAGAGAGAGAGAGAGAGAGAGAGAGAGAGAGAGAGAGAGAGAGAGAGAGAGAGAGGGAGAGAGAGAGAGAGAGAGAGAGAGAGAGAGAGAGAGAGAGAGAGAGAGAGGAGAGGAGAGAGGGGAGAGAGAGAGAGGTGAGAGACATGAGAGAGAGAGAGAGAGAGAGAGAGAGAGAGAGAGAGGAGAGAGAGAGAGAGAGAGAGGAGAGAGAGAGAATGAGAGAGAGAGAGAATGACCTGGCACTGACTAAGCATGAAAGCAAAAAGTACAAATTAAACCAATTAGTCCAAGTGAAAATATCAGCTATCCCATGTCAGTGGCAGATTGTGACCTGGGGCACTTTCACAAACCATAGTCCGTTTGGCTAGTCCGAATCAGAGTGAAATTTATAGTTTTGGTTCGTTTTTCTATTTAGTCCGATAAGGTTTCACAGTGCGAAAATGGAAGCGGACCAAATCAAAAAAATAAGTTGCAGAGGGGCGTGTACGAAGGAGCAAATTATCTTCTTGTCTCAAGAGCTGCCACTTCTATGCAGGGAATCACAGGATTTTTAAATATTGCTGTCGAAGTGTTTTCCCTTTGACTCGACACTGATCTGCTGTGCACATGAATCCCTTCTTCTCCAGTTTATCGCCAATGGCCTTATAAACGTCACTATTTTTGTGGACTTTATTTAGCATATTCTGTATGTTCTCTTCGGCCCAGATGTCAAGCAGCCTGTGTTTTGGTTTGCTTAGAAACAGATGTTTTGGTTCGCACCAGAATACGATTACTGCCCAAACAAACTGCACCACAGTTCGATCAAAACGGACTAAATGTTGGCTTTACAGTATTTCCTTCAAACCTTGAAAGAACCAAGAGCACAGATCTCTGCCAAAGATGAACAATTCTCCAACTTACAAAACAGCTGCCATTCTAAAAGATCCTACTGTATTTGTCTGTCTTCTGTGAGCTTCAAACAAAGCAGCACGTTTGGCAATCTGGATGTCAGGGGTTCCCAAACACGACTAAACACAGCATTATAAGTTACAGCTAAATTGCATTTCAGATGCATTAATCTCACATCACTGCCAAAACGAATACAGTGATTCTCAGCTGTTTTAAAGATGAACAGACGGGGGTGAAAACATAGCACCTGCAAGCGTTGTGGACAAGTCTGTAGTCAGAAAGACTAGACGGTATATTTGCTTCTATGATCATAATGTCATCCCTGAATAACTAAAATGGTGAAAGCAGTTAAGGGGAAATGCCCATGTGCACACCCAGCTGTGAGTGTGTATATTTTTGTGTGTACCCACCTTAACATAGATGATGGGGATGGTGGTTTTGGCCTTGTTGAAGTGCCGAGCTACCCTGTACACTGTCTCGGGGACGTAGTCCAGCACCAGATTCAAATACACCTCATCTTTCTGGAAAGGAAGAAAAAAGGAAAGAGGGCTGTATAATTAGAAGTGGAAAGTGATGCTATAGTATAGAACAAACCACTCTAATAAAATATGTTGGGTTGTACATGGGGTGAGTAAGTCAACAAAAAATAATCATTGTGGTTGTATGCAGTGATTAGCTATATGATTGAAGATGGCTTTTAGAAGGACAACATGACACATTTATCTTATACTCTGCACTTATTATCTTAAATGAATATGTGCTGCAGCCGGCAAACAATGATTAAATAAACAATTACAGTTGATGCAGCTCATTGACAACATTTACACATTATAAGTAATAAAACTCATCTAGTGTAAACACAACAAGTTAGGCTGCCATAGTAAATATTTCTTAAGTACAATGGAGTGTAAACAATGTCTGACTCAAATACAGGGGAGGATATTAAGGCTCATTGACACCAATGTAATACTTAATTCATAAACTATAAAATCTTTGTTTTTTACAGCAGCTGTATAGTTCATATTTTCTCAGATGCAGATATGTTTAAAGCAAAACCACAATAATAATCTGAGCAATTCAGCAAAATGTGCTTGAACCCTTAAAACATTAAGTAAAGAGTTCAGAAGAGTGAAATTCAATGTACGACAAAGACCAGGATCAACTTGTCTAAAACATGTCTATGAATCATCATTGATGCGTGATCCATTAAATGGCTGGGTGTGGAGGCAGAGTGCTTCATCTGGAAACTTGATCCCTACTGCATGAAACGTCAGGTCAGTGCATACACACCTTCTCTCCACTGGAGTAGAAGAAGTAACGTAGCCTCACAATGTTGCAGTGGTCCAATTTTCTCATAATTTGCAGCTCCCTATTCTGCAATGAAAAAAGGAAAAGAGGGAGAAATGCAAAACTTGTGAATTGTGCAAAAACACAACTGTCAGAGCAAGACTGGCACAGGTCCGTAAATCAGGACAAATCATGAAGAACA
Source organism: Sebastes fasciatus (assembly GCF_043250625.1). Classification (NCBI taxonomy): domain Eukaryota; kingdom Metazoa; phylum Chordata; class Actinopteri; order Perciformes; family Sebastidae; genus Sebastes; species Sebastes fasciatus. The sequence continues at coordinate 13,435,641 of NC_133806.1, forward strand.
TCATATTCTAATCCACAGAGTGAAAAAGCAATAAACAAAGTCTACCAAGAAACGCCACAACCTTCTTTGTAGATGCAATGTTTACAGATTTCTTTAATTATCTGACTGTAAGCCTGTGTAAGCATACCTTAAACCTCTTGTCTTGGAGAACTTTCTTAATTGCCACCATCTCCTGGCTGTCGATGAGGCGAGCCTGGTAGACCACTCCAAAGGAGCCATTTCCTATAACCTTTATGTCTGTATAGGACACTTCCTGTGGGCGATCGGGGCCCTGGCCGGGTGTAGCTACCACCGTCGTCACCTTGCCACTGTCTCCTGTGGATGAGAGCACAAACAAATCTCGTTAGAAAGATCCTGAAATGATCAGAACCTGGGTCCAAAAGAACAATCGGCAGTCGCAAAATGCGAGTAAATTTAGTCTTTTGCGCTGCTGGTTTGCTCTCACTTCAATCCATTGTAGGGATGTAACGATACCGATACTGGATCGGATATCGGGCCGATGACGTTTCAAATAGCTGGATCAGATATTGGTGACAATGGGGCCGATCCATTCAATTCAATTTGATGTTTATATACTACTGTATATACATTATATACTGGAATTTGAATTCTTGTCTAAGTTTTGACCAATCTGTTGCTGCATTAAAAAAGGTTTAACCTTGAATTGTAATTCCTATTACTTTTGAAGATTTTTCACCAAGTCGTTGGAGTAAGATTTATTATTTTAATAGTAAAGAACAATTAAAAAGATTTATATCTATGCATTTATTTGTTACATTTTGTTATAAAAAGTTAGGAAAGCAATGTCTATGTCAGGCCTGATGTTGCTTTACAAATTAAAGAATGATCCCAGTCACTTCCACACAGTGAGGCATACAGCTTATTAATTAAACACTGGTATCGGATTGTTACTCGGTATCGGGACTGAAAAAATCGTATTGTTGCATCCCTAATCCAGTGGTGTACTGGCTATCTGGCATATGGCCAGTGGGCCCGGTGGGCCGCCGCATCGACGGGCCGGTGTAGAGGGAACTGTCTGAAGACTGAACATGTTGCTACAGAATAAATAATATATTACTATTATTACTCCGAACTTATTATGGTTACTTATTTCTATAGCACCACAACTGTCAGGACTGAGTGCCGCGGCGCTTGCTTTGTGTGTGTGTGTTTGAGAGAAAGTTACAAAAGAGCAGAAGAGAAGGCGCAGGTGGACTATTGCACTCAAATGTGTCCATAAGTTATTAATAACTCACTCAGAACGCTGCTTTTTGACCCGCTTGCTAAAACCTGTGATATTTTCTAGCAAATTTACTTGAACCCGCTCATCACTACTGGCTGGTAAAAATTTTTTCACCTATTGGTTAACTTGAAAGGCACCTTATTTTTCATGGATAAAGTGATGTTTAGAAATGTGAGAAAGAGTGACATCATGACCCTCTCCAGTTCAGCCTTTAAACCAGAGTCCTTAAGACAGAGAAGCTAAACATCAACAAGCCCTACATCCTTCTCTAAATGGTTGTGACCTATGTGGTGGCTCCCCAGACACACTGGCTGGTAATGAGCTGCTGATACTTCCCACAACACTTTCCCTCTGGTCCCCTGGGTGAAAAAAGCCCAAGCTCCTTTCATACTGCAGACACACACATGATGCAGGTCTACTGAACTCGCACTCAACCAGAGTTAGACCCATTCATATGAGTCTGCTGTCAAAGATGAATCCCTTGCCATCACAATAAATAGAGAATCGAGTCTACAACAGTATTCCAAACATGTTGCAGCTGAAATACACTTCACTCACGTAATTACCAAACAAATCACTACTAAAATTTGTTTCAGTTTTCCTTGCAGCAAGCTTCTTTGCTTCGCTGTTTTCAGGGCTTTTCAGGAACAATCAGCAGTTCTTGAGGACCACTTCAGAAAACGAGGCCCAAGGAAGAGTGGATCACGGAGGCAGCTACACGTTTTCACAACATGTCAAACTGAATGAACAGAAAGAAATCAAAAGAACTTGACTCCTGCAATTACAGCGGGACCTGTCAACAATGCCACTCCACATATAAAACTCATACCGTCAACCATCCCCACTCAGGAAAAAGGTTTGACATTAAAGGCTTTATACCTTGTAGAAGAAAAAATTTAATATATATGCTGAAATGTTCCTGTGGCCTCGCATATATTGGAAAAACAACAAAAGCCCTTAAAACTAGATCTCTGAACACAGGAGTGCCATTTGTAATCATGATGCAGCAAGTTCAGTAGCTATCCACTGTACTAAAGCCCAACACTACATGCCTGACCGTCAGATATATTGGCATTGAGGCTGTTAAATGTCCTCGTGGAGGAGGTGACATTGACTCTCTGCTCCTGAGGAAACAACTATTTTGGATATACACACTGGGTGCTCTCACACCAAGAGGTCTGAATGTGGACTTCAGTATCAGACCAATTCTGTGATGTTTATACAGTATGTAAAGGGCAATATCTATAGACTTGATCAGATCATTAGGATGATGTTGGACTCTGTATATGTGATTAGAAAAGTATTGTGATGTGGGTTCTTTTTCTAAACATGAAACTATTACCATTCACTATGATTTGGGTACTTGGTTGACTCCAGATGTATATGTTGTTTCCATAGAAATAAAATAGGAGTAGAAGTGTCAATGTTTGTTTGATGTGTTAATTTGATTAGTAAAAAAGAAAATGGCGATTGTTGTTAGTTGTTATGGTGACAACAGAAAACACGTCAGTGGGGGAGTAGAGTGTGTTCGCAGCTTGCTGGGAGGAAAACGGACGTAGCTCCCGGAGACAGAATGGCTGGCTCGTTAGGTAGCTTGTCCCTCTCCGTAGCGGCGGAGAATGAGGAGGAGGGACCGTTAAGCCTGGCGCTGTCGCTGTCTGGCTCATTTTCCGTTTGGTGCCGCACCAAAGCATGTCGGAAGCAGCCCAAGAGCTAACCAACCAGCAAGGTAGCTTGCTAATTCCACCATGCTTAAACGCCACACTGGTTACAGAAAAGTTGTTACTCATCTGGTGACAGAAATGTGCTTTCCTCTGCTGTGACAAGAGTGTGTGGATGAAGCATTAAGTTGTTAAATTTTACTGATTTACTGTGGCTCTCTATGCTTTGTAACATTACTACTCCACTGCTCGTTTCAGTCTCGTTTCAATTACTGCAAAACTTCAGTAGGTCGGCGGTTTAGTTTATACGGAAGTTAGCCCTCTACCATGGTCGATTCAGCAATGGTACACATAAAAATGGCCCCCGCTCTAACCAACCTGCTACGTTGATTTGAATGGGAATGTCTGTTCTACTCCTATTCTAATATTATGATTGTTCCCTTCTTCTTAATAGCCAGGGGCACGATATTGTAGATTCCTGTTCCTCTATGTTTTACGGACATCCTATTTTAAAGATAGAGATGCCTCTATTTATTCCAGCTATACAGTGTGGGAACCTTTGTTTATATTTTCATTGCGATTGTCCATTGGTCCAGCACCTTCCCAACGGTTTTGGATGTGCATGACCACTTTACATTGTTTGTCCATTCCAATAATATAAATATACCCCAAGGACAAGTTGATGTAATCCCTATGTAAGAGCTATATTTGATTATTTTTTTTACGTTATTACCACATGCTATGGTTTTTTTTCTGTTAGTATTGAAGTTCATACAACAGTTATATAATTTGAATAGCATGTTATAGCCTAGGTGGACTAGGCTATGGTTATATTTATATTTGCTATTATGCTTTCTTTAAGAGCTAAAACACAGGTACATATGTTATTATTATTTACGACAGAATGTTTGACCTTGCGGAAATCAGGCAAAGTGAGATGTTCATGATCTAACAGTAACTGACAGCTCTACTTAGGGTCAAGTAGCTGCTCAGTGCTTTACGCCTGTGTCCGTGTTGGGTCAAGAATGATTTGACAAATCGGCACTAGAAGCAATGACACTGGGAGGGGAAGAACAGCAGAGAAGAGGCCCATTGCCAAAAGGCTTGTCAGAGCCTGTGATAAAAATTGCGTGGACAGTAGCACACCCAGAAGTGCTACCATTTCCTGGGCTTGCTCACTTCGCCTGTCTCAACAGGACCCCTCCTGATCTCTAGTAGGCCTTGGTCCCCTAATCTCAAAATGGAGTCAGACAATGAAGCATTTAGGTCTCTCCCATAAACTGACAAAAAACCAAGAGAGTAATTTGGCTTCAACAGCTATTTCTGTCTGTATGAAAAACATTTAATAATTTAATAAATTCCAAATTGATTTACCATCTCCAATTGATTCGTGATGACAAAAGACAACTGTATACTTTGCTATTTTTGCAATTTTCCAGCTCAAACTTTCTCAAGGTTATCAGTAAACAGCCGATAGCATATCCACATGATTGGCCTAGATCTGATCTCTACCCTCAGGTCAGCAGGAAATATTCTGCATTTGAGATCAGTCACTGTGCGGTTCCTGCACATTCCTGTATCCTGTAGTCCAGCTCCGCAATACAATGTTCCCCTGTATTTCCTTTTAGCATCACTTTCACACTCTTTTTAAACAAGTTAAGTCAGAGGGGAGCCCATTAAATATGGAGCAGCTGTGGCATGATAGTCCCTTGAATAATGAATGCAAAGATGAGCACTCTGCCCAGCTGTCAGTGAATAGCTTTGGTTTCTGATACGTCAAGCCTGATGAGTAAGAGAAAAGGGATGAGCAGACTCTCATCACACCCACACTAATAAGCAATTAGCCTGGAGCTTGTTTGTAAGTGTACAACTCTAGCACATGTTTAACTTGATAAAATGATGACAAATTATAAAAATATTTGATAATTTGTGGCCTATAGGAATTATAAGAGCACCTTGCCTGATGACAGATTTACACAGGGTGTGGCTTGGATAAATCACTCCAGGGCTATTGGTGCCTTTTAATTCATACATCTAAACGTTCCCTTACTCCACAATAGAAGATGCTTCAATTGACACCAATTGGAATCACATAATACAAATTACAAATAATTCTATTGATTTTCCTTCAATTTGCAGATCAGAAAACTAGACTGCCGATTCCAATACCTCAACTCAACTGGATCAGCATTTTGCAACGACAGATACCGATTTAAAATCTATACCACACTGCATAGATGGGATCATTTTTATGTAAGGTAACATGAGGCCAGAGATTGCTGTGATTGCCGTGGCACAAAATTATTGGAAATGTTTGGATCACACAAGTCTGAAACAATCCTACGCAGCCGGCTGTGGTGCGCAATACACTGATACATCCTGGGTCGGGCTCACTCGGGCATACTTTGTACTCATTGTGTGAGTGAAAATAAAAAATCCGCTCTGCGCACCATCCAAAATCCTTCCGAGCACACTCCCCGCTCGCTTGTGCTCTACTGCGCTCACATATTCTGAAAAAGATATTTTTTTATTCTTCTTTACCTTAAAAAGGTATCGAGTACCGATACCCAGCCCTATTCATGTGTAACTTTTAATCAGTCTGTTGTGCCTGCCTTGTATAGAGAAGCACAAGCTGCTGTCCACTTCACGAATTATCAACAGGTCAGTCTTCTGATGGAGCATTACATTTACATTACAGACATTTGTGATATTTATTTTTTCTTATTGACCATATGCCACTATTTGAATGTCTTAACTGTAGTAAGAATTATAGTTAATGAGCTGTCGAATGTTTGTTTGTGCAAGTTATTTTCTGCTATTGTACAGAAAACAAACTGAACTGTGACCCCAAAGCCAAGGACCATACCGAACCTTGAAGTTTGTGTACTGTTACACCCCTAGTATTTAATTTGGATTGGTCACGTCACGTCTCCTCTCGCATGGCAAACTGTTTCCAATATACCAAGCTAGAATTCCCACTTTCTTGATGAAAGATGACCCGAGGTGGATTTATGTACTTGGCCAGCTGTTTAAACCCAAGCATAGATGCTTTCATATATACATAAGTGTAGGCATCCAGGTGAATAGTTAGATTAGGTTATGGTATGGTCACCATATGCTGGTTAATAAGAAGGTGGCCTGGAACTCAGTAATTTGAGATATTTTCGCTGATTAAAATGTCCACTTCTTCAGGCTACCACATGACATAGTATTGCAACCCTAGTTTGTCAAAAATCTGTGCAAGATCAGACTGGATCGAAGAGAACGCCTAAAAATGAAGACTGATGAATTCAACCTACATCCCTTCTCTTTATCATTTACTATGCCGCTAATATTTATGTGTGTGAGCTCAGGATTTAAAGGCAGGACAGAGGCAGCTGGGATTTTAAAGGGTGTAAAAGGAGCAGGCTGACATTTTCTTCTGTCTGTCTGTCTCCATCTCCCCCGTTTCAGTGCACGGGACAGTGCCGCTGCCGCACTACTGTACATACACGCGGTATCCGATAATAATTAATGTTGAATATGAATAATGGGGATTATTCCTTATTTCATGGGCCATTTTGGAATTTATACATTATTATTACATACTTAAATATATAAAAAATAAATAAATAAACGAAGCATTCGAAAACTGATTTGGAGATTGATTACCAAGGCAACGGTCGAAGCTTCCAAGCATTCGGGTCAGCCCTAGTGAACACAATGTAGAACAAGAATTAATGGCGCTAAGAATTACACCTTTTTTAGGTACATGCTGAAATGTGTCCTTCGCACAGAGCACTGAAAACTGTCAAATAATGAAAGCTCCTTCACTGCTGCACTAAAGCCATTAATCAAATAATCACTATTAGCTAAATGCTGCCAAGTTGTCTGACAACAGTAAATACAAGTTAACGGCGACATCCGTCTTGTGTGACTAGCGGTATTGGCAGAATAACAGAGAGTAGAGGCAGCAAAAAGCGACCTTCTTAACATTGCTGCTACATAGCGTCTGAGCAGGCAGACATCATCGTGCCTCAACCTCCGTTTTGTCCATGTACATTTAAAAAATGAGCCTGGGGTTTTCGGATTTATCCACTCCAGAGAGCTTAGTTTTGGGCGTGAAAATAGTCAGGTTAGTTTGGACAAAAGGCCAAAAAGGTAGAGATGGAGATATGTTTTCAGATTTAGCCAGCTTAGAGTCAATGTAGTTTAAAACAGCACTTTTGTGATGTTTCTGCAAGGTTTAGACACCTCTGACCTAAGGAAAATGCTTTCACAGAATGCAGCAAATCCTGATTACCAAGACTGAGACATTCTGAAAACAGAACCATGAGAAAAGTGAGCTTACATTCAAAAGCAATGGTTGTGAATGAGCCAAATCACCTGATGAAGATCTGCTGATTGGCTGCATGTACTAACTTTAGCAAAGACTTACTACACAGCAGCTTGAGTCAACTTTGATCTTTGACTTCCATTCATTTTCTTTGTTAGTAATTTCACCTGCTCTAATAATTAATTATTTATCAAAGACAGTATTATTTTGTGACAGGCCCCAAATAACTTTTTTTTTCTTCCTGTTTCTCCCAGTCTGTCCTTCTGCACACCTATGTCCAACACTAAGGACCCTTTCAAACTTGACAACAAACATTCTAACTGGGCCCCTTTTTCCCGTTGAAATGTTTTGCTGCGTCCGAAATCGCATACTATGCACTACATACTCAATATGTGTACTATCGTTCATCATACTTTTGAATAAATACACAGTAGTATGCATCTTTCCGGACGCACTTAACTGTATTTACGACGTAACTTCCTGAGAGCCTCCTTGCCGGTTGGAGACTCATAACCATGGTAACCCATACCAATCTCATGTGACCAAAAGAGATGTGAGAATCATAAAGTCTGTACTAATTTAACAACTATATTACGCCTAGAAAATGGAATCTTATACTTACACTTAAATTGAAGCGTTATTGACGTTACGAGATGTCCGCCATTGTCTGTTAAGATCATTTGTCATTACTACCGCATTGCATTGTGGGATATTTACACTGGCATAGTGTCCAGTGTTTGCATACTGTAATATTTTACCGGAAATAGTATGTAATTCGTGTACTATTGGTTTCATACTACGGTTTTGGACATATTAAAATGTCTCACATACTGTTTTAGAGCAACCAAACATCCTAAATGGGCCCCTTTGTATTTCCTGTTGCAATGTCTGTTAATGCAGTAGCTGACAGGAAGTAAATTTGGACCAAAGCTATTGCCCTAGCAGCAGAATGGCATTGAAAAGGTCTACAGATCTTCAGCCAACTGCTACCGCTGCATAGCTATATTACCCCTGAGCATTCTGCAAGTTCTTGTCATCACACCAGCAAAACCAACTGGAGGGACTTTGAGGTTGGCAAATCAGGGTTTCCAGCAGAGGCGTCAAAATGGTGAAGATAGTGAGCATGTTCAACCACCAGCGTAAAAGTAGACAGCTTACTTAAGGGAATAAATGACTTCTCCTAAGGAGTACAGAAATGTAATTCAATTCAGAACTTGTCTTCCACTTAGGGGGTTGCACGGGCACTGTGCCATACAAAGGTTCTCACTTTCTTCATGTAAGATGACTTGAGGTGGATTTATGTATAGGACCAGCTACTTAAATCCATGCGTAGACGCTTTCATATATATAGGGCGGCTTTGGCTCAGAGGGTAGAGCAGGTTGTCCACCAATCGGAAGGTCGGTGGCTCGATCCCCGGCTGCTCCGGGTCACATGTCGATGTGTCCTTGAGCAAGACACTTAACCCCAAATTGCTCCCGAAGGCATAGCCATCGGTGTGTGAATGAGTATTTAGATAAGATCCTGATGGGCAAAGTTGGCACCTTAGCAGCCTCTGCCATCAGTGTATGAATGTGTGTGTGAATGCTGACATGTAGTGTAAAGCGCTTTGAGTGGTCGGAAGACTAGAAAAGCGCTCTATAAATGCAAGTCCATTTACCATTTCATATATGCACAAGTGTAGGCATCCAAGTGAGTAGTTAGATTGGGTAAAGGTAGGTTAAGTATGCTGCTAGTTAATAAGAATAGGGAACTCAGTAGTTTGGAATATTTTCATAGATATTAATTTCCATGTCTTCAGGCCACCACACGGCATATAGTATCGCAAGCCTAGTTTGGCAAAGTGCAAGAGCAGACTGGACCAAAGGGCGACGCCTAAAAAAGTTAGACCAGATAATTTTGTATAGGACCAGCTACTTAAACCCATGCATAGATGCTTTCATATATGCATAGGCATCCAAGTGAGTAGTTAGATTGGGTGAAGGTAGGTTAAGTATGCGGCTAGTTAATAAGAATCGGGAATAGTTTGGAATATTTTCATAGATTTTAATTACCATATCTTCAGGCCACCACACGGCCTATAGTATAGTATCGCAAGCCTAGTTTGGCAGCGTAAAAGTAGACAGCTTACTTAAGGGAATAAATGGCTTCTGCTAAGGAGTACAGAAATGTAATTCAATTCAGAACATGTCTTCCATTTGAGGTGGATTTTTGTATAGGACCAGCTACTTAAACCCATGCATAGATGCTTTCATATATGCACAAGTGTAGGTAATGAAGTGAGTAGTTAGATTGGGGTAAAGGTAGGTTAAGTATGCTGCTAGTTAATAAGAATGGGGAAATCAGTAGTTTGGAATATTTTCATAGATTTTTAGTTTCCATGTCTTCAGGCCACCACACGGCCTATAGTATAGTATCGCAACCCTAGTTTGGCAAAGTGCAAGAGCAGACTGGACCGAGGACGACACTTAACCCCAAATTGCTCCCGAAGGCATAGCCATCGGTGTGTGAATGAGTATTTAGATAAGATCCTGATGGGCAAAATTGGCACCTTAGCAGCCTCTGCCATCAGTGTATGAATGTGTGTGTGAATGGGTGAATGCTGACATGTAGTGTAAAGCGCTTTGAGTGGTCGGAAGACTAGAAAAGCACTCTATAAATACAAGTCCATTTACCATTTCATATATGCACAAGTGTAGGCATCCAAGTGAGTAGTTAGATTGGGTTAAAGGTAGGTGAGGTATGCTGCTAGTTAATAAGAATAGATGACATGAGGTGGATTTATGTATTGGACAAGCTACTTAAACCCATGCATAGACGTTTCCATATATGCACAAGTGTAGGCATCCAAGTGAGTAGTTAGATTGGGGTAAAGGTAGGTTAAGTATGCTGCTAGTTAATAAGAACTCAGTAGTTTGGAATCTTTTCATAGATTTTAATGTCCATGTCTTCAGGCCACCACACGGCCTATATAGTATCTCAACCCTAGATTAGTTTGGCAAAGTGCAAGAGCAGACTGGACCAAAGGACGACGCCTAAAAAAAGTTAGATCAGATAATTCCAGGTCAACTCTTAACTAAGAAACGTTAGAAAGCCAGCTAGCTTCCACACATCTGATATTATAGACGAATATAACCAAGAGCAGTCGGCTAACACCAACTCTTGGGTTCAAATGGAGAAATATTGGTTAGATAATGTTGCCAAAAACATTCACATAACGCAATTTACCGTCGAAGTTCACAAGGTAAAGATAATGTTAGCTGTGTGATATAAAAGCTCTTAATGAAAAACACAGCTAGCTGTTAGCTGGTTAGCTCCAGTTAGCTCAGCAGCTAACAAGCTAACAGTGAGCTGCTCGACACTGATCGACACTAAGTCACGTTACGACTCATTTATCTAATAAATAACATCCAGACAGAAGCCTTAGTAACAACACTACACTATACACTATACTATAAATATAAAAACAATACTTACTGGGCAGTTTCAGGTTGCCAAAGCTCGTGGAGCTGCTTCCACTGGCTTGTGAAGCCCCGGTCTTTCCTGTGGAGCTTCCGCCGGCTACTGCTGATCCGGCGCCGGCTGCAGCGGATCCGGGAGCTCCGGGAGGCTCAGCGAAGGAGCTGGTCCTGGGCCGCCCGCTGCCGCTCATTATTTGTGTGAACTAAAAGCCGGGGGGCAAGGTTGTATTAGCAGCCAGAACCGGCACACTGTTTGAGCTATTTATATGTATTATAAGTGTGTGTTTTAGTAGTGGATATAGATATAAAACTAGACTTACAGCGTTCTGTATAGGCTGCCCGTCTCCCCCTTTCTTCCTCTGTACGGTGATGGTGGGGGGACTGGGGAGGTGACGCACAACCACGTAAGATCCGCAGGGGCTGCTGGGAAAATGAGTTCTTTCTTGGGGCTTTGAAAGGCCACAGTACTACAAAAATATGAAATTTACAAGTAAGTAAGTAAGACTTTATTTATATAGCACATTTCATACAGGAGTTGCAGTTCAAAGTGCTTTACATAAAATAAATTAAAAACAAGCAGCAAGAGCAGTGCATGGAGTCAACAAAATCATGATAAAAATAATAAAACATTTTAGAACAGTAGAAATAGTAAAATATAAATAGTGCAGGATAAAATTCGTAGTGCAAGTTACAGAGAAAATGCGCTGGTAAAAAGATTTTAAGATGTCTTTTGAAAATGTCTAGCGTGTTTGCTTCCCTAATATTTATGGGTAGTGCGTTCCATAATTTTGGGGCATAGTTGACAAAGGCCGCATCACCAATCTTCTTACGACTGCTTCTGGTGACCTCTAATAGACCTGCATGTGATGATCGCAGTGTTCTCGCTGGTGTGTAGTTTGTAAGGGAGTTAGCAATGTAGCTAGGTCCTTGTCCATTTAGTGCTTTGTATGTGAGGAGGAGGACCTTGAAGTCAATTCTGAAAGTAACAGGAAGCCAGTGTAAAGTAGCTAGGACAGGACTGATGTGTTCTCTTCTCTTAGTTTTTGTTAATAACAAGGCACTACAATTGTGATTTTTTCGTCCATATTGTAATAATACTTTAAAGTTGAGATATGCATGGACATGATAACTAACATAATGTTAATTTATTAATTTTTAAACCAACAAAGTAATAATAATAATAATTTTATTTGTAGAGCACTTTTCAAGCCCAAAGCACGAAGTGCTTTCCAAGGAAATTCACATCATAGACAGCAGAATACAATGAAACATAAATAATTAAATTTAAAAAAATGGGAAAATAAAGAAAATAGCATTATACATATTCATACAATTACATATGCATATATATACACATCAGCACACAAGCATACAAAAGACTAAAATTTAGCTGATTGGAAAAACCATTCTATAAAAGTTAGTTTTAAGACTGGATTTAAAAGTCGTGACAGAGTCTGCTGATCTAATGCTCAGTGGAAGACTGTTCCAGAGTCAGGGAGCCAGTACTGCAAAAGCTCGATCACCTTTTGTTTTTAACCTGGTCTTTCGAACAGTTAAAAGACCCAGACTGGCAGACCTGAGGGGCCTGTTTGAACAGTACCGTGTGAGGAGCTCAGTTATATACTCCGGTGCCAGGTCATTCAGAGCTTTATATGAGATTAAAAGCACTTTAAAATCAATTCTAAAAGAGACTGGGAGCCAATGAAGTGAAGCCAGAATCGGTGTGATGTAACAAAGTAACAATATATGTAAGCCCTAAATGACGCTGAAAAAGAAAGACATCCGCCAAAGAAAAAGATATGAATTGGTATTGTGATTAAGTTATATTATAAGTAATGAATTGGTATTCTGGATTTATAACAAATTTATATTTTGATAAGGATAATTATATCAGTAATTAATTTATATGTCTGTATGACACAGATTAAAGGTAATAATTATAGTTAGAATAATTATAAATAATAATAATTATAGTTAAGACAAATTTAGGAAAATTTAATTAGAGTGTATGTATGGCTCAATAAGGAAGCTGGTTAATAATTAATAATTGACTTATGGAGAAGGGGTGGGATTAAATACGTTTATACTTCTTCTCACTCCTTTTCGAATATGTAAATCAAGGTTTCAAGTGTTTGATAATTTATTTTTCTTATACTTTTCATTGTATGTAAATACTATTTGTTTCTGACTGTCCACTTGTTGGTATGATCATTCTTTTCTTTATTTAAAAAAAAAAAAATTGTATTTTACATGTTCGAAAAAAAAAAAAGCACATTAAGTAGCTAAATTGCAGAACTCAAAGTTAAACTGAATAAAATAAAATAAAATAAACGGTTAAAGAGTTTAGGGCAGGGGTCAGCAACCTTTACCACCAAAAGAGACATTTTAGGCAAAATAAAAAAAAAAATCTGTCTGGAGCTGCTCAACATTTGAGCATTGTGATGAAGGTAACACAGTTTATAGTCTAAGTATTTAGTACATAAGTCTAATGCAGTGAGGGCCAAAGTGCAAATGTACTGCGGAGTGTAAGGGCCACATTGAGACTTTATTCTCGTAATATTACGAGAATAAAGTCATAACTTTACGAGAAAAATGGTTGAAATATTACGAAAATGAAAGTCATAACTTATTGAGAAAAAAAGTCGTAATATTACAAAAATAAAGTCATGACTTTATGAGAAAATGTTGTAATATTACAAGAATAAAGTCATAACTTTACCGAAAAAAATAACACGTAAAATTACTACTTTATAATATTACGACTTTTTTCTCGAAATCTCAGATTTTTTTTTTTTCCTCAATGTGGCCCTAATACTCCATAGACCTAAAGAAATGATAAATAAAAATGAAAATGTAAACAAAAAACAGTTATTCATTTCCATTTTTATAAATCCACAGGGAGCCACTGGAGAGGACCTAAAGAGCCACATGTGGCTCCAAAGCTGCAGGTTGTTCGAAATACATTTAGGAAAAAAAAGCACATTAAGTAGCTAAATTGCAGAACTCAGTTAAACTGAATAAAAAACAAAACAAAAAACGATTAAAGGGGTTTAGGGAAAACTGTAATCTAACAAATCAACAAAAAAAACTACAATACCCATCAGTAAAGCCCAGTGTATGATTGACAGCCAGCCCGTCCAATCACAGGCTCTGAACTGTCGAGACTACCGCATTGGGGCGGGGCTTCATTTCACAAGAATGGAGTCGATCAACGTGCAAACGCTTTATTTCACGCAATGAAACGCTATTTTCCAAAAGACTCTTCTCATATTTGTGTTTCTCCACTTCCACCGATGCTGACAAGGGGACTAACTAACTAAAAAGACGCATCAGTTGGTGCTGAAACGAAGAGAGATGACTACACGAGGGGATCGTCCCGACGACAGTAAATGAGAGGTAACTAGAGGGGTAAGAAGGGCCCGGGTTAGGAGCCGGAGAGCTGCGGGGAGAAGCGGGTAGCGCCGCCGTCAGGACACCGCCCGACGGACCGGGGAGCACCGGGAGGACACCGCGGAGACCGGAGACAGAAACAGGTCTGAGGTATCCGAGGGAGCGCCGCCAACAGCTCTCCATCTGCCATCACACACACTGTAAACACAGATATGGAGCACCTTATGGAGGCGGAGGATGATTAGTGAGGTAGTGAGGGATGGTAGCATGGTTAGCATCACAAGGCCTCCACCTGTCTACCAGCTGACTGCTCTGTTATATCTATATAAACACTGCTGGGGCTCTTTAGTGTGACGGTATGCATTAATGACAAGCTGTAGGAACACTGACAAGAAACTGTATGTGATGGCTGCTGGATAGCTGTTGATTTAATAGTGATACTGCTCAGTTTTTAGCCTCATACAACATACTACATACTACAATACTACATACAACATAGTACATACTACAATACTACATACAACATAGTACATACTACAATACTACATACAACATAGTACATACTACAATACTACATACAACATAGTACATACTACAATACTACATACAACATAGTACATACTACAATACTACATACAACATAGTACATACTACAATACTACATACAACATAGTACATACTACAATACTACATACAACATAGTACATACTACAATACTGCTGCTGGTTTACAAAGCACTAAATGGTTTAGGGCCAAAATACATTTCTGATCTTCTGCTATGTTATGAACCATCCAGAAGCAGCATTCAGCTTTTATGCACCAAATATTATATATAAATAGTAGTAGAAGTTGCATTAGTAATTGTAGAAGTTGTAGTTCTTGTTTTACGAGTTGTTGCAGTAGTGATTGTTGTAGTAGTAGTCATAAAATAGATGATATATCATAAAAATGTCATAGTATAGTATACCAAAAAAAGTCCGAATTTAATATCATAAGTCATAATATAGTATACCATGATATAAAACATTTAATAATATAGTATACCATGAGAAAAATAATATAGTTCGTCACAAAAAATGCCATGATATAAAACATTTAATAATAGAGTATACCATGGCAAAATATGTCATAAAATGTCAGAAACAATGTCATAAAAACTGTTATGAAAATATCATAAAAGTCATTGTATATTATGCACCAAATATTTGGAACAAGCTCCCAGAAACCTGCAGGACCAACTCCAACTCTGAGGTCTTTTAAATCAAAGCTTAAAACCTTCATGTTTGCTGCTGCCTTTTATTAAACCAGATAATGATCTTATACTGCACTATAACTTTTACTCTTGTGTGTTATATTCTGTTTTAGCTTCTATCCTAACTTTTATTTTTATCTTGTTTTTATTTTCTTATATTGAATGTTTTTATGTTTTTATAACTGTTTTAATTATGTCTTAATGTTCTTTTGCACTTTGTTGTTTATGTAAAGCACTTTGAATTGCCCTGTTGTTGAAATGTGCTATACAAATAAAGCTGCCTTGCCTTGCCTTGTCTTACATGTTGACATTTTATTTTTGTTGTTTACCACAGGTGTGCCTTCTGGATGACAAAAGTAGTCTTCCCTCATTGGACTCAGCACTGAAGTTTCAGTTCAACAACCTCATCTTTTATGATACAACCTACATAAGAGAATACACACAGAGTACCAGCATGGCCGAGCAGCAGCAGCAGCAGCAGCAGGAGGATGAGGAGGCAGCAGAGGATGTGTATGTGGAGCACCAGTACATGTGTAGTGAGTGCCACCAGCTCTTCAACACCCTCGAGGATGTGCTGATCCACCAGCAGATCCACACCGGCGTAGAGGGAGAAGGAGAAGGGGAGGTAGGCGAGATGATGACCATCCAGGGCATCTCAGAGATGGGGCAAGCCCAGCAGTACCAGTGTCTGGAGTGCGCCGCCATCCTTGTGAACCCGGAGGAGCTGCTGCAGCACCAGGAGATGCACATGAGAGAGGCGGGGATGGAGGTGGAGCATCAAGGTGAGATTGTGTATTTTGAGCAAGCATAAAAAAGTGTGCAGTGGGATAGTCTGTGTATGATGCAACATGATTCTGTGGAAGTGCATGAAAGACTAAATAAAAAAATATTGAATAGAAATATGAAAGACTGTGTGTATGACTGTTCCCCAGAGCTGTGTGAGGTTTTGGAGACAGAAGAAGGGTCCGAGGGTCAGATGTCAGGACCTGTTCAGTACCAGTGTCTTGACTGTCTGGCTCTGTTTGACTCACCTGAGACCTGGCTGGAGCACCGGCGGACTCACAGCAGGAGCAGCACACACAGCAGCACGGAGACTGTGGTAAGGGAGACTTATTTAACTTACGAATAACTGTAAAACCTTTTTGTTCTAATTTGGAAAGTAGTATTAATTTACCTTACATACCGCGGTATTCTAGTCTGTCTTCGTCACAATTTTTGGTATTTTAATTAACCGACTGGTGCAGGTTTTCAACAAACTGTTGGTGCCACACCCTTTTAGGAAACAGGGTAACAATTAATTTGTTAAAATAAGCTTCTTCCTTAATTGAATGTGGCTGTACCAACAGCATGTTATTGCGCTGTAACAACAATAAATAAAACATGCATATTGGGCAACAGTAGTTAAAGCTTCAGTAAGCAGAATATTTTTGGCATCAATGGGCACAAATTCCATAATAACCTTTCAGCATATTGTAATTCAAGTGCTCTGAGAGATAACTAGACTTCTGCACCTCCTCATGGCTCTGTTTTCAGGCTTTAAAGAATTTAGCCCGTGACGGGAGACTTTGGCCAATCAGAGGTCATTTCAGAGAGAGAGTTCCTATTGACTGTTTGGTACTGCTCGGTATTTCCTCAACTGATCTCAACATGACTGCCGGGTCATAAACTTTCTCATTTTACAGCTAAACAGTACACTACAAGATGATTCTGAAAACATTTGAGGCGAGAAATAGGCATTACAGTAACAGAATACTGATTCATATTTGATAAGCGCTGCCTAGTTTGACCGTTTGATCGAAGGCACCAGCTCGGCTCTGATTGGTTGTTTTCCTCCGGTCTGGGAAATCTTGCAGATGCGTTAGGATATGATTTTTTTCAGATTACCTGTCTCATGCACTACTGTCAGGATATAGTGACCGTTTTATAAAAATAACTTCTTTTAATCATATTTGCTCCATTTCTACCCACTGCAGCTTTAATAATGTTTAACAAAATATTCAGCTTCAATCCATATTTGTTGGCGTTTAGCCTTTCAAAAGCAGCATTTTCACTACGGTCCAAAACCCATTTGCTCTCCTGCTTGACGCAGACAAAGCGAGGCACGCATCTGTATTAACGGGGCGGTCTAGCAGCAATATAACAACACCATAAATTACATTTATTTAACCACAATAAGAAAAAATCTATTTTGGCTCTCACTCTAATATAGTAAATTAATTAAGTCATTGCAAAAAAAAGATCTTAAGTAGGGGGGGCTTCAAGGAAAATAGATTGGGAACCACTGATGTAGGTTATATTCTGCAGACTCATTCACATCCTTTAATTAGATTCATGCTGAATGTGAAGTGCATTGTCATCTTTATTGGGAGTGCGGGCACTTGATTATACTGAGTTACATCTCATTATAGAGTGAAGTTGCCAGTGGAACAACTGTAAATTTGAGCAGTAAATCTAGTAACGGCTGTAATTTACTCATAAATTTTTCCGCTGTGCTGAGTCATTCACATGCACAGCTCAAAATCTCTGGCTGGTGAAGACACTTGGCAGTTTCTGACTTTGCATTCATTTCATTTGGGTCAGGCCCTTAAATGCTCTTCAGCGCATTCAAAGTGAAACATTTATCATCTCAGTGAATCTGGGTTGTGTAGGCCAGCACAGATTGGGTTGGCTGCAACTGCACTGTAATTCTAGAAAACACTAGTTTGAATGGGCGTCACGGCCGAACGGCAGACATCTAGTCTCCGAAGCATCTGATCATCAACTACGAGACATGAATCAGAGCAACGGCACTGAACTCTTAGCGTCTTTGCTATTCTACATTAAAGAGCAATGATCAAACATCACTTCTGTCGCACTACATTCACTGAATATAAAAATGTAATAAGCTATGTTTTTTTGTTTTTTTGCAACAGGAGTATGTGCTGCAGCCTGATGGCACCGTCACTCCACTGCACAACATGCAGAACTACGTACTGAGTGAGCAGCAGGCCGGGGAGATCTTGGCACAGGTACTTGGGATTGTAAACACCTCACAACAGAGGAATTAAATGAGAATTAGATGAAGGGTTTTAAGGTTTCTACATTCCTGTGTGTATTTTCCAGGTGCTCGCTCAGCAGCAGCAGCAGCAGCAGCAGCAGCAGCAGCAGCAGCAGCAACAACAGCAACAACAACAACAGAAGAAACATCAGTCTGTCTCCAAACCTGCCACATCCTCCCGCTACGCCCTGATGCCTCCAGTGACAGCGACCCCGGGCTCGGCCACCATGCACCTGCAGATTCTCACAGCTCAAGCTTTGGCGGATATCTCCACTGCCCCCAGTCAGCGCCGTTCCAAGCTGCCCCATCTGTTGCCCGCTGTGGCCCGAGGCTCTCTGGGAAAGCTGGGGGTCCTGGAGAACGGCGTCCAGACACTGGAGATAAGGTTGGCCCCCGGTGTCCAGGATGACACCCAGCAGCAGCAGCAACCAACAGAGGTGGTGGTCATCCACCCTTACGAGTGCTCAGAATGCTCCCTTCTCTTCCAGACCCCGGAGGACTTCCTCCAGCACCAGGGAGAGCACTTCCTGGGTCAGGACAAAGAGAGCGGAGAGCCCGGCGTCATGAGCGGGTTCGAGGAGGCGCGAGGAGGGAGGGAAGAGATCACGGAGAAGGTGGAGGACATTAGGGTTAGAGTAGCGGAGAAGAAAACAGCGGTCTGGGCCAAGTCCCAAAAGTGCGAGCTCTGCAACCGCACCTTTACCTCCGTCAACCGGCTGGCCGCTCACAAACGCGTGCACGAGCAGGGCACGCACGAATGTCCGGAGTGTGGCAAGGTGTTCAAGAAGGCGACGTCGCTGCAGACACACATGCGCACACACTCGGGCGTGGCCAGGTACCTGTGTGTGGACTGCGGCAACAGCTTCACCACTGAGATGACTCTCATCATGCACAGGTAGAACACCACGGCAGCCTACGGAACTGTGACACAGCTGATGTGAACTTTTGATTCATTGTTTCATCTTTTTCTTTCGGTGTTTCCTTACAGGAAGTCCCACACTGCGGATCCCCTTCACAAGTGTCAGTTCTGCAACAAAACCTTCACCAACATGACCAAGTACCTCTACCACCGTAGAACCCACCTCAACCGCGATTCATCGGACACACCCGCCCCTGTCTCCACGGTAGTAATATAAGCATATTCCAATCCCAATTGTGTCTCAAGTTAGCATTACATTTCAATTTGACATACGTGTGTTGTTTTCCTTTCAGGTCTCAGCTCCAATAAGAGCATCTCTCTCTGCTCTTGCCATCCTAAAGAGAGCAAGGGAGAAGAATTCCCACACCGACGAGGCAAAGATCAACCTGCTGGCTCCTCTCACAGAGGATGAGATGGAAAAAATGGGAGTAGATCCGATAGAGAGTTCTCAGAGCGAAGTGGAAGGAGGTGAAGTGGAGAAGCAAGGGGAGGACAACTGCATGGAGGTGTCTGCCCCACTTGAAGGCAACACCAATGAGCCCCAGCAGGTGGAGGATGCCACCAAGTCTGGCTTAGCCACCAAGTCTGGCTTAGCTACCAAACCTGCTCCGCCGAATGACACCGGCGCAGGAGTCAAAGGGCCTTTTTCGTGTCGTTCATGCTCCAAGACCTTTACCTCGCAGCTGCAGCTCATCCACCATCGACGCAAGTCCCACGTCACCGAGCGCAGCTTCGTTTGTGGCATCTGTGGCAAGTCTTTTAAGAAGCAGATCCATGTGCGCAACCACATCCGCACTCATACCGGCGAGCGGCCCTTCCAGTGTTCCGACTGCGGCAAAACCTTCTCGTCTCTGGCCAATCTGATGAGGCACAATCTCATCCACTCCGGCGTGCGGCCGTACCGCTGCGATGTCTGCCACCGCTCCTTTTCGCAGTCCTCCAACCTCCGTCAGCACAGCCTGCTGCACTCCAACGCCGCGACGCTGTGCTGCCCAGACTGCCCCGCCACCTTCCGCTGGCCCACCAAGTTAGCAGCACATCGCTACACTCAACACCCGGGGGCTCCGGCCCCTTACCCATGTCCCTACTGTGATGCTGGCTTCCTGACCAGGAGACAACGGGACGGCCACTGTCTGGAGCGGCACCCCAACCTGGTTGGAACAGAGATAGAAGTGCGGATAGAAGAGACAGACGACCGAGCAGAGCCGGGTAAAGATCTGACCTCGGAGCCCTCCACCTCAGCGGAGGGGGATTCAACCAGTGTTGCGCGGGGGGGTCTAAATTGTAATATTTGTGGGAAGAAGCTCAATTCTCCTGCCAACCTGCGTCTTCACAGACTGAGCCACTTTGCCTTGGGCCCCGGGCGGCCGCGATGCGCCGCCGGGAAGCGGCCCAAAGCCCACCAGTGTCCAATCTGTGGCAAACTGTTCGTGTCTTCCTCCGGAGTCGCACTCCACCAGCGAGTCCACACTGGCGAGCGCCCCTTTCCTTGCAGTGTATGCGGCAAACGCTTCCGTCAGAACACGCACCTGCGCGAGCACCTGCGCACGCACTCGGGCGAACGACCGTTTCGCTGCGAAGTGTGCGGAAAGGGTTTCATCCAGAGTATGCACCTGGCTGAGCACCGCCGAACACACACGGGCGAACGGCCGCACGTGTGTCCGCAGTGCGGCAAAGCCTTCAAGACCTTCTCCAACCTGAGGAACCACAAAAAGACCCACGCCAGGCAGCAGAGGCTGGATGAAGAGGCCGCTGCCCACGCCGCCATGGAGACCAGCTCTGCCGTGGCCGTGGTGGACGCCTCGGCGGTGGAACTAACTAACGGGCAGACTCAGCTCATCCAGATCCAAGCCTCAGATCTTCAGCAGGTCAGAATGTATATCCTTCTCGCTCATCCCTAAACAAACATGTTTAAACAGTTCAAATCAGGGAGAGGATGACATTTAATGTGTCTGTGTAATCTCTTCTGTTAGGTGAACTAATTCTGTTTCCTCCTCTCAAGACACAGGGCACCCCGACCATCATGTGCAATGAGTTTGGAGAGACCATCGCCATCATTGAGACCAGCGAGGGAGGAGTGCTGCCTCTGGAGCAGGCCCTGGAGATCTATCACACCGCTTTAGAGAACGGCCTCGCCATGGACACGGTCGCCGTGGACGGACTGCAGCTCCTCTGAGTTGAAGTGGACAAAAACTAACATTATTCTGCCAAATTGATGAGTTCAGTATTAATCTTAATACTGACTCTTACAAAGACTAAATGACTACTGAGAGGCTGAGTATTCAGACTTACTGGAACCAGATTATTATGTACTGGACAAGAATGCTATAAAATGTCAAGGCCAAAGTAATTCATCTTCTCTCTTTTGCAAAGCTGAGAGGGATCAGTATTAGTCTGTTGAAATATTGCATACTAAAATGAAGGGTATGGCATTGATTATAAATAAGGACCATTGTTTGTGCCTCAGATGACATTTGTACGCTAAATTTTATCATTTATATGAAATGGATGTGATTTTTCTTCGGTTTAAAGGTTTGCGCGTGCTGTTGTAAATAGATGAAATCAATAAATGTTTTTTCAAGGTGATAAACATTTGTAACTCTCACTCAACACAACCATATATTAAAGTCGACATACCTTAGAGACAACTGTACAATGTAGAGATGATGTGAAATTAATTAATTTTTCATTTAAAAAGGTGCTGGACAAAAAGATGCTTCATTTTAGATAACCTTCTTGAGCGATGGTTTGTATCTCTGCTTAAGGAAAACCCGTTTTTCACATTGCCAGCGATAAGACCACTTTAATTGAACACCTATTTTTATTTGCATACTGAAAGATACAGATACAAACTTAAATTATTCATATAAATTCCTCTCTTGTATACTGGAACAGCAAAACAAGGAGTATAACACAAAAAACATTAATAGCCATATTTATTATTTTTTCCATTTCATGTGTTTTACCTTCGGCAACGGGTGTCTTAAAAGTCAACTTATGTTCAATGACAGATTTTTTCCTTATCAATAATATAATGAGTCTACTGACTCTACAGTAATTATTTACAACACAACCAAGTCTTGCACAAAGACACAACCAGTATTAGATCCTACCAGCTCTCTTTGATTCATCAACCCTCCCCTCGCTTCCCCCGGTTTTCTCTCCGCCTGCCTAAAAAGGAGGTCTGGAGAGAGCAATAAAGTGACAAAGGGAGGAAGGAGGGAAGGAAAGAGGTGGAGGAAGGAGATCTACAAGTGTTGAGGCTATAGAATCAAACTTAGCGAGGGGACACGGAGGCATACAGGGTTGCCCTAAAAACATACGTCTTACTACTGCTGAAAGAATGGAAAGGTCCACGTTGTGTTTATCGTCCTCTTTGAAATGAAAAATAACTGCACCGCAGGTCCTTGCTGAGGTGAGAGGCCAGTCAAGGGAAGACTACAATGGAGGAACTGTACAGGTGTGGAGCAGCTTCTCTCACCTGCCTCCAAAATTATAAAAAAAGAAGAAAACAATATCTGGCGGGAATGAAGGAAACATCTGCCAGCAATGAAAACAAAACTAAGGACCAGAGTTCACTGCAATGATATGAGGAGTAATAATAATAATAATAATAATAATAACCATAGGAATAGTACAACAACAAACTGAATATGACAATGTTAAATACAAATCAAATTATTTTAAAAAAGTTAATAAAACTGCTTGGCAATAGAGGATTAAGGCCTTATCAGCCTGTCCTCTACGACTAAGAGCCAGGATGTGCCCGTTGACTCTGACCCACCTCCTTCCTTCATGGCTAGCGATTGAGAGGCACAGGAATGCTCGGCTCCTTCCTACTGGCATGTGCTAGGGTCAGTCGCAAGAAGGGAGGACTTGGCCAGACAGGTAACTGCAGGAATGATGGCACTGCCAGAAGTCCACTTGAGTTTCAGTCAATTTTTCAGTCACTCCTGGTAGACCTCCTCTGAAGGTCTACATGTGAGCAATAAAACGGAGAAAAAGATCTTTCCAGGTCCACAGTAACGAGTTCTCGCGTTGAATCAAATTGTTTCCGGCTGTTGAGGGCCCAGCCCCCTAATGTCAGCAGAAACAAGACACAAGCTTACAACGGATAAGTCTAAATACAGGTTGTTCTTCAAGCAGTAATACGTACTGCTTTTACTGCTCTAACGCTATTAAAAACAAATATCAAAACATATAATGTTGTTTTAAAACTGCTGACTTTTTCACTGTCTCGTAATGGGTTAAGCAGGTCGCTCCGTCCAAAAACAAGAAAACAAGCAAATGAGTGCAGCTGTACACGATGGTCCTTCGTTCACTGGCATCGATGGGAGCTTTTCTCCAAGGTGGTTAATACAGAGTGCGAATTTCAAGTGTGGGAATTAAGAGTTTGCAGAGTGTGTGTGTGCATTGTGGTTATGTTATGTAGTAGTTTTTGTGCCACTGTTATTTTCATGTGTCCTTTTTTTTTGGTACAAGGGTCACACACATTACCAAAAAAAAAAGGCCCAACATTGCATACAAACATCTCTCAACCTCACAGGTTCTCTGCTGAGGATGGAAAGAAATCAGGATCTGACCAGAGGAGAGTGTGGATTAAAAGAAGTGTGTGAAAGCGTATAGGGGGTGGAAAGGTGTGACTTCAACAGTCACTGATTGGTCAAGCTAATTTGTCGGCATCCCTCATCTAGAAGAGTCCTGTGAATCCCGAGGATCCTCTGGGCTCCCCTCTGTCCCTTGATCCACGTCGTCATCCTGCAGGTCCCCCCCTCCCCTCATTGATCCTTCTCCTGACTGGGAGCCAGAAGGTCCAGGGAGGGGGCCGAGCGAGTCGGGGATGCCTAAACTAGAGACGTCAGAGGGGGTAGCCGTCTGCATGATCTTCTGCCGGACCTCCCTGATCTTCAGCTGCAGACACACCTTAGTGGGGAATATATCGGAGTATCTTGTCTGGAAGGCTGCAGTGGCCTGAGCTGGAATCACAATGACAACAGAAAAACTAGAATTACCGCCTTGCGCTTGTATGCCTTTACAAACCAGTCAAGTAGTGGTTTACATCCATGTCTGTCCAAATTGTCATAACTTGATAATTTGATCCTGTTAGACATTTGTCATAATTAACATATGAATTAATATTATGGCCAAAAACATGTTTTGTGCGATCATAGTGACCTTTGACCACCAAATACGAATCAGTTCATCCCAAGCCCCCAGAAAGAGTGCCGAGCTTTGAAGCAAATTTTACATAGTGGCCAACTGGCGGTACTACAGCTTCCGTGTCCGTCACGTGATGCCGTTGGGCCCAAAAATACTTTTTCAATAGACTTACATTGGGAAAGGGACGTCTGTAACTCAGCGGATAATTTTGCATGTGATTATCATAAAGTTGACATGTCTGTAAAGGGGAGATTCGTGGGTACCCATTTTGGGGGAGATGGGTGGGTACCCTTGACCATATTCAGGTCAAGGGACCCCCATGACTCGCCAAGATTTAGCACAAGTTTGGAGCGTTATTTAGCCTCCATAACCTCCTTCGCTACAAGCTATATGACCTGGTTGCCATGGATTCCTTAGGTTTTCTAATTTCATATGATACCAGTATCTTTTTTCTAGCTTTAAAACTGAACCCGGTACAACCTCCGAAAGATCGATTGCGTTAACGTGTTAAAGAAATTTGTGCTGTTAAAATGAATTTGCGTTAACCCGTTAACTTTGACAGCCCTAATATATAGTGTGTGTGTTTGTGTCTTACCTGATGGAAAGAAGCCCTGCTCCTGGAACAGCTGCATGACCAGCGCTCGCCTCTGGTCCAGTGTTCGTCGCAGGGAGGAGTACGGCACCTTATCAAACTCCATATCTGTCAGGATGTCTTCTCCGTCTGTGGCTGGGTCAGGGACAAACAGGTGGAGAGGATGAGTCTTCAGGAAACTAGTTACAATAATAATCATCTCTGTTCATGGCCCTGTTCAGACCAGATTAACATGCATCTTGGATGATCCGATCAAAAGTGGACAGCTCTGAGTACAGAGGTGTGAATGCACCCAAGACGCATTGAAATCCGCTCGCTCAGACCACATTCAGACGTGGTCCGAAGTGTCCATTTTCTCAGTGAGATTCGAACACAAGCGGTCACTTGAAACGCATTCTAAACCCAGATGTGAACAGACGTACTTAGATCTGTCGACTTGTGATCGGATCACCCAAGACTTGTTAATGCCATGTCTGAACAGGGCCTTTGTCCCCTCAGGCCCCGTCATCGTTGATACACCCAGACAGGTAGGACCAACCAAGCAGGAAAAATACAGCAGCGGGTAAAACCTTTCATCAAGTCAGTGATTCTTATCTTGCTCAGATATTTTTAGATTTTCAAACCAGTTTTAACATCAGTTTGACAAAAAAAAATCTTTATTCAAGGTCCCACTTAGTATGTCTTTTCCAGAGCTTTCAACCGCATCTTTCAATTTTTCTTTGCAACAAACATGCCTACTTGATATATTTTACTACATCATCTCATCTTGTGTTTTTATTGCTGGGGAAAAAAGTAAGAATTAAGAACTTTGTAATGCACCGTGCAGAGTCTGGGTCACTAGTAAGTCACCTGTGGTCTGCAGGTATATGGATGTTTACTTCCATAACAATAGCAATAAGAATCTTTGTGTTGTTACCCTGTTTCTAACTGTTTTTACTCAGTAAAATAATCACTTTTGAAAATATGGTGTGGCAGATTCTCACCAAGATGTGAGTAACTAAAATAAAGCCAACTATGGAGGGGGAATTTGAGGTCATTAAGACACAAGAGATTCAAAAAGTTTCAATGTAAGTAAAGTACAAACTCTAAAAAAAACAATAATCACACGAACAAGAGCTCTACTTTAGCTCAAACCCCTCAACCTACGCTGCTATGACACAAATCACCTACCCAGAACTCAAAATTAAAAGATTTAGACTCCCTGCCCTTCTTCCCTGTGTGTGTGTTACCTGCTCTGTCGAAGGTGAAGATGTCTCCCTCGCACTTGGCGGCACTTTTAGGCGTGTTGGGCTCCGAGCTGCAGCTTGAGCGCCGACGACTCTTTCTCTTAGGAGAGACTTGCTCGTCAGTGGCAGAGTCCAAATCTGGAAGCACACATTGGAAACAAACTTAATCAGCTTATTTATCAGGATTCATCCTGAAAACCTGTACGGAGCATCATGTGTCAATAAACGCTAGAGATAGTTCAACCTTTGCTTCCATAAACAACAGCAACTATTTGCTGTTCACCAGATGACTGCACATTAAATGACAGTGACTGCAGATATCCTACAGTACTCAGTATAAAGCATTTAGTCAGAGTAGCATGAGAGTGAAACCTGTAGAGTTCTTCCTCTTGCGGCGATAGCTGCCCAGAATGGCGCGGGGTGAAGTGGCCAGACTCTGCAGGGTGGGCGAAGGCAAAACCTCCTCAGGCCGAAACTCTGGCAGCTCGGCAAAGCGCTCCTCGAAATACACCTCTGACAGCACCCTGCCAGACCAACACGCACACACACACACAATACACAGTATATATACACCGCCCATCAATCACTTCTGCAACCTTACACAGAAGATTCATGAAGGTGGTAACTCACTTGTCCACCGAGTCAAACGTCTTCTTAAGTGGTGGTGGGCGGATTTTGACTTTTTTGGGTGGAGGACCTTCTTTGTCAGTCTGTGGGGGTGGCAGGGTGGGTTCTGGGGCTGATGGAGGCGGGGGAGGTGAGGAGGGGAGGGACTCCTTCCATGCAGCCTGCACAGAAATTTCAATGTTAAGTATTTTATGCAAGTCACTGATGTTATGCGTCGACAACAACTGGGAAGTTTCCTCTCGTTATGTTTAGGGCTGGGACGATACACCTATCTCCTGAGTCGATACTATCATGATACTTGGGTGCCGATTTGATATGTGTTGCGATTTTTAAGCATTGCGATTCTAAAAGTATTGTGATTCGATATTATAATTTATTGCGATTTTTGTTAACTTTTATACCATAGGAAAAAGTTGAATCATACAATTCTAGGGACTTTTAATTTGGAAAATATCTAAATTAATACATACAATTTTTTGATTTGCAGCATGTATGATGTCCCGAAGTCAAATATATCAGTCATTGTATATCAGGCATTATTTATAATTTTTTTCCAGCAACCCAAAAATAGACATTTCCCTCACAAATTAGTGGTATGTTCTTTTTAATTTATAAGGTACATGTAATGTTTTATACTTCTGGTGAATATA
The DNA here is from genome assembly GCF_043250625.1 of Sebastes fasciatus. Taxonomy (NCBI): domain Eukaryota; kingdom Metazoa; phylum Chordata; class Actinopteri; order Perciformes; family Sebastidae; genus Sebastes; species Sebastes fasciatus. The sequence goes on from NC_133806.1 coordinate 13,463,172, forward strand.
TTCTAATCAATCTTATTTCCATATATGTATTTTGTATATACAGTTCCCGTTAACACCTTATTTTGAAAACCGGACGCAGTCACACGTGTATACTTCCGCTAACTTCGCCAAGTTCGTCTCTAGCTCTCCCGTCAGCTCCGTTCTCTTTATACATCCATGGTCAGCTCCGTTTGACTGCAATTAACATAAATGTCAGTATACGGGTGCTCTACAGTTGTAGTGTCGGCTGATTTGACCACGGAGATGCGAGTGACGGCTGGCTTGACCGCACGTTACCGCAATACGATAATGTTTCCTGTCCATGACAGAGTTAGCATGCAGCTTTAGCCATCATGTCTAGCTCTGCTTTTCCCGGCAATGTGTGAAACCCAAAGTGTTTCCATACTTTACTGTATGTGTAATGTTTACCACTTTGGACTTAAAATGTGAGGGTGCAGGTCGTATCCAAGCAGGCCCTCTGCCGTTTTCTGCTTTGTCATTTTGGCTCATTGTGGTTTGTTTTGGTTGACAGATACGGAACGGATATGACGTCACGTTACTCTGATTACAACAATAAAAGCGGTGACTTCTTTCTACCTCGGTATAGACTCAAATGAAGCAAATGTATTGATTCTGGCATTAAAAAATTTATTTAAAAATTGTAAAAACAAACAAAAAAAATCACGATACATAGGTGAATTGACTTTTCTCCCCACCCCTAGTTATGTTAGAGCTGAAAGCCAGTGTGTGATGTTCTTCTCACCTCTTTGGTCGTTGTGCTTTCTCTGTGTCGTGTGTCAGAGGAGTCCGATGCACTGGAGCCCTCCAGGGGTCTGTCGGAGGACGGCGGCTCCTCAGCAGAATGTGTTGATGGAGACCCTGTCTGCCCCGCCAGCTCAGAGTCAAAGGAGAAGCGACTAGTGGCTGCAGCTTCTCTCTCCCTCTCTCGCTCCCTCTCTCGCTCCCTCTCCCTTTCTCGCTCCCTGTCTTTCTCCCTTTCTCTCTCTTTTCCTCGGCCTCCTCCCTCATAGCTGCCCACGGGGATGTTTGCGACTGTTGCCTTCACCTTTTGAGGGGTCCTGACTGGAAGCTGGGTTAGTTTGGGTGTACCTGGTGTACTGCCTGTAAAACAGAAAGTTTAAAATATAATATCAATAAAATAATTCCCTACATATTACAACCATGTAAATCAGGTGTTGTAAAAACAAGACATACCAGGTATTTGGATCTGAAGTGGAGGACTGCAGGGCCTTATGGACACAACTGAGCCACTGGGAGGTGCCACTGAGCTGATACTGCTGGAGGTCTGCCTCTCCAAATGTCTGTCCGAATGCGTCAGCAGTTCCGCCTGCCTCTCAGCCAGTCTGTCAGTTTGTCGATCCGCAGGTCTGTCCGGAGGCAGGTGCCTGTCTGCCTGTCTGTCCGGATGGGGCTGCGGATGTGAGTGCGTGATTGTGGTGGGGGTTAATGTGTATTTGGACAGGATGTGGGGGGAAGCGCTGGAAGGGCTGGAGACGGAGTAGACCACGCTGGGGGGTACGGCTGTCATGGAGACCACCCCTGTTGCCATAGTGACACTAGATGAAGAAGGGTAGATGGCGGTGACTATCTGGCCCCCGGAGCCTGAGGCTGGGGCGGAGGGCTGTGGGGACTGAGCTGTGGCTAGGAGTGGTGGCTGACCTGGATGAAGGAAACACGACAATAATAGAGGCCAAATATTATTTTCTGTAACAGATGCATAACATTTTCACATCAATAAATGTCCATATCGGTTATTTATTGTCGATTAATATAACAAATTGGTGATTCAGTCTCACTTGACAACTGTCGGTCCAGATTTGAAACTGTGAGGTATCTAACTAGTGCTACTGAAATTGGTTAAAACACACATCACATCAAAAACTACTGACCACCAAAGACTTTGTCAAAACAAATGTTTGTAAATGTATTCAAACAAGAGATAACTGTGGATATTGTAGTTCAGGGGTCAGCAATTAAACCAGCAAGTTAAACTATGGGCCGCAAATGTTTTCCAGGCGCAGTAGAAACAAGCCTACAATTTCTTTTAATTTCCTTTTGTTTGTTTATTAATTTTATATCATGTAAGAATTAAAACTGTTTGTTTTAGAACTGGATCTGGATTTGTTCACAGTATGTTTGAGCTAGCAGACTTAAAGCAGCTTATGTTAATACTCATTTGGCAAAGAAACACTCATATATTGTATGTTTCTGTGTTGCACTATGAGACTAGAGATGTAATTGATAGTTTATCCACACATGATAAAACCTTGGCTCATTTTGATTATGGTTGAATGAAACTTGTTAACACAAAGGTTTTGGTCAAGCAGGCTAAATTGAATTCTTGCCTTTTCTTCCATAACGTGATGATGTCACCAAATAACACACTTTGCTTAGCGGCAAGTTTTGGACGCCCCCAAACAAAGCTAGTTAGAGCGGAGCTGCATGTAAACATGTTCTAGTAGAAACCCCAAATACAAGTATAGATCTGAAAATAAGCATAATAGGTCCTCTTTAACATTGTTATCTACAGTAGATTTATTAAAAAAACAAACAAAAAAAGACATGAAACAAGTTTTACTGTAAGCTATGAAATGGAATTTGTCAGGGGGACCAAAAATTTTGTTGGGGGGCTGGATTTGTCCCACAGACTGCTGTTTGCCTACCACTGCTGAAGTTCATACAGCTCATTTCATACAAGACTATAAAAACACAGAATGAGTATATAAAGAACGGAACCAAGGAGCTCTCCACAGCACTGACCTGCAATCAGTGGTTGAACCAGCGTCTGTCCAGGTGGTGCGATGGCTGTGAACCCGAGTGTTGCCAGGGGCGATGGCACATATGCAGATCCAGACACCGACAGGGCTTGCTGGGTGGTGGAAGAGCCTGTTGTCGTGGAGACCAGAGGCAGAGTGGATGGGACCCCTGGAGTGGACTGAACATAGGCGATCCTGGACGAGGACGTAGAGAAAAAAGGAAGAGGTGATTAGAGGAGAGAAATGTGAGGATTAAAAATGAGGAGAGGGAGAGTGAAGAAGGAAAGATTAAATAGTTTTAATGAAAAATGTGAAGAAAGGTGACGGAAGGTGTTATTGTACAATAATGAGCCAGAACAAAAATGAAGGGAACAGAGACATGATCAGAAGGAAAGAGGAAGACAAACAAAGAAGTGCTGCAGTGAGGGTCAGTGGGTGAGTGTACATCACAGCAAGCAGCACTGGATGACTAGTGCTATATATGTGTGTGTGTGTGTGTGTTAGGAGCTGAGAGGTAGTGTGGGGGTGGCAGGCAGAGGCAACTTGGGCCACCAGCAGCATGACTAACACATCCAGAATAGAGCTGCACTGCTACAGCTGCACTCCTGCTGGAGTTTTTGTTTCTCGTATTGTCTGCTCTCTATGCTTTCCTGTCATAAGAAACAACTCAACTTCCTTATATATGGTATCATTTATCAAGTATCAGAATGTAACTGGAGTTTCTTATATCCAGAAACTACAAGGAAAATACATATATTTTGATAATTTCTGTTAAACATTAATCAGCAAAAGCGTCATTAGATGATATTATCTGTGTTTACATGGAGCTTTTTATCCCTCTTGCCTCTTAGTGAAGGCTCTGAATGACTTTAAGTTCCCTTTAGTAAGCAGTGTTTCAGTGTATGTGTCCGGGGATTTTATTGTGAAAGGTGGAATGGAAGGAGTTAAGCGGTGATGCGCTGTTGTTGACAAGGATGGAGGCCATCTTGTTGCAGATTACGAAGCCTCCGTGTTATTAAAGTATAGGCACAACGTAATCCTCGGCTATATGAACTAAAACAAAAGCTGTCCGTATGTCGTTGTTTGACACAAATCTTAGTAAACTTATCTGCTGGCTGAGACAAAGCAGCCTCTCCTCCCTCTATCAGCGGTACCTGCAGCAGTGAATCACATCAGCAGAGGGAGGACGAACGACTGATACTGACTGATGTCTGTGTTCTTCATTCTTATTTTATTGACATTTTAGATTTGTTTTCAGTGAGATATTATTGAGTTTATATAGTGACTTTGCTGTTGTGAACATTCCTGTTGCTGCTCTAGAAACAACATTTAACCTAGTTATATTTATAATACAATTCAATTGTAATCCAGTTCTGAATTTAAAGACAGCCAGGCTGACATAAGTATAGCTAATATGCACACGTCAATATTTGTTTATTTATCGCTAGTCATATTTCGCAATAGTGAACAATGACATCGCAGTTATAAGATTTTCCGCATATTTTGCAGTCCTAATTAAAAGTCCACTCAGAATTAAACTGCCTTGTTTAAACCCTTGATAGGCATAAACCGGCCCATTTGGAAAGGTATTTCATTCTCTGGAATTGAATAAAACTTTTAATGGGTGGAAATTGTCATGTAAACACTCGTTCTGATTGCTTTCTCTTTTTGGGGTAAGTACATTATTTCTGTACCAATTTCACCCAATTTCCAAATCTAAGATGGTTGCAGGGGAATTATCTTTGGTTAGGGGATGTTTGCTAGTTTTAGGGAAATTCAGAATCACTGTAAGATCCATTAGTGGCTTACTGTCTCTTATTTAATAACAAAAAATGCTGCTTCAATAGAAAGAACAGCATCAAAACAATAACGATGATCAAAGCCGGTCCGTCTTTTCAAATGTTTGCTCATGTGTTGGAACTTCCTTTTCTAAATATTTATTCTGGAGCATGTACACAGGACATGCAAACAGCACGCCTTATCCAAATCTTTGTCTGAAGCACTATGTGAATCCTTTCATGGAAGTCATCAGTGGGATTTTATATCATACAGAAACAAATATTTGGCTCACGTAAACTCGAAAGAAACTGAAAATGATGGAACCACTACTGAGATCACAGTAGCTCAGGGGAGGATGAGTGATGCTGGCATATGTTCACAAATGGGCGCCTGTTCGTCAGAGCTGAGTCAAGCTTTACTGGCACATAATTTGTTTATAGCCCCTTTCAGACATCTGATCTGTAACCTTGTTGGGTTCATCTATCTGTTAAAGAAACAGCTTTTGGGCTCCTCAAAGATAGATGTCTCTATTATGGAGCATTACAACTCGAGTTTTAAAGAGAGAGATACACAATTCATTAGACAACACACAGTGTCCGAAATTAATTTTTTGACTGACCAGCCAAGTGGACTGGTGGATGAAAAAATTCACCGGCCGAGCATATTTTTTTTACCGGCCAAAATAATAAATTTGTTTAAGTACATTTCATTGAGTATTATTACGGTATTATGTTGAATACAAAACTAAAAGAACTTCTTGTTTTGATGTTAACAATGCAGCTAAGTTACATTTAAATATATTTTTATGTGTAAAAAGTAGCATTTGGTAAAAAAAACTAGATTGTGCACAGGGCCTCCAAAAAGCTAGAAGTGTGTGTGACCTGGCCACCATGATGAGATCAGTTGAGGAAATACCAAGCACCGCCCACCAGTCGGAGCAAACTTTCTCATTTTACAGCTAAACAGTACACTACAAGATGTTTCTGAAAACATTTGAGGAGAGAAATAGGCATTACAGTAACAGAATATTGATTCATATTTGATCAGCGCTGCCTAGTTTGACCGGAGTTCTTGAGTGATTTACAGCTGCCTCCGTTGAATGAACAGCCAATAGGAACGCTCTCCCTCTGAAATGACCTGTGATTGGCCAAAGTCTCCTGTCACGGGATAGATTTTTTAAAGCCTGAAAACAGAGCCATGAGGAGGTGCAGAAGTCTAGTTATCTCTCAGAGCACTTGAATTTCAATATGCTGAAAGGTTATTAGGGACGTTTTGCCCAATGATGCCAAAAACATTCTGCCTACTGCAGGTTTAATACTAGCAAGTTTACGTCATAGACTTGGGTTGATTCCCGTTGAGGCCTCTGTCGTGAGGTCAGAGGCCTCAGGTATGTGGGTGTGTTTATGTAGTCTAGGAGGTTTAATAAGAACTGTGTGCTACACAAAACGACATTTGCTGGATTTCCATCCTTTAAGCATCTCGAGTGAAAGAAGCTGAAAATTTAGAGCAAACTGGCTGGCAATGTGATCAATGGGATTTTCCGAGGCAGATCTCTTTTCCTTTGCAATGCAAGAGAAAATAAAATAAATCGTCCTACTCCTAATCTTCCTACGTTAAAATTGGCTCATGTACAGTATTTTGTTTGTAAAAGGGTATATTAAACAGATTTAATTTCCTTGCGCACAAGTAATGATAATTGGGCTGACGTTTAAAATGTATTACACAGCTATCTTAAGAAGGCGGCACAAGTCACACGTTTGGATCATAACATTTTGTGTTCTGAAAAACACAAAATACTTCAAACATGATAGCAACATGCTGAAATGACACATTTACATGATGAAGTGCATGTCTGAAAGAGCCTTTTTATAGCCTTCTTTCAGTGGCAGGTGGGTGGGTTTAGAAAATAAAAAGGGTGCTAGGCAGGCAATTACAGAAAAGCATTTCACAGTCAATTTAGAATAACCGTTGGGGCTGAAAACTAATCTGCACTCTTTGTTTTGTTTATTTTGGTGCACCAAAGTGGTGACGTTTACCACTTCAGCACAGACTATGAGCCTATGGATACTTGAAAATTGTTATGTGACGTAGTATTCCTGTTGTGGTCTGTGTATATATCTTGCCAGATGTTATAAAGTAGGCAATGTATGCCCCAATGCAAAATGAAAAGCACAAAAGGGTGGTGTCGTAGGTTCAAGAGGTGTAGGATCCATATTCATTCTTTCATTTTAGTTTGTTTGTTATTTTCTACCTGGTAGGAGCTGGTGGCAGGAGTACAGCCTGGGAGGGGGCTGATCCTGGAGCCACCACAGCAGCTGTGCCCATTGTTAAAGGGAAGGGGCTGGCAGCGTGGACTGCTCCACCTTGAGGCAGCTGGGACTGGACCACAGGCATGGGAGCTATCTGGATGATCTGTCATGGAAAGAGGAAGCCATAAAGAAAAGAATAAGACAAATACAAGTGGTTAGTTAATTTGTTTTTTTTACTAACATTACTGAAAGAAATGACATATTTTATAAAGTTCTCATGTGTCTCCAGTGAAGTGCTCACTGACCTTGCTTCCCGTCTGAGCACCGTTCTGGACCGGAAGAGGTGGAGCCACAATGGGAAACTGATGGGCAGGGGCTGGCGCTGTCCGTACTGTTGCCATGGGAACAAACATTTTGCCCTGGAGCACTGGAGACTGTGTTTGCACTGAGGCAAAGGCAAAGAAAGAGGGAGAATGATTATTTTATTAGGAGTAATAGCACCTTGTCATGACTGTACTAATGATGACTGCCGTTCTTAAACTCTCACCTCTAGTTCCCGGGCTGACCACTCCCACTGCTGAGCTGGACGTATATCCTGTCAGTGGACTTGTCCCCTGCTGCTTCCCATTGGCCAGGGACATGTGTGTGGGTGGAGCTGTGGGGAGGTTGAAGAAACTAGTTGGCTGGCTGAGCTGCTGAGGCGGACTCTTGGGGTTGGCGTTGGCAGGTAGGGTGGGCAGGATGTACTGGACTTGTGTGATGGCCTTACCCCCGGGGGATGCTAGGGAAGAGGCGGGAAGGAACTGGGGCTGAAGCAGGGACAGAGGCAGCGGCCCGTTGGTTTGGCTATGCGGTACTGAAACAGCGGAGGAGGGAAAGGCCTGCTGCTGGGAGGGCTGAGGGTGGTGGGAGGGGGTGAAGAGCTGTACAGCAGGTTGAGCAGACAGAGCCCCTCCTAACACCAAATTAGTCACTACGCCACCATGGCCCACGCCTGCACCTAAAGGATTAGGTGATGATGAAGAGTAGTACCCACCCCCTGTGGCTGGGACCCCGCCTCCTGCTCCTGAACCAATCAGAAATTGTGGCTGCTGATGGGGAGTCAGGGACTTCCTCTCTGGCGGATGCGGGCTGGATGTGCCTCCATCCCTGGTTTTGCTGGCGATGGGGAGCGCCGTGCTGATAACAGGACGCATTACGTTGGTCACCACCGTAGATGCCATCCTTACAGCGCCAATGCCCAGGAGTTGGTTCCCCCCCAGTGAACCTACTGATGAGGAAAGATACCCTCCAGCTGTAGAAGTGGAGATGACTGACTGGCCAGAAGTAAGGGAGAGAGACGTGGCTTGCACTCCTCCTCCTCCTCCTCCTCCATCACCCCCAAATGTGTCCTTACCCTCTCCCTCTCCTCTATCCTTCCTCCTGTGATCTGAAAAACCTCCCCCTCCTGATCTTCCCTCATCGTAACGCTTGCTGCTGGGGTAAGACGACAGTGAGACACTCCTGCCATGAGGGGTGTGGTGTGAGGAAGATGATAATGCAGAGGAGCAAATGACTGGAGCAAAAACTCTCTGAAAAGAAAGACAGACAAACAGATGCAGTTATTGACATTATAAAACAACTGCCCTCAATAACAAGATACATTGAAAAGCTCAATAACAGCAGAAATATTATTGTTCAAGCCGGTTACCTTCCGATCACTTTCGTCGCCAGAACCGTTCTCACTGTCGCTGTCAGTCACCCGCTCCTTACACTTGAGGTCTATGGAACTGCTAGGATAAGGGTCCTCTGTGGGAAAGAAAAATACACTACAGCTACAATTGACAATCCTTGCAATTTATAATCCAATCAAGTCAGGGTGTACTTAGTGTCTGAATCAGCTCTTAATAGCATCTGATCTTTAAAATCAAACATGGAAGTGGTCAAAAACTGGACACAATTTAGCCCCATTAGTTACATTAACCCTCAGAGGTCAAAGCCATTTTTTGCTATTTCTGGTTCGCCTGGTCTCCTTTTGTAATACTTGAGATAGAATCTCAACACTGTAATGCACAATCATGACATATATGTTTTTTTCCATGACAAACTGGGCTATCAGAATATGTATGCTGTAGTGATGTCACATGAATGTATAAATACTGGTATGACCATAAAGACAAGAGAAAAAACAAAACAGAAATGAAATACAGTAAATACTCACAGAAGACTTTCATTGTTGGATTTATTACTTTTATGAAGTCTCTGAAACAACACTGTTGTTCCAAGCTGGATTACAAACCGTCTGAAAGGAATATATCGCACCCTCACCCTCATTAGAAAGCTACGATGGTGACGAAGCAGCTGCAAGTTAAAGTAAGTCTCTACACCGCAGCGTTCCGGAGGTATTCTAAAAATAGTAACTAGAGTACTTTTCTGTCGTATACGACAGCGTCGATCTCAGGGGGTTAAGAAGTAGGGAAGAAGCAGTGCAGAGAATAGATGAAACCACACAACGTAAAAAAAATACCTCATGACGGTTTCACAAAATCTTCTGTGACGTGACACAAAGGCATCACTGCAGACATTATCTATTACTTCTGATTGAGAATCCTATTGTACCATTGACTGAATAAGTATTCCACATGCAGTTGCTGGAAATTTACAAAGTGGCCCATCGGCACAGGAAGCAGTGTACTAACACTTTAATAAATCTAATCTACAGGGCTGTCAAAGTTAATGCGATAATAACACAAATTTGTTTAAACGCCACTAATTTCTTTAACGCATTAACACAACTTGCAATTTTGAGGTTGTAGCGGAATCAGTTTTAAAAATAGAGTGAAGCTTTGTTATGATCTGAGCATATTTTTATGCTAAATGCAGTACCTGTGAGGGTTTCTGGACAAAATGTGTCATTGTTTTGTGTTGTTAATTGATTTCCAATAATAAATATATACATACATTTGCATAAAGCAGCATATTTGCCCACTTCCATGTTGATAAGAGTATTAAATACTTGACAAATCTCCCTTTCTGGTACATTTTGAACAAATAAAAAATGTGCAATTAATTTGCGATTAACAATGGACCATCGTGTAATTAAATATTTTAATCAATTGACAGACCTACTAATCTAACATTTGGCTTCATGAGCAGAGTAGGTCTGATTTCTCACCAATGACATCGTCATCTCCCTCTTCCTCACAGATGACCATGCGCTCTTCATCACTGGTCATGTCCTCGCTGACCCCCCGCTGGGACCGTGACAAGGGTGGGGCATGACTCGAAAACTGACCGCCACCATCCCCACACATCTGGAAAAAAAGATTAAAGAGCCTGTAGCAGAGATGCTTTTGAAACAGGTCAGTGTGTCTGTGGATTTTATGTCAAATGTGAGAGATCTTATCACCGAAAAATGCCTAGTTCTCCACTGCCACAATGTTAAAAAAATAAATGTTGTTTGTGAAACACAAATCTGCCAGAGAAAACTATTTCTGTTGCAGAGACTCCAAAGGAAAACAAACTAGCTTTTATTTCTTAATCAAGTCATGTTTACAAAAGCAGCAGTAGAGTACTGTTCATGTCTCCAGCAGTGATAATAGTCTCCAATTTACAATATGCAAAGTTGAGGATTACAAAATCAACTTTCCTTGTCTATGAGCTGTGCTCCTCTCTTACCTGTGCCAGTTCTGCCAGGGCCTGTGTATTACCCCGGTCACTGCGCTCCAGGCTGTGCATGGCACTTTGAGAGAAGGCTCGGGGACGGGTGAGCTGGCCCACATGACCTTCTCCTGTGCCCCTTTCAGACACGCCCGCCAGACCTGGACCAACTCCCTTCAGTTCCACAGAGTGGGGCTCTATATGGGGGGCAAAAAGAGGACTGTTAAAGGACTGGAGAGAATAAGAATCCTGTGAATGACATGTTACAAAAATATAAATGTGTATGTTGTATATTGTGAGAGTTGAGTGAAACCAACCTGTGGACTCGGACATGCTTCTCTCTCTGATGTCTTTGCCACCGGGCACCCCACGGCCCTCAGAGCTAGACTTCTTCCTGTCTTTGTTGCACCACTTCCAGTCTGGGTGGGCCTTAAAGTGGGCCTCTTTTACCTGGAAACAGGAGAAGGGAAAACAAGGAGGGAGGAAGTGAAAAAGAAGACAAAAACATAGTATATGTAATATAGGTTACCACAGAAGCATTAAGTCGTATGTCTTAAATTTTGTGTTTCTTTTCTGTGTACCTGAAAGGCCAGATCATGGTACTTTTGTTTCTCCTTAGGTCCCAGAGCATACCACCACTCCCCAAGAATCTTGCTGACTGTCCTGTTGTCCTGGTTTGGGTGCCGCTGGTGCACCAATGCTCGATGGCGCTTACTGAAAATCATAAATGCATTCATTGGTCGCCGGATGTGGTCCTTCTCCCTCTGAAAGAGTGGGCAAGAAAGATAAATATATTAGAAAGAGGAACATTGAGAATTTTTATATTGATGATGATAGCAGTGAAAAGACTACCTTTCCAGGGCTGCTCTTATCTCCATCTTTGGGCAACGCACTGAGGGACTGAGTGCGTCTCTTTACTGGTGGTATAGAGAGGGGCTGCTCTGGTACAACTCCTGGGAGGAAGCTGAAAGGAGACAAAAACTCTGTTTGTGATCTTTATTAGCTCTATTCCTTGTGGACAATACGCACATGCAGGCTCACACTGACTTTCTCTTTCCTCTTTAATATTTAAAACAGGGAAAATTTGATATTTTGTAACTAGTATTATTTATTTTCGAGCTGCAAGCCTATCAGATGTAGACACAGATCACAAGTAGTTCATCTCCCATGAGATACATCAGCAGATTCAGCAGATAGCTCATCCATTTCAATAGCTGACAGCCTGGCCACTGCCTTTCATATAGTGATAGAGCCCAGAGATGGAATGCTTTTGTTCCCATCTGCTTTGTTCTGGCATTGAGCTCTTCTGCCCAAATTAGCGCGAGGATACAGAAAATATCACACTCCCATACTGCATGTGTGGGTACACAGTACCACACTGAAAATTACTGTGAAGGCTGACTTGTACAAATACATAACCACTTTTTTTATAAACGGACAATGTGCAGTGTGTATCTTTGTGTGTTCTTTGTAACCTCACAGCTTTACACATAAAATCACTACACAAAACTGCACTTACGGGTCATCCACGTCACTCTCTGTCTCGCTGTCAGGCCTCTCCCTCTCTGCATCTCCTTTCTCCTTCTCTGGAGGCGGCTCATCAGAAGAGGGGGGAGGCCGGGGCGGAGGACCTCTCTCTACAATGGGAGGTGCCTCTGCAGGCTCCAGTGACAGCGATGCCACCCCCTGACACTCTGAGGAAGAACAAAAAGGAGATGCATACCTGTTCAGGGCAAAGTAAACTATTTATGGTATTCAAAACAGCATTAAAATCCAAGGAAAATTACATGAAATTGGTGATAACACATTTCCTACAGCCATTAGGTCAAACTGTAAATGTATTCAGTACCTGTCTTCAGACTGGCTACTTGGGGGTGGTTGACTGGGTGCTGGCCCTCTCCTGGCAGAGAAGAAGCATCAGATTGGGTGGGTGCCAGGAAAGGGACCAATGAATGCCAGGGGAAGACTGGAACTGACCGGGGCTCTACATTGGTCCACACTGCAGAGGAAAACAGTATTGTTTATTGCAACCAACACCATCTGATGTCCAGAGTTTTATAAAAATGCTCAGAAATCACATTCAAAGGAACAAAGCCATCTTGCATTCAGATTACCAAGATGATATTTTACTTATTTTGGGAATCAGGGCCCTCAGTGCAACACTCCCACAATAAATGCAATCCTACTCCAATAACAAACTCTAATCATTTCTCACAGTGTGTTTGCGATGCTCCCATACATGTTTTATTATCATTTTTTTTAAAGTTATATAACCACAAAGAAATTCACTAAAATCAGGGTCAGACTACAGCTCGACAGTAGCTCCTTTAGATGCTCAGGACTACTGCCTTTCTTTTTAGACATCTAATAACATCTGGGGCACTAGGTGAATCGAATTAAGTAGCTGGCAGAACACAACAATATCAGTACTTTGAGAACTACCGAGAATAGCAGTACTGCCACAATAGCCCACCTCCAGCCACTTAACTGGTTAAATCACTCCAACAACAGCAGATGTACAAAAGGACTCTCTGTTCTCAATAACAGGCTGGATGGAGAACAGAAGCTGGTACACTCTGAACCCCCACAAATGAGTAAAGGACTGAATAAATCATTAGCTTTATTTCCATTGTTGAAAAAAAATCGTTTCATAAGGATGCTTCTCCCAAAAAACTTTGAAGTAACAAAATCTGTCTCCTTATAAAATAGGTTCTGTCCTATATTAACTCTTTTGCGTGCACAAGTAAACAATGATGAAGTGTTGCTGGATCTGGCAAAAAGGACACTCACACAAACAGTAAGGTAATAATGACATGGACTAACCAAACATGCTTAATCCTTGGCGGAGGTACTGAGGGTTCTCTGATGAGAACATGGTTGAATGAAATCCTTGATGTTTATCCCAAAAAAGAATAATATGTCCTTTTTAAAATCTCCCTTTTACAACACGCAGAAATCCAGGTAAAGAAACATCTTTTATCCAAAAACTCGAGTTGATATCAGAGATGACGACAGGTGCTCAATGGTGTCTGTATCATCCCTACAGGTTGCGGTCATCATTCATAATAATTACTGCATCATCAACCTGCATCATGGGGATTTGAGGATGTGGCATGGAGGAGATGGGATCCTGTTTTCAGCTCCAAATACGAGTAAAAAAATGAAATATGTCTTGTTAAGTAGAGTCCATGTCTCCGTATCGCAGAATGCCGCAATCTAACAACGCATATGTAACAAACATGAGTGGACAAAATGTACTATAAACGATTTACAATACAACACAAAACTTAAGTTAGATTTGGAAGAATACAACAGTGCATTGACGACCCACTGATGCGATGATTATGATCGAAGGCAAAGTTCCTCCTCCCTTTGGTCTAATTACCCCCGATGCCCTCTCTCTTCCCTGTTTGTTTACATTACTCCAGCAGCTTGGTGGTGAAAGGGTTAACAAGGCCTCTAAGCACATCCACGGCCTGGATTAAAACATCCGCCCGGAAACTACGCAGTCTTTCTTGGCCATGTCAAAACTTGCCTCTGCGTTTATAACACAGCTGCAGACAGGTGTGCTTGGCAGCTATTAAGACGCACATAAAGCTAAAGGGCAGCTGTGAGAGAGAGCTCCTGTATCGATCACTGCAACAAGCAATATTGGTGGGCGATCAAAGCTGGAGGTGATTCGTCTAACTTGGAAGAAACTGCTTATGTGTTTACCTACACGCCGACTTTAAAGTACTTGCTGATTCATATGAACCAAACACACATTTAGCTGCCTCTTGGAGCCTCAAGTGCACCTCTCCAGATCGGACCAGCCTCTCGGTAACGCCCCTGGTCCTGGTCGTGCACCCTCCTGCAGCCGCACAGACAACACAGGCAAAAGAAACGCAATTGTTCGCATGTCTCAACTACAAAAAGGCGTATTCACACACGTCCTGGCTGCCAAAATAATAACTCAGCTGGGGAGGCTGTTTGACACCAAACTTGTTTTCCGATTTACCTGCTACACAGAATTGTATGCACCTGTCTTAACCTGACAGTTTTAGTTATCAGCTGCACAAATCCGCCTATAAAAAGGATAGCAACTTGGAGTTTTATCCGTGTTTACTAGACTGTAAATCTGGTGCATCCATCCATCACCCAGTTATTTAACATTACAAGTCCACCATCAGGTTGATTATCAAGAGATAGCTAACAAACACTTCAGTCTCCTGTCTTAACCTGACAGTTTTAGTCAACACCTGCACAAATCCGCCTATAAAAAGATAGCAACTTGGGGTTTTATCCGTGTTTACCAGGCATTAGCAGATAAATCTGGTGCATCCATCCATCACTCAGTTATTTAACATTACAAGCCTCCACTATCCATTAGGTTGATTATCAAGAGATAGCTAACAAACACTACTCCACCAGCTCCTCTATCCTACCTGGCCACAGATCTGACTGTTAGCTAGCAACTGATGAGTCTACACAACACAAGCGATATAAAGCGACCACGGTGAGTGAGGACTCCTAGGATCCAGTCGGTGAGGATGAAAAAGGGGGATGAATTTGCTGATCTTTCTCCTCCTTTAAGGCAACAAACTAGTGGCTTGGTTGCCTGAATACTGGACCTGAACACGACTGATACAGCGACGAGATCCGTCCGTCTGCAGCAGGTTAGCTAGCCACTTCGTGAGAGGACGACATCGGAGCACACACAGCAGTCCAGTTTGGTTAATTCTTGGTGTTTACGAGTGTTGTTTTGGTCCAGAAAAGTCCTCCTACAGCATCTCCACACCGAGTTTACTCCCTTATTTGTGTCTCTCTCTCTCTCTCGCAAAGCCTTGGCCCTTTCTTTCTCTTTCCCTCCCTCTTCCTCTTGTTGTAAACTGGGCTGCTTTGCCCCCCCCTGTGTACTCTCCCCCCTCCCTCACTCTTCTCGTCCTGTCAACCTCGCCCAGCCTTTGTCCCGCCTCCTCTAAGCGGATTCCGGCTCTGCTATTGGCTAAAGCAGCCACGCGTCATCAGCTAACCGCGAGTCCTGATTGGTCGGAGTGTGCACTGGAATGCCAGTCATATGCAAATTTCATTCCTACCACATGAACTGTATTTATCTTGCATATAGAGTATGAATAAATAAGAAAATATCATATAGTTCTATTGTATTAATGTGGAAACACTAGCTGGCATTTAATTAATTAATCAAAAATGTGTATTTTTTATGTTTGTTTCAGTAAAACCCACCCCCACGTGTTATGTCATTGGTGCATGAGTCGTAGTAAACCTTGACTGATAGGTGAAACAACCAATCAGAAGCAGACACTCAGATGTAGGCCAACCAATGGCTTAACAGAAGTTAGACAAGATCCCTCCCCTTACAAATGCTAGGCTAAAAGCTTGTTTAATACCCATAAAGACCATCTGATGCAGGAAGGCGCTAGTGAGCTATCTACAGTTTACTTTCCACGCTCCTTTTGGTCTTTTTTTATGCAATCTGCACACACAGGGGGTTGGATGTTCATGAGGGCTCTGGGGTCAAGATGACAATGCACACACATTAAACCTATAAGAGTATGCAAGGGGTCATTCTGCATGCTATTTGTGTGACTGTATTTTAAATCAGCAATATTCACTTTATGAGAGGGATTATAAATCCGTTCTCTGGTAATGCTACTTTGCTTTTAGGAACGCAGTTAGAAGTAGAGAGGCAAGTGATGTAATTTTCCACCATAAAAAGCCCTTTTCAAATCCCCAAACATTTTTTCCATCTCTCCATCATGCAAATGTGCCTCCTCCAGACAGCATTTTAAATGTCCTGATGCAACACTCACAGGGACAGAGAGGGAGAAAGAAAGAGAGAGAGAGAGAGAGAAGAGAAGAGAATTGAAAACAGGAGAGTAGGGGCGGTTAGAAAAAGAGGGAAAATGGGTGGAGAGGACAAGAGGGTAAAAATAGACTAAGAGTCATTTTCAGCAGGAGAGGCAGGGAGGGAGGGAGGTATGGAGGAGGCGGAGGGTGGGTGGGTGGAGAGAAAACAACTTGTGAAAACAGAACTTCTCTTAAATGGAGGAAGGGCGTGGGGGGCCAGAGATGGGGAAGGCAAGAAGAGACAAAAGGAGAACATTTAAAGATACCTATATTATTTAGGTATAACACAGCTATGACTGAGAGGAAGAAGACGCATGATATGATTTACCGTCATACTGTATGAGTCAAGAAGTCATGCTCAGCTTAGCTCATCTATCCATAAGACAATACTGGGAGGGACTTAATTACCACTAAAAGCCAGTCAGCTCATCAGGAGCTCGGTAACTGACCAATAAGGTTGCGAGAGCTACTGGCAGCCAAAGTCCTAAGTAGTACAAAAAGTTAACCCACTCAGTCCTGGGTTTCACTTCTCTATTAAAATAAATATGGATCTGTGCAACTATAACACAACACCTCAAACAAAAAGGAGCATATTTGCAGTGTACCTAAGCTCCTTTGGCTGGATCTTGTCAGGCCTTTATCATCAGTAAAGCATCATGTAATAATATGGGGGTGACTGTCTGTACCTCTTTTAAGCCTGGGGGTTTCCAGATGGGTTTAAAGTAATAGGCGTTAGAAGAAGAGACACACACACAGAGAGAGAGGGAGAGAATAAGAGAAGGCTTATCAACTGCACCAAGCTCTCAACAAGTCAACCCAGCCAACACAATGTGCTAAGCGGAGGGAGTTGGACAGCTTGGCGATGGCTGTGTGAGTGAAAGGAAAGAGGGTGAGAGAGGGCAGGGGTGGAGATGAGGGATTACTGTGGCTGCTCAGTGGTTACAACCCTGGGTAAACATTACAAGCCCTCGGTAATTAACTTAAACCGAACAATTATTCGGAGCAGAGTGATCAGTTTTTCCTTTAAACCGGTTTGAATACGCCTACGATTGATTCATGACGAAATACTGCAAATATATATTTGTGTAAAACTCATATTTGTGTCACCTCAGAGATCATTTCGATTGCTATGTGGGCACGAAAAGATGTAAGATAAGAGAATCTGTTGACTGCATGCATGTAAAGTTGCACAGAGGAGGTGAGGTAGACACAAGATGATGGTGGGAAACCACAGAAAATCTACAGCTTAGTCATATATAAGAGAGATAAGCGATGAAGAGTAAGAGAAGGTGTGAAAAAACAACAGAAGAGAAATTCCCCCTCAGCTGAGCTTAACTATCTCTCTCTGCTGCCGCGCTGGCAGTCCAATATCTGTGTAGGTGTTCGGCGGCTTTCATTGGCTGTCTCCTCTCACAGACATCATGCTTTTAATGTGCATATGTATGCATGTCTCTACCCCCCCAATTACATCTGTCAAACGCCACGTGACCTCATGCAAGAAACTTTTCCTCCTCCTCTTTACCTACGCTGGCACCGTGCAGGCGGAGCGCCGCCTTCGCTCACTCTCCCATCCCATCCTCTCTCATCCCTTAATTCATCTTCCACCCCTGTGCTCCGTGTCTCTCCCTCCCACAACCCAACCATTTGCTCCGTCCAATTATAACTCGATCCACCAGTCCTTTTGCAGTTACCATGGCAACAGCTATGTTGGGCACAGGTCCCCGTGTCGCCCGTGGTCACTAGTCTGCCACTGACCGTCGCCGTCCATTGCATCAAAATAAAAGTTAAGCAATTGTGTTTTACATGGCTTATGGACACCCAGAGGGACGGCTTTGTGGGACAAAAACAGGAGATTTTTTATAAGACACCGGATTCGATCACAGCTTTGTTCTAGTTTCAGTTTAAGTAAAAAAAAACCTGCTACTCCTTATCTCGTAGACCGCACCGCTGAGTGTTGAGACGAATAAAATGACAATTACTGTGAACTGAATACATCTCATCACCCACAAAACACACTTTACACTCCGTGGCTGGCTACACATGCAGATTCACTGACTCTCTCTTGCCAACAGCGAATAATTAGCATTACATGAAAGACAAACTTCAGACTAGTGTTTTTAGACCCAGATCCCTACATTCACTGTGTGAAGGAACTTGTAATGTATGTGTTTGGCCATCTGGGGGCACTACTAGCCTGCAGATAAATGGCCAACAGACGGGCAGCAGGCAGAAAACCAGTGCAAAGACTGTGGAGAAAGAGATGCAAGGAAGAGGAGAGTGGGATGAAGGAGAGAAAAGATATTCCTGAGCTAAATAATAAACTCTAATTCCAAACTTTGGGATGTGAGGAACACATGAAAACTGTGATCTCCTGAGAACACTGAATGTGAGTTCAACTGAGATCCTGAAGAAGCAAATCTGAATGTCGGTCTAACTTCACATGCATGCAGCCAAAGTCTCGGAGCCACCTCAGACTAAGGAGTCCCACTGCACCAGTGCATTTTGAGAATCTCCCCAAAGTATGCTTCTTCGCCCAATAGGAAACAGGATTATCGTTGCACATGACTTTTGTGGTAAGTCTTGAGGGCTTCACGTGTGCTTTGGTGCCAGTCTAGATGGCTGTGTGATCCAGATGTGGTTGTTGCCATGGCCAGGGAGGATATGCAGGGCTTTAAGCGTTACGTAAAGCAGGGGGCGGGAGGGAGTGGGGATGTTATTCCCGGGTATCCGTATCCGGGTAGACCAGGACGAAGAGAGCGAAGTGGAGAGGAGGGGAAGCAAAAACACCGCAATGCGATGGAGCGAAGGGTTAAAACAAAATGTGTCATAATTTTTTCGAAAGAAAAATAAAAAATGAGACGGAGGAGAGCGTGAGGGCAGAGAAAAATACGTATCCAAGTGCAAAATAACGGCGCGAAAAAGTGCATTCACGTGTATTTAAGGGAGCGTGACATGTTTACTCAGTGTTGCACAAACTGGGTGTGCATGTGAGAGCGACACAGAGAGACAGTGACACAGAATTATGCACACTTAATAATATACAATGGCTGTGTAATTTCACTTTCAATCATTTTCAACTGCGGGATATTGAGTAATATTGAAACATCTCTCATCCAACATTCATTTAAGATGCTAAAAGTGCGCAATAAGAGATCTTCTGCTCAAGAAACAATGACGCTAATAATAATTATGCTCACAGACACAATCATGCAGCAGTGTATGTGAGATGCCGAGCAGTTTCAGTACGTGATCATACAGAGAAAACTGTGAAAACCGAGATTTGCATACAAGAGTATAGATAAACAAGACTCATTTAAGACCTTTACAGCAACAAAGTCCTCTCTATGAAAGGACGCCATGCACACTATTCTCACTGGCTTCAGAGCTAGATTGATGGAAGTTGCCACAGAAGTAAAATATTATCTAAATAAATGCTTATAATAAGGGTTGTAATTTTGAAAATGACAGGAAACAGTAGTAGGAGTGGAAATGGCTGTTGTAAATATATTAAAGATATTTGACCTGGAACACTTCACTCACTGCTTAAATAATTTAGAGGAACCCTCCAATTATCCACCATCGTTTCTGTTGACTAAAACACCCGAAGACGGACTAAAGAGGAGCCACCAATAATAACCAAATGTTGGTGTGTAAACACATGTGAGCATGTTGAGGTTCCTCCTCTCTCAGTGGAAAGTGACACAAGCACACGTGCCACACACACATGTACACACGCATGCATGGACACACGCACACACACACAAGCTATTTCTATTTGTGAATATTCTGTGTTATGTACAGGCTACATCAGTGTGATGTTTGCTTTTGTTGCCATGGCAACAGACGTTTGGCGCTCACACATCATATCCGGTGCTCAATGATTGACGCTTGGTTACTCTGTCTCACTCACACACACACACACACACACACACACACACACACACACACACACACACACACACACACACACACACACACACACACACACACACACACACACACACACACACACACACAGCACACACAGCACACACACAGCACACACGTGACACCATAAAAAAACGGTCTCATCCTTCACCTTGTCGCTAACTCTTTTCTGCCCGTTCTGATTTTTACAGGAAGTTAGGGGAACGCTTGAAAAGATGTTTAATTTACTTACTCGTTAGTAGCGCGTCTTAGGTGGGAAAGCACATACAGAGAGAGAACATACGCAGCTTTGTCTCTTAAAAGTGTGTGTCAGTGTCAGTTGCGGAGCTCAGGGATTGAGATGCCTTATTTCTGAGTGAATTAACAAAAACACAGAATATAAACGTGTGCAGGATTATAATGTACGTAACATAGACAAGAGAGGAGGAACTCAGACTACTTATCTCGGAGTTGTATGACATTTATTAACCTGCTCCTTTCCTCGAACGTATCATGGCCTCCTTGTATTCTTACACATTAAATCTACACTTTACTCTAAGATCAATAAACTATTAGAACTATTTTGGTTTGCTAAACATATTGTCAATTTATTAACTGCCCGATATTTCATAGTGATTTCATTCCCTCCTGATGAACTGAAAGTTCTTACCTGACCACAGGAACACATTTTGTTTATTCATCTAATTGTTGAGTTTAATTAAAAGGCCTGATGCATCATAAAGTTTTCCCTGAATAGGTGTAATGTGTCATCATTGATTATCCATTTCAAATAATCTGGGTTTCTTTGCTTTCACCCTGACATGAACATAATTCTGACCGATATCAAATGTGTGTACTTTTTGGCATAAATATGATACAATTTACACTGATAATGATACTCAGTGTGAATCATATTTACTACCATTACACAAAGATACATATATTTAATATGCAAATGTAATACAAGATCAAGAAGTGTCAGCATTATTTCCCCAGAGGGTTTACAATTCTTTTTTGTTTTTGTTAAACAATTCCCAATGTCTCCAGAGAATACAAAATGCCAAGATTTGTATGATATATTCTGACCTAAACATAATTAAGATAATTTAAAAACACTAAATTAACAGTTAAAGGAAAATTTACTGTTTACCGTTTGCTCATATTTCACAAGCTGCTAAGAAGACACCAACACCTACACAATCACAAACATACCACACGTGTGAGTGCACACACACAGGCGCGCGGCGTTTCCTACTTTCCCTCGTATTTCACACTCTCCTACGACCATATGCAAAAGCTCACGCACCCTTTCTAACTCTGCAGAAAACACCCACATGTGCTCCTTGCTCAAAATAAATGGGCAAGTGTGCACGCACTCACACAAAGAGATGCTATTCATTCATTCATTCAGCGTCCTTTCAGCTGCAAAAAAAAAAAGGGGGGATCTGAGGAGGGAGCGTACACTCAAAATGACAGCGTTCCCTCTCCCGTCCACTTCTCCGTCACACTCGTGAAAAGTCCACACGGTGGTAAGTACATATACACCGAGGAGGGCAAAGGGCTCTGGTGAAGTGAAACGCACTAACTGATACTATACTGTATGTCCATATATAACAGAACTGAGAAGTAGACTCCTATTTTCAGCTGATGGTGAATAATGCACACACTCACACACACACTTTATAGTACAGCATTTTCCCACACACGAGTTGAGAAACAAATTCTTCACACACCCACACAATACACTGAAACTTATAACATATATCCTACACACACACACAGACACACACATACTTAGAATCAGCTTTAGAGGCCAAGAAAGCTTCCCACAACTTGTATTGCTACATGAGTCACTAATAAACAAATAAACACATGAACATACACACAGCAGGAGCCAGCGGAAATAGTTAGTAGTGAGTAAGAAGATAATAGTCGCTAGGGTCAGGAAGTCCCACACACACACACACACACACACACACACACACACACTTATAATAGGCAAGTTGGCCAGACTATTTTAAGAAATAAACAACTGCAAGATTTGTACAAAACTCCCCGTTAAATGTGCCTCTTTTCCTCTGTCTTCGTCTTTATTCATCTACGCTGTCGTCCTCTCTGAGGCATTCCTCATTCTCTTTCTGATCTAATCCTCTTTTTTTCCTCTCTCTAAAACACAAAATCAAAAACAAGTTGATGGAGACTGGCCTACATACATGTAGCCCACACGCTCCATACCCACTTTTGCTTTCGTCTTTAAATGTTAATTTCGTGCGTAGCACTGATTCAAACAGCTACACTTTTTATTTTTCTTCATATTCTTATTGAACTTCCCCGTTCTTTTCTATTATAAATCATTACTGTTGCATTGTCTTGTCTATATAGTGTAGCTATGATTGTCACAGAGTTTTTGTCTATAATGACTTTGAATATAAGAGGGACTCTCTGATATCAACAAAGCTAATCCTGTATAACGTAGTCTAAACCCGATAGGAAACACAAAAACACCCATGCATACGTTTTCTTTTTTCCTTCTCTCTCTCTCACACACACACACACACACACACACACACACAAATACACAGAAATAATTTTGCATTCAGCCAGTGTGTCCCTTTTCCATTTGTATTTAAAATCCAAACCAACAATAATTTAGTTATTACTTTGGTAATTTTTATCTTTGTAATAACAGTGTTTGGCTCATAAATATGATACGTGATGTTAATTATCCAAAAATCATCAGATAAAACGAGGTCTCTTTCTCCGAGTCACCGGGTTGGACGGCATGGATTATTCTCACCTCACTGAGTGCTGACGAGTGAGTTTAGTGGATATAGTGATTTTTTGTGTGTGATTCCAACAAGCCTCGTCCTGACCTGGTGAATCATAGGGGCCTGTTTCAGGGCTTTCATGGGTCATGTGACCAGGTTGAGTTTAGTTTGACCAGCAGACATGAGGAAGGTGGACAGACGACTAGAGGACGCCATATGGGACAACAGCATGTCGACTAACTGGAGCTTCTTTCACTCGGCATCAACACACACACATACAGGTCGTGGCATGTTAATGTGAACCGATGCCTCTATTACACTGTGGGTGTTATCAGACAAGTTACATTAAATGACTAAACTGTTTTAATACTTTGATCATGTTGAATGAATGTTTGTTTAGCTGAATTAGATTTATCTGATGAATGAAATACACACCACTAATAGTTGACTGGTATTAATAATCAGAAAAATATATATAGAGAGGAACAAATTACTAAGCAAGGTCCTTTCTATTTACTATTTTACTTAACGGGAAAATGTCCTTTTAAAATTCAATAAATGTCCTCCTCTCCTCTCTTTCAATCTGTGTGTGTGTGTGTGCGCAAAATAAAAAAAGAAACTTGTAAAGCTACATTTACACATAATTTGCCCAGTCTTCTTATTATTTTAATACATGTGCCACTTGCAGTAGCTTTAACTGAATTCACATTATTAAACAGATGTTTTTTTCAGTTTCTCCTCTGGTATTTTTTTCAAGACGTACAACAGCTGCGCTGTCACTGCATTTCTCTGTGGAGTCTCCGTTTCCGAGTATAAGAATCATTATCATCATAGTGCTGGTTAACCTGCTAGTTTAAAGTTAGTAAACAGAGCTTCTCCTTCGGCCATTCTGAGTTGACATGGTGTGTGTCAGTACTAAACACTACAGAGCCACACATCTACCTTTTAAAAGGTATGAGACATTTCTAATAACAATTGAATTTAGTGAATATACTCTTTGGATGGTTATTAAATTGTAAGCACAAACTAAAGGATATTAATTACGCAGAGAGCCCCGTAACTCTTTATGCCACACAACCGGCGATGTTGCAGAAAATCTTTCCCATGAGGCTGTTAGGTTCCAAATATTGTGAGTCATTAAAAATTAAAGAGGAGAATATTTCCTTAATTTTTCATTTGTATGTACAGAGCTGCAATTTGGATTATCATGGAGGATTGAGCGATATTTCAAATATAAAAAAAACAGTGTAAAGAATACTATTAACTGCATTTAACTGGAATTTATTACCAAGTTTTTTTATTTCATAAAGTAATACAACATGTTTTAACAAAAAGTTAAGACTATATCTGTTTAGACAAGGAATAGTGTAGAATATTATATGACTTTTTGTTTTTATTTTTTCTGTTCTCAAAGATATGATATGGATGCAGAGATCTATCCATCCCACTTTATTTGTGATTAAGTGGATCAGTTGAGGGATTTATTTTCTCAATCATGTCCGAGATGAAATTTAGAGGTATTGTATGTATTAGATGGGCTTTGAGTTGGTGTTGGTTGTTGTGTGTCTTAGTGGTGGTGTTATGCATTGATGTGAATTGATGTATGTATGTATTTCCGTCTTAAAATATTGTTAAAAAAAGAACGAGGACCCCATGAAGAGTAGCTGTTGTTGCAATACAGTAGCTAATGGGGAAAGTCTACTTCCTGAGCATTGTGTGTAATTATTCTTCACTTTGAAATAGGTACACTATATATTACATCTTTTTCAACAAATAATCCCTAATAAATGTTCTATTCTAATCTTTATTATTTTCTCATCGACAAGATATATTTTCTTTAAGGAGTTTTGCCTTGTTTGTTGAGAATAAACATATTTATCATGTGGTTGGAGTATTTCTTAAGGTGCACAGAATACAGGATTTAATTATGCTTACGCCACATATGTCCTGTTTTCTACCTGCAGCCCAATTCACAAATTATCTCCAAAGTTTCTCTTCATTCCTTCAAAGTCACTGACGTCACACACAATATACACCACACGTATGGCTCAATTCTCACCTGTACCAGGACGTCCCATGATGATGTCCTTTCGTGGGACGGGGTGAAGGCTTTCAGCTGGGAGGATCAGCGGCAACAGAGCGGTGGGAGAAGGGTGACAGGGAACCGGCTGCTGGACCTCACCCCCAAACCCTGTCCCCCTGTTCTCCTCTCGTTCCGCAGAGCTGTCCGCGCTGCTTGGAGCCGGTGCTGTGACTGTTGTGCTGACGGTAACTGACAGGGCCTGCAGGGGGGTGGCGGAGGTGTCAGTGGTGGGCAGGGAGGAGGGTGTCGGGGACAAGAGCACCAGAGTTTGGGCTGGGCTCCGCAAGAGGACGGTGCCATTGGGTACTGTGGCTGCGGCAGCGTTAATGGGGACGGGAATCTGGAGGCCTGAAATTGGCTGAGGGGTGAGGGGTGATAAGCCGATGTCTTTAGATGAAGTTTTATCTGTCCCTCCCTCGTTTCCCCCTCCTCCTCCTCTTCCTAAGGGACACTCTGTAAATTTTGCTAGTGGGACTTCGGGATTCCTCACAATGACAGGAGAGTCCCGCAAGGCCTGTTGGGATACGGGGACCACACGACGAGGCCCTCCATCGGGAGTGAGAGGAGAAGGAGGTGTTGGAGACACCAGCAGAGGAGGAGGGGAGACAGCAGTGGAGGACGGTGGCCTGCTGGAGGAGGGGGTGGTCACTCCTCTGGGTCGGGAGAAGGTGGGTGTGTGTGTGCGAGAATGTGAAGCTGGTGTCTGGGGGGAGAGCACCCTGAAAGAGTTGTTAAGGTGCCCCTGCTCCAGCTCTGTCTTGGGTGTGTAATCGTGGTGGTGTGAGGGGAGGGGTGGTGGAGGAGGTGCGTCGGGCTTTCGTTTGCTGGGGCTCATGGGGACTGTAAACATCAGGTTGCTGTGGAAGGAGGGCTGGATACCTGACGTTTGTCTCTCCCTTTCTCCTCCTCCAGCTGGGGTTGTTACCTTACTGCCCCCTGCCCCTCCTCCCCCCGTCCCGCTGGGCTGCCTGTGCCTCCGGTGTTGCAGGACCGGGGAGGCGGTAATCGGGGAGAAGTTGGCCGGCCTGAAGCCGAACAGCGGGGAGGGTGAGGGAGAGGGGGCCGGGGAGAAAGGCGACTGGTTCGAGATGGGAGAAAAGGAGGGGGTGCCAGAGCGGGAGCTCCCTAATGACACAAGCATGGTGGCGGCCTCACACTCATCGAAGTCAAAGCGTGACGACAGGTCATGGGGGAGGAGGGAGGGGAGGACCAAGCGGGGTCTGGAGTCTCCTCTGCTACTGGTCTCACTGCTCTCTCTTGACGTGTCGTCCCACTCAAACTCACTGCTCGCTCTCCCCCGCAGGTCAGGCGTGACTGTCCCTGAGCTGCTGCCTCCTCCTCCACCACCTCCCCCTGTTGTCTCCATCTCTTTGGACCTCATGGACAAGTGTCTTGAGCAGTATCCACGACGTTGAGACTCCTTCATACAGCCCTCCCTGGAGCACAGCCTCCTCCACTGCTTACCATTAAACTTCTTACGGATACCATTAGGGGTGCAAACCACATCGCCCTTCTTGTATTTCTGCTGAGCCAATGAGAGGGGAGTCCTGGAGCGAGAGGAGGTAGAGGAGGACCCCACCCCAGAAGTGGGAGTAGGGGTCTGCGTGGGAGTGGTCTTTGATGGAGGTAGGTTTGGAGTGGTGTTGTTCATTTCAGACCCCAGTAAGGCAGGGGAACGGGGTGGCTGAGGACTAGCGAGGGTGGAGAGGTGTGGGGGTCCCAGACCCCGCACCACAGAGAGGTTGGGTGAGGAGGGGGGGTGGCCACTGGACTTGGAGAGGATGTTTCTGTGCTGAGAGGTCCCAGCATTTGGCTTGGGACCAACAGTGAGGGACATGTTAAAATGAGAAACCTCAACATCCTCTTCAGGAGTGTCTGGCTGCTTCTGTCTCTCTCTGTCAGAGTAGTTATCTTCGCAGCCACGAACAGTGCTGCCAGCTACACTAGAAGTCACAGTGGAGGAATGATGGGGTGGTGGATGTGTGTTTTCATAAGGATGCCCTCCTGCAACCCCTTCATGTGGAAAACCATGGCCCAACCTTGCTCCCCCTCCCAGCACCCCCATCCCAATACTCAACTGGCACACTTCCCTCTCTACCTCCATCTCCTCCCGCCGCTCCCTCTCTTCCCTTTCCCTCTCCCGCTCTCTCTCCTTGGCCTTCCCACCATCCAAATGCGGGACTTCCCAGGGAGGGGTGAGCAGCCTCAGACTTTGTCGGGACACCCACACAGCCTGAGCATTAGCTTTCCTTTTCTCTTTCTCTTCCCCTGCCCCTCCATTGTCCAGAGTCTCTCTGTCTTCACTCAGGAGCACCTGGTAAGGAAATGACACACCGGGGTGGGGGTCCACCTGAGTGACAATCCCCTCTCTGTACAGCAGAGGACCCCCCTCATCTCCACCAAAGGGCACGCACACTCGTGTCCTGACAGCCACAGGTGCCATGCCAGGTGGGGGGGCATCCAAAATGAACTCCACAGTGCTCTCAGCCCCTGATGACGACGCCATCACGGTCCCACCATGGAAAGGATATTTAACAAGGTTCTCCTCTCCTTGGAGCTGGATTTCAACAGTACCTCCACTCACCCTACGCACTACCCCTGGTCTGAATGTAGGTGATAAAGGGCATGAGTCAATCCCCTTAACCCTTCTGTCCCCTGTAGCCCCAACTCCACTCTCCATGGTCCCCTTTATCTGGCGAGCAAGAACTCTCTGGTTTTTCATGCCTTTGGCCAGAGCTTCAGCTAGTCCCTCTGAAAGACTGGCCTCTTTATGGTGCGAGTTATGGAGAGGAGCTGGGTAGCGGGTGTTCTTTTGATGAAGGCTTGGTCCTGTTGCTTCCATCACATCCAGGTCAGCTGAGTGCTCACTAGCTGTATCAGTGGACGAGGAGCGCACTGAGTTAGGGGCCCCCTCTGACTCATTTCCCCCAGCTTGGGAATCTTTTTCCTGGGAGTCTGCTGTCCTGAGGGCTTTATCCTCTGTGGAAACAAAATGGTTTGCTTCTGTAGCTTTACTATCCACAGTTAGCACTGATGGCTGAATACCTGAGCAATTATTTCTTCTATTACTGCTATTGATAAAAGTATTATGGCTCCCAGCACTACTGTTAGTCATGTTGCTAATACCACTTGTAGTGTTACGGTTAATACTACTATTGATGCTAACGTGAATGCTTTTGTTAATGTTATTACCAATATTGTTACTACTCTTGAAATTATTATTGGGCGTATTCACACTATCACTGACTTTGCTGTTAGTATTGCAGTAACTGTTGTGTATGAATGCAGGGCTGGAGGTAGGAATGGTAGTCAGGGCACTTGCGTTGCTAACAAAGTGCTCATATGTGTATTTTTTCTTGGGTACACGAGCCTTAAATGTGGCTGTCTTCCTACTGGAGACTGAGCCTACGTTGGGGCTGTGATTGGTGGCCAGAAGGGGCGTGGCTGTGGAGACTGGCGTTGGGACAGAGGTAGGAAATGCTACAGTATCAGTGGACACGGCACTATTTCCATTCGTGCCCGAGATCTTCTCCTTTTCTGTCTTTTCTTCTGCTTTCTTTCCTTCCTTCTCAACTGACTCCACAGGTTTCCTCAGCTCAGTAGACTCCTCCCTCGTTGGGGTATTGCTGTTTGTGATTGGTTCTCCGTCAGAGTTGGCGGCTGTGGGCGGGGTCTGTTTGTTGATGGGAGTGTTGGGTGTATGCTGTGTGGTTTTGGCGAGCGTCTCCCTCTTGACTCTTTTGGGGTCTTTCTCTTGGAGGGGCTGAGAGCCCCCTCTCCTTCTCCCCCCTCTGCCTCTCGTTAACGGGGGAGAACGCCCTCTGTGCTTCTTTAATGGTCTCATCTCTTCTTCGCCGTTCACAAAGTGCAGATTTTGTGGCGCTCCTCTTATTCTCTTCTAAGGCACTCCGTTTTTTGTCTTCCTCTGCTTCTCCTTCTCGCCGGTCCTTCTGTCCTCTGTATTGCAGGCTGAAAAGCAAGAGGGAGATGCAGAAGACAGGTGGTCGTTTATTATCTTCATAATCAAAAATTGCTGAGAATAAAAATGACGTCATACCTGGAAGTGTGCTACACTGCACTGGCTATCACATTGGCTCAAAGTCTGACGTGTGCTCTCTCTCATTCACCCTCATGTCTGCCTGATCCACTAGTGTGCATGCAAGCGTGTCCGTGTGTGCTCGTCTATGAGTGCCAGTTTGTATACTCGAAACATAAAATCTTAATTCCAACATTTGTTATCCACCATTTTAAAACCAGACAGCAACACAAAAAACGCAAAAATATATTGCTTCATGAAAATAAAGGACGATTGCTTTTCTCATAGAAATCTGTCTCCAGACCATATCATATTTAGCTTAATACTAAATAATTAGTAAACAGTGGAAAAAATAGATGTTTATGTTTTGATAGTTTTGATGAGTTATTGATTTATTTCCCAGGTAATCCTGGTCAAGACTATGTGAAATTGAGATTTAATCTGGTTAACATTGTGCAAGTATGATATCACTTATATAGTGGGTTAGTTTATAAAATAAAGGGTCAGCAAAAACAAATAAAAAAGAAAAATATCGGGAAAGAAAGAAAGGGAAACAAACATCCAAGGTCACTCACTTCAGTTTGTCTCTTACAATACTCCTGTATCCAAACATCTGCCCTTAATGTGGCCTACATCTCTTTAATTTCAAATGCATGCAGAGACAAAAAAGCCTTTCTCTTGATCGATCACACACACGCGCACGCGCACGCGCACGCACGCACTACAGGTCGCCTGATCTCTCTCCACTGTACTCCCTCCAGCTACTTTGACATGCGACAGGATAGCTTTCTCACGCTATACATTAGAGACTGAGGATTCTGCGTGTTCAACGTCGCATCACAACAGCGACACAGCATTTATTTTGACTTCCATCGAGAGGAAAAGGTCTGGCAGTGGCCTGGGTGAGGTCACCCTACAACATGAGTGAGAGAAAGAGAAAGAGAGAGAGAGAGAGAGAAAGAGAAAGAGAGAGAGAGAGAGAGAGAGAGGTGGGAGTATGCGGCTGTTTGGCTGTTTGTTCAAATAGGCTGTTCTTGTGTAGTCATTGGGAATTTCCACAGTCATTCTAGCACTTGCTGGCCCTCTCTCACTCTTTCTCGATGTCTCAGTCTTTCCCAGTCGTCTTTTGTCATTGTCTCACTCACACACACACACATTTCTACAAAAAGACAATATAATTGGAATAATCTGCCATGGTAAGATACGCCCAAAATGAGAGAAATTAAAAGGCTGGCACAGGATCAGGCACGCTCACTGATGCAAGATTACAGGCTAAATACAGGCACACACACACTCGTACACAGACGGGTGCATATGTGCTCCCCTTGACTAAGCTCAGCAACTCACTGTGCAAATTGCCGGCATTCCTACAAATACAGACGCAAACACATAGATTCATACGGTACACATACTCACTGTTCCTGTCCGAGACATTGGAAAAGTTCGTCAAACACACATAAGGTGACCTTGTTGTAACAAACAATACATAACATAAACCAGTAACACCACCACTTCCACTTCCTGCAGTACAGAAATACATCTCTTCCTGGTCCTGAATGACTAATAAACAACCTGAGTCATTCAAACACTTGTTGCTGGCTCTCCATTTTGACCTCTACCCTCACACACATTTACTGTATAAACTTTAATTTCCATTATAACTTATCAGACCATTATTTAATTTTTTTAATTACGGACTGGCGATGCACTGTAGTGAAATATACACACATTGATCACTACCATGGTAAATTCTGCGAATACCAATATGAAAAGTGATACTGATGTTTCGTATTTCATTGCAATAGCACCACGTCTGTAGCTGCACATCTGGAGTTTCCCAACTGTACTGTAACTGTGATGCTTCCTGCAGATGCAGCTGTTTGAAAAACACTGTTCTATTGATATCTGTGCATATCTATTACCAACTCCAAAACTGTTTCCAAGAGTCTGCAACTGAAAGCAGTGTGAAAATAAATTTAAAGCAAGTATGAAGTAGTTTAATCTGTGAGAGTTTCCCTGTGCAATGACTCACATAGTGAACGCATCTTATCAATCCAAAATATCCGCCATACTTTTGATATTAGTGGTGATAAGAAAATATATTTAAAGAAATATTCCTCAGTACCAATTAGCAGACCATACTGTATATCACGCGTCATTAACAAAACAAAAATAAAGAAAAGAATATGCAGTGAAACCACGTACAGTTCATTACTCCCTTTCTAGCTAGAGTACATTTTTGTAAATTCCATGTATAAAGTGTACGTTTCAGACGAAGCAAGGGAAAGAAGACACAAAATTGGGACTGAAGGAATGTACCTCCTACCAGTACCAGGCCAAGTACTCCTTCATTAAAGTAGACGCAGAGGCCTGGACTGGGCGTGCTGGCCCCGTAGCTGCTTTACTGCACTGGAAAAGACAGGAAGGAGTCAGGGCCACTTGACTGGCTGTCTGGTTGACTGAATGACTCGGGAGGATCTGATCATAGCTTAGAAAAATGCGTTTGGTCATGCTCATGGCCTTGCAAAATGCTCTAAGCTGTGGCCGATAAGCCAGTAGCAGGCATTTGTGTGTATTCGCATTCTGTAACTTTGACGGTACTGGACTGCACAACACAGTATGTGCACAACATGTAGATAACAGGAGTTTCAGAATTAGACATCGACGACCTTCCTTTATTTCATGTGCTGGGTATTTAGTGCAAGTTTGTAAGCAGTCTGAAACTATTTATTTATCACAGAAAGCCTCAGAAGTTTTTGTAACAGTTCAATTTAAATTGAGGAAAACATTTAACTCTTCCACCATGTGTACCCATTTGTTAATCCAGCCTTTAAAAAACACAAGGTGTGTGGACAAGCAGTCATCTTATCCACAGAACTTCATTTGAAATTCCAGACAAAATACCAATGTTGTCAAAGACACCAAATGTATTATACAAAATTACCGGGATGCACCGATCTGACTTTTTCAGTCCCGATAGCGATACCTGGGCTTTGGGTATCGGCCAATACCGAGTACCGATCCGATACCAGTGTTTTAATTAATAAGCTGTATGCCTCACTGTGTGGAGGTGACAGGGATCATTCTTTTTATGTGTAAGGCAACATCAGGCTTGACTTAAACATAATTTTCCTAACTTTTTGTAAAACAAAATGTAACAAATAAATTCATAGATATAAATGTACTGAATTGTTATTTATTATTAAAATAATAAATCGTACACCAGCAACTTGGTAAAAATCTTCAAAATTAACAGGAATTATAATTCAAGTGTAAACATTTTTAATGCAGCAACAAATTGGTCAAAACTTAAACAGGAATTAAAATGTCAGTGTATAATGTATATAGTATATAAACATAGAAGTGAATTGAATAGATCGGTTCCATTGTCATCGATACCCGATCCAGCTATTTGAGTCAGTATCGGCCCGATATCCGATCCGGTATCGGTGCATTCCTCTAAATTATAGGGAAAGGTATATGAATTCATGCATGAAGCATCTATAATTTCAGTGCTGTCATACAATAAATGGCATAGGATTTTAACATTTCACATAGTCCCAGTTCTTCCCTAAAAGATCAAAAGCATAACACACACAGTGTGTGCTCCACAAACATCCCCTAAATTGAAAATAACTGCAGACCTTTAACTCCTAATGTTTGTTAGCTACAATCCAAGATGCCAAGAGCACGTCTAAATCTAAATCTCTTCTCTTGGGTTTTAGTGCATAACTTATTAGGACTAAAAATATAAAGGAAATTGTCGGAGAATCCTGATCGTCCTCTGGGCTGCAACCAGACGAAGCAGAGAGGAACTCAGTCATAATTTAGGCGATTCAAAACGTCTGCACCTTCCAGCATTAGAGCAAGTTAAGAGTGAGATATTTGCAGCTCTGGTCTAAAGCTACTGTAAATCCTGAATAGACGGTTATAATCGACAGCTATCGTCTCCATGGTGTTGGACTGGACTCTTCCTTAAACAGCAAAAAGATGCCGTTTCACCCAACACACACAAACACACACACAGGAGCACACAATGCAACCCCCCTCCACAGCATAGCAACATCAAACTTTACACACACACTAAACGCTCTCCCTGGAATTTATAGTGCAGTCATGCATACACTGTTAAAATCTCCCTTGGACCTATATATTGTCTCACACTCACACATTCATTGTGCCATATAAACACCCGTCCACACACACAGACACATATGCAGGAGCTCACACTCTGGCCGGTATAAGTTTTGCTTTTCTGTAAAGATAAACATTAAAATAAATAAAAACGACTTTTATGTTATTACATTTTGAGATTAAAAATATGCATTTTCATGCAAAGAGCACCTCGTTGGGGATTTCTTAGCAGGTTGGACGAGGGAACATGTATGTGCCAAACACACAGAACGGTCATTCATAAGGAAATCTCATCTCAATGTCAACACTACGAGAAGAAGAAGTTGTACGGTTACTGGACTATACAACCCTAATAAACCTCCACCTTGATGCCAGTTTATCCGGTCATTCGTAGAGAATTTAGCCTATACCCCGTCGCAACATGGCACAGGATGTGTGTGTGTGTGTGTGTGTGTGTGTGTGTGTGTGGAAGACGTAGGGCATTTGAGCTGCTTATAGTACACAAGGTATTTGACAGTATGCGGCTGTCTTCAGGTTGCGTCTACCTTGTTCAACGCTGCATTTGCACTATATGTCAGTGTGAGTGTATACGTAGTTACCAGGCAGGCACACTGCAGCTCATCCCTCTCCTAAAAGCATTTTATGGGTGTCTGTATGGGCGCAGGGCTGCAGTGACGGGGACGGGGATGGAGAAGGGAAGAGCGTGCGATGGTACGACAGAGGATATGTGATAGTGATGCCTACCGTGGCCCTCGTACACTCCAGCATGGCAGGGCGGCTTTGCCCTTAACTGGGTCACCGGGGAACACACACACATGAAACAGCAAAAAAAAAGAACATGCTCTCTGTTACACACACTTTGGGTTGATGCACTCATGTGTGAGTGGGATGTGATCACACATGCAACACGAGACGAGTAAAAGAAAACATTTCGTTGAAGGTATTTTAGGTGTGTGTGAGGATGCCAGTGTGTGTGACTGCGCTTGTTATGGAGAACATCCATTGTGACGTAGTATGAATACTGGCAGCTGTTTAAAGTGGGTGGCATATCTGACTGTAGATAGCGTATCAATAAAAGAGAAACATCGAGGGCCTGGAATTTGTGCATTCTGGCCCTGTTATTGATCAGGAGGCTGTAGCATAGATCAGAGGTGACTGTTTCTGTTTGGGACCAAATGGCAGAACTGCCAATGCCACATCAATGACCCCAACTGCTCTACAATATGCAAAAGATGTCTACAACCGAGACAGATGTGTCTGCCTTTAAGAAATGCAAGATATGAGGAATGCATGCCATGGTGGAAATCTGCAGGACACATGAGGACACAAAAACAAGCATTCAATTTCTGTGACAGGCAAAGACAAAATATGGCAAAAAAGTGTTGCACAGTCAGAAGATCTCAAAGGGTGAATCCACACTGATTGCAGTGCAGAAAAAAAAAAGTGTGTGATTGTCGTGCAAGGAGGGAAAAGCCGAGAAAACACCGACTGCAACCCCCTGGCTTCTTCTTTAACGCTGATATGTGCGAGTACTACGAGAGGAGCTGCACAATGTCAAAGGAGTATTATGACTCGAGGAGGCAGTCAGCCGGTCTGCTCTCTCTGCTGCTTGTATGGTGCTCGGTAACAAAACACAAAACAACCGGTTACAAGTGACAACTAGACTGGGCCTAATAACGATGTTTTGTACACGCAAATATCCACTAAAACGCCTAGTATACACACTCCTGGAGAAGCAATGGAGTCTGTAAGGTGATTTTTAAAAACTAAGGATGGTAAAAAGCCGGAATCTTTCCGTGTTTCGCTCTAGTAAGCAGCTCAGTAACGTTAGTAGTAATAGTAGTAGTGGTGGTGGTGGTTGTAGTAGTCGTAGTACGCGACGGTAGCAGACTACTAGTACACCACAACACCGTCAGACACACAAGGAAACGGGACGCTGTGTCTTGTTGTTGTCCATTTTTTCCTTCTCCGCAGGTTTATAAATTAGCGTTGCTATTAGTAACAAAAATAGGGTCGTTACTACGCTACGCGCAAAATTCGAAAGCATAACGGTCAACGGAAAAAAAAAAAAAGTACTCAACGTTTAACCGTTAATGTCATCCACGGTGTTTCCTCCGGTCCACCGTGGGACTGCGGTAAAACATTTGAGAAAGTTTTTAGGCTGTTACACCCCCCACCACCACCACTCCTCCTCTCTTCTCTCTCGGCTCTTCTTCGGGCTCGCAAGCGGTGTCGGTGTCTCTCTCCGGTTCTCCTCCGGACTGTCTTAACGGAACCAACCGTCCGACCGTTAGTTGGTTCTATAGTCTCTCCATGACAACGGTTTAAATCCATTGTCAGTTGTTAAAGTTTCAACTCACCTCAGAAACACAGCTTTTCTCTCCTCCTTCAACACGGAGAGATTTATGGTGTTATGTTGCTGAGGAGGAGGCTCTCGGTAACATCCCTCTGTCTCCGGACTTTACTTTTTCCTCTCCCCTCAAAACATGTCTACTTACCACCCTCTCGCAGAAAAACTCAAACAAGCCTATAAAAAAAAAAAACTACTTCTTTTTCCCACTACAGTCACACAAAATGGTGAATGAACCACTAACAGCTGGGGGCCGAGCCGACCAATCAGAGGACGCTGACAGTTACAGTAGCCAATCAGCGGCCGGCGCTACAGGAGCAAAGGAGGGGGCGTGACCGGGCTGTCAAAGTCCTGTTTGACAGACGGGTGGATCCAGCCAATGAGAGGGCGGTGTCCTGTCCCAAACTTTACAGTATCCAATCAGAGCTCTGGGAACCATAGGAACAGCATGGGGGCGGGCCTAGAGGCGGGATCTCATCACCTGAGAGCCAATCAAAAGGCACAAATGCCTCCTCCCCTTCTGAAGAGGAGTATGTTTACCATAATTGACAGCACAAGTGCCATCCATGAGTTATAATGCATCAATCTGCTTCTTGCACATACATAGTTGGTGCAGCAGGATATTAAAGCACCACAATGTTGTTTACTCCTCGCATCCAAACATGCATTAAGTGCATATTTTGCATTATTATTTATGCAAACAAGAGTGAAAGCATTGAGTGAAATATGTGCATTTAAAAAAAAGTTGCTGTTCACAACTCATATGTGGTGCAGCAGACGCATCAGTGCCCCCCTTTTGCAAACTCTCTCCCTCTCTCCCTTTTCTCTCAGCAACAGACGCTGACTTTCACCGCTCTCAGCCAATCACAGCACAGCATCCCGCTTGGCTCTGACGTCGGTGATCTCCACGCCCCGCCCACTCCCAGTGAAAGTGAACGAGTGACGTCACCTCACTGGCAGGCTATTGGACAGGTGTGCGACGTCTCAGGGCCAATGGGTGCAAGAAGCGGTGATGTCATCACGAGTGTTGCCACCAGCTGGACCGAGAGGGCGTGGTCTGGCGTAAACTCGACTAACCCCCATGTTTGTAACTTGCAGGCAGCAGTTTGTGGTGCTGGAGACTGAACCTGTGTGCTGACTGAAAGATGTTGCATGTTTGAGATGATGGTGCATCATGCATGGTGCATCCTGCAAGTGTGTGATATATGACATGTGTGTTAGTGAGCTTTATAACCTCTGCACAGAAGAAGAGAGAGCACACTATCTCACTAAAGATATAGTGCCATAATAGTAAACATTACATAATCTCCCTGCTCTCTCTGTGTGTGTGTGTGTGTGTGTGTGTGTGTGTGCGTGTGTGTGTGTGTGTGTAGTAGAAAAACCAGACTCATGCTGAGACAGACAAGCCATGTGGGATCTCACAGGAGCAGCGACCCCTGCAGGTGTGATCCCATGCATGCATGCATGCTGATCTCTCACTCAAAGCTCAATGTGATAGGAGAGAAGAAGAGATGTGAAGACCTAAAAACAGAAGAAAAGTTCTGATTGGCTGAAAAGGAGCTGTGTATTTTGTAAGAGTTTACCACGTATGTGTGCATGCCTGTGTTTGTGCACGTGTGTGGAGACAGAGACAGAGAGAGAGAGAGAGAGAGAGAGAGAGAGAGAGAGAGAGAGAGAGAGAGACAGAGAGAGGGGATGGAGAGACTGCATGTTGATTAAAAGTTGATGTAGAGTGACATCTAGTTGTAATTGTTCAGCACTGCAGCTTACATGTTTCAATAGTGAACAGTGTAGATCAGGGGTCAGCAACCTTTACTATCAAAAGAGCCATTTTAGGCAAAAACAACAAAAAAAAATCTGTCTGGAGCCGCAAAACATTTAATCATTGTGATGAAGGTAACACAGTTTATAGTCTAAGTATATAGTATATAAGTCTAAGGCAGTGAGGGCCAAAGTGCAAATGTACTACGGACTAATATGGCCACATTGAGGGGAAAACATCTGAGATTTCCAGAATAAAGTCATAATAGTATGAAAAAAAAGTTTTAATATTACGAGTTAAGTCATAACTTGATGAGAAAAAAAGAAAATAACACGTAAAATTACTACTTTATAATATTATGACTTTATTCTCTTAAACTTATGACTTTATTCTCATAAACATATGACTTTATTCTCATAATATTACGACTTTTTTCTCGTAAATTTATGACTTTATTCTCGAAATCTCAGATTAATTTTTTCCCCTCAATGTGGCCCTAATACTCCGTCGTACCGTCGCACCATAGACCTACAACAAAGATAAATAAAAATGAAAATGTAAACAACCCTGGTGACCCCTGGTGTAGACACTTTACTCAGGATGCCACTGAAACAAAAATATATTAAATATCCCAGGGGTCACTAGATGAAGGTAGGAAATAAGACAATATATGAACAAGTCATTATTATTATTATTATTATTATTATTTTTTAAAAACTTTTTAAAGAATATGCTCAAATCATAACATGACAAACTGCAGCCCAACAGGCAACAACAGCTGTCAGTGTGTCAGTGTGCTGACTTGACTATGAATTAAGGCCAAACTGTATGTGATTATCATAAAGTGGGCATGTCTGTAAAGGGGAGACTCGTGGGTACCCATAGAACCCATTTTCATTGACATATCTGGAGGTCAGAGGTCAAGGGACGCCTTTGAAAAAATTTGACAAAATATTGTGTACGTTTTAAGCGTTATGTAGCTTCATTATTTAGCTAGTATGGCATGGTTGGTACCAATGGATTCCTCAGGTTTTCTAGCTTCATATGATACCAATATCTTCACTCTGGCTTTAAAACTGAGCCCGCTACAACCTGAAAATCCTAAAGTTGCGTTAAAGAAATTAGCAGCGTTAAATCAAATTTGTGTTAGCGCGTTATTATCGTGTTAACTTTGACAGCCCTAGTTTATATATATATATATATTTGGTGTTTACTACATAGATCTCTATCGGCCTCTCGTCATCTATTCTGCCCTCCATATGAAAAGATCTCTCTGCAGCTCAAAACCAGTAAGATGGAAGTGCTCATACTGGGTTTCCAAAGTAAAAACCACAGCCGATACTGGATTTTTGAGGTCTATATTGATGCTGATATTTAAGAGTTTAAAAAAAAAGTATATTGGCTGATTTTTTTTCCAAATAAACACACAACATAAACATTTGTTGATAAATTTGATGAGTTTTGATTAATAAGTTTCAATTTGGCAGTGGTGGAATGTAACTAAGTACATTCACTCAAGTGCTGTACTTAAGTATTATGAGGTACTTTACTTGAGTATTTACATTTTATGTTACTCTATACTTCTACTCCGCTACATTTTTGAAAGCAAATATTGTACTCTTTACTCCGACTTCAGTAATTAGATAGCTCTAGTAACTAGTTACCGTTCATATTCAGATTATTAATAGAAAATCCAAAAAATAAATCAACTAATATATTATGATGTATTATCACATCACACATAAAGTACTTAAAGTTAGCTCCACCTTTACCAGGTGCAACAGTAAAGTGACGAACACATTAATGCATCACTAATTATCATTTAATAATATAATATATATCTTTCTGAAATGGGATATTCTGCATAGAGAGTACTTTTAGTTTTGATGCCTACTTTTACATAACTTTTACCTTGACTGCAGGACTTTTACTTGTAACAAAATATTGTTTACACTGCAGTATTGCTACTTTTACTTAAGGTCTTAATACTTCTTCCACCACTACAATTTGGTTATTAAAGAATGGTGTACTGAGTGAGGCATTTTACAGTAAAAAGATAGACTTGTCAGCGCTCCCTGGTGGACAAACTACATAATAGAGACCCTGTTTCTGAACTGCCTCAATCAAATAGTCTGCACTCGTTGTCAGACTGATACCATCTACAGTTTCTGTGATAAACTAATAGCCAGTATATAGACCCAGGCCATGTTCTTAGTCTGGGTCCAGTAAAAATATGTAAAGCGATACCTATCACCATGCAGGATGGAGGAGACGCAGTCTTACATGCTTTAGGTACAGGTTCAAACCAGCAACACACTGAATGTGATGTACAAGAGATGGTTATAAATTGCTTTGGTTGAGGGCTATTTTATATGAATGCAGGATAAATAAAGAATTGAAAATGTCTGGGAACACTTTGAAAACACATGAACTTATAAACTGTCCAAACAGCAGAACAGATTTCAACTACACAAGGATTCTGCAGCCAGACATGTGCACTACATATGTGAACGGTGCTGAACCTGGACCCCTGTTGCATTCCTGCAGGCGCCACACTGCAGAATAGAAACGTGATAATCAAGATACATAACAAGGCTCAACACCACTGCATGCACTGTATATTTATTATGGTTTGTACTTTTATCAGTGGGCAGCTTGTGATGTCCAAATATTCAAGTTTTGAGTAAAAATATGGCTGGATTGCAATTACATTTGGTACAGACATTCATGTCCCCCTCAGGATGAATTATAATTATATATTTTAATAACATTGGTGATCCCTTAACTTTTCATGGAGCGCCACCATCAGAAATTTGAATTTATATTTGATGAGGTGTAAAGCTTTTACAGCATGCATCTACACACCAAGGTGTTTTGTGTACATACAGTATGTCGGGGATTGCCCTGTAGATGTGATATTGTTAATAGAACACACCCGATCTATTGGTTGTAATTCATTACATAATTAATTCATATATTTAATTTTTCTGAATTTTGCTATTTGTAAGACTTCGATATAGGTAGGTAGGTAGGTAGGTACACTGATCAGCCATACCATTAAGACCAGTGACAGGTGGAGTGAATAACATAGATTATCTCGTTACATGGCACCTGGCAGTGGGTGGGATATATTAGGCAGCAAGTGAACATTTTGTCCTTGAAGTTGATGTGTTGGAAGCAGAAAAAATGGGCAAGCGTAAGGATGTGAGCGACATTGACAAGGGCCAAATTGTGATGGCTGGACGACTGGGTCAGAGCATCTACCAAAAGTGGTCCAAGGAAGGAAAACCGGTGAAACCGCGACAGGGTCAGACCCGAGGCTCATTGATGCACGTGGGGAGCGAAGGCTGGCCCGTGTTGTCCGATCCAATAGAAGAGCTACTGTAGCTCAAATTGCTGAAAAAGTTAATGCTGGTTCCGATAGAAAGGTGTCAGAACACACAGTGCATCGCAGTTTGTTGCGTATGGGGCTGCGTAGCTGCAGATCGTTCAGGGTGCCCATGCTGACCCGTTTCCACCGCCTACAATGGAAACGTGAGCATCAGAACTGGACCACGGAGCAATGGAAGAAGGTGGCCCGGTCTGATGAATCACGTTTTCTTTTACATCATGTGGATGGCAACGAGTTTGAGGTGTTGACTCGGTCTCCAAATTCTCCAGATCTCAATCCAATCGAGCATCTGTGATACGTGCTGGACAAACAAGTCCAATCCAACTTACAGGACTTAAAGAATCTGCTACTGACGGCTTGGTGCCAGATACCACAGCAGACCTTCAGAGGTCTAGTGGAGTCTATGCCTCGACGGGTCAGGGCTGTTTTGGTGGGTCTAATAACTATTTGCTGTTACATTGGCTCCCTTGCCCCACTATAAGGATCAATAAAGTATCATCATGTCATTTTTTCGATTGCGGTTTTTACATCTCTTTTTCTCGCATGCGGCCTCAACGACCCCCCCCACCTCGTTAGCAAGTCCCCCTCTCTGTTTCCCCCCAGCTCTGCTCTCCCCCTCTCCATGGGAGTCTGACCTCTGACCTTCACCCTTCACCCTCTCTGTGTGCGCTCATCACTGGTCTGTCAGTCAAACACCAGAGACCCTCCTCTCCTGCTGGGCTCTGCTGTCAGACCGGCCTCAGGTACAGACAGCAGCAGAGGAAAACAGAGAGAGGGGAGAAACATGGGAGAGCTTGATATAACCTGAGCTTGACAGAGTGGACAGAGGGCTAATTTGACATAAAATAAAGTTATACTTTGGCAAAAACAGTAAATTATATGGAATGAACTAGTCTAAAGCCCAGCAGTAGTCTTATCTTTATCTTCCCACTGTCCAGATTCTGCAAACTAACCCTAACTCCACACAAAACCAGAACCACATCAGGAATGTCTCTCACATCAGGGTCTCTTAAAGCAGACGCTCACAGTAGCATAACCTCTGACCTCTGACCCTCACCTTGACTGCTCTAACCCCAGGGTCAGACAATGTATGCCCCATCAAACCCTACACAAGTGATGAAAATAGAAAACTGGAAGACTAAAAGGTTTTCAAAATAAAAGCTTTGCAGTCATGGAGATGGTGCACTCCAATAAAACCATCAAAACCATCAAAACTAACAATAGATCTCAGATTCTGAAGGTTCAGTGTGGATTTCAAGTAGACTATGAAGTTATCCACCCAGTTTCACCTGGAAGCCAGTCTGTAATAGTCCCTGCAGTTATGGGTTCTTGTATTTAAAATATTCAGCAAAGCCACACAACTTTTAGATTACTTATTGTTGCTGGCTTGCATACTGCAAAATATGATCTGATGTAGTAGGACATCCTGGTAGTTTTGACATTCTGCATTTGACATACTGGCTTTGTCCAAAATTGCATGACTTACCCAATATGTGTACTATCATTCAACATACTTTTGTGTGAATAAACAGTATTATGCATCTTTTCCGACACACTGAGTAGCACTTTAACGTCTTCACTTCCTGAGAGCCTCCTTGCCGGTTGGAGATGTGTAACCATGGTAACCTGTGCCAACCTCGTGTGACCAAAACAACGATTTGTAAGAATTAAAATCTGAATTAATTTAAAATATATATTACGCCGAGCAAAGTGAAATCTTACATACTTACAGTTAAATTTAAGTGTTACTGATGTTACAGAGCTGTCCGTCAACGTCGGTTATGAACATTGTCGTCACTACTGCATTGTATTGTAGGATATTTATGCCGCCGTAGTGCCCGGTGTTGCATACCGTAATATTTCACCGGAAATAGTATGCAATTCGTGAATTATTGATTTCATACACTGTAAAAAAAATCTCACATATTGTTTTAGCATACTAAATAGCATGTTAGTATGGACTCTCAGATGCAACCACTATGTATTGGGACACACTAAATAGTATGGTAGGATGAGTATTGGAACGCAAATAACCAAATACCTGAAAAACTAATGCCATTGCCATTTCAACCAACTCCATCTGTACTTTGTGTTTAATGCAAATTAGCACTTTAGCATGCTAATATGTAAAGCTAACATGGTGAATAATAGACCAGTTTAGCATCAACATGTTTGCATTGTGCATGTTCGCATGCTGAGATTAGTATTTAGCTCCAGGCACTGCTGTACTGAAGTGCAGCCTCACTTTAATTACATAAGATTTTAATATTTAATACTTATTTTTCCTGATTTCATCATCTTATTTGCACACATTTAGGCTTCTGTGAATTATGATATCTGATTTTGCTTTTCAAAGTTTTTTTTAGGACATTTGAGCCATCAAACTTCCCCCGGCTACCTGAGGCTGAGGCTAACTACAAAGCATTTTTACATAAGCGGCCGAGAGTCTTTGAATAGATTTCTACTTTTAGTTTTTTTTCCCACTGAACTCTTTACCTTAGGCTTTTAGTTACAGAGTGTGTTATTGAAGGAGCGGAGGGACTCTTTGTGTATCACGTGTCAGCAGAGGACAAGTCTGCTCCTGTGGCTTTACAGGAGGAGACAGCTAGGAGTCATGATGTCTAATAACGTCTGATTAATGCTGCACACACATTTTAAGGATAGGAGGTTAAGGATTTTAGGGGAGATATCATGCCAGCAGCACACTGGTATTAAACCTGGAGATAAAACCTCCAAGGATTTGAGTTAAAGGATGCCATCGCAAAAGACACGTAGACAGAAATGTATAGATAATTCATAGACTTATATAC
The DNA here is from genome assembly GCF_043250625.1 of Sebastes fasciatus. Lineage (NCBI taxonomy): Eukaryota > Metazoa > Chordata > Actinopteri > Perciformes > Sebastidae > Sebastes > Sebastes fasciatus. The sequence goes on from NC_133806.1 coordinate 13,506,682, forward strand.
TGAAGCCTGAACAGCTACTGTAAATTGATGCGATTGGCTCCATGTCACAGCTAAATGGCTAGAAAAAAGCACGTCATGGCATCATTAAAGAAGGCCGGCATCCGTACAAGCAGCAGTATGGAGAACAGTAGGCCCTTGTACTCACTGCATTCTTGTTCACAGTAACTTTACACCACTCAGCTGTTCCTCAGGGTCCACGTAATGTCCCGGAGCTGAAGACAGGCCTCTCATGAACAGGCAGGCGTCCTTGGACACACAGATTCCTGCCTGTATTAAAGACAAGATGAAGAATGAGCGGTTACAAAGCTTTTCCAAACCAGGGCACCGCTTTATCCCTCTCGTCACCTCAGTGATTTTGTGTTTCGTTCTTTAACTTTTGCATTCAATTTTGCACTTGAATGCCCAGTGTTTAATCGAGTTTCATAACTGTAGCGACTACTATCAATTAAAAAGCCTCCAAGAGGTTAAAGTAGGCTCTCCTACTGTGTGACGCGTTCAAAGAAATCCATACGTCCAGATGCGTTATTATTTAAGAATTACAAACAATAACTGTACTGGATTAACTAAAGTAGATGAAGTGAACTGAAAATGTCCGGGCCTAACTCACCCTCTCTGTCTAAAAACCCACAGTTAGTGAAGTAAACAGGCTAAATAAAGTGAAACCACACCCCTGTGCCAAATACAGGAAGTGATACTAAACCAGAAGAATGTGTGCAGCCTAAACAAATAATAATAATTATAATAATAATAATAATAATAATAATAAACAACACAGGCTAAATACACACTTTGGCTCCTACAATAGCCGCATATGAGCAGTAGCCTATATAAGTATACTGTTATGTACTACTACTCAAAATCAAATGAAGTTCTTGTTATTGTAAATAATCTGTATCGATGGTATACACTATGGTTTTACTTTGAATCAGATTAAAACCAAAATGTATACTCTCACACACACACAAATCTATCAAGTTATTCTTTCATGACTGCACATTTATAAAGGTTTTTAATACAGTGATTTTAATGTCTATAGCTCATTTCTTCAGTTTAGATCTGTTTTAAAATAATAATATTTTAACCTTGAAAAAATGTACAATAAAAAATGGAAATGAACAAATCTTGTGGTCCCCTTAGCCCGTCCTTAGACACGCCACCTCACTTTGGGAACCACTGATTTAGTGAATAGAAAGCTCAATGTTTTAGACGGATGATTTGTTTATTGTTGTTTCAGATGGATGAAGTAAGAGCTGTAAGTTGGTGTTACTAGTCTCTGACTTATTGTTCATTAAGTGACAAGTGACTTAAAGGTACAGTATGTAGGATTTAGTGGCATGTAGTAGTGTGGGTGCAGATTACAACCAACTGTGACCTTGCACTCACTTCCAAAACTGTGGTAACGCCGTTCGCCTCGCTCAGAGGCCATCCATACCATAATAACACTACTTTAGGATAGGCTTGCCGCGGTAGTCGGTGTTTCCGGTGTTACACGGTGGTCGGGCATACACAATTACATTACTTGCCCACCGCCCCCACTGTCATTTTCCTTTATTTATTGAAATAAAATACATTTAGTTTATTTTCGCGTATCAGCGCCATGTTATCAATACATAGTCGGACGACGGACGGAAGTGTCTGCTCCGTATGGAGTCTCAGCTCTGAGTAGCAGGAGTCAGGTTTCACACCTACGGGACGAGAGACAGCTGACAGACAAGACGATGGCGGAGGACTTGGTGTCAAAGCGAAAAGCAAAAGCGCCTATTTGGCAATATTTCAGATTTAAACCCAACACTATAAGGGAACCATAACGTTAATGAGGCAACGGAGCGGTCACAGCCGGTGTGCGCGGCAGCAATGGGTAGAAACCTGAGGCCCGGAAAAGCTGGACCGGAGAGGCCAGACACACAGCTATCCAATGTTACAGATCAAAGTAAGCACTCTGCAGATATTGACCATCATCTTTTCTTGTATAATGTCTAGTATAATCTGTAACACCGGAAAATTTCCTCCCCGTCACATCCCTACTTTAGGAGCAATGGAACTCAGACGGTGGCTGGCGGTACCACGGTTTTGGACTCTATGGCTCATGTTATTGCAGTTTCACAAACGTGTCGGAGAACTACGTGGCCTTCAAGTATAACGTAAAAACGCGTGTTTGATTTGTTTATTCTGTGCTACTGTAGAAACATGGCTTATTCCGTGAAGAGAACGGGCTCCCTACATGTATGTAGATATGAAGGGTTCGTTCTAAGCTTACGAAAACATGATTCTTAGTTTCAGGTGATTATACACTAATGACAATATAGTTATGAATATTATATTCCATTTCTGCTAATAGATCCCCCTAATTGTTAAACACAGTTTCCTTTAATGCAGCAAAAATCAACTAATCCAAACAAAACAAGCTCTTAATTCTTGTTACATGTTATCATCTCATTGGCAACTGAGTAAAAGATTTTAAAAAGTGTCCCTGTAAACAACACTAAGATCAACTTCAAGCTGTATAATATGCAGTGCAGTATTCCAACAACAGGGGGAGACATCCAATGTCAAATGGCTGAGCAGAGGGAGCAGAAGTAAACCATTTTTGTTTTGATGGTGTAGAACAGTTCCTATTTCATGAAGTCTTATTTACACATCAGATCAGTCACTGATACTTCAGTCCGCTATGTGAGAGAGAATAACTAATATCATATTTCTTTTGGGGTCAAATAGGTGGAACAGAAAGATTGGCGGGAAGAAGAGAGAAAAAGGAAATACAAGTACCAAGAGTTTCAAACAAACCACATCAATGTGCACACACTCGTCTGCGCTCGCTATGACAAAGTGCCGTCGCTGTGAAAGAGCCTTACTCCTGTGCGGTGCAGCGTTTTCTCTGTATGGTGGAGGATGTGGTGAACTTACTAGCATGCCTCCGTATGTCACTGCACCGTAACTCTCACAGAGGATGCAACAGCCGTGTGTGTGTGTGTGTTTGCATTCACAAAGGCTTATTGCTGTGCAGCGTGTGCATGATGCATAGGTTGTGGTAATATGTGGAGCACGGAGCCGGCTCTGCGCAGGTTTCCGCGAAAGCAGGCGCTCGGAGGAAGCGAGGGGAGAGGGATGTGGCACAGGTGAGAAGAGCACAGTGGTTCCTGTGGTCTCTTTCTCTTTCTCTCTCTCCTCTGCTGTGAATGGAGCAGCTGGATGACTGGTATGTCAACAGATGGGGGCCAGGAATCTCTACACACACACATACAGTGACCCTCACCAAGGTCAAAGAAGGTAAAACCAGGTTACGTGAGTCATACGTCACACGCTGACATATTGGGAGCACAGAAGCTTCTGTGCCGGTGAATCCTTTAAAGCACGAGTTCCTGACATTTTTCACTCGTGACTCCTTAAAGTGAAGCAGTCTGCTTGTGACCCCTCCTCAAATGTGTCTCTACTTGTGAGAAGCTGAACTACAGTGATTTTCTCCTCTGAACCATGACATCGTGTCACATAAATAACTGTTAAAAGCTGGGCATACACTGTATGATTTTAGAGATGTTGTTGTGTTCTTCCAACTCCTACTGTACGAGTAGATTGTTTGCGATGTAAAGTCAAAGCTCACGATTTATGTGCTCACACTGTCTGATCCGATCATCAGCTACGACCTGAGTGCTCACACTGTGCGGTCCTGTCGACCCCTGAGGGCCGTTTTGGCTGTTGACAGTTGTCAATTTGTTTGAATGCTCAGAGGCAGGTAAGGTTGGTTTGCTAGCAGAGGTCTGTACAGGTCACATTGCTGATAAAACAGAAACATGCTGCCTTGATCATCTGTGCCATCCTGTCTGCTGAAACGTATAGAAAAAAAGGCACCGACTTTGGGGAATCGGCTCGTGGCTCTCTCTGCTTCAACTGTGCAAGAGCCTGTGGACGGCCGACCAACATTTCTGATACGTCAGAAATTCATCCGACAGCCAGTCGGGAGGAGTTAATCGGTCCTCGGTCCCCCGTGTACAAACGAGGCCTGACGAAGCTGAAATTTGGTCCGACTCTAAAATGAGTCGTGTGGCTCAAAGTTTGCCCAGAAACGGGCTAGAATCGTACAGTGTATGCCCAGCTGAAGAGGCCCGAAGAGCTAAAACTTAACAATATTTCACAAAAAAATAACCAAATATTAGAGAGAAGTTGTAAATAATAAAAAATATTGTAGCAGCAGAACAATATTTTTTCTTTCCTTTGGCTCTGTCTTATGACCCCTTGGAGGTCCCGACCACCAGGTTGGCAATCGTTGCTTTGAAAGGATAGTTTCAGATTTTGTCAAGTCTAATGCCCATAGATAGAATAAGTATTGGTCACTCCTCTCCATAAAGGCTGTGAAGTGATCTTCTGCCGGTGTGTTTATAGCACAAAATTCCCTCTTTCTGTAACTTTACATTAAAAACACTGAATTTGAAAGATACTCATAATTACTTCCAGTGTACTTTAATGCAGTTTTTCATAAACAGAGGACTCCGGGTTTTGTCCCTGATCTCTGACAGTGTGGTTACGTTAGGAAGCCTGCATGGAGAGGAGGAATGATTACACCCAACAATAACTCTTTCAATGTTCAGGCTCAGACTGTTATTATAAGTAGTTTCTTACCTTTTGCTTTGTTATTGTGTCCAAGTTCGACTCAAGGAGAAGTCTTGTTGTGAAACCTGAATGTCCTTCTGGCTCAAACAAATACAGGCGGCCATCGAATTCAAAGACCTCAGCCACATTGTCAAAACCGTCTACATATTCAGCCATGACATTGAAAATCTGTTAGCTTACGCTTTGCGACACTTTCTGTACTCCCAACACAACAAACTCTGCCCGGCTGGCACTTGCGCTTCCTCCAGGGATGTAATCCACCGTCTTCCGCCAACACGTAATCTCGCGAGATTTCAAAACGAGATTTAAGACACTATTTCAAGGAATTGTTGAAAAATGTATTTTAGTAGGCTAGTATAAAAAGACAATTTGAACCTTTAAAAATACATTAGATATGTTTTGTATAATACCGCTGAACAATGTTTCTAACTTGATTTATATTTATTAATTCCTCTGTATATGTGTGTGAATAAGTTGAGGCTGCGTTTTGTGTTGTTTCTTGTTTTGGATTGCATTATTCCTCTAACTTTAAATGCTCCATGACATTAAAAATCTATCATTCAAGGCCAGCAGCTCTTCGCTTCAGCAGCTCAGCCTCCTCTTCCATATACAATATGTGTAAGTGCGCTTAAGACGAGAGAGCTCGTACTGACGTCACGTTAAAAGGTAAATGGGTGAGCCGTGAGCATTATGTGGGTGAGTGGGCAGCAGCACTGCAGACAAAGTGCTTTTCTTTATCAGCTAAACGTATAACCTCAGAGGCCATGAGAGTGTGTGTGTGTTCATTTCATCCAGGCAACCATCAGAGATCATGAAGGCCAAGATGAAAGAGGTGCTCAAGCTTGCTCTTTTACAATTAGAAATAATGCAGTAGAGAAATGTTTCTTCTGATTTTACAATAAAAAAATGGATTGGAACACGTTTTTCACTTCTTTTAAAAAAAAATTCTTTTCACAAATGTATTTTTGTGTTTTTAGACATATATATATATATACACATATAAATATATATAGTTTATATATATAAAAATATAAATAAATGTGTGCTTTATGGTTTTTAATAACATCTTTAAATAATAATAAAATATCTTTAAGTTGAAAACAAATGTGCAAAAGATAGTACATTTAAAAAAATTGTTTGACACTTTGGGAAATACGCTCATTCACAGCTTAGCATTAAGAGTAGATACAGGGAAAGAGCTGGCCTGGATCATCAGAAATTCATCCTACCAGTAGGCCTACCCCCAAAGCTCACTAAATAACACCTTATATATATTTTGTTTCATTTGTACAAAAAATAATTCACCTTTCAGGCTGGGTTTGGACTATTTCTTGGCTGTAAGTCGTTGCCAGGCAACCAGAGGAGACTCAAGTTAGTTACCGGTTGCTGGCAAGAAATTTAACTTTTTTAAAGCTTGAAGATATTTCCTTCTAGAAAGCACAGTTGTAGGGACTGCTTATTTAATTAATGTAATTTTGAAGTTTATAAATTACCAAAAGGCTTGCTGTTGATGAGACAAAATAGTCAAGAGGGTTAATCTCTTTGTTTACACATAAAGCTCCACTGTCTGATTGAATATATGGATGTATGAAAGAAGAGCAGACATAAACAAACACAGTGATATTCATATTGGGTTTCAACCGGTTTTAATTAACCCTGATTACAGCTTAATTACAAGTTTGAAAAAAAAAAAAAAAACACGAAAGAAGTGGAGAAATTCAATGTTACATCATGGTATTAACTCTCATCTCTCCATCTGAGTGTTATGTAACTGTTCGGGGGAGACGAGGCGAAAGAAGTGAGACTGAGAGGGAGAAGATAGACCTTTACACAGTCAAACAATACACATCTTTTTTCTTCTTTTAAAATGATACAACCCCCCTCCCCTCCCCCAAAAATGAAAAAATATACAGAAGCAAAGAGAGAAAAAGGTAACATTATAAAATAAAAATTACAATACATGACAAAAAAGATAAAATCACTCCCCCCTCTGCCACTAAATAAAATCCTCCGCCGCTGCCCGTTCCTCTCAGTCCCCGATGTTATTTCTCTGTCAGCATCAAAATTAATATTACACATTTTAGTTATATTACATTTGTAAAAACTAAAGACATGAAAAAGGTCTCTGGTTTTGGGGTTTTTGAAGGTTTGAAACAGGGAATGGAGTTCGGGGGGGATTCCACATCATCCAATGTGATGTAACACAACATAAAAAGCAACAGCTAACAGAGCCATGGAATAATAATAATGCCAGGTGGAGAGGTAAATAACCCAATGAGAACAATAATAACAACAATAATCAATAGCAAATATTGACGTCAGAAAAATAAACTGAGAATTCTTTTTGATAGAGAAATGTAATCTTTGTGCTGTTTTTGTCTACCGTTCTTTGACTGTAGAGGCCTGAAACAGGATGTGAGAGCCACCGTTACAATCAATCATTTTTACCCTGCAATATCATGACTGAGTCAGATCACGCCGCCGTGTGCAGGAAGTCAGACAACGCCTGAAACAGAGAGGAAAAATGAAACAGAAAGAAGAGAGAGCGAGAGAGAGAGAGAGAGAGAGAGAGAGAGCGAGAGAGAGAGAGAGAGAGAGAGCGTGAGTCAGAGAGAGAGAGAGAGAGAGAGAGAGAGAGAGAGAGAGAGAGAGAGAGAGAGAGAGAGAGAGAGAGAGAGTGTGCAGAGCAGGTAAGACTGATGCCTCATCTGTTGCTGAGATATGAAAAGTAGTAATAAGGCAGCTGTCAGTTCAAATACAGACACAGGACTTGGTGGGGGTAAGGGTGAGGGTGTGTGTGTGTGTGTGTGTGTGTGTGTGTGTGTGTGTGTGTGTTGTGACGTGCTCCAGTCCAGACCACAGGGGTCTGATGAGGAAATTCAATCAGCTCAGCTACACAGACCGCCTGGAGGCCATCTATCTCACAGTTCGCTGCTATGGATCCGTCTTGTCGCTGGTCAGGCGGGGACAGGCCGCTGGTCGCCTGGATGTGCTGGCTTCGGAGACGAAAAGCTCCGGGATGTTAAAAACATAATGTGTATGTGTGAATGTGCATAGATTGAGGAGAGGGCCTTTCAGGACAGGGCCTCACATGTCCCGACTTTTCCAGACTATCTTACAATAATGATTAACCCCTTCACCCCCCTCCTCTCTCTCTCTCGCCCCAATCCAGAGCTGCTGTGAACTTTGGAGCATTATTCTAACTGGCCTAAGAGAAAAGACAGGGTTACTACTTTATAACCCGGCTCACTCCGAGCGCGCACACACACACACACACACACACACACACACACCCTGGAGAGGTGGCCTGGGGCCAGGACAGCTCGGGCCGGGGGGAACCCCACTGAGCTGAGCGAGACTGTACAGACAGGAAAGAGCAGAGTGCTGAAAGGGCAAGCTACTGCAAACGAAGTGAACAGCAGAGTGAACCACACATCTGAATCATTAGCAGTCTGTTTGAGTCCTGTTTTTCTTCTTCTTCTTCTTGCTGGTCTTGTTCTGGTAGACTGGCCTGTGTTGTTTTTCCTCTGGCTTGTTTGTCTATGAAACGAAATGTACAAGAAAAAACCCGGACCCCCACCCACACCCTCCACACCGTGTTACCTATCGAGCGGCATGACCGCTCAAAATAATCCACTTACAAAAAAATCCTGAATCAATCATATCATTAAAATCGTTCTTTTTAAAATCTCACTTTCTTAATAATTTCATTTAGAATATATATAAAGATATAGTCTGTATGTGTGTTATCAGAGCTCAGTTTGCACTTTTGTACATGCTATAAAAACAAGGCATAGAGAGGCAGTGTGTGTGTGTGTGTGTGTGTGTGTGTGTGTGTGTGTGTCTGTGAGGTCTAAGACGTTCCGTGCTCTCTCAGGCTCTCACACTCATGTAGTTAACAGGCCTCACACACTCTCAGGACCCGCCGATGACGCCACTACAGAGCTGGAGGTCCAGACAGAGAGACAGGGAGCGTGTTTAAGAGCTAAAGGCAGTGTCGTGCATGTGTGTGCATGTGTGTGTGTGTGTGTGTGTTTATGCTGGTTTAGTTTAACACTATCTATGATTGTTAGAGGAGCTTTAGCTGGTGAACTAGGAGTCTGTGCTGCTGGGACTTAGAGGAGGAACTATTTTCAGTGTACAAGCCATGTTAGGTGAGGTGAGAAGGCTAGTTACTGGAACCCCTCGAACGCTTCCTCCCCCCCACTCGTGGTCCCCCCCTCAGCAGTCCTTTCTCTACGCAGAAGTACTTCTTCATTCTTCTCTTTTCCTCTCCTCACACCTCCCTGGGGTTGAAATTATTTCTGTGAGTGGAGTCATGATCTTTCCACAGGTGGTCCGCAAGAGAAAGAGGAGCGGGACAGAACGAGAGAGACAGAAGGAAGGTTATACAAAAGTCAAAAGCTCTGAGCTGTAAATGTGAGTGTGAGTTGAATCTGGCGTCGCAGTGGACATTGTTAAGTGTCCATAAGCAATGCTTCCACTTTGAGTCCCCGTTCACTGTTTTTTGCTTCTGTGTGTGTGTGTGCAGGAATCCGATAAACATACAGCAATAGGCTTCCCTGAGTGGAGTGGGCCAGGTTTAAGAGTCGGTCAGACAACACCCAACAGCCCCACTATTCAGTCTTGGGAGACACACTTTCCTTTCCCCCCTCATTATCTGCCAAACTTTACAAGGGCTGCATGAGTTAAAGATTGATTGCTCGTAGCAGTCCTCTCCCCTCTTTGCTCTCTTCCACGTCACTCCAGGGCTGTGGGTTTTTAGATACAGGCACTTATCAAAGTCCCGTCATCTTATAGGAAAAGTAGCATAGGGGAGAGTATGCACGTCCTCATCCTAGGTGTGTTGCTGGGCTTTGAGGGAGTGTGTGTCCCCTGAGAAACAGTGCTGCTGATCCTATTGATGGGGCCTAGAAGAAGGCGGGAGCTGTGCTACTAGGGCAGGGCATCTGGAGCTTCACTGGCCAGGTGGGAGGTGAACTTCATGAGGAAGCCTCCCTCTGATATCAGCACAGTCAGTGTGCCTGGGATGGCTGAGTCTGAGTGAGTCCCACCTCCCAAAGGATGTGTCCCAGAAGAGCCCTGATCCAGACAGAGGATTGGTTTGGGGGGGTGGGGTGGGGGGGTGGGGGGGGTCTGACAGAACAAGAGTCAGGCTTGTCTTTGAGGTGTTGGTTTTCTATGCGTGTATGTCGGACTGTGCTCTCAGTTCACTGGAGGTTTCAGGAATCTAGTTTGTCAGTGTGGGAGAGGGATTACAGAGGAACCATTTACATACTCCTGTGCCGCCTCCAGTGCTACCGGAGCAGTAGTGTTTGGGCTGTGTCTCTCATCAGCAGTCCTTGTTCTCCAGAGACAGCTGTGCAGTGGCACGATGCAGCTCGGCGCTCACCCTCCGCTGTGAGACCAGCGGCGTGGCTAAAGAGCCCTCGCACGCCAACGGGGGAGGACTGTCCCCTTCTCCGCTGCCTGTCCCGTCCTCCTCCGTCTCCATCTCCATCCGTCCATTGCTTTGCCTCTCTCTTTCCCTCTCCTCCTCTGGCCGTACTTTCTTGTCGTCCGACTCCTCCTGCGAGGCCTCCATGCGCTGGTCTTCGCTCCAGCGCCTCTTGAAGCGCAGCTTGAGGGGGATGCACTTCGTCTGGGTATTTCCAGCCGAGCCCGTCTGAGGCGGGGGCGTGTTACTGTCCACTGGTTCTGTGGGTTCGCTCTTGAGGGTTGGCAGCAGGCGATGCACGTTGGAGTGCGTGTGCTGCGAGGTGAAGAAGGGCATCAGGCCGGGTGGAGGCGGAGCAGGGGCTTTGAAGACATCCTCGTCCAGGTCCTCGTCAGGATGGGGTTGATGTTGGCGCGCGGCTGTGCCGTTAGCAAGGTGGTGGTGGTGGTGATGGTGGTGGTGGTCAGGGGCTCTGGAGTGGTGAGGGGAGAAGAGTTCAAACTCCTCATCTCTCTCATCTGGGTCCTCATCACTGATGTCAGTCACCTCCACCTCTTCCTCTGACTCGATATCAGAGATGGGCTCCACCTGGACAGACACAAAAATCCGGAACAGAGACAAAGTTGAACACCGCAGGAAAAAAGAAAATGGAGAAACTCACTGACAATTAATTAGTATAACATTGTAGTCCGGCAATGTTTTAAGAAAAAACACTGAAGCCAATTTTAACAATATAAATTATTCAAAATGTAGCTTTAATAATAACAAGTTTGCTTTAAGACAATATTGTGGATTAAATATACATGTGTCTTTGAGAGTGCTGCGTAGATCGTAAGGGGGGGTATTTGTGTCTCACCTTTATCTTGGGAAGTCCGGCGCTGTTTAGGGACTGTGTTGAGGAAGAGGCAGAGATGAGGCCTGAGCCGCTGGCTGAGCTCAGGTCACTGCCGAACGACAGCGAGGAGCCCAGGCCGGAGGACGACATGGACCCAGATCCTGAGGACAGTGAGCTCTGCCTGGGTTTACTCTGGCTCTGACCGTCCCTGTGCTTCCTACCCAGCGGTGGCGGCTGCAGCTTGAACTTGAAGGGAGACATGTGTGTAGGCTCCTCGCCCAGGTGGAGTGGGTGATGCATGGGATGAGAATGGGTGTGAGGGTGGGCAGTATGAGGTGGATGCGGGTGGTGGTGGGCAGAGTGAGCCAGAGGGGGATGATGGTGTCGTTCTCCTCCCCTCTCTCCTCCCCCTGCCGTCGCTGCTCTCTCTGCTCTCTCTGCTCTCTCGGCCGCTCCTCTATCTCCGGTCAGACCGGACTTGTCTGCGGCAGGCCGGTGGGGCTGAGGGTAGATGATGTGTGGGTACTGGAGGAAAGCTCTGGGGCTGAGGCCGTAGTTGTACACCGACTGGGTGTGGGCCTGCAGGTAGCGCTTCATGTCGTCTGGGTTGAAGGAAAAGTGGGAGCCTAACATGGGTGACAGGGTGGGTGAGGGGGTGTAGGGGAGGTGAGATGTCGGGGTCATGGAGAGCGCTGGGGACAGAGGAGGGGCTAGGAGGCCGGCTCCTCCCGGCCCCGGCAGAGGGGACACAGGGAAGGGCGACAGGGAATCTGGGTGGATCCGGTGCCCTGCGTGGCCACGGGAGGCTGGGTGCCCAGCAGGGTTGCCTGGTCCTCCGTACATGCGGAACAGGGTTTCATGAGACAGACGGGGATGGATCATACTCCGGTAACCTACTCCTACTCCTACTCCACCACCAGGTCCTCCTCCTCCTCCACTCACACCCCTCTCCCCCCTCTCCTCCCCCGCTCCTGTGTTTCCATCCTCGATCTCAGAATTGACCGAGGTGCCGTCGCTGCAGTCGCTGACGGAGCCTCGTGCCATTCGTCGGGCCACCGAGCTGAACATGCCGCCGGGGCTGCGCAGGTCCTCGTTCGGGGAGAGGACTTCGGAGGGCGTTGAGGGAGGAAAGCGGAAGTGAGTTCCTGCACCGGTGGGGACAGGAGGGGCGCTCTGAGGAACGGTGCTTCCTGGAGACGTCAAGAAAGGGAGGGAAAAAGAGGGGGGGAATACTGAGAAATAATATACAATGTTCTGCTGTGTAATCCCATGTAATCATGCTATGCTATTGCGGGATTAGGAGATATCTGAACATGCACAGGCATGCATGCAAACACACAGCGATAGACTGGTGAGGCTTACCGGAGGAGCCCATGTCGATAAAGGGGTAGTTGACCAAAACCAGTTTATTGAAGTTGAACTTATAGGTGAACCTCTTGCCTTTGGTCTTATGGAGGATCCTCTTGTTGTAGTAGTATCTGAAATAGAAAGCGAAACAGACATAAATAAAATAGTAAGAACTGTGCTCACACAAGCCTAATGCATGCAAAGACAAATATAAAGACACGTATCAGGGTGACTGGCCTACTAACAACGCTGAAACATTTAATTTAACCACATTTTAAAATATAATTCTGAAGTCATCGAGACTATGACAGATACGTCTGCACAGTCAAACACACACTTTAATAAGCACAAGTCTTTCATGTCGTCCCCCCCTCCCTTCTAATGATAGATATTACAGAGTGTTGTATGACATTTGCACAAAGCAGACCCAGTAAAGGTAAGGGGGCAGAGGAGGGGGGCTAAAGGAGAGAAAACAGATGAGAAGCGGTAGATGGACGGAGCTGAAGAGCAGCAGTGATGTTGTGTGGAGCAAACAGTTAAGAGACCAGAGGTCAATGTATGATGCCAAATGTGGATTGGAAATGAGTTGTAAGGCCACAAGGATGTAAGACTGACCCGAATGCTTCGCAGCTTCGACCGCTGCCATGGTAATCCACCTCCAAATCAGTATATGAATGCTTCTGGGTTTTTATATATATATATATATATATATATATAAACATATATATAATTATGTTATAATAATGTATAAATCCCCAAATAGCTCATGAAATAAGGAATGATCCCACAATTCATATTCAATATTAACAAGGCAAAAGTGAGCATGGCTCACATAACCCTGCTCATTGCTTGAAAGGTTTTGCCCTTTTGGAACTAATGCCAAAAGGCACAACTACACCACAATGTCAACCATCATACCAAATTTGAAGTTCCTAAGTTAAACAGTTTCCGAGTTCTGCTCCGGAAACAGAAGTGTGACACGTGAACGGACGGACGGATGGCGCTATATACCCCGACTATTGTATTTGGGACAGCCCTACAAGGTTGTGTGAGCAGATGCGTTTATGTTCGGCAGATGTGTGTGACTCATGTTACTTTGTGTGTGCGGTATCTTCACTAATCTATACCTGTCGAAAAGAAGGCCAGGAAGAGTCAGGAAAAAGTGTATTTTATGTTCAGATGTCTGTTGTATCACATACAACAACACTTTCTGTCATTCATGTTGCTAGATGGACCCATCTCTTTATGTAACAGCAAAGCAAAGCAAAGCCACCAATAATTCACCTCATCTTTATCTGTTTATGTAATGGCCATTCTCTCTGGGTTTTTTTTCAAGCTTTCTCTCTCTCTCGTGGCTCCTGCCTACTGTGCAAGGCTCCATTTTTATTAACCTTTGTCCAGCTACAGCTCTTTATGTAACATCTCTCTGCTTTCTTCCCCAGATCCACATCCACTTTATGTAACCTCTAGATCCCTGGCTGCCAACCCTCACACACCGAGAGGAGACAGAGCGAAGGAAAGAGAAAAGAGATAAAGAGCAAGAGAGGAACAAAGACGGCGTGTTTGTCCGTGAGGGAGATAACAAGCTTGTGCGGCATGCTCACCAAAACAACCACCTATCCTTTCAAACACTACCCCTGGCTATCGAACACAAGATTTAACCAGACGGCACATTTGCTCATCATGTCTGCATACCTGCCTGCTTTTATGCTTTCCCTTCCTCCAGTATGTGTCTGCTGGCACAAGTTAAGTGAAGTGTGCTGACAAAGATAGGGGCTTCAGGGTATGTAGGTAATGCAGAGTTAATCAGAGCCCATTGACTATCATTATGCTGAATGGTAGTTATCCAGACGGCAGTGTGTGTGTGTGAGTGTCTGTCTGTTTGGTGGTGGGGAGGTGTCGCCCTTCACCCCCTCTTATTATGCTTATTACATAGACTGGTTGGGCCGATTTTGCTCTGGGAACAGACTGTTGCTCTTTTCAACCCTCCTCCTCTTCTCCCTTTATCCCACTGATACCTCTCTCTCTCTCTCTCGCTCATCAATCCACCTCCCCCTCTTTATCCCAACTCTCTCCCTGCGCTCTCCCCTCGTCCCCTGGGGCGATGGGAGAGGGTGAGCGAGAGACAGAGAGAGACAGGACAGGCCTGCACTGTTGAAAACATTGTTTACGCCAGGCACAAAGCAGCATGTAATTTCTGCTCTAGGGGAGACACTCACAAGGGCCGGGAAGGAGGGGAGAGGAGCAGTCGGGGGAGCGAGGGGACGGACGGAGACGGGCAGGAAGTCGAGCAGAATTAAAACCACAACGGGACTGTGATCGAATTAGCTGATGATAGAAAAGGCAACAAACTGGGCTAGGGCCAACATATGGGTCTAATAGAAACAAACAAAATCCAAAGTACCTGAAAATTATTTATTTTGTGTATCACAAAGCGTCATTGCAACCCCTAATTGGAGCAATATTTCATGACACCTATATTAACTGCTAACTCATTTCTGAGTGTTGCAGGAACACTCAGAAATGAGTTAGCATTTTAGCACTTTTGGTTCTCTCGTCTGAAAGTCAAGGTTTTGTTTTTTTTAAAGGGTTTTTAGTTAGATAACTGAAATAAGGTCTGTGGTTAACAAAAGCTTAAGAGATTTTAACGATTTGTTCTATGAATTAATATACATTAGTAAATACCCCACTCTTGAATTTTGAAGCTTTTACATGTCTCAAAAAAGGCAGTTGTAAACAAGTGACTAAATGAGACTACAAAACGCCATCACGCCGACTCATCCGCCTTTACAGCCTCGTTGTGTATACTCGCGCTCATGCGACGTTTGTGTAGTTAGTTTATAGCCTAACATTAGTTTTTTACTTCTGGAGATTGCATTCACGCTTCAAAAATCATAAAAGTGGTGCTCATTTGTGAAGATTATTTTTCTTAACAAAACCTATAAGTATCAAACTTCTGTTTGCTTATTTTTCTGCAATAATCTAAAGGAAAAATCCCAGTGGCTTTTATCAAGGGAACCATTTTGATGCTAACTTCCTGGTTGGCCAGGACAGTGTAATGGTGAAGACCCACAAATTGCCTGGGGCACTTTTCGCTCGGCGCTAGTGAGGCGCAAGCTAGTTAGTAAACACTGTAAATAAGCAACCTGCAAAGTTTTCCTACAATTTAGCTGACTTTGTGCAAAGCAGCACGTTGTTTTTGTTTCTATCTGTAATCTTGGAAGCAGGGGACATAGAAAAGAAGGGTCCAAGAGACTAAAATAAAGATCTTCTCCTCAACAGACGGTTATCCACAGCAGGTAAAGGCTAAACTTCCTGTCCCACCAGTGCATCACTTTCTTGACAATCACCGCAGAGCCTCCAGGCAGATTTCTGCTTCGTTTGCATAAAGTTAAACTTTCGACCTCTCGACTTTTTTCATGTTTTTTTCATTCAACAGCACCACACACTAAAATGTCAATAAAGTTCAACCAACCCGTCTCTAAAACTTAAACTGAACATTATAATCTTAATGACAGTAACCTTTATTGTGAACTGTAGTACTAGACTGCATTCATTTTAGATAGGTGGACCTGAGTGTATAATTGGCATAAATATGGATGCATCCCAAAGGCCAATAATATCACTGTGCTGACACATCTGTCTGACCCTGGCTCATGGCAGTTGGATAGTAGGGAGTGGAGCCAATAAAATCTTGTGTGCGCTTGGCTGCACACACACATGCAGCTAATACAAAGAACGCCGAGATGCATAGTTGGAAGCAGACAACAACTTTGCGTAATCCTAGACGCGGCAACTGAAGCTGTGTTTAGAGCACATGGTCACCCGGCCTTTCTTCATGCCCCCTCCTCCTCCTGCGCCGTCATACAGGCAGACAGTCTTTGAAGAGCATTTGAACTCACTTCAAAAGAGAAGAAAGAGATTCTTTGAGTGCCTGTGTTTAGCTGCCCACCGCACACTCGCCTTACACATACACACACCTCTCCCATATCCTGACTCTATAACTGCCATCTCATTCAGGCAAACACACGAGTGCATGTGTGCCCCCACACACACACACCCCAAGAACGTATCATCCAGGAGATGCAGCTTTATCCCGCTCCCTGTTTAACCAAAAGAGTAGATTGAACAATCAATGCAAGTATGGATTTAGGCAAAGCCTTCAGGGGAACAGAGGGGAGGCTTTCTATCAGCTCAGTTGTTACCGTGTGTGATTCTAGGCCAGGGATTAAGGCTGCGATTACACAGACCTGCTGTGGTCCAAAACATAATGTTCAAAGCAGAGAGAGGGAGAGAGAGACACACACACACACACACACACACACACACACACAAACACACAGACACACACCGGAGTGCAGGAACTCAATGGCAATGAATAAACACAGACATTTCAAAACAGCACTTTAACCAGGTTTAAACAATTTAAACACTCGATAGTATTAACTAGGATTGTCAATCGGTTAAAATATTTAATCGCGATTAATCTTATGATTGTCCATGATTAATTGAAAATTAATCACACATTTGTTATCTGTTCAAAATCTCAAAAAATCAAAAAAAAAGGGAGATTTGTCAAGTATTCAATACTCTTATCAACATGGAAGTGGGTAAATATGCTTGCTTTAAGCAAATGTATGTATATATTTATTATTGGAAATCAATTAACAACACAAAATGATGACAAATATTGTCGAGAAACCCTCACAGGCACTGCATTTAGCATTAAAAATATGTTCAAATCACAACATGGCAAACTGAAGCCCAACAGGCAACAACAGCTGTCAGTGTGTCAGTGTGCTGACTTGACTATGACTTGCCCCAAACTGCATGTGATTATCATAGAGTAGGCATGTCTGTAAAGGGGAGACTCGTGGGTACCCATAGAACCCATTTTCATTCACATATCTTGAGGTCAGAGATCAAGGGAGCCCTTTGAAAATGGCCATGCCAGTTTTTCTACGCCAAGATTTAGCGTAACTTCGTAGCGTTATATAGCCTCCTTCACAACAAGCTGGTATGATATGGTTGGCATCATGTATTCCTCAGGTTTTCTAGTTTCAGTATCTTCACTCTAGCTTTAAAACTGAGCTCACTCCAACCTCCGAAAGATTGATTGCGTTAATGCGTTAAAGAAATTAGTGGGGTTAAATCGGTTTTGTGTTAACGCGTTATCATTGTGTTAACTTTGACAGCCCTAGTATTAACTACTGTGTTATTTGATATTCTTTTTTTTATACTGGTGTCAATACAATACAATACATGAGTTTTTTATTTCTTACTTTGTATAATATAAACAGCTTTTCCTAAACCCTTCCATTTGCCCATTTAACAAAAAAGCCAAATTTCTGTCACACAGCAGAAAAGTTATACTGTATGACTCAAAAGGAGTTAATTATTTACAGCATATTACAACCTCAGTTGCTTATAGCTATGCCCATCGGTTCTATTCTAACATTGTATTTCGTCAAGTAATTGCTAAGATCCCAAAATACAGCAATGATGCTAAAAAAAAAGTCAGAGCGGTCAGACTATGATTCAAATAAGTTTGGCTAACCTGGAGGTTTGCTTAGAACCTAAACAATTGTCTGACCAGCCTCTCATGTTTGTTGCCCAATTGGACTCAAGGTCCAAAGCAGGAAATATCAGGACCTGCCAAAGCATTGGGTGCAGACATATTTCAGTCAGTACTCAAAAAGTTTTGAGGTTAGCAGTTGTGGTAAAGATGGAAAACATGGTTGGGACTAAATGTGTTCTCTCTGTACATTCAGTTCAGACACTGAGGTACAGTAAGACTAAAGGACAAAAGACCTGTCCGCTATGGCCAACTGTTTGTATCACCCTATAATATGATATCTGTATAAGCTCAACAATCTATATCAGTATCCCTCTATACACACACACACACACACACACACACACACAAACACATACACACAAACACTAACGTCAACGCTAAAAATGAAGTGAACCAACCCGCTTGTGTGTGTGTGCGTGGACAAGCTGTGCCTTGCCCATTGTTGGGCTGTAAATAGGCGCTGACTGTGACAGGAAGTTGGGATTACAATACTCCCCATGAGCCCCGTGTTTATTTTCTGCCTCTTTCGTCAGCATTGGCCGTTACACACACACATCCCGGCCAGATCCTTCTCTACACACACGCACACACCAGCTGCTCACACTCAGGTGTGTGTGCACAAGTTGCACACGTGAGAGTGCTTTGTGTGGTTTGACGTGTTTACGGTCTCAAAAAGGAAATGTGTTTGTCCAGGGATGTGTGTGTATGTACATGTGTGAGTGTTTGTCTGTGAGGAGGGGGATCAGGTCAGGGTACTAGTAGGACGGTCACATGCTCTGTGGGTGCGAATATGTACTCGAACACACACTCTGGTGTGTGTGTGTTCCGCCCTCATAGAAAATAAAGGGCTCATTCAGTCAGGGACAATGACATACACACACTGCTCATGTACGCTGAACACATACATGCTGCACATAGAGACAATGGAAAGACAATGCATGCAAGCATACGTTGAACACAAAGTCATACAGTGGTACTATCCCCGGGTGCTCCCTCTGCACTTTCTCTCTGGCCCTGGGTGTTTCCACACAATGCGCTGATGTAGAGAGAGGCCTTCTGACCTATAAACTGGCCCAGCCAAATAGGTGAGTAACACTGTATGCATATGCAGCAGTATTTCCTGCAGGATGTTTTGTAGATGTGGTCACTGGGGTTACTGTTAAATGCACATCAAACACCAGGGAATGAAATTAGCACCTGTTACCTGCCAAATACAGGGTAAATGTTGACTGTGGCAGGTTCAGAATTCAGGTCACCTGCCACCATGGCAGAGAGGTTTCTCGTGTGTTAATAAATATTATTTTTAAAAGCAATTCTTAAGTTAAGAATCAGCAGGGATTAATCATATGATATATTCCATATTTCTAAAGTCAGGTACCAATGACTCAGTATTTACAATTTTACAGCGTTCTACATAGATTTCAGTGGCAGACAAAAACATTGAGTGGCTGCGACAGTGGAAGGTGAGGAAAAAAAACTTAATTTCAGACCCTGCCAAACACGTATAATATGTGCGTGTAAGTCACACGTCAATTGAAAAAAATCAAACCAATCTATCTCTTTGATAGATCTGAAACTTTTGTATTTTGCAATGCAGCGTTTTTTTTTAATGCAGCTGTTTTTGAATTTCGGATGCCATTAAAAACAAACCAACCAATAAACTAATGACTTTTGCTCGCAGGATCAATAGATTTTCTCGGATGTCAATGTCATAATTCTGTTTATGGAGCCGATTGCTGCTACACCGCCCGTGACAGGTGCATGCCAGCCGGCAAGTTGCCCTTTGTGTGTGTGAGGGAGAGAGAAGGTGGGCTATTTCACACAATGTTTCTGTAAGTTATTGGTAATAATAATTACAATGTCAACGTTATGAATGAAGCTTCGATGCTTCAAACTATCCGGTACAGCCTTACTATTATTAGCCTATTATTGTTGCCAGCAATAGAAGCATATGAATGCATTAAAGGATATGTATCACATAATTGTAAACACATAAGCAACATATGATCCAGTCCAGTCATGAATGATCAAAACCAGTGCAATAAGCTTAGCATTTACACTAGTTACAATAACATTCATCATAGGAAATGTGACCACATTGTAACTTTTCTATACAGACCAGCATACTTGGAATAATAACAAGGCCGTCTCCAGTGCATAGAGTTCAGTGTGGGTTTATTTCAGTAAAAATAACTTACGCATCGATGATGTGTGACTGTGTGATTGTGCTAAACTGTAATTTTCAGTGGAATGCATGTAACGCAAATATTCTGGTCGGGCTTGCTGTGTAAGGTTTGAACGTAAAAAATCAGCAACGAATATTTAGCATTTTTGTTTCTTTTTTTCCGCTTTCGTCCCTCGTGTGAAAAGCGCTTTAAAATGCCTCTCAGGGCTTTCCTTGGAAGACTGGAACAGTGGCTTTACACCATCATGCAACAGGGTATTATTAGATGCATGTTTTCATGTTGTTTTAGCAGTTTTAGTCTACAATGAATGGTAAAATGTTCTAAATGTACAGCATCACCATACCCAGGAACCTCGTGGAACCATCATTCTATTTAAGTGTTTTTCTGTGGTGGCAGTTTTCCAGCTGTGGCGGCCCATCACAGTTAAATGAATGTTGGACATGAAGCAAACACTACAAACATGCATTTGGCAAGAGTATGTGTACAATGGTGCATTTGTGTATGTGAATGTGCACATGTGCTGTGTTGTTAATCTTTGCCAGCTGTGTGTGGCAGTCCCCCTGACCTCTGACCTCTGTGTTGGAGCCAATGTGGGCTGCTGCCGACTGGAGGACAGGGGGGGCCTGGAGGTCTCTAGAAGCTGGGACCTCTTAGCATGATTACACTCATTAAGCCAGCACTCTGCAACGACTGATTGGCAACAGGCTTCATTTGCCCTACTCTCTTTGTGGATTGGAGCAGGTCTCATTTATGAGAGAGAGAGAGTGAGACGGTAGTGCAGGGAATCAGGAACAGGGGTGACGGCTTGGGCTTCTTATTAGTGGGCAGCTGATGGTTAAAGATTGTGTCCTTCCTTTCATTCATTCATTACTTGCACCAAACATGTCAGATTGCCCTGAATATCCAAGCACAAGGTGAGTACGAGTTAAAAAGAGCTGAATGGAGAGGCAAAGTCACTTAATAATGGTGATAATATCGTATCGGCCTCTGGTGATTTCCACCCCTACAGAACACCAAACTCATTCATTACTAAAAAAAAACAAAAAAAAAACAAGACTATGAAATGATAGTCTAACCTCTTTCAACATCAAGCATGTCCACATGCACACATACGTGCACACGCTTGCACATAAACACACACACACACACACACACAGTGGGAGTATAATCCTCTCAACAGGAGTGGGAATTTCACAGCGGCCGTGGGAGCAGCAGACCAAGATGACGCATGGACTGAGGCTGTGTCCCCTCAACGGAAAGCCAACACATACGCACATGTACACACACACATATACACACACACACAATGCAGCAGTGCTGATTAAGGGAATTTCCACCATGTGCATGGCAGACTGGAAAGAATAAGATCACAGAGGTAAAAATAATAATTACAAAGGCTAAGTGATAAAAAGAACACTTCAAAACAGGCGTGCCTTTTCAAGTGTGTGAGCATGTGTGTGTGTGCTAATTGCCACATGCCGACTGTGGTCTCCATTATTAGCAGACTCCAGGTTTTCTCCATATGAAGGGCACGGGGTGGCCTGCTCTCCAACAGTTTGCTCCATATGGGGACCGTTACCGTGCACACGTGTGTTTGCGTGCCTCCTTTATAACTTCATTAATCTTTAGTGTCATTAATCCTCTTGCCACATTACTATTGATGTGCGTCTTGCAAGGCTTCATTTCCAGTGTCTCTTGCTGTGAAGGACTGACGACTGCTCTGGTGTCAAATAAGGTGAATACATGGATGTAGGTGTGTGTGCATGTGTGTCTTTTATGTTTCGTTGACTGTTCTTCCCGCTCTAAGCCTGAAGTGCTCAATTTACAGGCACAAAGGGAGACGACCTGGCCGTAGGAGGGTGCATGAGGACACAAGAGTGCCAGAGGGGGAACTCCTGTGCAAAAAACTTTCTGATAATCAGCCTCTAAGGCCGGTCCATCAGAGGGCACTAAGACCCGCTATATATATATACGCACTTCCTGCAGCCTAAGCTCCAAATCTGTTACAGCTCTAGAGGATGGACATGCTATAAATACACAGCTTGACCACAAGTATCCTCGTCCATATTGTTTTTCTCTCTAATTCAGGAATGCGTTTGTGTGTGTATCACATGCACACATTAGTAGTCCATGTTAATTCCCTCTGTCCCCATAAGATCCCATCTGTAACAGACATTATCTTAATCTCACCAGTGTTGAGCGACCACAAAGCTGAGATGCTCTTCTTACTACAACTGGCATCAGCTGAGAAGAGTCCCCCAGGGATATGTGATGTCTGTAATACTGACCTCTAATGTGCTGAGAGGTCATTGTGTTAAAGTATAGATCACAAGACTGATTAGAGGCATCTTCTTTCTATACTCAAACAATATTGTGACTTAATGTCTCATTGTGAACGCCAAAAGCACAAACAGAATCAGAAGCATCTGTTGTGTAGCTCAGATCTTATCCATTTTATGGGGCATTTTTCCCCCTTGCAATACCCCAACTATTGTGTTGGTCTTGAAGCAATTTGCTTTATTGACATGTCAGTCCAATTTGATTTACCTCATACTTAGCAAACCCAATTTGAAGGTCAGCAAAGCAGATCTAGCCAGAGAAAAACTGGACCAACCATCGGATACAAAGTTTAAAATATGCCACAAATTTATTCTTCACAATAAGTGACTGCCAGATGTCCCAATCAGATAATAAAATTAAAAAAGTGAAATTACCTGTCTAATGGTGTTAAAATGTAATATTTTCATGCAATATTTACACTTGAACTTGAAGCTAGGGTCATGACCAAAACTGTGCCAAATCACGGTTGTGACGCGTTAATTGGCTTGGCTGAGCAGGCGTCCCTGGACATAACCTAAAGCTGTGACCAGCCAAATGGGTCAGTGTTGTAACTCTACTTGGAGCATAATAGTAGCTAAACTTGTCCAGGTCAACCGCGTGTGAAGGCATGTGGCCAGGGTCACTCTTAAGACATTTACACATATTATAGACTTGGTTAAGTGCTATTAGTGCCTTGGCAGTCATGACTAATGCAATGTCTGGGTGAAACAGAGCCAGAGGGTTGAAGCTATTGGGCTCTGAATGAAATGCTTCCAGCAGGTCATTGCTATAACTGGAAACAAATGCCAGGGTCACAGATGGTATTCTCAATTTGGATGACAGAATGATTTTTTTTTTCTTACAGTAATTGTAGTCTCAGGGGTGTCTGTGTGTGACTACAAGTCATGACATCATTCACTAAAGATTTGCTCGAGTGCAAGTTTATCTACATGTGTAGAACAATCTCTGATGTGATCACTCAACATGTGCTCACATCCCTTTCACACATGGAAACCTCACTGCCGCTGGGATGTAGACTGTAGTATACTTGGCCTCATGATAAAGTATTTTAAAGAGTGGCACTTCAGGAGTTCATGACCACAGGTGAGGGTTGGAACATAGACAGACTGAGAAATGGCCTTCAGGCTCAGCTCCCTCTTCACCACAACAGTCCAATAAAAAGTTTGTTCGCACTGCATCAATCCAGACAAATCTCTTTTCACTACTGCAGTGACCTCCGCCAAAGAGATAGGCAAGTTAGAGTTGGGGTGCAGACTATAGGTTGGGCGTCCCTGGATCACGTTCCGGCTGGGGACTTTTGCTGCTTGTCATTCCCTGTCTCTCTCTCTCTCTCTACTAGGGATGTGACGGTGAGGAAATTTTCCCACCGTTAAATAAACTTGTGACAACACCAGTGTTACCGATTACACTGGACATTTTACAAGAAAAGATGACGGTCAGTATCTGATCAGATACACAGTGAATCAAACATATTCAGCAAGTTTCTCTGTCATCATACCTGAGTGCCCTGCTCAGCTTGTCGTAGTTCATTTGGGGCTTACACTTCCTGGCCCCCCACAGCCGGGCCACTTCATCCGGGTCCTTGATGACAAACTCGCCATAGTCCCCCTGCCAGGCGATGACATCATGATACTCTTCTTTCCTGAGCAGCTCCAGGATGAAGTGCCACAGCTGGATCTGCCTGGACCCGGGGCTCGACTCAGGCTTGTAAGCCCATTCTGGGAAGGCGATCCCTGTAAAAGTGAGATAAAGAGAGCGTGAGGGTTAGCGTGCGTCACTGGAGCGCAACAAATAACAATGAATGATGTTGTGGAGAGCACATGTTGTAAATTAAACTGAAAAAAACTGTTTTTTGCTGACAAGAGTGCATCTAATGTCGAACAATTGAGTGAGACAGAACTCAAATGAACCCTGAAAAAATCTTGTTCGGTTCTTTAGAGAAATTCAGACTATTGAGTGGAGGTTTTTAGGTGTCATCTTAGGTGAATTTAGCTGTCTTCACTACTTTCAAGTCTTCCCTGCATTTTTCCTTTCACTCTCAAGTCAATCTTTGAGCAATTTTTGTAGGTGATTCTTAAGCAATATCTCTTTTATTGGACAGTTTGACACACTGGAGAGCAAGAGCAAGGGAAAGAAAAAGTAAAGGACTCCAAACAATGACATGAGAAGCATTGTAGCAGGCCTTAACCTGAATCCCCTATAATATGACTACATCCACATTAAGCTGGTTAAATCAGACTAAAACAGCGTTTTTCAGCATGTAATTTTTTAAGGAAAAAAAAGTCAAAATTATCAATTCCAGCTCCTTAAATGTGAATATTTTCTGGTTTATTTACTCCTCTATGATAGTAAACTGAATATCTTTGAGTTGTGGACAAAACAAGACATTTGAGGATGTCATCTTGGGCTTTGGGAAACACTGATCGACATTTTTCATCATTCTATAGACCACACAACTAATCGATTAATCGAGAAAATAATAGACAGATTAATGGACAATGAAAATAATCATTAGTTGCAGCCCTAAATTCATACTCGTTCAATTGCCTGATGACAGAAACAGACGAATATGTAATATGTAAAACAACTATACTATGAATTCGGCTGTACACACACAGTATAGGTGACCACACTAGAGCAGGAGGACACTGAACGGAGGTGTAACTGGCTGGCAGTCGACACAGTCACCGGCTGCGTCTGTAGTCTAGTCACAGGCGGGGGCTGTGTGGCGGCGAAGTTAAGAAGGTAACATTCTGTTTAACTTTTTCTGCGTTTATTTATTTTTAATATCAATATAGACGATTATAAGGCACAGATGTTGTCATGAACCTGTATTTATGGTGATTTTGTCAGATGACGTCGCAACCATAAAATCATGATTTTGTCAGCTAGGCTGTCTGGCTCACGCCTTACCAGATGTTGGCTGTGATGCGGTTTAGTTTTTTTGCCGAATGAAGAGGGCGCAGAAGGAGATTTGGCCCGATTTATGTTGTTCAGGTGTTTCACTGTGGACAGAGGTCTCTACTAAAATGACCTAGAAGTGCTTGCGGAGATGCAAATAAAAATTTCGACGGCTTAATGTGGAGGTAGACTAAGGGTTTTGTATAAACCGCATTCCTCTGCTGTCACTACCGCAGTAGCTCTTCACAGGAAACACACACTCACACTGAAACTACAATACTGAAAGTTGTAGTGTAAGTGGGCTTCATGGAACAGTCAGGCACATGAAAAACCTTTCCACCTCTCCTCCACCTCTTTCCTCTCATGCAGTCACTCTTTCCTATGACCGGAGGAAAACAACATGGCTAGTCATCTCTCCTGTCTATCCCTCCATCTCTCTCTCCACCCGCCGCCCGAAGGAAACGCGGAGTAAGAGACGCAGAACGAGACTGTGGGCGCGGGTATATGACTGTTTGCATGAGCATGTGTGTGCCCAAATGTACGAGTTAGAAAGAGTTTCTGTGCCAGCGCTCGTGTTTGAAAATGTTTATGCAAGTCTCCCACTAACATTCTGTCGCCTGGGTGGTCAAGAAAATTTGACACGACATGAGCAAAATAGACTATTACAGTGTAATATTCAGCTAGATATAGCCTGGACTGGATTTTATTTGATCAACAATCATCTTCATAACATTGTGAGGAGATGGAGTTACCAAAGAAATAGCACCCACCCTGATAAAAGTGTCGTTGTGCAGGACATTTAATACCAGATGATGTTATTTTATGATGTTGCAAATAATGTTAAGCATCACATTACACTGATGAACCAGAAAAATAGATGTAATGAAATGCAATATAATAGTGGATAAGTGTTCTTTTCCTATTTTGTCCAACTGAAGTTTATATGGAGGATGATTATATATAATGCAGTCTAATAAAACTAAAAATTAATAAAAGTTGTACATTTTTAAAAAGTAGTATTCATTACAGGGCTATTGTTTTACAAGGGACAGGGGGTTGTATTTTTCTATTCCAACGATTTTTTATTATTATTACTTCCTTCTTTGGGAGGACATGGAAAGACATATAAGGCTAGCGTGAAACCAGTGTTTGCAATGCGTTTAACTGCACCGCATGCAAATGGCAACAGAGGAAATGAGACCGGCTGGGCTGGAGATTGGAAAACAAACAGGCCCAAATCAACAGATTATGGATGTGAGGGCTTGTCAATGGATTTGCTGGATGGCAGCCTGGAGGCAGAGATAGATAGCCCTGATAATCTCTGCTGCTGCACTGGCCTGTTCGGACCATTTAGTCACTGTTGCATAACACTAAATAATGTTGATAGCACATCTGCCAGACATTTATGAATCTCTACATAATACTGGAGCCTTTCATCAACATGAGTTACAACTTTATTCTTTTCTTTTACTTTTTATATGATATGTAAGAGACCAACCAGAAGCAGGCATATTTTCCAGTTATTCGTTAAAAATAGGCACTAAGATACTGTATATTGATCCAACTTTGTATTTATTTTTCTTCTGCTTTTTATCATTCTTCTTACTATTTATTTATATAATTTTTTAAAAATTATTATTTGTATTTTTATTATTACTATTATTATTATAATTTTCATGCTTGAAAAGTCTTTGTGTTCATGTGGTGTCAATGTTGTTTATGTAATTTCTGTTCATTTTATATCTCTAAAAATCAATAAAAAGAGAATTACAAAAAAAAGGCAGAGATAAGATACATTATACTGATACAATTCTGTGTTTATTAATTTTTCTTTTTATTATTACTATTATCATTTCATTTATTATAATCTTTCAATTATGATTTGTATTTTTATTATTACTATTATTATCATATTAATGCTTGAAAGATCTTTGTGTTGATGTGGTGTCAATTTTGTTTATGTAGTTGATTGAATTTTGTATCCCTAAAAATCAATAAAAAAGAGAATTACAAAAAAATAGGCAGAAAGGAAACCTATGTAGGCTATTCCTCACCACCAATTCTTGGTGGTTTTCCTCCAATAATAATGATGTATTAGCAAAGCATGGTCAATGAATCACTCAGTTGTCCCACCTACTCAGGAGTCATTTAGCAATTCAAAATAAAGATTTTTGACTATCAGTCAAACAATGTGCCTACACATTTTCCATCTCCAAATTCCAGACAAAATTTTATCAGCGTTGAATATTAAATGCAGATAGTAGGTGGCAGCTGAGGCGGTCAACAAACAGCCTGCGCAGGCAGTTTAGCTACAGATTATTGTTCTTTATAACAAACATCACAATGTGTTAAGTGTGAAATGACCATTGGGTGTAAAAACAGCAACTGTGCCGTCTGTGTCTGTAATTTCTCAGACTTTCCAGACCTGCATAAGTAGGTAGCAGTTAGCACGCAAATGAAACACTCACTCACTGTCATTTGATTTCCTTTTTCTCTTCCCACCCTCCTCCTCCTCTTCCACTTTCAAACAAACACTTGTTGCACGATCAAACCCTGAGTGAGCTACAATCACAGAGGAACACACACACCGGGGGCAATCATAAACATACTGGCCCGGTTGTGCCTCCGACAATAACACATAATCACCCACACACACACTTCTACTGCGGAGGACAACACATTCTTTCCAGACGTAGCAAACTGATGGTGACTGTGTCAAGACGAGTAGAGATGTGACTGGTCAAATCGCCAATCTGGCTGAGATGAATAAACAAGTACGTGAACCTTTGGTGCTGCCGTCGAGCTGGAAATTGCTCCACTGAAGCTGCTCAGTGGCCAACAGTAGATGGCTGTTTCAACTGGGAGCTTTTAACGTGTGTGAAACTGTCTGCATGTAAAGCCGGAGTTGCTAAAAATTTAACATGCAAAGCTCATCGAACAGATAAATATTAAGGCTGTCAATCGATTCAAATATTTAATTGCGATTAATCACAAATTAATCGCAATTTTTTTATCTGTTCAAAATGTACCATAAAGGGAGATTTGTTGAGTATTTAATACTCTTATCAACATGGGAGTGGACAAATATGTTTGCTATATGTAAATGTATGTATATATGTATTATTGGAAATCATTAATGACACAAAACAATGACAAATATTGTCCAGAATCCCTACAGGCCCAACAGGGAACAACAGCTGCCAGTGTGTCAGTGTGCTGACTTGACTATGACTTGCCCAAAACTGCATGTGATTATCATAAAGTGGGCATGTCTGTAAAGGGGAGGCTCGTGGGTACCAAAAGAACCCATTTTCATTCACATATATTGAGGTCAGAGGTCAAGGGAGCCCTTTGAATATGGCCATGCCAGTTTTTCCTCGCCAAAATATAGCATATAGTTTGGAATGTTATTTAACCTCCATCGCAACAAGCTAGTATGACATGGTTGGTATCAATGGATTCTTTAGGTTTTGTAGTTTCATCTGATATCAGTATCTTCACTCTAGTTTTAAAAATGAGCTACAACCTTAAAAATCGCAAGTTGCGTTAATGCGTTAAAGAAATTGGTAGCGTTAAAACAAATTTGTGTTAACGCGTTATTATTACGTTCATTTTGACAGCCCTAATAAATATTAAACAGAAAACAACATCACAGCTTTTAAGAGTTTGACTTGTTTGTGAGCATGTGCATGTCTGTCAAGATGCATCTGTAATGATCGTTTTGACTTTGGCGTGGACCACAGAGGTCACTATACACACACATCATATTTCAGGTCCTTGAGTGAAATGGATCCCATGTAAATACTTGGAGGACTGGCAGCCGGGCCTGAGTGTGAATCAAGGCAAGAGGACATTCTCTACCTGAAATGACTCACTGTCATCAGCAACGGCGTATATAAAAGCGACGTGTGTGTGTGTGTGTGTGTGTGTGTGTGTGTGTGTGTGTGTGTGTGTGTGTGTGAGTGAGATGGCAGGGATTAAGTTTAGAGGAATGCTGAGAGCAAGAACAGGTGCCTTTGTCCTTCTATCCACCCAGAGTCCAACCCAGGCTGAGCTGTCTTGACTAACACTGGATCAGCTATCACACACACTCTGATCTGTTTCATCAGCCTTGTACACCCATGTACACCCAATAGGAGAATTTCAACGGGGAATTTTTGGAATCTGTGTATGTGTGTGTGTGTGTGTGTGTGTGTGTGTGTGTGTGTGTGTGTGTGTGTGTCTGTGTCTGTGTGTCTGTGTGTCTGTGTGTGTGTGAGAGCGTATGATCTGTGTGAAGTTAGGATGAAGAAGAGAGAGAGGAGCAGCAGGGAAGAGCCTGCAAAGCGCGACCTAACCCCCTCCACCACACTTAACCTCTCTGACCTCAACTCTCCCTCTCCCTTTCCTCCCTCACCCCTCCTCCCTCCCGGGGGAGACACCAGATAGCCATTACAGCATGCATGCGCAAGACTCACACTCTCACACACATACACACACACACATACACATAGACAGACTAGGCATCAATAATGTAGAGACTGGTGTGGAGGGTTGACGATAGGGGAGCGCCTAATCTCTGGCCTGGGACACTAGAGAGTGCAAGTGCGTCAAGAGGTGTGTGTGTTGGGACAAGTGAGGGGCAGGTGGTAGAAAGTGATGCAAAGGGGACGAAGAGGAGGAGGATGGGGGGAGGGAGTGCAAGAGGAGGGCGGGGGGGGGTTGGGGGTCGGAGTGAAAGAGAAGAAGGCAAGACGAGATGGGGTGAGCACTGAGACAAGTGGAGAACAGAGAAAAGAAAGTAGGAGGAAAAAGAGACGGGGGAGGGACATCGGGGAAACAAAAGTGGGAAGAGAGAGAAAGAGAGACAATGGCGAGAGTGGGAGAGGGGGTGGATGGAGGGAAGGATGGAGGAGGAGGAGGAGGAGGGGGGGAGGTTAAGGGAGCGATGAGATCATAGCTCGTCTGGTAGTCTGTTGTCATCCAGATCAGATTGCTTATCCCCCCCACCTCCTCCTCTGCCTTCCCTCCACCTCATCTTCCTCCTCCTCCTCTCTCGGCGTGCGGATGCCTCTTTTCCTCTGTGTGATCTAGGTGGCAGGCCCCTAGCAGACTTCTAACACTGCTGCTATTCCAGCTATGTGCGCCGGCGCTCACCAGTCCAACAATGACCTCCACTCTAACACACACCGCAACAGCAGAGAGGAAGGGGGTGGGGGGGGGGATGAGGAGATGAAAGCAACTGAGTGAGAAAAGAGTGAAAGAGAAAATAACAAAAGACTTGAGAAGATGAAGAGACTGTGTGCTGTGTTAAGGCTGGGTAAAGGGCAACTTCTTGGTCAACTTCAATAGATAACGTTGAAGATTTATCTGTGCATGCCTGCTGCATTTTGGCACAGTTACACATGTCCTATTTGTTGGAGTTCATAATTCATTTGTTGTGTCACTGCCGTTTCTATCATCCTTAGTTTTTGTCTTGCCTGTCTTGTGTTCTCTCAAAAAGCCCTTCTGACAACTTTGAAAATCCTAAACACAACTTGAAACATTTGAGAGCTGAAACAACTAGTTGATTAGCAATTATTTACAAGCAAAAAGGTCCAACTTTCAACGGCTCCAGCTTCTTAAATGTGACAATTTACTGCTTTTCTTTAACATACATGACAGTTTAAGGTCTCCCGTGGAGTTTTTGACCACGAGTAGCAACGCGCCAGGAAAGGCGAGGAAGAAGACTGCTAGCAAGCAAACATGGATGTAAACAATGCAGGCTTTGCAAATGTTTTATGAGAAGGGACATGTATACACACAATGCATTTGGGTGAGAAACAGTGTTTGTTTCCAAGAAAACTCCTCAGGGTAGCTTTCACTGAACAACTTTGTGTTTTGGACTGCTGGATGAACAAAACAAGGAATTTGAAGATCTTGGGCTCTGGAAAATTATAGTTTAAAGTTTAAAGAGGACCTATTATGCCTTTCTACTTTTTCCCTTTCCTTTAGTGTGTTATATAGTTTAATTTGTGCATGTAAAAGGTCTGCAAAGTTACAAAGTCTAAAGTCCACGCCAAAGGGAGTTGCTCTCCCCCACAGAAACACTGCTCCTGAACTGTCGGAAATGCCTTGCTTGAAGTCCCGCCTTTTTTCCATAACGTGGTGATGTCACCAAGTAACACATTTGAATAATACCTAGTTAGTTTGCTAGTTTGGCACGGTCTCAAACAAAGTTAGTTAGAGCGGAGCTGGAGCAGAGTTCGGTAGAGTTTGGTTCGGTTGACCAATCACAACAGAGTGGGCCAGCCGACCAATCAGAGCAGACTGGGGTTTGGGCGAGAGCTCAAACAGAGCGTTTCAGACAGAGGGTGAAAAGAGGTGTTGCAGCACAGCCGTATGAGAAAAATGAAGAGTTTTTTGAACATTAAAACATGTAAACATGTTCTAGTAGAAACCCAAAATACAAGTATGAACCTGAAAATAACTATAAAAGGTCTTCTTTACTAACTATTTTCTGACATTTTATTGACAAAATGCTTCATCAATTAATTGAGAAAATCAATCTTTGATGAAAATAATCATTAGTTGCAGCTCTAAAACATTTCACAACTACATCGCCTCAAAGGCATGATGACTGACTGGATCAGCGACCTGGGACTGAAGTGCCAGGGAGGGCGAGAGCTGATGGGAAGGAGGCAGAGACAGACGGGCAGTCAGACAAAGTAGTAGAGTGAGAAAAGAGATGAGGAGGAGAGATTCCCAGAGCTGCGAGTCCTACTGAGCAGCAAATCAACTGACAGGTCTGTGCCAAACTAACAGTGGAGTTGCAGACTCAGGATTTTTATACAGGGCCAGGGCCTCTGAACAGCCATTAGCGGCAGTTGGCTCACACCGTGCTACTTTAACCCAACTCAGCTTTAGCATGGATGTGGGAAACGACCAGTGCAAGTGTGTGTGGATGAAGGGGAGGGGGGGTGAGGTCACTGTCGGCTCTGAGAGTCTGTAAAAAGCACTAAAAATTGAGAGACAGTCGGTATTTGCCTATAGCACATTCATACACAAGTACACACAGCCTTGTCTTTGTCACAGCTGCTTGGATAAGTGAAACTGCCTGAAGCGCTGAGCTTGGGGAACAGAGAAGACAGAAACACAAGACCAGGAGGTGGAGGGGAGGGATGGAGGGATAATAAAAGACTTGGGAGGGTGAGACAGAGAAAGTAAGAGTGAAAGGAGGGAGAGAAAAGAGGAGGGTGGGCTCCGCAGGAGGAGGAGGAGGGTAATCAGAGCCCGTACGCCTGAATCCCAAAGTGACTGGACTCTTCCCACCAAGTCCATTAAAAATTCATTAGGCCAATACTCGAGGAAGACTAGAGAGTGAGACAGAGACATTTAGAAAGACATGCAGGGACATAGGTGAGGGACAGAGAAAGCAAAAGTTGGGAAAACATGGATGGGAAAAGGGAACTCAAAATGTAGCCTATTTATTAAAAATGCTAATATTTTTTTTAAATATGAGCTCCTGGAAGTAAAATATCAAAAATATTTTTAGATTTTTAGATTAAACTGCAACCTAAAAATGATACAATGAGCTAAATGTCTAATATTTGTTGTATAAGAAAAGTACTAAGATTTATTGTCTGGTCTACAAAATATCAGAAAATAGTGAAAAATGTTCATCACAATTGCCTCTCATAGGAATGAACGGGAGCCCGCCTCCAACGCTGTATCCAGTTCTCTTTATACATCCATGCGCAGTACCGATCGGGCACTCGCAAGAAAATGGTGGCGGGTAAAGACAAAGTTGATGTGCCTAAGTGCAAGCGAACATTTCAATTATCCTGGAAACAGGAGTTTTAGTTGGCGGATAAAACATGACAATTAACTAGTTATTTGATAACCTCTAATAAACAAAACAATTTGTATAGGGACAAGTACATATTTCTGACCCAGCCAGGCAAGTGAAAACAAACTTTCAAAACAAAATTAACGTTGAACCCTGCATGCATCAGTCTTTGGTTTCACAATATCAATTTGTGCCGTGAACTAGTTGACTGAAAACTGGATTTTCTGACTAAAAACGTTGGAAATGAGAGAAAAAAATGTTTCTGCGAGTGGCTACATGTTTCTTTGCAACATGTGTCTGTTCAAAAAGAGATGGTGGAATCAGCTGCCACCAGTGGAAATGTCTAGTGGAGATGCAGATTAGAAGAATGGCTGTTGACGGTTAGGCTTAGTTTCCATTTGAATTTCACACTGGTTTACTTTAAATTCTGCTGACCTTGAGTTAGACGATGATAAATAAGTAGGCAATTTGTTTGGTTAATTACACGAGCTTGTGATCGTGGTTTTATTGTAACATGCAGAGTAGATTTTACTGGTTTAGAAACAATCTACGGAAAAAATGTGGGTTGTGAATAATCCAGATAGAAACTAATTTCCCTTGGAGGAATTGTTCTTGTTGGAGCCAAGAGCGTTCATGCCCCCTGCTTCACCTGAGTACCGGGGGGTTAAACATACATCACACAGAAAAACATGTAAGCCTTGCAGGCTGCTCAACTATTCTTAGAGGTCACTCACAGTCTACATTTTCTATAGGCTCTTACTCACATGCCATATAGCTGCAGAGGAGAGAAACAGAGAAAGAGCAAGAGGGAAGAGAGTGCTTTGTGGCCTTAGAGGGGCCAAAAATAGCGCCACACACACACACGTACACAAACACACACACTGGGGTTATTGTTCAACAGTGTGAGAGAACACACAACATGGATGGAGAGAAGAGGGGAAAGTACAGAAGTGCTGAAGGAGGAAGAGGAGGAGGTGATGATGAGGGAACAAGTGGGACAGAGAATGAGGAGGACATGACGTAAGGTTTCGTCTCTCGGCCTCTTTGTATAGCTCGCCTTCCAGTGAACAGACAAGACGTCTTTTCCAGGAAATTGTAGGGGAGGAGCAAGACGAGAAAAAAAAAAAAAGCACGGGCGTCGGTCCATAGGGATCCTCTCTTCCAGAACAAGCTCCTCTCCTGCAGCCCTACAGATCCAGTTCACATGCTCGACTGCTAGACTGTAAACTTGTTAAGTCACAACATGGTTCCATAAGTTGAGAAAAAACAGGCTTTGAAGTGTGTGAAGAGTGTTTCAGGGTTGACTTTGAAAGCAGACACTTTAAGCCTACATGTGGTTTATCAACTGACTTGAAGCACTTCATTAAAAAAGCCGTTAATAACTCAAATGTTTTCCGTTTATGGTTGTACCAGTGATTTTGCATATTTTAGCCAATAAACTACAAATTACTTTACACTACTGCTGAGAGTCAACTATTTCTCAAAGCAAACCATACGTTTTTAGATCGATTTTCAATTTCACAGCCATTTATTTCAGTACATTATGAAAATGAACTCTCAGAGATTTGCAACTTGTTGGAGATAGTTAATCCAACATGGTGGACACTTGGTGACATGAGCTCGCCACACTAGTTAGAGTGAAGGTACTAGTATCACATGAAACTAAAAAATGTGTGATGATGTTAGTCCCCATAGTAGGCATTTTAATTGTAGTGAGACAATTTTTTGAAATGTGACTGCACTGTATAAAATGACCTGTGGTGACCTCTAGGATAATCACAGCCTCATGAAACTTTACAGCCACCAACTAGAGACCTAGGGCATTCAGAGGATGTATGGCTTTCCTAGGTAGATTGACAATAAGGGGGTTTCTGAGCAGTTTCCGGAACAGAAGTGCTCGACATCTAATCACCAAAAAGAAGAAGCAGAAGTTTCCAAATGTCAAACGTTTTTCATATCAAATTACAGTATGACTTTTTCTATGGTGTTCCTCAAGGTCTTGGTGTCTTAATGTGGTATTTGGAGGGATTATCGATCATTTTCATCAATTATCGAGTGGTAAAAAATGGTTAAATTTAGCACCAAATCTGAGTAATAAATGGTATCAACCCAAACATTGCTGCAACAACTTATGGGATAGAGCATGGGACTAGCCACCATATACTTAAATCATAATGATCTAAGCCCTTATATAATTTAAAAAATATATTTTAATAAATTAATTTATCTTTCATTCATTTCTAATTGCTGATTAGAACAGCTTGACACACAGTGCTGGACTGCATCTCAAATTAATCTTCAGGTTCCCAGCTTTCAGTTGGTATACACCACTTCTATGTGACATATACTGCTGACCTGCCATCTCCCCCTAAATCGCCCTGTACCCCTTTAAAAAAAGAGACAAAAAGAGACAAAAATGGGTCTATGGTAGAGTGTGGAGTGGAGTGGAAAAGGTTAACAAAGTGTGCTAATGCAGACACAAGTAGAGAAACAAGGATTTGAGATAACTTTGACAAGAGAAGAAGGAAGTTTTAAGTTAATTTTCAGCAGCAGTGAAGAAATATAACCAAAGCCTTTGCTTGCCTGAATCAATAAAGTTATTGCATGCTCCAAAATAATTGCCAAATGTAATGTAAAATAGAGTGAAATGTGCAGAACAACCAGGGTCTATTAAGATTGAGAACAAAAAGACAGAAAGTTGAACTGATTAACCACTAGGGAAAACTAAATCTGTGAATATTTGATCACCTAAGAGTGGTCGCCTGGTTTTTCTAAAGAGGCTGATCCCGGTAGTGAGAGCTTGATTTTAGACTGTGAAGACCCCAGTGGTCTAGTATCTAACCACATGGGACAACTAAACACACTATACAGCCCATGTAACTAGCAACATGTACACACAACAGGAGGCTCTTCACCTGGGAGCTCTAAGAAAAGGCACAAACAGAACATACACACGCACACACACCTATCCAGCTTTTTCACACGGGAACTGGACGACTAAAAGAGCAAAAGTCACAAATGCATGCATGACGAGCACCATGTGAACAAAAACACTGAGCACTGTGCACGCACAAACATACACATAAAGCCCCGAGGCGCTGCACCTGATGCGCTCTCAGGTGGGCTGGACAACTGGACTCTTCTTTGTGTAATAACACTCATAAACAAGCCTGATGGGAGAGAGTGTGCGTTTGTGTGTGTGAGTGCATGTTCCCCAGAGTGTGTTAAGAACAGCAGAATAATATTGTGTCAGTGAGAGAAGAGTCCTGTTACTCTCAGGGTGCTGTTAGGTATATTTACTCTCACCAAAGTGACGCACTGCTCCCGGGACATTAACCTTTCTCCTTAGACATACACACACACATAGAGATACACACACTGTTTCTACATGCTGCAGGCGGCCGATGTGACCAACGTGCACAGGACAGAATTTAACTTTAAAAGTTGGAATAAGATGATTTATTTTATTAGTAGACTAGAAACTAAAGTGGCAGATCCAGATTTGACAGTGTGGTACCCAGAGTGGCATTAAGGCTGTTACAGAAACAGGGTAGTGCGATTGTGTTTCCCTTTCAACACAAGTTTTCACCTCTTTTGCTGTAATATTTATGATAAAATGTCTACAGTTGTTTTGGGAGATGTGTGAATAATTGAAATCTGGCACTGCAAACACCTTGCAAGTCATACTCTTAATTTTCCCCATTACATTAAAATGTAAGTAAAAATGTAAAAAGTTAGCTCGTCACACCATCATTAAAATATGGCTCTAAATGGTTACGGGAAGTGACTCTATGTCTGTGAAGCTGAGCTAAAATACATGGTCATTTTCTTCAAAGTCCGTTTTAGGGAAAAGCTGTTAAGACCTAACACAACCATGTTACAGGCCACAGGCGCCTCTCTTCTCTTTCACTCTGTCGCCCCACCTCACACGCTGGTGTTAATGTACTCCTCCGGCCAACAGCTTGGCAGAAAGCGGCCAGCTGACGCTTCACCTCTGGTTCAACAACACACTGCCTACACTCACTCTACTGCCCGTAAGAGTGTGTTTGACTGAGTGTGCGCCTGTGTGTGTGTAGGGACGCAGATATAGGCCTAGACATTATCTCAATATCTATGTGATGTGTCTTGTTTAAATTTTATTCAAACTAGCGACAGTCGAGCTTATCTTTTAGAGCTGATATGATAACTCCATCGAGTTATTACTAGTGTGCAACCTCTGGGTCTGTGAAAAAGTGAAGCCAATGTGAAAGTGCCTTAAACTTGTATTCTTTCTAATAGCCAGCAGGGGGCGACTCCTCTGGTTGCAAAAGAAGTCTGAATGTATAGAAGTCTATGAGAAAATGAGCCTACTTCTCACTTGATTTATTACCTCAGTAAACATGAGTTTACAACGGCAACGGCCTATTCTATATATCTGAGTATTGACACTGAATATTTTCTGAGTAACACATTATTCATTTATACTTGAGAACTGTGGAATATCAGTATGTGACCATGATGCAGTATGTGGCTGTGATCGCTCACAATATGCAGTTAGGCTGTCACTGTGTGTTTGTAAGGTCAGTGGGTCAAAGGGTGGCTTTGCCACGCCCGAGTAAATTACATGTTGCATGATAGAACCATATATCTGTCAGGTGTGTGTTAGTAAGAGATAGGTGGCACCTTTGGGAGGTGGTTTCCTGGAATGTGGTACTAGAGCGGGACAGGATGTTAGCAACTGTTTTGCACCACAACAACAGATCTGTTTCCTGTGTGTGTGTGTGTCCATGCATGTCATTTCTGATACACGCTAAAATCTGGCAAGAATCAAAACCAACTCAGGCAACACAGAGGCAAACTGAGAGGACGTTAAATATATAGCTTGCTCAGTCTACTTAGAAAATAATAATAATTTCTATTCAGAGATGATTGTTTTAGTATACAGTATAGCATATTGGAGAAAATAGCAAAGAGTGCTTCAAAGATAATTTTTTTTATAAGAAAGTAACAGTTGTTGCACTAGACTGTCTTTCAAACAAATGAGCATGCACTCAGACCATGTGAAACGACTCACTTTAAGGTGTGCACGTGACAGCAAGTACTGAAGATGAGCCAGAATTTCCAAACATAAATGACAGTAACACACACAGAGCTCAGACGTGCTGAAAAGATACACAGAACCAGAAAAACAAGTCCACAAAAACAGCTTCAGACTAAAACACCCTGTGTGTGTGTATTTATGTGTGTGTGTCAGTGCTGACTCAGTGCGTGAATGATTTTGTAATTCAGCCTTCACAACGCAAACTCTCCTCCATTCTCTCGCTCGCTCTCTCACACAGTCTCTTAGCAACCAGACACTTAAGGCCTAAAAATAACCCCCCAGAAACGAACAGAACAAAAAAATAAAGCATAAACGGCAATTAATCCTTTCAAGCCTGGAACACGGACTCAAATAGTCCAGGTATTAGAAAGGGAAGAGCAGGGCAGGAGCAAGCGAGCGGGATATGGAGGGACACAGAGAGAAAGGAGTGGGAGGCTGAATCTGCCAGCAACAGGTAGTCGTCAGGAGACAGAGATCTGCGCTACATGACAGTGTGTGTGTGCCCACTAGCCTTGGCTGGGAACAAAACAGAACTTTTCCACCCTCTCCAAAAGCAAGGGCTGCTCAAGGCAAACAAGGCTCCAGTGTAAACCAAACCCAGTGGTCCTGCAACAAGCTGGCAACAAGGCCTGTGTTAAACAGAGTTTGAAGAGAATAACATGCTGCACGTCAAAAATACTCAGCAAGGCCTCTCTCTCCCTTTGACGGCGAACACTTTTATTGTGAATTTTTCCATCTTTTCCAGACAACATTATGAAATAAACAACGTAAAAGACAACTGAGTCATGGGCACACGCGCACACAGAGGCCTGCTGTCTAGCGTCTGAAGCCGACACATTCCACAGTGGATTAACTTTTCT
The DNA here is from genome assembly GCF_043250625.1 of Sebastes fasciatus. Lineage (NCBI taxonomy): Eukaryota > Metazoa > Chordata > Actinopteri > Perciformes > Sebastidae > Sebastes > Sebastes fasciatus. The sequence continues at coordinate 13,545,658 of NC_133806.1, forward strand.
AGATGCGTGATGGCGAGTGAGAGACAAAGCAGCAATGAAAAAGCTGATCTGTACACCAGGCCAGAAGACTGAGTTGTTTTTGCTCTTTGACAATCAGATCAGGGCTGTGCTACATATCTTCATCGGTTATCGTATCTGGTGGTTTCTGGCTTTTTCACTTGAAATGACATATGTGTATTTATTACTTGAAGTAAAACTTATCAGGCTTATCAGTTGGCAGAAAAAACACAAAAGTAAGCAAGAGATAAACCTCAGTCTCTAGACTACACATCCGATTTATGTTTCAACACTAGGGCTGCAACTTTTCATTTTTTCATATTTCATCAGTTGTTTAGGCTGTTAACTGTCGGAAATTAGAAAAAAGGTTCCTGGAGCCTAAGGCGGCGACTACAGATCAGTTCAAAACCATAAAGAAATTTACATTGATATGAAAAATGAAAAAAAATCATTCAGAGCCTGTAACCAGAAAATGTTTGATTTTTTGTTTTTGCTTAATTCATCACTTCAACAATGAATCGATTATCAAAATGGTTGCAGAATAATCGACTAATGTTTCAGCTCCAGTTAAAGGTGATAAATACGTGATTGACAGCATTTCTATTGCCTCACAACATCTCAACATGGCGGCTCACAGCTAACGGTACTAAAAGCGCTAACAGTGCAAACAACTGTGAAAGTGCTGACAGATATAACAGTGTTTACCTGAGGGGGAGGGAGAGCGACTTCATTCTCTGCTCAGGTAGACATCCCTCCTCTATATCTTTACATAGCAAAATAGTTGTTAACTGCTATATTTATGGATATCAAATTTAGAACCTTTAAAACCTTGTGTGGTCCTCTGACAAGGCACATTAACTTAGCATACGTTTCATTACTCTGTCTCTGACCTGGGGTAATTAAAAAAGTTATAGGATGTACATTGCATCTCTGTGTCATCCAATCAACAAGGAACTAATGGCTCTTGTCTGCCTGGGCTTAATAATTGGCATAACTGTGAATACGGCATCATTCAGATGAAGCAGATTCCATTGGCCCTATTATTCTGTCAGGAGTTTTAAAAAAACATTTGACGGGACAATCTCTTCTGCATGTGGAGATTTCTAAAGTGAGCTCTGAAGGACATCATATGCTCAGACATAAAGGGAATAAACTTGCTACGGGCAAATGCTGAGCTGGTTCTCTGATAAATCAGTCCTCTCTGAAGGCTCAGTACGTTTCAAAGCAGAGTAGCCAGTCACTTTCAACATTTTGGACAAAAAGCTCCAGCTTTGATTGAAATGCAAACACTGTACGAGACAGAATTGTGTCTACGGTGCTTGAATTTTCACACCTTTTCAGATGACAGGTGATGTGTCAACTAGGTGGTAAGACTTCAAGCCATTCAGTATTCAGCGAGTCTGGCATGCACGTGTTCTCTCATTTCCCAAAATAGCCTCGCTATAGTCAAGGACCTTGGAAATGACTTGAGCATTTATCCTCTTGATAGCGACTGGACGTTGCCATACAACAGCAGCTGTGATTTACCCCAGTTCATTCTTTAAAAATTGGGCATCACTATGCAGCTTTGTTGACCTAACCCAATAAGCCACTTTCCTCACAGAATCCAACTGTAAAACACAGAACAGTCCTGGGTCCACCATTATTCTGTATTTATACAAACTATCTAGATTAAAATGTACCTGGTGGAAATGCTTATTTACATGCTGATGCTTGTTTATATAAGGTGATGCTATTATTTCCTGCTCTGCCCATTGTACTCTGAATGCTCTGGTTGAACGGCCCTGAGGCAAGGGCATACTTGTATTTATTAATACACTCTTGGGTTGCTACTTCCATATTTATGTCAACTCATTTAACAAAAAATACTTATGCCCTTAATAAGGGGCATAATAACAGTTCCCAATGTCCACACTAAATTGAGTATAAGAGCATTAATGTGTGCACCAATACATGATAACTTAAAACATTGGTCTACTTATGGGGAGAGTTTGAGCTCAAACAATCAAAAGAGTACAACCACTAACTATTCTTGGGGATACAAACATGCATGAATTATTTTGGATGTGTTTATAATTGTTGTAGGAATATTTCGCCTTTTCATACAAACTGCAGAGCAAGAGCAGGCTTATAGTATTCATATTCCCTCTTTTATTGGTGCAGCAAGCAGCTGCTGCATCTAAAAATGTTTTTTTTTAATAACTGACTGAACAAAGCAATACATTCATTGCAATGACACATAATGTGGCCCTGACTTCTGAATAACTGCAAACTGATGCATCTATTTAGACTGGAATGTATGGTACTAGTCTGCTTTCTTTGTCATTGTTCTCAAGTCTGTTAACAGCTAGAGTACCAAACTGAAATGTAGTTCCCAGTGATGATGATGTACTAATGGATCTTATACACAAGACAACTTGCTACATGCTTAATGCTGCTATCAATTTGGAAAAGCTACAGGTTTATTGTTCTACTACCTGCCAACACTACATGGCAATTATACATTAAAGATGGGTACCTCTCTAATGGTTATGGCTTTTAGATGCATACTGCGCTTCCTTTATTCTTTTTAAATATTGTTTTGGAAATGATGGATTCATATCACATAAACAAAAGAGTTTAAAGTGTCATTTGTTTGCATCCCTTGCCAAACAGTTTCTAGACACATCTGGCCTTTAGATTTCATACCTGGCTATCTTTCACTAAAATAAATGCCTACCTAAAGCTATGTTTATTACACATAATTCCCCGTTACTCCTCTTAACTATGCGAGCATAGAGAAAGCTTTTGATATTTTACTCTAGTCTAGGAAAAAAAGCTTCCATTTATTTAATTTATATATTACTTCTTCAGCTGGAGCCATCTTTTAAATCCTAAAGAGAAAAAACAAACATCTTCAATAACTTAAAAGCTCGTGTGGGAAGCCTGTGGAACAGTATATGAGAGTATGTGTGTTTATGTGTGCCTCTAGTCTGAACAACAGCACGCAGCTCATAACAAGAGGTGAGAGAGGAGTAGGTGACTGGCCCTGGGGAATCATGTTTTTCTCTGGTACTGCTCTGATGCTGCTAACTGTGCTGATGATGGCTTGCATTCACACGGTATTCGCAGTGAGTAGTACGCTAAAAACATAGACACGCACACTCGGCTACCTAGTGTTTTCTGAAAAGTGAACTGTCTTAAAAGCTGCACAGATTTTTCATGAAACAAAAATGTACACTGACGGCGCTTGTATGCAGAAAAACAACATCAAAGTATCACTTGTTGACCAAGTGAACTTGCTCCCATCCTACACATGCACTCCCTTGATGTGATCATCAGGGGAGACATAAAGCTAACTTAAGGGTGAAGCAGAGGGCTGGTGGCCTGGTATTCTAAACGGGCCCTTGGGTGATGAGTGAACAGGGGACATCGGCAGCTTGCCAACCAGCACTGTTGTCCTTAACACCTTTCTGCAGCTTGGGGGAGAGCAGCTTTAGCTGTGTACAACATCCAGCTTGCAAAGTGCTAATTGATGGGTAATTACAAAAATTAAGGGATGGGACGTTTAGCAGCAGCATTGCATCATGGTGAGGGTGAGAGAAAAAGACTGAAGCTAATAGGTCGGCTTTGCTGTTTACAACTGAAATGCATGTCTTTACCCAGCCCTGTCTCTTAAAAATTACATTCCCATACAACTAAACTGCATTCCCAATTGCATTTAGAGGGAAACATAATTTGTCGCAGATTATGTTTGTCTTTATATCACAAATAGTCTGCGGAAGGCTGCAAGCAGTTCTACTTTAAAACATTGATTCTGGCATTTCAAAAACAATTTCAAAATCTTAAAAAAAAAAAAAATGGCGATACATAGGTGAATCTTTTTTTTCCCACCCCCATTAACCACAACTTTAAAACTGTTTAAAACTGCAACCGTAACCTGGGAGAAAATATGTTTCACTTGCAACGTAATTGAGAAAGCAGTTTAGTTGTATGGGAAGGTAATTTTGTAGGAGACAGGGTTGCTTTACCGGAAACAGAATTTATCAAAATTGGGGCTGTGTTAACTGAGAATTTTCCAACATACTTTCAAATCTAATTTTGTTAAATAAAATACAACTGCTGGTGCTGTAACACAGTTTACTGACATAATTTAACTTAAAAAAAACTGTTGAGAATGTGATAAATGACAACAGTAAAAAAAACATATTGGAGCACAACGACAAACAATCAACATCTTTGATTACTTCTACTGCTCCTAAATGCATTAAATATATTTCACACTGGTCCACACACCTGCAACAGTACTAAATACAGCGTATTACACAGCAATACAAGCACATTTAAAGCATCAGGCGCCCTAAGTGGTTCCTGTGCGTCAGCAGTGTGTGTGTGAACAGAACAGCACCAAAAATACACACTACTTCAGGTCCCATCAACCTATTCCTTCCTTCCTTCCTCCACTTCTAGTCTATTTCTCCATCAATCCCCCATCCCAACCCCTCCTGTTTGTGCGTCCAACCCTGTGCGCTTTCCTGCCATTCTTCTATCTCAGCTAATTTTAGATGAAGGAAAAAGCTCTGTCCACATCTGCTAGTCATTCTTTAAGAGGTTTGTGTGTGTTTGGGATTGAGAGGAGAGAGAAAGGAAACGAGGAAAAGGTCAAAGGGAGAGAGGAGAAGAAAGGAGAAGCAGGGGAATGAGTGTTGAAAAGGAAATAAAAGGAAAGATATAAAACAACCGGGGTAAAGACAGAGTCACTGTCGCCACCAGAACAAACGTTTATCATGACCAAAATACAATCATTTCGATTTAAAGTGTTTCCTCTACATTTACTTGACAGTGGTAAACCACAAGAGCAACAAACTGCCGTCACAAGTAAAGAGAACGCAAAAAAAAAAATGAAACATCATAATTTAGCTCAATTTGCCTCTGAAAAGCACAGACAAATGTGAAGGCGGAGTACTTGGAAACGGTGCTCTCTTTAATGATCATAAATCATCCAAATGGGAATCATTTGTAGTTCGAAACAAAAGACAGAGGGAGAACGCACAACATGTGATTTTGAGTAAAGGATTATAGTATGTAACACATTCTTCAGGAGTTTTTAATGCTGCTTTAACAATTTACTTCAGAGGAAATTAAACCAAAACTTAGCTTTACATTATAGAGTTACAAAAATAAGGTGTTTAATCAATCAAGATGCACTTTTAGTGTATTTTTGACGAACAGACATAACTAAAAACCTGCAGTAGGCAGAATGTTTTTGGCATCATTGGGCAACTTTTTAGCATATTGTAATTCAAGTGCTCTGAGAGAAAACTAGACTTCTGAACCTCCTAATGGCTCTGTTTTCAGGCTTTAAAAAAATCTAGCCCGTGACAGGAGACTTTGGCCAATCACAGGTCATTTCAGAGAGAGAGCGTTCCTATTGTCTGTTCATTCAACGGGGGCAGCTGTAAATCACTCGCAAACTCAGATCAAACTAGGCAGCAATGATCAAATATGAATCAATATTCTGTTATTGTAATGCCTATTTCTTGCCTCAAATGTTTTCAGAAACATCTTGTGAATACTGTTTAGCTGTAAAATGAGAAAGTTTGCTCCGGCTGGTGGGCGGTGCTTGGTATTTCCTCCATTTATCTCAACATGGCTGCCGAGCCAAAAACTTCCTCATTTTACAGCTAAACAGTACACTTCAAGATGTTTCTGAAAACATTTGTGGCAAGAAATAGGCATTACAGTAACAGATAATGATTCATATTTGATCAGCGCTGCCTAGTTGTAACGTTTGATCGGAGTTTGCGAGTGATTGTCAGCTGCTCAGAGACGGCAGACTCAAGATCAGCACTGATTGGTTGTTTTCCTCCGGTCTGTGAAATCTTGCAGATGCCATGAGGAGCACCGGAAGACACAGAGGCACATGTTTTCTTTCAGATATATTTTTTCAGATGAGATTTACCTGTCTCAAACACTACTGTCAGGACAAAAGTGACCGTTCTATAAAAATAACTTCCTTTAATCATATTTGCTCCAATTCTACCCACTGCTGCTTTAAAACTGACTACTTGCTTGCTTGGTTTTTAGCCTAGGTAACTGGCTTATTTTCCCGGCACATAAAATCTGTAAGAATGGTGTTTACAGTGGTGAGTCATTGGAATGGCAACAACACATGCTGGCTGATTCAGTGAATTCAAACATTCATCATGTTGTCATGCTGAACACAGATTGTAAAAATATCAGGTTCACGTCTGCAGAAGGCTACATGTGTCCGCTGTAAAACGTGGGCCCAAACAAAGACCCGTATTGTCTCGACTAGTGTGGGGTGACATGGTCGTCTTTCACCCCGAGTGGACAGAGCGAATCTCAAGAAAAACACACTCTCACGCATACACGGGATCCTGGCAATCACCACTGTGCATAACAGTGGGCTGTGAGGGGGACACAGAGGGCAGAGCCCAGCGTGTTTATGTGTTTGTGTTTATCTTGTCGTAAACAGGGACAAGAGACACATGCCGTGTCACCGCCTGTCACCACTTTCTCTTCTTCCCCTACTGTTCTCACCCTTCACTCAGTTTCTCCGGTTTTCCATCCAGCCCTGTTCCCGTGTGTGCCCTTGCTCTCGTCGTGTGCCCCCCCCCCCCCTCCTCCTCCTCCTCCTCCTCCTCCTCCTCTAACCCTCACCCCACTTGGTCAGCTTGTTAAGCATGTCTCCTAAAGCTGATTAAGTAGTGTTGATCAGCCTTACGTAATGTTCACCTCGCACAGACGTCGCTGCCAGCCAGCCAGCCAGCCAGCATACAGCCTTTGTGCCTCTGTGTATGTGGATGGGAGAAATCAGAGAAGGAAAATTTGCTTCATGAACATTGCTCTGCGTGGAGCATTTGCAGTTGCAACACACACGTACACATAAGCCCGTGTGCATGTATTACGGTAACACTATGTTTTCTTGGATTGGAGCCAAGTCAGCGCATGGTGTACTTGACAACCCTCCCAATTTTCCCGGGAGACTCCGTTTTTTATTGCCCTCTCCTGGTTTCCCCTCAGGGTCACAATTCTCCCATATTTCTCCAGATTTGTGACACATTTTCACACTTTTTTTTCCTTTTCGTTATCACAACCTGTAAGCCGGTATAAGTCCTACTGTTTACACCCGCAGAACTATAAAACTACACCAAATGTTGTTTCCTGGCAAAAGAGAGCTGCTCATGACACAACGCTGTTTGAGCTGTGCTCACGGCTGGGCGCACTGCACATAAAGTTAGGCTTTGCTCGTTGCAGCAAAAAGCTGCCGTGGCGTGCCGCAAGCCATTGGAAATAATGAGGTTTCAGAGCGCAGTATTGCCATTGTCACGTTTTGTCTGAAAGGGCCTTCAGTGAGTGAGACATGGAGAGAGAAATGTAGAGTAGGCTACTAAAGGCCGTGACACACTAAGCCGACGGTCGGCCATGTGACAGTTTAGGGCCATCGGTGAGCATCCGTCGGCCTAGTGTTTTCGGTGTGTCCCGCACCGTTGTCGCAGGATTTTCAGCCGATTCAGCATGTTGAATCGACTGTTCAGCTTCAATGAATCAGTGCACAAGAAAATAAATGGAAGTGAGGAAAGCAAACGAGTAAAGTCAAGAGGAAAACACAGAAGGCTCTGCTCGTTTTTCCTCTTCATCTCCTCTGATCGTTCCAACACGGATATTTTCAAAACGACATGTGGTGGTGTGAAAATGGTTGGCAAACGACGCTTTGTTTCATGTACGTATCATATCAACGGCTTGTATATCCATAGTCCTCGGCCTTCTGGATTCCTTTTTTGAATGACGCATCCAGACTACCGCCGCCTGCTGGTGTGGAGAGATATTTCATGTCACGCAGGCGCAGAACATCCGTGCTAACTGGCCGTCGGCTTTAGTCTTTGCGGTGTGTCCGGGTGCAACTTGTCGGCCAAAACAAAGGTGACGTGAGGCGTCGAAACAGGTTCGTCACTGCTAATTCTCTGATGTCGGGTTGGTGTGTCCCCAGCTTTAGAGAAAGAACTACTCAAGCAGGGGCAAAAAATTAATGAATGAATGAAATTAGTTTATGCCATAGATTCACATACGTTCACGCTGGAGGGGTGAATTATTCTGTATTCTTTCCTGAGAATTAAAAGTAAAATTAAAAGTATTTCACATAAAAATGCTGTTGCAATGTACTTATTTAGCTATTTTCATTCTTTGAAAGTCAACAGAATGCAGGAAACAAAGTCTCTGAAACTCAAATTTGACCTCCTGACCCCCACGCTTTGGTTGTGAAATCATCCTATTTTTTAGGTCTCAAGGTTGGCAAGTATGGTCTCACTGACGTGAGCACATTTGGCCACAATGGTGGAATGTGCACATCATCATGGCCTCGCAAAGTATGTGTTAATGTGTGTGTGCTCCTACTGCAGGCTGTGTAGATAATCACTGCTTATCCCCCGGTTAGCATGGGGCTGCCAAGAGAGACCACGCACCTACAACACTGCAGCAGCGGGTGGGACACACACGCCGGCACACACACGCCGGCAAACTCACTTGACATGACAGACTGAAAACATAAATGATCAAAAAACATTTTTTACAACCACAAGCATACACACGCATAGCACTTGGTGGTGCTTGTAAACAAAGCCCTGCTCCAGATCTCATTAATTGGCGGAGTGATTGAGTTAACGAGGCAGCGCACACAGGCAGGTTAGAAAGGTTGACTCGCCCGGCTCCTCTTCTCTCCTCTCCTAGTTTGCTCTTGCGCTCTGCCTCGTGGGAAAGATTAGAATCCTCAGCTGGAGCAAATAAAGCTGGACGTTATGCAAGAGCCCGCGAGAGGGAGGATGAGAGAGAGAGAGAGGGAGAGAAAGGCTGATGATGATGTAACTTGAGAGAAGAGCAAAATACTGAAATGAAGAACAAGGGACAAAGAGAAGAAGAGCTACAGAGGTGTGTGACGGGAGGCCTTGAAGCAGCTGACCTTACGAAAGTCAGCCGCTGCTGTATGCACCTTACTGTACTATATGGTGCCAGTCATCCATCTAAACAATGGCAGCCCATCCGCTCTACTATGCAATGAGCTCAGCAGTAAACACACAGCTGCCCTGCACTGGCAGAGACCAGTCCTCTTCACTGTCTCACATCCTTTGCCCCAGCCACACACAAAACAATACTACACGATTTAAGGTCAATCTCAGGGTTATATTTGGTTTTATTATGGCCACCCCGAGTGACATACTGTATATGGGCCAATGTTTCTGATTCAACCTACAATGTGGTTCTGACTGGCCTGTAAATGGTAGCTCTGAATAGACAAGTGCAATCTCAATGCTTTACCTGTAAAAATTTGTGTTGAATGTTCACTGACGTGCTTCATAAGGGTTGTCACTTTTCACTCGGAAACCATTCAAACATAGAAAAAAAAAAATATTCGATCAGTAATAGTAAAATTCACAGTTTGCAAGTGCTACAGGCTGTGCCGAGAGGGGTGTTTGTGAAATGCACTCCGATTCCGATGTACTGCCCTGTTGCCCCATCAGTATACTAAGCAGTTGTTGTTCTCTTTGTTAACACAATGGAATAAAATAGCGAGCCATACTGAACAGATAATCATGACACCAAACCATCTGAAATTAAGTATTGTGTGGGAGCAATTTGGATACCACTCCATAGATGGAAAAATCCTGGATAAAGGTTAAGACGTTTGGAAATTAACAGTAATTCTACAATGTAGTCTACAATGCATTTGAATTAAGAAAAATAATCTGCAGCTATTTTTGATAATCACTTAATCGTTTCAGTTGTTTTTCCAGCAAAAAATGTGACAAAAATGCCAAACATCTCAGGTTCCAGCTTCTTCTTTTCTAAATGAGAAACATTGCTGCTTTTCTTTTAGATCATTATAAACTGAATATTGTACATCACCTTGGACTGTGAGAAACTGTGAAGGGTATTTTTCCCCATTTCTTTTTGCATTTTTTTGACATTTCAAAGACTAAACAATTAATCTATTAATAAAAGAAATAATCAGCAGATTGATCAATAATGAAAATAATTGTTATTTTATTAATTTTTAAAATTCAATGTAGACAAGAGGAGGAAGGGCTGAAAGAGAGTATAAGACAAAGGACCTGTGTTGGACAAAGACCCGGAATGATAGGTACATGTTCCTTAAATCACTGATTCACCCCCAACAAAATGTCCTACCTTCACAAAATGTGATTTAAACATTTACATAATTCAACAGCACACTCTTCCCCTGACCATACTCACTTATTTTACTACTGCTGCTGCTGACTGGGAAACTACTTAAGTATGCAGCAGGACTATATTCATCATATCTATTTATTATATTGAATGCTACATGCTGTTACTGTTTCTAGATGTTGCTGTTGGCAAATCATGCATATAACAAAAATAACAGGTGTCAGGAGATAGAAGGAGAAAAAGAAGGAAGGAAGTGAAAAAAGAGAGAAGTGAATGAGTGATGCGGAAGGAAGGAAGTTCACAGAGATAAAACACTGACTGGCAGAGAGAGAGAGAGGGAGCAGTGAACTGTCTCCCCTCTGTCAGTGTACTGCTTGGATGCTGTTATGTAAGAGCCGAGTGTACACACACCGATTACCTCCGCTCGGTGGAACTCATAACATGAGGCGCGCCTGTCCCTGTGTGTGTGTGTGTGGACGCGTACGTGGGTACATGTGTGTGAACATACAATACCTCTCAGTTACATTTCACGCAAAAAGAAACGAAAACACATATTATACAGACAGCATACATACAAACTATTGTCCCGATTCAAAAGGGCTCAGATCATCCATCCGAGGTGTAAGGTAGCACGGGGGTTCCCCATGAATTGACAGCTGCACTGGCTTACAATTACACCTCCACAATACCCGTTTGATGACACACATATACACGCACACCTATATACAATAGATCAGACATTCACATACATGAATCAGATTTAGGAAATACCTCAATTATTGTAAATTTAAAACCTAAATTGTGTTAGTTAAATTATGGAAGAGGCTGGTGTCAAACTGATGGGAATTTTCAACCTTTCAAATCACTGTAGCATGCAACTGATGTCTGTTTGAGTTTTATTTTGAGTTGTGGAAAATTAAATAATCTCCATCAATGTGAACAAGAGGCATCAACATTGTTCCTGCATTTTTCTTTCCCTTATTTTGTAATACTACTTCTGCTTGTTAACCAGCCCATTAATTAAACCATAATTTGGATATTGCAAATAATGTTAACACTTAAAGGAATACTTCACCCACAAAATGACCATTTGTATATCAATTACTCACCTTGAATTCTTGAAGAAATCTGTTTTCCTCACATGCCTCAACGACCGTCTCATGCACAAACTCGGAGCATGCATTCGTAAGCATGGAAGTGTTTTAAAAAGTACAATTTTGGCAAAAATTAATGTGTTTGGGAAGTACTGAGCATACGACTGGATAAACAAGACTTGGATTATACTGCACGAGTTGTGTGAGAGTTTGTAAGCAGATTTTTTATATCGTTTTGGTGTTGTTAAACCTGGACTTTTACTTCAATTCATCAAGGATTTAAGCCGTTTTCGGATTCTCTGTTAACCGTGGAGGCATGCGAGAGAAACGGTTCTCTTCAAGAATTCAAGGTAACATGCGGTGAGTAATTGATATACAAATGGTCATTCTAAGGGTGAAGTATTCCTTTAAAGCCAAACTATTACCTTTAATTGTGTGTGTGTGTGTGTGTGTGTGTGTGTATGAGAGCAAATATGCTGATTGATTGTACTTGGGTTGTGACACCAACAAGCACACTAGAAAAATGGGCATAAGTGCTGCTCTGACTGTGATCTAACAATGAAATTTAACCTTGCAGTGGACCAAATATTCGCAACCGCAGATTAGTGTATGATGGTGGCAAAGAAATTGTGACTTGTTGCCCAACCCTAAATTACACAGAGAAACAAGTTTACACATTCACATCGCTGACATCAATGAGTCACACACACACACACGCATGCACAGATCCCACGTTCCCACACACACCTCTGCACTCTGCCTCCTCTCACAACTAACCTAAGGGAGAGAGTGTACCTTAGCACAGAACCCGGCTAATACTTGGGCCAGACGAACACAATAACCCTACTAACAAAACACCCACACACAAGCAGCGAGGATACTAGCTGGGGGCCAGCTGGAGAGAAGGCTGCGTATAAGAGTGCGTGTGTGATGTTAGATGCACGTGTGAGAGAGACTACAAAGACCCTAGTGTATATTAGTGTGTGTGTGTGTGTGTGTGTGTATGGGCAAAAGTAATTCACTAATATTATGGTTACAACACTTCGAACTCATTTTATATACTCTTTCTGTAGCCTGCAGTCAAGAATGTAATAATTTGATTGACATATTTTGGCAGGCAAAATATGCTGCATGAGGACTTGTTTCCAAGGTAACATGTATACAAATTATAATTATTTACCACAGAGGCATATGCTGGCAGTTAAAAACCACACGCCATGTTACAGAAAATGCGCTAATGATATCTGTTTGACTACATCCACAATTGATTCTTTGATTTATGTTGCCACCTCTTTAAATAAAGTGTTTTTAGATGCCATTGAGTACCATTATTGATGTGATGTTGAAATCACAATGCAATCCTCATCTAGATAGGCTTTTTATCAGTGATAAATTGCTTGAATTTCCATTGAACTGGGTTTAAGAGCCTTCCTGTCCTTCACTTTTGTCCATTTTTTCTTCCTCCATCATATTTCTGGTTGTCCCTATTTAGCTCTTCACCTTTCCCCCTTTCCCTTCATGCTTTGTAAATCCCTCTACTGCCCTTGATGCATACTTCTCTGCTTTCCTTTTCCGTCTCACCCTGTGACTGGTCAGGGGATCTAGCTCACTGTTCTCTTCATCAAAAGCTTTAATCTCCTAAAACAACAATCACTGTGTGCGCGTATGTACAGTAGGCCTACATGTGTATGTGTGTGTGCAGCCACCCGCATGCAACTGCCTGGTTGTTACGTAATTTCACTAGGCCACATCTGATGCTAAAAATGGACATGGATAAAACTATTGTGACCGAGGGAAGGGCTACTGTACAGAGGCACACACAGCACACATGTGCACACAGACAGCGGGGGCTGGGCGAGCTGCTTAACCCTGATGTCATGAAAAAAGGATGTTAATTGTTAACTTTTTCTTCAGTCAACTGTTGTCAGTCATGTTAGTATTCAACAGTAGAAAATCATTAAAGGCTTCTAGGACACCAAAAAACGTTATACATGGGCTATTTCTGCAGCACAATAACTAATCAAAGGATTAAACATGGATATAGTATGCTGTGTATATATATATATATATATATATATATATATAAACACACATATACATACAGTATATAAGCACAGTTTGTACAGTGCAAGTGATGGTGTTGTAAAGGAGGATTGGTTAAAGGAAAACGCAACCACAATGAACTGTTACTAGGGCTGGGACGATACATACTTATCTCCCGATTCGATTCTATCACGATACTTGGGTGCCGATTCAAGATGTATTGTGATAATTCATTTTTGCGATTCAATATTACGATTTATTGCGTTTTTCTGGTGAGTATAATACAATCTTATTTCCATGTATGTATTTTGTGTATAAAGTGCCCTTTGTTAACATCTTATTTTGAAAACCGGACGTAGTCACACATGTATACTTTCGCTTTCGACTGGCTTGACCGCACGTCACCGCAATTCGATAACATTTAATGTCCATGACAGAGTTAGCATGCAGTTTTAGCCATGATGTCTAGCTCTGTTTTTCCTGGCAATGTGTGAAACCCAAAGTGTTTCCATACTTTACTGTATGTGTAGTGTTTACCTCTGGATTTAAATGTGAGAGTGCAGGTCGTATCCGCGCGGACCCTCCACTGTTTTCTACTTTCTCGTTTTGCCTCGCTTGGGCCGGCTACTATTTGTTTTGAGTGACGGATACGGAGCAGATATGAGGTCACGTTACTCAGACAATGAAAATAAAAACTTTCTTCTACCTCAGCACAAACTCAAAATGAAGCAAATATATTGATTCGGGCATTAAAAAAATCGATTTCAAAATCGTAAAAAAAACAAATCGCGATACATAGGTAAATCGATTTTTTTTCACCACTATTTTAAAAAAAGTAATTATTAAAGATTATTCCATCCAATGACAGATCTTAGTCAAAACACCAGAGGTGACTGGGATGACCAAACAAAAAAAATTAAAATAAATCAAATAGGATATGTGATATATTTGGGTCAAGGCACTAAAAGGGTGAAGAGTGGTATAGCACATACTGTAAGACTGGCTGGCACACTCACTTATGGACAATCTCCTAAGGAAATAAGTGATGAGATCAGCGTGTTTCCAGCTGTGTGTGTGTGTGTGTGCGTGGAGAAGGATATGCTATATGATGTGCAGCACTGATGGCCGGCTTTGTCATTAAAGTTTAATCACTCTGCTTTCCTATAAATACCTTTCCAATGATCCAATGCATTATTCAGTTTCTCTCAGGCCAACACACACTTATACCAACACACCCAAACAGAGAAACACACAGACACACACCTGGAGAGCAAAGAAAAAAAGCAAGCGCCCTGGAGGAAGGAAGTCTTATGAACATTTAAGAGGACGATGGCCAGTGGGCAAAAATAGAGTCAGATGTTTGTCCTGCTGTGAGTGCAATCCACCGCACTTTATTCTGCCCATGACCACACATCTTGGAAGTGGCCCAAGACTGTGAGTGTGTGTGTGTGTGTGTGTGTGTGTGTGTGTGTGTATAGACATATGTACACACTGCTACGTGCATTGAGACCAACTTGCACTTGATACCAGCTTGTGGTCTAGTCTGACTTTCTGCTCATATTATTTAGAGGTTGACTCAGAGGACGTTAACGCCAGCCGCCTCCTATTGCTGATACATTTCGCCAGTTACTTACAGCTTTCTACACTCTTTGAGCCATGTTAGCAGACAACCATGCTGTGTCTGGTCATTGAGTCATGCTGGCTGGTAAATCGGGGTGTCCAGTGAAAGAAAGAGAGACAGGGTAGGGTGACATGAAGCAGGAGAGAGGAGGAAAGAGGAGGAGGAGGCTAATGGAAGAGGAGCTGCCACTGGGGTATTAGTCCATGGATTGGTGACACAGAAATGATAGTGAGAGGGAGGAGAGGATGATGGGATGGGAGGGTCAATCGATGCTTAAAAAGGTTTCACTCCCCTACAGGGACATGTGCGTCTGTGTGTGCACAAACACAAAGTAGCCTGTTCCAAATGAAAACACTGTCTCTCTCTCTCTCTCTCTCCACACAGCGCATAGGATGGCTCCATCTGGCTCAAAAAAGTAAAGAAGTCTAGCTAAAGAGCAGCCTTAAGCAGCAGGCCTGTGATTCCAGCAAGAGGTAGATTAGCAATCACTTGGTCTAATTTAGGCTGAGACAGTGGGTTTGTGTTTCTAAATCTCAAGTATGAAAGACAACGCTTACCGTATTGGGTTGTCCAGAAGGATGAAATTAGATCACGCAGCCACAGCTGATAAAAGGCAGAGGATGTCCTCTTTCCACTTATCTCTTTCCCTCACACACACACACATACACACACAGTTTGCTACTGGTTACCCTACCAGGCAGAGTGCCATTTGGCTTGCAATTATTGGTGTCTGTATGAAAACACCTGCAAACAGTCCAGTTGTTACTTTGCACTATATGCTTGTGCTCCGAGCTGGCTTCCTTGCCAATAAGGTGGTGTTATCCGAATGCTTTGACCGTTGCCATGGTATTCGACCTCCAAAATCTCTATTCGAATGTTTAGTTTTTCATTTTCTTTTTCATTTATAAGTATATAATAATAATGTACAAATTCCAAAATACCCTATGAAATAAGAAATAATCCCACAACATTATTTATTATTCATATTCAACATTAATTATTATTATTTATTTCCAGAGGGATATCATTGTTTTTTATGTGTAGAGGGGCGTGTGTGTACAGTAGTGCAGCAGTAGCACTGTCCCGACACTGAAATGGGGGAGATGAAGACTGACAGACAGAAGAACATGTCAGCTGCCGCGAATCTTTGAATACTTTTGAATATTTTTCACTGAAGCTTCGAAGTCCAAAAATGGTATTCGGGACAGCCCTAATAAGTTTACAATGCCTAAAGGTACACAGAATCAATAATTTTACTAGCAACAATTTGGGACAGTTTGTTCCCACATGGACACACTTTTTACCTCCAACATGGCATTCCCACCCAAAGCCCTGCCCTTCAAATGTACATAACTTTCCCCACTCACATACATAGGCTGTGATGAGTTGGCTCAAAGTTCAAAATGAGCTCTGACGTACAAAAGAGAACAGGTCTGAACATGGAGGGGGGGAGAGAGAAACAAGGTAAAGAAGACTGAGAGACGGAGAGAGCGCCAGCGCGGTGAAAGACAGACAGGCAGAGGAAGAGGAAAGACTGGTTGAAAAGAAAACTCCAAACGTGATCTTGCATTCCTTACATGGGGTGGAGGGAAGGAGAGAGAGGTGAAGAAAAAAAGAGGGAGGAATGGGGGAAGGGAGAGAGGAGGAGGGTGACAAGAGAGAAAGTTTAACTTGGCGCCAGACAGCATTTCAATAACCCGTCAGCCAACCACACAGACACTGCCGCAAAATATCGACACTATGCAAGTGGCACAGAAGTCCTTTTGGTGACTTCCCATCGTCCGAAATTAGATTAGATATTTGCCCTCCACCCCCGCTCCCTGGGTCCAGCACAGAGGCAGATTCCCAGATAAAAATAGCTAGAGGAACTATTCAAACACTGCTGCCTTTCTGCAGGGAGTGTCTGCTGACTGCATCGGACTTAAGGGGTTAGAGAGGGGTTAGGAGCTCCACTCACCACCTCCCTGAACCAGAGGGCCTGGGACAGCGGGACAGCCCAGTCTCTATCACACTTATACACTTACAGACACACACAAACACTAATCTAGTTCAAATCTCAATGAACAAGTTGTAATGTGTGTGAAAATATGACATGTTTGCAAGTTATAAAATACTCTCTCTTTCAGACTGTTACTCCAAATAGCCAATATTGTAAATTCATGATTAATAATGGATTATACGCACTTCGGCAGGCAACTCAAGTGCAGACTAAAGACCCTGACACACCAAGCTGACGGTCGGCCATCGGTGAGCGTCTGTCTGCCTAGCTTTTTTGGTGTGTCCCGCACCGTCGGCTCTAGTCTTCCCTTGTCTGAGCTTTTTTGGCCGATTCAGCATGTTGAATCGGTGGCGGAGCTCGTCGGTGAGAGAAATCACTCTGATTGGCGGTTCAGCTTAAACAAAGTGCAGAAGAAGAGAAACGGACGTGAGGAAAGCAAGACAACGAGTAAATTCAAGAAGAAAAACACAGAAGGCTCTTCTCATTTTTCATCTTCCTCTCATCTGATCATTCCAATACAAGGATATTTTCACAACGACCTGGCCATCTGGAAAGAAAGCTGAGTGATGAGTGAGAGTGGTGTGTAAATGATCGGCAAACACCGCTTTGTTTCATGTACGTATCATAACAACGTTGTGTATATCCGTAGTCCTTGGTCTTCCGGTTTCCATTTTTGAATGACAAATACAGACTACCGCCACCTACTGGTGTGGAGAGTTAGTTCATCTCACGCAGGTGGAGAACGTACGTGGTAGTTGGCCGTCAGCTGTCGTCTTTGCGGTGTGTTCGAGTGCAACTTTTTGGCCAAGACAAAGGCGACGAGAGGCGACGCAACTGGTGGCCTTCGTCGCCAGTAGTTCTTTGATGTCAGGTTGGTGTGTCTGGGCTTTAACACTTGCAAACACTGATTATCTGTTTAAATAAAGACACTTACTTCACACACAAGACTTACAGAATGCACAGAGGCCATATGAAAGTTAGTCAAAAATGTGTCAGTTCATTTTGATTCAGACTACATACAGTAAAAGATACAGTCCTTTTGTTCTGATCCTGCCTGGAATGCACATTAGTAGCCACACTGTGTGCTGATCCCTACTGTAAAGATGCCCTCAGCATGACCAGTATTATTGGGGTTAATCTAAGAAGATTAGAAGTATACATTACAACAACTCACGGGCCAAGCCAGCCATACTATTGGCAAAAAAAAGGCCAGCGTTGGGTACAGCGGCATCAGCAGAGGATTACATGAAACTACTGTGTGTGTGTGTGTGTGTGTGTGTGTGTGTGTGTGTGTGTGTGTGTGTGTGTGTGTATGTGTGCAACAGGCCAGGCCAGGTGGTTGTGGTGTGGTTTAGAGGTGGTGCAATGGGGAAGGGGTGAGGGAAGAGTTAGTCAGTCATGAAGCTAAGTGCTGTCATGATCTTGCCATCTTACACCCTGATTATACTCCAACCAGCAGAGAGGTGACACTCCAGGCTCTAACCTAAAGGACAGGTCATTATGTTGTGAGCATTCAAAATAAAACCTCTCATCTGGAAGGATCAGAGGAATAGAGTTACCAGTGTGTGCATGTCATCAGACTCAGATCAGTTTCAATGGCGACGCCATCACCAAGAAGCTGTTATACACACCTGCATGCAGCGACACACACACTTTGTTCACAAGTAATACCTTTACACTGCTGCCCACCCAGAAAACCCCGTCTCCTTCATATACACACTTGATATTCTTTTACAATAACATGCCATTCTGCGCCTCACTCTGAGTCACCTCTACAACAATGTAGCTCTGTAAACTCCCCATATTACATTACAATGCACATGCATGCGCAAACACAAACAGCTGCTGAACAGTGCAGGGTCAATCCATGCACACCAACACACCCTGCTGCATTCTCGACATGAATTTTGATACCCATATGAAAAGGGATCCTCTGTGTGTGTGCATGGTGGAGTATTAACGTGCATTTTGAGGCTGCTAGCTTTAATTTAAAATGTTCATCTCTTAAAATAATAGGCAATATTCAAATCAGTTTTATTTATATTGTCCTTAGGAGGATATATACTGTATTAATGCATGCATGCCTTTGTGAGTCACTGAGTATATTCAGGAAAGGCTTGCAGAGATAGTAACTGTTGTGTTTTCCCCTCATGTGTAATGCAACACAGCCGGCAACTATTAACCTTCTAAGCAGGAATGTGGGAGGTCCAAGAATTCCAATAAAAAGCAGCAGTGTGTGCGAGTGTGTGTGTTCTGCGTATGTGTACTCAAAGTGTTACAGTTATCCGTCAACGTTCCATCCCATCCAGACGTGCAGACCCACCCCATTACCGTCCCTGACCAATAACCAATACGGTCAATATGGGGTCATGTTGTGGCTACAACCAATGGCATCACAGTAAAACTAGGCTCGACTCACACATCACAGACACACATGTATGGCCTCAGGACACATTTAGTTACGCTGCTGTGTTATCAGCGTAAAAAGTGAATTTTAAATGGAGCTCTTTGGTGTCGAACATCACAACCACGCAGCTCATCAAACAGGTTGGAGAGGTCCATAATCTATAGGATTCAATAGCCAGATATGAGGTTAATGTGTGGGTTCAGGAGGGGTGAACAGGCCGCTGGCAGTGCTGGACAGTGGTCAGAAGCACCAGGACCGCCAAGGGTAATGCTGTGGTCTCCCTGGTCTCCCTGGTCAAGGGCGGCACAGGACTAATGGTGGGGAGGTCCATTAGTGTCGACTGGCTGAGCACATTGTTCCCTTTGGTCACATTCCTGGCTAAATACAGACATTTCCACAACTGAAGACCCCCTCTACCAGAAGTCATTTGTCAACTTAGCGGCACAGAAGACCATATCAAAACTTTTATGAAGAACTGTTATGACAAGGAAAAGTGGGCCATGCTGCCTCTGCACTGAGTCTGTCTGTTAGAAAATCAATTTCTGTAATATTGAGCGTATAATTCAATATTTTACTCCAACTTAAAACACTACATTAAAATAAATATCCTAACAAGTGTTATCACGGTGTAAACAAGATTTTTAGCCCACCATTTTGTAAGCAAATTGGTGTATTACTAACAGCCGATATGTTCACACCAGCAAAAGTTGATTGTTTGCACCTAATTCAATTTGCCAGTTTTTTCCAGATAGAAGATAACCACTTTTGTTATGGAGCATCATCTGCTTCAGGCTTAAAGCATGTTGTCTGAGCCTGATCACAGCAGGGCACGGTCCCATAAACCAGGCTGTAAAACTGTACTGGGATAATGGGAGGTAGAGGTTTTGCTGTGGTCAGCACTGCAAGGGAGTTTTCACAGATAAGGCTAATCGCTGCGCTTATCATCACAGTGGTTGTGCGTCGAGATTGAAAAGCATATGCTTGCAATCGCACACAGGGAAAAGGTGAAATGTTCCCTCTCGATTCCTTGCTCACAGGCTACCCTTTTGTCTCCTGCCCTGCTGCCACATCATAAGGCATCTGTGTGTGTGAAACTGTGCATCAAAAATAAATGGTAAAATGGCTCCACAGCAGTGCGTCAATCACTCTGGGGAAACAGCACAAAACAATCATCATTAAACTACGTAGTTGAATGATTGGGATGTCCGCATTTACCTCGCTCTTTCTTTCACTCTCTCACACACACACACGCGGTTCACACGCATACAGAAGTGCGGTCTCTTCACTTGTCAAAAGCACCACCAAACTATGAGCTACTCCGCACCATTATGAGTACAATGAGAGGTCCCTGGCCCCACAAGTCCACACACAATCGGCCCCAAGGCCTGCCCCACTCCCACCATTGTCCCGTACTCCACACACACATACACACAATAGCCACTCCAGAGCCAGGGGTCCCACTATGCAATTCCATCACACAAAGACACACACCAGTCCTTATCCCGTCAGAGCGAGAAAAGACTGACAGAGGTGGCAGAAAAAAAATTGCGACCCTTGGGGAGGGACGGAAGAAATAGGTTGAAACACAAAGTGTGTGTGGCAAGAGTGTAGATAACATATTAGGGAGGGAGACACATACACTAGGCAAGTTATTATTGGGTATCGTTATCGCTAGAGCTAAATCAATCATTAGCACAACCTTTGAGGTACACAAAAATATGGATATGACTGTTTAAGTGTAGGCAAGGCAAGATACCACACACCACCACTAATGACTAATGCAACCTGTAGAATGCTTTGCCTCTAACCAATCCCTCTAACTACATCAAACACTAACAAAGAGCAGGTAAACAGCAGTGATTAGATATAAAGGAAATAAATACTTTCCAACACCACAAAACCAACACACAATCTGCCAGCAAACAACAGATGCAGCTATAGTCCCACCATTTCCTGCTTCATCATATCAGTTCTCTATCTCAGCAGAAATCCTATCATCTATTCAGACTAATGAAGTGACTGTGGAAAACAGGAGTGCGAGGGGAAGTGTCCGGTGATGGAGAGTAAGGAGGTAAGCTCCATACAGAGGCAGCTTACCGTATGGGACATAATCCAACATCATCAAACATCCCAGGGAGGGATGATTACATTCTTTATCCTACACATATCCAGGCACTGTTATATCCTCCTGCATTCAAGAAATGTGCTCACCTATGAGATCTGCACAAGTTAAGGGTTAAAACGGGTTAAAACGTGTGTCCTGATTGCAAACGCAGCAACAGCAGGAGATCAGACAGAGATCAGGGCAGCACCGCGGATTAACCAGTTCCATAAGTCAACTATGTAAAGATGCTGTTATAAAATCAGATTTTAAGTTAGATAATGCCTCTCGACAGAGTTGTTATGTAGACCAACTAGTGCTGAAAGGATTAATCAATTAGTTATTCAACAGAGAATTCATCAAATTTTATTTTGATAACTGACGGAACTTAAACCGCCACAGGGACGAGAAGCAGTTTGCTTTTCCACATTTCAAATAAGCACTGCTGAAATCATTAGTAAATTAATTTATTAGTGGAAAATTAGTCAGCAACTATTTTGATTATTGATAACTGATTAAAGTCATTTTTCAAGCAGATAAAAAAAAGTCAAATGTTTGCTGGTTCCAACCTCTTAAATGTGAAGATTTGTTGCTTTTCATTGCATACAGTATATTATAGTATATATTACATTAGAGTATACTGAATATATTTAGGTTTTACGCCGTCACCTTGGTGTCAAGGACATTTTGAAGAGGATTTTTCCCTATTTTCTTACTTCTTTTTTTAGACCAAACAATTAATCAATAAAGTTATCAGAAATTGTTTGTTGCAGCCCTCATCATTATAAATTGAGAACTTTGAGTTTCGAGACAAAATTAATTAATAAAATAAAAGTTAGACGCTGCCCTATCAACAAAGTTAAATCTGCATAAAGTTTTTAGCATCATTGGGCAAAAATTCCATAATAACCTTTCAGCATATTGTAATTCAAGTGCTCTGAGAGATAACTAGACTTCTGCACCTCCTCATGGCTCTGTTTTCAGGCTTTTAATAATATAGCCAGGGACGGGAGACTTTGACCAATCACAGGTAATTTCAGAGTGAGAGCGTTTCTATTGGCGGTGCTCCGGCTGGTGGGCGGTGCTTGGTATTTAATCAACAGATCTCAACATGGCTGCCGGGTCACAAACTTTCTCATTTTACAGCTAAACAGTACGCTACAAGATGTTCCTGAAAACATTTCAGGCGAGAAATAGGCATTACAGTAACAGAATATTGATTCATATTTGATGAATATTAATTAATTATATTTTAAAATTACCTGTCTCATGCACTACTGTCAGGATATAGTGACCGTTTTATAAAAATAACTATTTTTTAAATCATATTTGCTCCATTTCTACCCACTGCTGCTTTAAGCTAAAAAAAAAAAAGCCAAATATTTGCTGGTTCCAGCTTCTTAAACGTGAAGATTTGCTGTTTTCCATTGTCTTACATTAAAGTATACTGAATATCTTTGGGCTTTAAGTCATCACCTTGGGGTCAAGGGATTTTTTAAGGGGATTTTTCACTATTTTCTAACTTTTTATAGACCAAACGATTAATCAAGAAAGTAATCAGAAATTGTCTTTGCAGCCCTAATCCTTCTAAATTTTTTAAAATCAAGAATCAATAAAAGTTAGATACTAGTTAACTTTAAGTTAAATGGTAAACAAGACTGGTTGGACAGCAGCTCACACTTTACACCAATCAGACTATAGTAGTCCAGTTAATGTTCTTTCAATAGAGGACAAACACAACCAACCTACTACACAAACACACACACCAAACGCATACATCAAACCCATAACGTAAGCACAATCGATTTTTAGTACCTTCCCTGAAGGGCTTAAGCTATCTGCTGCCTCACAAACACTGAGTTCCTTGTAATAAAGGACTACTTGTGGTGGGATGTGTGGTGTGATGTCATGGCAGCCTCCTCGGGGCTGCTGCAAGGAGTGGGTGTGTGTGTGCAGGAATGTGGAGGGCTAAGGGGCTGAGGCTGGGTGCAGCGGGAGTCAGGAGGGGACAGGGTGGGGGAAGGGACGGGACCGTCCCAAGTGGGAAAGGGTCCCACACAGTTTGTCAGTCACTCACACGGCCCTATGCCAAATGCTTACCAGTAACTACTTAGGAAGTCATCACATTGTTCCCACTGGAAAAACAACTTTTGTTGTTTAACACACGGGGGTGGGGGGGGGCAGAAACAATAAATGATTGTTGTATACTTTCAGATGATCTCTTGTGCTTAAAGTCTCTCTAAATATGTCAACTGATGTAAAAATCATGTAGTTTTGTTACTAAAAAGGAAGGGTCATGTCAGGCAGTCTATTACTGACACTCAAAAAAGAAACTGAATAGCTGACACAAATTATAGTACTTCCACTTCCTCCTTTCTGAAGAAAAAAAAATGCCTTGGCTTCAAGAGAAGAGAGCAAGAACAAACTTATGCAAGCATTTCAGGAATTAGACAATAAGACGCACACACACAAGAGACCTCAGCTGACTACTGGAAAACCCCCCTTCTGCTCTCACTTCAATATGCTGACAGGCCAAGTACCTGACAAATGTTTGCTCAGTTACTGGGTTAATATCAGCTTGCTCCAGTGTATACCTGGCTAGATCCAATCACCTCAACACCACCACCAGGAGGAAAGCGAGTCTTAAAGTAACTTATCAACACATCTCTCTATATCTCACTCAAGTCAGAATAAAACCCACTCACACAGTAGTGCTTCTAGGATTTTCATGTCCTCTGAAAAGGTGGTGAAATTAGGTTGTCAGGGGTGACACAGAGGATGTCGTTGTAACAACTATACAGTAGTTTTAACCACTTCCTCTTGAACAGGAGTACAGTACTAAAAACCTGCACCAGATTTCATCTGTTGTCTTATCTAGCTAAACCACGGGACTATTGCACTGATCTTGAGAACAAATCAACAGGTTTATTTTTTTGATTGATGGTTGATAACTAAATCAGGCTTTGTTCATTAATCAGCAATGCAACTACCTTTTGTTTACATTTTATTTATTACATCTATACCCTACCTATTGTACAATTACCTCTGTTTACATTACATTTATTTTTTATATTTTATACTTCTAGTGTAACACTTCTGCTCATATTTATTTATTTATTACATCTACTTTACCTGTTTTTATTTGCTTTCTATAACTGTGTGTGTGTTTTACCTGTTATATGTTTTATTTGCCTCATTTAGTCTTGTCAAGTATTTGTTTTAAAGCACTGACCAGAAGAAGTGGCAACTGTTAATCTCGTTGTATTTAATACAATGATAATAAAGCTTTCTATCTATCTATCCAGCTACTGTTAGCTTTTGCACGACCACGGCAAGTAAACAAGAAAACACAATGAAGTGGATAGAAATGTATATATAGCAGGAGTCAAACTTACCATTATCTCCAGGTGTTTTCATGTTTTAGCTACGTAAGTAGACAGCAAGCAGCGGATAAAGTTTTTGGTGAATTCCTCCAAAAGTTGGGAAGAAAAGTCAAGTCTTCTCGGCCTCTTTTCCTCCCCCCTTCTTGTTCCCAATGTAGGAAAACTAGGTGAAGACACACGGCAAACTTTTTGTAGCTGCTGCTTCAGCGTCTCTCTCTCTCTCGGGTCTGTTTCCCCCGGCTCTCTGCCAGCCAACCAACCCGACCGAAGGGCTTGTTTTCCGGTCAAGAACCTCGCTGTTTTTGGGGTCCTCGCTTCTCGTCCTCGTCACCAAGCAGCAACAACCGTTGAAAGCTGCTCTAAGTTGCGGCGCAACAACGAACCAACCGACCAACCGTCACTCTGTTCTAAACAAGTTAACTGTCCGGTAGCCGTTTTTTTTACTCCGTCTCAACCGCCGCATCTTCGTCGCTGTTTGACATCTTTCTCTCTCTCTCCGCAAAGCTTTTGTTCTTTAACAGAAACTAACGTTGCTAGAGGAGCCTCTCTCTTTCTTTACAGACTTTTTTTTAAGTCCTCCACTCTCTCTCTCACACCATTATTCAGTGCTACTCTCTCCTCCCCCTCGTTGCGTCTCTCTCCGTCCTCTCGGAGGTGGTGTCGTGTTTCGCTCGCTCTCTCTCTGAGCCCGCCCACACTGTGACGTGACGAGGAGAGACGTAACGTAACGTAACGTGGCGAGTCACGCCCACTCACCCACCACGAGCCGAGGAGCCGAGGCCCGGGCTGGCTGGCTGGCGTCACTGCAGCACGCGGCGTTGCCGTGGAGACCGCCACAGCCACAGCGCGCTGCTGCTGCTGCCGTGGTGACGTCACATCCGAGTCCGATTCGAGAGAGGCGCGAGAGCAGAGCAGGCTCGGCTCATAGAGTCCATTTACGTCAATCAGGGGTTATGGTTGTAATTAGGCCCTTTCATATCAGGATAATTACACTTATTAAGCTGGCAAATTAAATATGATAGCGTCAGTTAGTGATTAACACTGAAAACAGGAAATGTATACTAGTGATGGAGAACATACTCATACTCATAACATACATACAGACTAAAAACATTCACCTTTTCCACTTAAAAATCCATCTCCACTCCCAAAATATGTTTTGTTTATTGTGACAATAATAGTCCATTTGACTATTCAAATTGTTTCATTTCTGGGATTTTAGAGGTATCCAGTATTTATTTAAATAGATAAATTGTGTATAACAGAATACTTTTTCTCTTTTCCCTATAATCATCTTGTGACCCCTGAAACGTTATCTTGGGACTCATTAAGAGGTGCCGCACAGGATGATAACCACTACACTATCAATGTTAACTTTCAACTTCAGTTTTAGAGTCCTACATTGTTCAACCAATATGGATGTAAACACTTTAAAGCTCAAAGTCAGCACTTAAACCTGACAGTCACTGTTTTACTTGAAATCCAGTGCGCTGGAGTAACAAACATCATCATCCAAATACTCACAGACTGAAGTGTAAATGCAGAACAACATGTGTATGTTTGGACAGTACTAAGATTATCTCACACAATGACATACATAAAGGTAAAAAAAAAAAAACGTCCTGTCGTAACAGATGAAAAACACTGTGCAGAATGATTAATGTGCAGAGTTTGACTCTAGACAGCTGTTTTCACAAGCACCTGCTGAAAGGGAAAGTGGTTGATGTGCAACAAGTGCTGCACATTGAATTGAATTTAATGTCTTTTTAAAAAAAAAACAGGGTAGCATATTAGAGGTGGGCGATGCTGCAAAATTTCGGTTTTGATCCAATATATTTAGTTATACAGGACCAGAATCGCCGATACCGATACGATACTTTTTATAATTAAAAGCGGTTTGTGTTTCATGTTGCTTTCCACTGTTAATTATTTATCACATAGTGTCCATTTACGTCAATCAGGGGTTATGGTTCTAATTAGGCCCTTTCATATCAGGGATAATTACACTTATTAAGCTGGCAAATTAAATATGAAAGCGTCAGTTAGTGATTAACACTGAAAACAGGAAATTCATACTAGTGATGGAGAACATACTCATACTCATAACATACATACATACTAAAAACATTCACTTTCTCACTTAAAATCCACCTCCACTCCAAAAATATGTTTTGTGTATTGTGACTTGAATGTTTGACCTTCACTTTGCAGAATGATTTATGTGCAGAGTTTGACTCTAGACAGCTGTTTTCAAAGGAAAGTGGTTGATATACAACAAGTGCTGCACATTGAATTGAATTCAATGGTGGGGGGGGGTGGGGGGGGGGGGGGGGGGGGGGGTGGGGGCGAAGGACGATGGTCTGCAGGACAGATGATAATGCACTATACTCATTTTTGACAGTCTCTTCTGCACTATATTCACTTTTTTTAATAGTCGTGTATCATAGCTGTTACTACTTTCGGATCGATCCGCCCACCCCAATAGCATATAATATCTGCTGCTGGTCACTAGAGTTACAACAATCAATTAACCCATTAGTCAAGAGACAGAAAATTGTGATGGACATTTTTCCACCATTTTCATGGGACATTTTATAGACCAAAATATGAATGGATTAATTGAGAAAATAATTGACAGATGGATCAATAATGAAAATAATCATTTGTTGCAGCCTTAGCTGTAATCTCAGTCTGGACCAAAGAGGTGGACCCACTGATCTACACTGCGATGGCTATAGAGACACTCACTTCACCAGATGTCAGCTGGCATTGGGACTCAGTGGTCAGCACACACAGGCCTCCAAACTTGAAGGTCATAGGTTCATAACGTAGTTGGACACAAAGTTCTTGTACTCTTCCCTTTTTATACCACCTCATACAATGTGCTTTGGCTATATCGTGTTTCAATATGATCATGCCAATAAAGCCCCTTTTAATTTAATATTCACGTCTTGCCTGTGTGTTCAAGACACAAGAATAACACTAATCGTACTTTATTTTAATCTGATCTAACTCCCCCAGTATTGAGTATTAATTTGCTTTTAATTGATTAACTACACTAAACAATAATGAGCCTTTTTGATCTTAGTTTTAAGACTTGTGGTATGGACATCATGACTTATTTTAAGAAATCTTATCAAGTGAAAATCATTAACTGCACTCATATCTAAAAGTTTTCACTTAAATTTGAGAGGGCATTTTTGCAGTGTGTAGTTTATTGGTACCTCATACACATAACATATTTGTTGGCTGTAATCTAAAGTGTTACCTGTTATTGTAATTGAGTAAAAGTCCAACAATGAAAAAAAAAATCTGTGTGAAAGTACAGTAAAACTATAGTTAACTACAATTAAATGTACTTATTTACTTTCTCCTCAGTCAGCACTGTTTTTGATTTTGGCATCCGCAGCAGCTGAACCCATTACTTGAATTTCTACTGAAATACCAATGTAGACGAAAAGATTCTTCACATAAAAACATAAAAAAACAAAAACACGCTTGTGGTTAATTTGAATATGAGCCTGCATCCTGTTCTGTTGCCAGTTTCTCATGCAGCACTAACTCCCTTTTCCTCTTTTTTTTTTTTTTTTGTAAATGGTGCAGCCAACTGTATCTGGCCTTTAACTCACAACCAAACACACACATGTACAATGACTCATTAGCATATGCTGGATGTATGCATGTCCATGTGCATATCAGAGCATAGACACATCCGGTCCTGTCATATGTAACTCTTTCACCCGATCAGATGTTCAGCATTGCTCGTTTGACTGTGAAGACCGGTGTCGTGCCCAGACTTGTTTCCTGTCACCTCCAACACCCTGACCTCCTGCTTCCTCCTGTGCCGCTGATATAAAGCCGTCACGTGTTATCGATCAGTGCATACGAGTGGGTGAGGCGTCATACATGGGAGGTGAAGTGCATCTCCTCTTTTGCCTCACCATGTGCCAGAGGATGGAGGCATTGTGTGTGTTTTTGAAACGCGTTGTGACACCAGCGATACACACTTCTGCCCTGCCTTGTCAACAGGATAAGACAGCAGTAGTAAAACAAAGTAAACAAAGTCCCCTGACAGCTGTCGTGTGATTTAGAAGCAGGATTTCTCCTCCCTTCGCTGGCCATTCTCTGACAGGCTCAGGAAGCCCACTCTGCTCTGCCTGATAAGAAAATGGGCCTAAAGAGAAAAAACCTTCACATTCAGGAAACAGCTATCCTGTCCTGTCTTCTCCTCTAGAGCAGGAAAACCACTGCACAGACCTGCGTGGCATTTTCTCACGCAGAGGCCGACAATAGGGCAATCAGCTGGGAACAACAGAGTTGCACAACTCCCTTGTTTGTTGCTGTGGCATGCATCCACCACATATATGTAATTTCCCCATTCTCTGATGTCTGTTTCTGGTTGAGGTGAAGAGCTCTTCACACGGAGGGAGAAATCAAAGCGAGGACAAGAAGAGGAAAAGCTCCAGAGGAAGCAGGAGAAAAAAACACCTGACAGTCAAATAAGAGTGATTTAGCGATTAAGTGCAGGGTGGACAAACGGCTTTGATATTTCTGTGTGTATTTATATCTGTGCCTGTCTGCGACTTGCGTGAGCACGCTCCATTGTAACTCAAGCACAGGAGATGACATTTACAGACAAATCTACAGCATAGTACATTCTGAGCACTGATAAACACAGTGCTTCACTCAGCACCCTCCCTCTCTCCTCCTCCTGTTTATCCACCTCTCCTGTTTTCTCTCCCCCATTCCCTCTGTACTTTCCTGCTCCTCTGTCGTCTTTTACCACTCATCCATCCATACGTCCGTCCACCCTCCCTCACTCTCACACCTCTTCTCTTCCTCCATCCTCTGCCACCTCTCCACGCCTGCATCTCTTTCCCTCCCTCACACTCATCACTCATTTTCTCTCCTCAGGTCATTATTGTTTGAGCTAAAAGCTCAAGGTTGATGGACTCATGGAGTCGAATGTGTGAAAAAATATCCAGTGTAATTATACATTTTCAACTGTTTTTTGGCCACAAGTGTATATACACTTTTACACATGCAGTTTTTACACAACCCATATTTTTTTAATTTGCTGTTGAATCTCAATAATTGTGCTCATTTAAATACCCTAAAACTATGCAAAGGTCTATGGTTGACCCTCAAATGGGATCAAGTACAACAATTTACTGACTGACCTATATCACTGACATTACAAGTTAAATGTATTTACATGATAAATTAATTTATTGTTATTATTAAAACACCTTTCAACGTCATCTGATATCCATCTGATACCGCTTTTATTGTGAAAATGGTGTGGTCGAAACTCGACCCAGGAAGCGGTGAGGTTGACCTCTGACCTCAAGATATGTGAATGCAAATGGGTTCTATGGGTACCCACAAGTCTCCCCTTTACAGACATGCCAACTTTATGATAATCACATGCAGTTTGGGGCAAGTCATAGTCAAGTCAGCACCCTGACACACTGACAGCTGTTATTGCCTGTTGGGCTGCAGTTTGCCATTTTTATGACTTGAACATATTTTTTTTTACGCTAAATGCAGTACCGGTGAGGGTTTCTGGACAATATTTGTCCTTGTTTTGTGTTTATAATTGATTTCAAATAATACATATATACATACATTTGTATAAAGCAGCATATTTGCCCACTCCCATGTTGATAAGAGTATTAAATACTTGACAAATCTCCCTTTAAGGTACATTTTGAACAGATAAAAAATGTGTTAACTATGGACAATCACAATTAATCGCGTTTAAATATTTTAATTGATTGACAGCCCTACAAAAAATACATTATATTTGTCCTCCAGTTAATGATAGCGCTGTCTGTTGTTGTTTTAGAGTATTTTTTAACAGATGGTGGACAGTTGCAGTGTGCTCGCCTTTAATAAAGTTATAATAGAGAATCTCATTAGGATGTGAGTGCTTGCTAATTAAAAAAAATTAGGTTTTTGATTGATAAATTAAAGAAAAAATCCAAGCAATTTAGCAGTTATCTTGGCAGGCAAATGTCAGCTCAATACAGGGAAGAATTTATTTCAGAAACTTTTAGTATCTTTTGACACTTTGGCTTATGCCATCAAACTGCAATAAAGGTCTGACACATTTCTGTTTAAAGCAGTAGGCGGAGGCCAGAGACCTTTGTTGCATATGATTTCCCATCTCTCCCTTTCTCCCAGCATGCCCTGTGATCTTTCTACTATAAACTCTTTAATACATGTATAAAACGCCCCTCTTAAATATTATTTAAAAAGTTGCATCTATTGAAAGATATCCTATTTGTGTACTAGAAATGCCTGATCAGAATAATACAATTTCAAGCTTTATTTGATTTTCTTCTGCAGTGTAAGAGAAGGTACATTTCCCATATGTGCAGTGCGTTTTTCACATTTCTTTTTGGAATTTGTCACATGTATTTGGCCATTAAATTAGACCCGTGAAGTGAACTTGATGATGTGTTTGACAAACAGAGTGTATCACAGAAGAGCCTTGTCCTATTGGTTCCACATCATCTGTAACTCCCTCTATCTCCCATCCCGCCCTTTTTCATCCCCTCCGTGCTTTATGTGACTCTGTCCGTTCCTAATCAGAGTGACAGACAGACGCTTCGCAGAGAAAGACGGGGAGAATGAAAGGGAGAGCGGAGATTTTGTCACTGGAGCGTTTGTGTGTATGTGAATGCTTGCCGTTGGGTGGGTGTGGGTGTGAGCATCCCCAGATATCTAACCCACCCCCCATCCTCTCCACTCTTTATGTCATGTCAGCTAAGGGCATGTGTCTTCCCAATCAAGAATGGACGACGTGACAAATAATCCCAACTGATATACAAGTTAGTGTACAGTGGCTCAAGAAGGTCAAAACTTGTTTTTCAGCGGTGCAACTGCATAGCATGCCATCCAGTCAGCACTAATACACACACCGGTTTCTTCTGGTCTGTGCCTCTACAACACAGATGGCTCGAGTCAGTGTAATTACCATGGACAATGGGTGTGGTAGCCCACTAACCAGTGCCACCACAGGCAGTGCACACACACACACACTCACACAATGCATGCACACGTACAACCCGATTTCAGCAACCAGTGGAAGCCAGGCAGGATTATAATTCCTGGACGGGGCGTTAAACAACCAACAGAGGTGTAATATGTACATAGAGTATGTGATGATTCATACCACTGGTGACGTGAACACACACAAACACATGCATGTGCACTCACACTCTCCTCAACACTCTCCGTCTTTTGCTTTCTTTTTCCATTCACCTATTCTTTGTTAAGTGCTACAATTATTTTCGACTTCCAGCAAGTGATCTTACATAATCAACTTCAGACCGTATTGTATGAAACGCCTGCGAAGTTAAACCCTTGTTCGGCTTTAATTCTTCATGTGGAGAACCTTGACGGAGGAGAAAAAAGGTTTCACTTCTTGTGCGACAGTGAAAGGAGAAGGGAAGATGGGTCGCTAGACTAAAAGGCGTGTAGGGTGAGAGCAGACCGGATGAAAGGAAAAAGCCGGCAGCTGAGGGGACAACAAGTGCAACAGGGTGGCGGTTAATGCCTCCCCCCCTCCGCACTGACACAACACTCACCCTCCAACCTCACCCCTTCGAAACGGCAAGAGCAAAAAAAGGGCAGAGAGGAAAAGAGAGCAAAGCTGTGGAGAATAAGGAGTGGGAGAAAGAGAGAGAGAGAGGGAATAAGAGAGTCAATGGGCTCTTTGTCATCAAAGAACTTGTTTATTTTCAAGCTTGCCAGTCCAACCGTCGCGAGACACAGCCAGATATCACTCCCTCTGTCTCTCTGAATTCACACTCCTTACCCCAAATAGGGTCACAAGGGGTCAAAGTTTGAACAGTGAAACAATTTGCAATGTCAATCAATATTTCCTTCTCTTCTCTAGGAGCAAGAATTTGAAAAAACGTCTAGAGTTTTCAACCGTCTAGTTGAGACCCGAGGCCTTTACACAGTTATCCTCTGTCCACATTCTCCCTCCCTCCCTCTCTTCCCCAGCTGGTATTCGCACATGAGTAATGGGATTACCACAGCGAGTGGTGAGGGTGGTGCAGCAGGGAAGGACGGGGGCGGGTAGGGTGACGTTGGAGGACAAGTGAGACAGAGGAAGAGGGGGATCAACGGGAAGGCTGAGGTGGCAAAGAGAGGTCCACCTGGAAGATGTAGAAGAACACCAACGTGGGCTTGATGGTGGTAAACTATGACACCTCACACACATATATAAACTTCTGACTTCTCCAAATTTGCATCGACTGATTTCTCAGACTCAGGGCCACTTAAAGAAACCCATCATGACTTACTATTTTCATCCGCGAGGCCCTCGACAGACAAACCGCACTCTCTTTCTGTTGGATTACCATGGCAATGAGGGAGCTATTCAAGAACAAAAAGCTCCTTTTGCGGTGGGTAAAGTATGGAAAAAGCAAGCGGCCAGTGCCCATATGAAAGCGGGGTGGTGGGAGTTGGAAAGAGACGGTAATGTGAGAGCGGCTGGAAGGCACAGAGAATGTGTGTTATATTAAACCAATGTCTGGCAGGGTGTCAAGCCTGTAATATATACAGAGAGTGTAGAGGGGGGAGAGGGAAGGGGAGAAAGAGCAAAGGAAGGGAGATCAGTTAATTTAGCTCCGGGGACGTGACATTGATGGACGGGGGCCGCGGAGGAGGACTGAGGGGAGGGAAAGGAAGAATGTAACCTGTTCAGAAGAAAGGGGGGGGAGGATAAAGAAGAACGTGAGCAAGCCAGTAGGGGTGTTGAGGAAGGTGCAAGTGTCAGGCTGGAGAGGAGAGAGAGGTATGCCTGGCCGTGTGACAGTAGCTATATTGAGCACAGCGTGTGTGTTGACACTGTCTCCTGTATCTCACTGAGGAACAAACTCTTCCTATTGGCACAGTACAGAGCTTCCTCTTCCCCTCTGTTACTCCTCTCTACCCCTCAGTGACCAAAGTGCACGCTCTCTTCCCCGCATCCAGCCCCTGTGTTTTCCCTCCTTATCTTTGATTTAAACATATTCTCAGTTTCACCACATCTGTCTCACTATCGCCTGTTTCCACTCAGGACAGCTGCACATGTCTCTCTTCGTCCTCTTTCTGTGTCAGTTTGTATTCAGTTATGTTTTATTAGCATGAATGAGAGGCAGCCATTATTTTATGAGCAACAATTAAGCACTCAATAGAGGTCAGACCTTTGCCCCGGCCTAATATCCCATTGCCATTACTTTTACAGTCAATATCGTCGTGTCAAAAGGGGAGAATTATTACTGTAAGTACTAAAACAATTAGTTGATTAACAGATAATAACTTGACAGTCTTTTTTTCTGTATATAATGTGGCTATGATCAATATTTTTATATTAACAATGGATCACATGACTACCTGTAGCTTGTGAGAGGTAGTTATCATCTGATTCTGAAGCTCCCCCTCGACTCTACAGAGGTTTGTAGAAACTTTTAGGTCCTTGTTTTAGTTCACTGTCACCACTCTCCTTAGCATTGTTTCGTGTAAAGTGGTAAAACTCTAAAAACTGACTGCATACTACCCGCTCAGCACCAAACAGCACACAAAGTTAGCAAGACACCGGTGAACATAGTGGAGCATTTAGCAGCTAAAGAGCCAGATATTTCCCCCAGGAGTTGGTGGAGACCAAAACCAGAGCTAAAAGGAGAGTGAATAATCTCCAGGTGGTCAAAAACGCATGTTTGCCAGATAATCTTAAAAGCTGATGATATGTCAGTGGTGTTTACAGCTTGTTTCTGCTGACCCCAATTAGCCAAACAAATCAGTTATTGCAGATTTAAAGGTACAGTGTGTAGGATTTGGCGGCATCTAGTGGTGGGATTGCAGATTGCAATCAACTGAATACCCCTCCGCTCACTCCTCCCTTTCCAAGACTGCAGTAGCGTCAGCCGCCGGGTGCAAAACCGTGGTAACGCTGTTCGCCTCGCTCAGAGGTCATAATAACACTACTTTAGGAGCAACGGAAGTCAGACGGCGGCTGGCTGTACCACGGTTTTGCACTCACACAGTTTCACAAGCGTGTCAGAGAACTACGGTGGCCTTCATGTATCGTAAAAAATGCAAAAGGCTCTCTTTAAAGCCAGTGTTTGGTTTGTACATTCTGGGATACTGTAGAAATATGGCGGAGCAACATTGCGGACTCCATGAAGAGGACCCGCTCCCTATGTAGATATGAAGGGCTCATTCTAAGCTAACAAAAACTAAATGATTCTTAGTTTCAGGTGAGTATGCACTAATGAAAACATAGTTATTAATATTATATTGCATTTCTGCGAATAGATCCCCCGAAATGTTACACACTGTTCCTTTAAGTCATCTGTCATCTGAGTTGGGAAATTTGCCCATTTGTAAACTGGAAGTCTGGCCCGATAGTGACGCTATACAAAAGGTCAGAGAGTCAGAAATAAATAGTTTCATCCTTAAATCTGCTCTGCTAATTTCATGCCAGTTTCTCTGTCAGTTTCAAAGTCAAACAGATGGAGGGAGGTGATCATAACCTTCACTGCTTTGTGGAAATGATTCAGTTGTAACGATAACAACAGACACATCTTAAAATTATTAATTGAAAAATAAATAAGAACAACAGGTGGAATTTCCTCACCTTTCATCCCGTACAGTACAAATATTCCTGACTCTGTTCCCCATTCTCATCCATATGTGTCACAGCAAGTCCAGAATTAGATTAGGTTTTTGAATCACTCCCTGTCTTGTGTGTGTGTGTGTGTGTCATGTACTGTATGTGCGGAAGAGGTCAGATCCAGTAACAGCCTCAGCTTCTCCCCCTTCTCTCTCATCCTCAATTAGTCATCCTCACACCGGGCTAAGTCTGGGTCACTCAGCCCCTCCTCAGATTGGATCACCCAG
The DNA here is from genome assembly GCF_043250625.1 of Sebastes fasciatus. Taxonomy (NCBI): domain Eukaryota; kingdom Metazoa; phylum Chordata; class Actinopteri; order Perciformes; family Sebastidae; genus Sebastes; species Sebastes fasciatus. The sequence continues at coordinate 13,581,387 of NC_133806.1, forward strand.
AGGTGCTTGGCCACTAGCCACCAAATACCCTCCACCCACCAACCCGATACCACACGCTCGTCACATACAGAGAATAGCCCTGAGCCCTGGACAGATGCCCCTGCAGCCACACAACACCCAGAGGCTTGTTTCAAACATGAGTTATGTTGTTTAACCGGGGGTGGGATGCGACGGCAGATGACGTTCAGCGGTACATTCATTCATTCGTTCTACTCCAAGTGACATTTGGGGATATTTTTAAAGTTGAAAAACAGCGAGCAGTCACACCAGCACGTAAACACACACTACCCCCTCTTTCACCCAGAGGACGATCTGGAATCCGTCTCCTTGGCCGGTGCTCTGAGTACCCCCCCCCCCCCCCCCCCCCCCCCCCCCCACCCACCCCATCATCATCAGCTGGGCATGGAGACAGCAGGCCTGTAGGTGGTTCAGCTATGTGTCATACATTACATGCCAGTGCAGGGGAGGAGGACTGACACAGAGCATGTGTTACACTTGCTCAGTTTGATGTGCTCTGCCCTCGCACAGGCACCACTGTGGGTGGCATAGCTATGTGTCATAATCACCATCATCCTTTGCTTTGTCGGATTTCTCCTTGTATGTGCGTGGCCTGTGTGTGTGTGTGATTGTTTTTGCGCTGCTATACTGTAGGTCCCTTTGTGGAGGTGCCGCGCAGTGGGCTCATTCACAGTGTGGGAGCTGCTGTTATACAGTGGCACTGATTCATTATTTCTGACCCGTGTGTGCCATTGTGTTTGACGCCTAATGTTTTACATCATGCACGTCCTCTCAAGTAATTATCCATTTGCTGTGTTGTGTGTACACAGTATATGTTCAGTACAGCTCATTACAAAATATAGAAAAGTCACATTTTAATAAGAGTAGAAGCTACAAAACATTTGTTGTAGTGTGTCAAAGAAACAAATTAACTCACGGTCATCTCACCATGGTCTTCCTCACTGGATGCAGAGGACCGTGAATACCTGGACAACTGTATTTGCTGTAGAAAGCCCTGGAAAAATATAGATTTCTTTGGTCAAACAAGAATGAACTTTCACAAGCAATCTTTGTAGTTGTTGTGGCTGTCTAATATATTGGCCACATACCCCGGTATTGCTCACATGATTGAATTTCCTTTTTTTTTTGGCTGGCTGGTACTGAGTGGGGGCATATCAATTAACTCAGAGACCCAGGAGTATCAAGTACTCATGCATAGCAGCATTCTGTGTCAACCCTAACCGACTACCAGTCACCCTTCAATTTCTCTCCATTAGCCATTACTGTTTTCTTTCACAATCATTCACACACCAAGTTAGAAAGTGAAAAAAACCCTAGACTAGTAATCGCATAATATAAAGATGTATAAAAATCATATACATCCAAAATGTTAAAAGTTTTATACAGAGAAGATCTGACAAAAGTGTATTTTACTGTAATAAATGACCTTTGCTTCTATCCCATTTAAGTTTTTATCCACACTACAGGCGTAGCTATAGGGATGTCCAGACTGAAATATCTGGATGTCATGGAATTTGGTATTAATATCCAAAATCCCCAAATGATGACTTCTTAAAACTTTGGTGATCCCCTGACTTTTACTGTAGCACCACCAGCAGATTTGACTATATCAAACACTTTGGTGGTTTATGACCAAATACCTGCAAAACTAATGACGTTTCCATCAGCCTCAGCTGTACTTTGTGTTTAGTGCTAATTAGTTAGAATGCTAACACGCTAAACTAAGATTGTGAACATGGTAAACATACCTTCTACACATCAGAATGTTGGAACGGTCATTGTGAGGCTTTGGGTATTTGGCTCAGGACTGTATGAGGGGTAGCATACCCAGTACCAGCTACTGTGATTAACACTAAGGCTGTGCAGTCAGGCACAATGAGACATTGGAAGAGTGCACTTCAATTGTGATTTATGGACAGGTGTTGGGGAGGTGAGGCTGGCACAATCGATGCTGGTTTTTATCTAAACAGAAAACATGTACATGTATTTTCACCGTTCACTACATTTAAAGGGGAACCACGCGGATTTTCAAAATTCATACATGTTATTCCTATGATTTAATACAGTCCAAAAAGTATTAATAAACATGAACAACTCTCTCCCAAATCCAAAAACTAGAGAGCTAAAACTCAAACTTGTGACGTCATAGGGTATAAAGTGTGGAACTGCTCCATAGACAATGAATAAGGAGATATGTTATAGATGACACTGAGAGCACCCAGAGGAACATTCTGAGTATATGGGAACATTTTCTGTTTCACAACAGAGAACACTACAATAGAATAAAGCTCATTTGGGTATAAAAAAAGAAAACAAACATTCTGTGGGTCCACAAAATCAGTCTCCCATTCATTGTCTATGGAGCAGCTCCAAACTTTATAACCTATGATCACAAGTTTGAGACTTACTTCTCTGGTTTCTGGTTTTGAGAGAGAGTAGCTCATGTTCACAAATATTGATTGAACTCTTCTAGACCATGGAAATAACATATTGGAATTCTTAATTTGGGTGGTGTGCCCATTAAATACATTGGGAGCCTATGCCTTAACTTAAAGTTCTCTTACTAGCATTTTCATGAGCTTTGTGCATTGTATATGCAATTTAAGACTGTGGGGAGGCGAGGAGGTGTGAGCGTTATGGAGGGTTTCTCTGGGCGGTGGGAGCTCTATATGGGATGTGTCATTCAGGGGGCGGACGACATCCCCGCTGTGCCCACTGTTGCTGTGTGTTCATGAGTGTGTTTCTGAGTGACGTTCAGATCTGCATAAAACTGAAGGACGGGAGATGAAGGAATGGAGGAGGCAAATGTGCTAAATGACTGTCACATCCTTATATCTCCCAAAGCGCTCCGATGTTAATTTCCGTGGAGTGTCGGCATCCTGCCTTCATTCATGTTTTTGGCATTTTATTGACAAGGTGAACGCAGAAGGAATGACAGAAAAGATAAGAGAACATACAACATGTCCACAGTCTCACTGGGAGATATTTATGTGATGCTGATTACACCATTGTTCTCGATTTATCCTGAAACACTAAATTGTAAACACTTTATTGAAATTGAATTGATGGCAGGAAGTCCTAGAACAGCAACAGCATGAAATGAGAGTTCAACAGATCTAAAGCTCTAGGGAGCTTGTTTCTTTTTTCTTCATGTACTTAAAGTGGCTACAGATAACTTTTCAACTTCTGCATCTGTATGAGACTGTCTAAAAACTCCTTGTAGTTACTTTAACCACACACATACTTTGAAGTCACTGAATAATAATGTCAGTAGCAAGACAAGGCCAAATCTATCTGTAATCTTTTCAAAGAAAGCTGTTCAATGGGTGGAAGAAAATGGATTCATTTTGTTTTTTTATAGGTGCTCTGTTCGATAATGAGAGCATTACTATAGCAGCCAACAACTATTTGCTATGTAAAGATATAGTAGAGTAATGTCTACCTGAGCAGAGAATGAAGTCAAAGAGTATTGTTTTGTATATTTTGCTTTCAGGGTTTGGATCAAGGAAGCTGGAATCACATTATTCATTATTCATATTCAACATGAACAATTATCAGGTATTCTCAGACGGATATTGCTGTTTGTTGTGTGTAGAGGTGTGTGCACAGTAGTGCGGCAGCGGCACTTAAACAGGGGAGATGAAGACAGACAGACAGAAGAACATGTCAGCCTTCTGCACTGCTCTGCGCTGCTCTGCGCTGCTCTGCGCTGCGCTGCGCTGCGCTGCGCTGCGCTGCGCTGCCCTGCGCTGCCCTGCGCTGCGCTGCCCTGCGCTGCTCTGCGCTGCCCTGCGCTGCTCTGCGCTGCCCTGCGCTGCTCTGCGCTGCCCTGCGCTGCTCTGCGCTGCCCTGCGCTGCTCTGCGAATCTTCGAATACCTTCGAATATTTCTCAGCGAAGCTTCTCGGTAAACACTTTAACACATGCACTACAGTTTGAGTGAAATACACCAATACTCCATGTGTGTCTTTGGTAGAGGGCAAGAGGTCGACGGGTGAGGCAACAGTGCTGACACACACACACAAACACACACACTGCTGCTCAGGGAGGGAAACCAGATCTGTCTAGTGGCACTTCACCGCTGGCACTGTCTCTCACTGGCACCAATAACACACGCACACACACGCGCACGCACGCACGCACACACACACACACACACACACACACACACACACACACACACACACACACACACACACACACACACACACACACACACACACACACACACACTGGCAGTGTTCCTGGTTAAACTGACAGCTGGCGTTCTGTCTTCTCGTACCACTGATACAGTGAGGCCTTATTCGTAGCCAATTCCACCTTTACTGACCAGAGCCAACGAGTTGCTACTGTGTTAACTGACTCCTCACCTAACCAGATATGTCGCTCTCCAGTTACCCGCTTCATGCCACAGTATGGTTTTACAGTCACGGAGAGTGACTTTCATTTCTGTGATGATGTCAAACATTTAGTGCTCCAACAATAGAAAGTAATGATCCCCACCAGTCCCACAGAAAATAATTTGCTCCCTCCTATAATAACTATCTAGAGATAGCATGACATTTTGACTCAGCGCTGTTACATAGCAACAACATTGCGTCTAAGAAAAGTTTGTGTGATTATCTAATTTTGGAAAGAACAATAACAACTATTTGAAAATATGATGCATCTGACTTAAAATGAATCATCAACATGAGTTAAAGTATATGCAGTTATGGGAGTATGTGGTTGAAAGCTCTGTAAGAAATCTATCAAGTGGAGTTAAGATTTTAGTGTTTCCAAGGTCAAGAATGAACCTTAAAGCTCAACCGGAGGGGAGTTTACAGATTGGACTCAATATTTTTATTTCTGCACTCAAAATCTTACATAAGTAAATGTACAGAAGTACTAACAGCTAAATGTACTTGAAATATCAAAAATTAAAGTACTCATTATACAGAAAACTGGCCCCTGTGAGCATTATATTAATGGATTATTAATACTGATGCATTAATATGTAATTTTTATTTTGTTGTTGCAGCAGGTAGAGATCATTTTAATGATTTTTATATTCTGTTGGGTATAACTGTTGTGAAATAAATGTAGTGGAATACAAAGTACAATAGTTCCCTCAGAAATTTAGATGAGAAAAAGTATAAGGTAACATAAAATAGAGGTAAAGTAGAAGTACTTCAAATGTCTGCTTGAGTAAATGTACTTAGTTACATTCCACCATTGAGTATATATCAGTAAAAGCCACAGATATCTCCAAACACATTTAGGGAAAGAAGAACTCTTACATATCGATGCGACAACACAGCAACACAGATCTACCCGAGTCACCCTGGTGATAGGATCACATGCTCACCACCGCCGTCCGTGACTCAACTCGGAGGTGGGTGTCTGAAAGCTGTCACACTTACACACTCCAGCATCCTACCTAATCATCCACCTACTGTGCCACACAGCAGGGTGGATGGGGGGGAGGAAGAGGGAGACAGACTGAAGAGGAGAGGCAGTTAACAAGAGAGGGAGAGTGATGAGCCGGAGGAGGAGGAGGAAGAGGAGGAGGAGGAGGAGAGAGTGGAAGGAGACAACAAAACAGTCAGACAAACACTTCTGGATGAGAGGAGAAGGCCAAGCGTACAGTATGCAATGCTGTTTGTCAATTAGTAGATGTCCCCTGACTCAGCTGAAAGAAAGTAAATGGAGGGAGAGATGAGGAGGATCTGACTCCTCTTCTCCCCCCCCCCCCCCCCCCCCCCCCCCCCACGACAAGTTTGCTAGGTGAGAACTTATCTGCAGGGTGTGGGGACACAGGATGAGACTTTGCAGCTCTCGTCTACATGACTTCCTCTCGCTCAAAGTGTCTGTAATCACCGGATAATCATTGCACGGTAAATAAACAACCCAACAGTAGAATTAAAAGGTAACTCTCATGATGGGTCAAAACAATCCATTGTCTTAGAGGTGGAAAGAGTACTACAATATTGTACTCAAGTAAAAGTATTTTGGTAAAAAATTTACTAATGTAAAAGTAAAAAGTAGGTCAGTTAAAATGTAGTCTGAGCAGTGGTGGAAAGTAACTAAGTACATTTACTCAAGCACTACTGAGTCCAATGTTGAGGTATTTGTACTTTTGTTGAGTATTTCCATTTTATGCTACTTTATACTTCTACTCCACTACATCTCAGAGGTAAATATTGTACTTTTTACTCCAATACATGACATTTATTTTACAGCTGTAGCTACAAACAAAGCATGTGATCAATTTATTAAATATGATGCATTATATATTGAAGGCCAACATCCCTACATCCCAGGGAGAGCACCTAGAAGAAAGTCCCCCAAAAGATGTTGATGATATAGCCTACTACTGATAAATTAAATAGATTGCATTACATGTCAACTTATACACAACTGGAACAACATCAGCTTCAAGAACCCTTATGTCCAAACCAACAGATGGGCACTCTGCAGTCTGTGCATACAACTGATTATCAATTATAAAATAAATATGCAACTGCCGTCCTCAGTGTAGCCTCACAAGAATTAACCAGAAAAAATGATCAGCAATAAATAAAACAAGCTATGGACACCAGAATGCCTGAAACTTCTATTAGAATCAACAGCACATACATGCAATTATGTTGCTAGGCAACAAAGTGGTTGTTGATGTTCTCATCTGGAGAGTCCAGTCTGTGTGTTGTTGTACTCACCTGTCTGAATGGCACCGCAAAGTCCTCCACAATCTGCTCCTGCTTCAGTCTTCTCTACTCGTTCATTCTCAAAGCATAACCAGTCCACTTGGCCTCTCTGGTCCCAGTACAACCAGTCCATTCCCTCTCTGGTCCCACTGCAATAACAGGGATTAACAGTCTCAAACAGCAGAAAGTCCTCACACACCTCACTGAAGGTAGAAGTTCCTCAGTGAACACAGAAGTCACAGTCAACCAGCATGTTAGCATGTTAGCTGTTAGCCACACCCAGTCGCTAACATCGTGGGTGTGTCACCTAGCATGCTGGCTGGTTGATGAATTAAATGGTTAATTAAGATAGATGCAACATTTTATTAACGATACCGAGTTACAATAATGCTCAATCCCACCCGTATGTGATCCTTGAAGGCAAACATTTATAATTTCCGGAGTGCATAGTGTAGCCTACCTCTCTGGACATGGAGCTGATGGCGCCCTCCTGCGGCCGCAGACACACCTGCAGCTGCTGATTTATTTCATTTTTTTCTGTTAAGAAACATCTTGTAGTGTACTGTTTAGCTGTAAAATGAGAAAGTTTGTGACCCAGCAGCCATGTTGAGGAAACGTCAAGCACCGCCCACCAGCCGGAGCACAGCCAATAGGAACCCTCTCTCTCTCTCTGAAATGAATTGTGATTGGTCAAAGTCTCCCGTCACGCGCTGGATTTTTTAAAGCCTGAAAGCAGAGCCATGAGGAGGAGCAGAAGTCTAGTTTTCTCTCAGAGCCCTTGAATTGCAAGATGCTGAAAGGTTATTATGGGATTTTTGCCCAATGATGCCAAAAACGTTATGCCTACTGCAGGTGGTAAATGTACCAGTAGTTACGTCCGTTATAACGCATTTTATACCCTTTCAAATGCCTGATTAAAACCTGTATACTTACTTAAATTTGTGAATTCAGTTAGTCATTACACTTTTCTAAATTCCATTATTCATTTAGATATGCATTAATCTATTTTAAAGGGTGTATTTCTTGACTGTGATATTATTCTTTATCCTATTTATTGATGGATTAATATATTTATTTGTAAATTATTTTATGTAATTCTTCTTTTAATTGCCTCAATCAATTAATGAAATACTCCATAATTTAGTCTATTTATCTATGGTTTAATTAGTTAATTTTTAAAAATCTTTTTATTGTCCAATTATCAAACACTTTCTAACATTTTCTAAGACACTTGTGGTCCTCCACAACTGAGTGGGTCACAGAGCAACAGATACCAGCCAATACTAGGCAGCTTATCTGGGCTCTGATAGGAAAGATATCAAGTCTAACAGCTCCCTCCTCTGGTTGAAACGTGGCATGACAAGTTGAGGCACATTTACCGAGGTTCCTCCAGAACAAGTGAAACCTGTGGTTCGAGATGAACATTGATACACAGAATAGAAACGACTAAGAAACTAGACGAAGAGGCGGTGGAGGGGATCATCTGTACAGTTTTTGTCTCCTGTTTTATTTGGATGAATGAAACACTTTCAGTTACAAAAATGACTTAAAATGAACAACACTGTACAATGAACAAGTAGAGTTATTTTTCTTCTTTTTTTTGGTTTTCAAGATAAATACACTAAAAGGCTAACTTGCTACCACAAGGGAGAAGAAGGTGTGGGAGACAGGAGGGGAGACGGGGAATGGGAGGGAGGGCTGCTCACAGGATGGAAGACACAAAGGGAGGAGTGGTGGCAACACAACCATACCTGCGCACACACACACACACACACACCGACTGTTGTGACAGGGGGAATTAAAGATACGTGTACTAGGAAGTTGGCAAACCGTACGTTACAGTTGACATGTGTGGGGGCTTGTTGTTGTCCAAAGAACAAGGAATCTTTTTGTCTTTTTTTTTGCAAATTGTTCCAGCAAACCACACCCATCCCACTTTCCAGGAACCACCACCCATTCACGCACACACACACACACACGCACGCACACGCACACGCACACGCACACGCACACACACGTTCGCTCACAGGTGGAAATGTAATAGACTGAAGCCCTCCCCCTCTTTAACAGCGAACAACAAGAAACCACTTCCAGAGAAAAAAATCTTCCCCTCGTCAATGTTTGACAGCTCACTCTTTCACACACACACACTCACGGGCATAGACAAACATCCAGGGGGTAAAGGTCAGACAGGTAGACGTTAGGACCAAACATTGGGTAAACCAAATGAAAAAGGTGGAAGGGGGGAGGGGGCTGATGGGGAGTTTAAGCAGTACTCTCCGGCAGCACGAGCAGAAAGGACAAGAACTTAAGAAGGATCAGAACAGCTACAAAGATACCAAGAGAAACTTCATTATCATCATCATCATCATCATCGTCGTCGTCATCATGATCATCATAATTATGAGATTATTTTTCCAATGACAAATACTTAAAAATATACATTTCATCATCATCTTAATTATCATCATTATTATTATTATTCCCCTTTGGATAGCTGAGGTTAACGCTTCAAAGACCGGCTCGCTAGGCGACGGAGGAGTTAAAGGAGAGCAAACAGGAAGGGATAGATGGATGGATGGATAGATAGAGATAGGAGTAGAGGTGAAGGATGCAGTGGAGGCTTTGTGTTGAAGAGAAGGTCAAGTTAGAGCTCTTTGGTTTTATTCTTTAACGTCTGACTCGCTTTGCTGTGTTGCTGGAGAAACCTTTGGACTAAAGCTGTATTGTAGAAGAGAGAGATAGAGAAGAAAGGTATGAAAGGGAGGAAGAGCGTGTATGGTGTGGAGGAGAGTGGGTGGAGGAAGAAGAAGAAGAAGCTTGTTTGTTTTCTTTGCTCTGCTCGCCATCGTGTCTCTACTTTTTTCTTATCTTGCCATGATTTCAATCAAGTTCAAGTATTGATTCTTGCATTTTAAAGGAATAGTTTGAAATTTTTTGGGGGCTTTCTTGCCAGAGTTTTGATGAGAAGATTGACACCACTCCCTCTGTGAACATAAAGCTACAGCCAGGGGATGGTTAGCGTAGCTTAGCACAAAGACTGGAAACAGGGGGAAACTGCTAGCCTGGCTCTGTCCAAATGACGTGGAAATTCTGAATCACTTTGCTGATTCAGATAGTTCCGTTCAGTTCAATTCAAAGACTCGTAGTCACGGATCATGTAGCGTGTGAGCAAATGCATCACCTTTCATAACGCTGTTATTCTGACTGTCTTCATTTCAGTACCAAGTTCAGTCTGTCGCTGGTTAAAACTGACACTTTCAGTACAAAACTAGGCCTTTACAAGCTCTGTCTTAAAAATGAATAGCTCAGCGGACATGGCGCTATCACAGCATAATTATTTACGGTATGTGGCTTTCAGTGTCTTTTGGTAAGCATTTAAACCAGGCAGTAATGCACTGTGAATAAAGGCTGAGCTAAAAACAGTGCTCTCAGTTACCAGCAAGGGGAGCTCAACAGCTAAAAGCTACTGGTTCAGTACATTCAGTTTAGTTTGAATATAATGTTTCAGATTCAGAACACCTAAGGTAACAAAATCTGCCTACCAGCACCTCTAAAGCGCAGTAATTTAATTGTTATGTAGTTTGTTTACCCAAGTGTAAAAATGCCAACTCGTGGTTGCATTTGTGGTGCTGGAACTATTTCTTGGTCAGCCTGCAATGACTTCCAGGAGTTGTGTCGTACCCACTGGCTCTCATCTAACTCTGGGCAACAGAATGAATAACCATATTTCCCAAAAAAGTGAAGCTATTCCTTTAAAGCTTATTTATAAAAGATGTTGTTAAGGTACATCTCTGAGCCTGTAGAGACGATGTGATTGTGTAGAGAGAGAAAAAGTGGAAAGAGGAAAGTGGAGTTTCTGAACACTCGGGTGGACATCAGGATTTTAGGGAGTGTGTACATCGTGCTGGATCCCGAGGCGGGGCATTGACTTTGGTATCATTCACTAAGGGGGTATCCCCACCGGAGAGATCTACACTTCACACCTAGTCCCTCAAACCCTGATGTTCACAAAAAAAAGTGCCTGGTCAGAAACGCAGCAGAGCTTCCATTTCCTCTGAATGCACGGAGAGAGCAAAACAACAAAATGGACTCTTCAGTCACCTCTCCCTCCAACTTCCAACGTCTCAACACACCGAGTCGTGAGAAGTGTCTGGACGCGTCACCTAGCAACCCCGGTCTCAGCCGTTCCCCAGTCACCTGCCCTACGGCGCTCCCTGATACACGTGGACATCAACTGGTCAATACGCCCCCTCATCAGGCAATGAAGACCTAAAGGCGAGAGAGGGCTCGGCGACCTTGGTGATAAAGTGGCTCTGAGGCACGAATCTTGAAGCTTTTTTTAAGCCCAGAAATGGATCCAGATTTGATCCTAGATCTGTGCCAAAGAGCAGCTTTAAGCCCACAGTCCGTGTTTGACAGGGAGGAAGCAGCGAGGGTCAGATATGAGGAGAGGGCTGTGTTCAAAGCTCAACACAGACAGCGGGGGGTGTTTTCCAGGGGGACAAGGTGTGTGTGTGTGTGTGTGGGCCGGAGCGTGAACTAGCGCTGCCTTTTGACCTTAAATGGCACCTTCTGAATCCCATGGAGGAAAACTACAATCTAGTCGATGATCTGTCACTTCCCAGATCAATCTCAAACCTCTGTGTTTACCTCCATTAGGACAACGACCTTTGACCTTTCTGTGTCTGCTCCCGGCCACACAAACACACCGCCCACGCGTACCATCCCTGGTCCCCACTTGAACCCCGCATTTTAAAGCATTCATCTATTTGGTTTATCATCAAAGAATATGAGGTATATGATGAACTATCTCTCTTTTACATCCTACAGTGGATGAAGAAAAAAGCTTCTAGAAAAGTGGAAACAAAAAACTGAAAAAGAGACAAAGTGAGAAGTTAGAGGGCAATTTACGACTGGAAATCCGAAATCGCCCTCATCTCTCTTGCCTCATTCTTTCCTCTCTATCGTGTAAAAAACTTTGCCCCATTTGATCTTCTTCTTCTGTGTTTTTGGTTGTGTAGCTGTAAAGCTTTCAGTGTGTTCTCCCCGTGGAGAAAATATCGAGAACAGAGGCAGCACCGCATCTCAAAGAACACCTCACTCAGGCAGTTTTTCCACACATATTAATGCGTTCTCTATTGAAACAGAATTTCAACTTGTCTTTTTTTATTATCAGGAGAAACAAAGGCATGTGTCTGTCCAGAATTAATTTTTTTTCCCTTGAAAAGTCCTGCAAATGATGAGGTGTTCGTCCACACAGTGCTGCCTCTCACAACTGTGAGCCTCCCCTCCCCTTTAAGAGGAGAGTCGTCTCAGTGAGGAGGAGAATATCTTTATGGCTGACCATCAAGTCAGCCATATTCTCTTATTAAGTCCCTACAGGACCTGCGGTTGCATTTCTGGTATTATTTGGTTTAAAGAAGTAAGAAAGAACTTCAGCAGGGGGCAAAAAACAAAAAAATCCATCACAAATACATCCCAGAATATGAAAAAAGCACCTCTAGAAATAAATTAACAAATAAATAGCAAGGCAAAAAAGATAACAAGCAAATAAATCAACCCTACCCTGAATAAATAGTACAATCAAAAGTCTAAATCAGCATTAATAAGGAGAAATAAAAAATAAAAGTCCAAAGAGAGATAGTTAAAATTTTTGGTCTAAAATCAAGTTATTATCATCAATGTTTTTTAGGATCTTTTTTTTCTCAAAGTCTTTTTTGTAAGTTTTTTTCTTTTTAATACATTAGCGATAAGTAAGCAGTAGAACATAGATCTTTTTTCTACAAAATCTATAGAAGCACTAACAGATACATTCCGTCTAAGAGTCAATGTGGAGAAAAGGTTTCACCTTTAAGGTGCAAACCCCACATCTAAAGTTTGGTTCGTGAAACGATTCTCGCGTGTCGACTGTTTTTCTGGTGTGGATCAAACCAAATATTCTTTGGATACGTTTGCGTCCAGCTCTCAAACGGTCAACTTGACTGAGGTTGCTGCTGTGTGTATTATTCTGTGTCTGAAGTGTGTGTTACGCCGTCTCAGGGGTCAAAATTAATGACAAGACATCACTGCAGACCCGATTCATTTTTCTTTTTTTACCATTTGGCCTCCCATTAACACAGAAAAACGCACAGTTTCACCTCGGACAAATTGACCCATTTCTGTGCCCTCATGCAGAGAAGGCCGTTCCTCTCTAACGCGTTTGGTTTGGTTCAGTATTTGGTTTGGCATTTTTAAGGTTTGCTATTTTTGGCTTTTTGTGTGTCTTTTTTCTCTGCCAAGACAGTCCGTTTCTTTATCTAATAAAAATCTGGAAGCTAAATTTTCACAGTATTTTTTCCAACCACCTGATAAAAATCTCTAGCACGACTACGAAAAAAATAAGGAGCTCTTGTAGTAAGTAAGCGAGTACGTTATTCCAAATGAGTAGTAAGCACTAAAGTACAGTACATAAAACGGCATCAAGAGACACAGCAGAGATAAAACAGAACCAACCAACAGAAAAATAAAAACAGATTTTTTTTTTTTAGAAGATATCAGTTCAGTGAGGTCATTTGCGTTTAGCTCCATCCAGGACCAGAGAGCTGAGCTGGAGAGGCAGAGGAGGAGAGGAACTGTCTGTCCTTCTTCTGTCCATCCCTCCATCCATGCTACACAGTTTCAGAGTGGGGCGAATGCTGCAGCCCTAAAGCTAACAGACAGACAGACAGACACCTGCACTTCGTCCTCCTCCCCTCCTCCCTCCAGCCACATTTGGTTAGGGTTCTTTTTGGTTTGCTTCTGTCATTCCTTGGGTTGTGTTGTTTTTTTGGTTTGGGTTTATTTTTGGTATCCTCTTACAAAAAAAGTGTGACGCCTGCTTCCCCTCATGTCCCTCCTTCGCCCTGTCCCAGCGCACCCTTCTCTCTGGGGGTTCGGAGTAAAGGATCAGTTCCCTAAATAAAGCTTCCCCCGTGGGTTTGTTGGACGGGCCAGGTGGAGGGGACTACACCAGGGGGGCTTTCGTCCCGCTCTCAGCCCCTCGGTGTCTTTATTGTGTTCATATGTCTTGGCTGAGACAGCCTTGAGAATGCTTTGGTTTCCATTTGAGAATTAATGGCAGTCTGAGGTGGAAAATGACAGTGAAATGTGATCGATGGGAGTGATGATGGAAACAGACAAATACCAGTAAACATGTCTAGACAGACAGGTGTCGGGGGCGTCTATGCTGATTGACGAGGCAGGAATGAGAGCCGGCTGTGACTAAACTTGGCTTTATTGACTTATTTAGCCTTTCAGTCTCAACGGTTATTACTTTAAATCTCCAATCACGGCCCTATTTCATACTTTTCAAAAATGGTCGCCACTCTTAACAAACGCCATTTTCAAGCGTGTGAAGTTTTCCAGGGCATGTTCATTTAGCCACGGAGTCACTGATAATGGGTTATCTATACGAGCGAGGGAAGAGTGGTCTGATTAAGCGCACAAAATGTCACATGTTTAGGTTCTTAATAGATTCATTCACACCTTGAAATGAGCTTGCGGCGTACCAACTCTATTTTGGATCTACGGCACTTGGTGAGCGTCTTTTCACCTGCGTCGTCTCTGTTCTTGCAGAATAGTCATGATAAAAACACAAAAAGAAAATGACAACACGATGAAAACAATGATGATGATGATGATGATTTAAGCCCCAGAAGCTAACACTAAAAAAAAGCTGCAACAATAAATAGGAGCTGGATTGTAAAATGACACTAATAAATAATCAAAAAACAAATCCCAACTGTACTTCTCAAAGTGTAAAAAACGGACACTGAATAACAAGCCTCTGTCAAGGAAATGTGAAATAAAGAGAGGAAAGCTCTTCTATGCTCTTCGAACCAGAGGTAGGTAAAGAGACTAACACGTGAAGGTACAGTGGAAATCATTCAAACTCGTTCAGTAACAATCTTTTACAAAATTATTCAATATATCTAGCATGAAAACGTATAAGAGACACATGAGCTGACAGACAGGATGAGTCGATGGCAGGATGGATTAGATCTTGATGTGTGTGTGTGTGTGTGTGTGTGTGTAGCAGTAGCAGTAGAGTCCTGGTCCTGGATAGCTTCAGTATTTACACGTCCTTTGAATAAAGCTTTTCTCTCCGTATTTTTGGTTTTTGGTATTTGGGATTTTGGTATGGTTGTCGTTTTTTTTTTGTCATTGTGTATTCCTCCTCCTCCTCCTCCTCCTCCTCAGGTAAATTTTTGGTTTAAACTCATCCTCCCTACTCCTCTTCCTTCAGACCCGCAGCTTTTCGAAATAATAAAAAACGTAAGCACAGTCCTCCTCTCCATTTTCTTTTTTGTCCTTGCCGCCATTCCTTTGTCACATAGTAAAGTTATCTTTTTGTCATTTTTGGTTTATGCACTTCGACATGCTCCTCTTCCGTCTCTTCGTTAAAGAGTCATTGGTTTGTTTTCCTTCAGAGAGAAAGAGTGGAGTCGATATCACGTGTTATTGACAAAAAGGTCCCACGTTGCCTCCTCTCCATCTGTTTGGATAGATAAAGATTTTTGGTTTCAATCTTCCCCTTCTCACCCCTTCTTCTCCCCTCTTTCACCTCTTTCCCTCCCTCTCTCCTCTTTCATTCTGTGTATTTTTGGCATCGAAAGACTGGGAGAGAAGGAGAGAGAGAGCCATTGCGAAAAAAATAACGGAAGAAGAGCGCAAGAGAGAGAAAGAGATAGCTTTGGTGTGAAAGGTGAGGTTCTCGTTTCCTCCTTCCTCCTCCTCTCTGATTGGCCCTTGGCGCGGTCACTCAATCTTGGCCCCGCCCAGAGAGGGCGGGCTGTGTGCCATTTCGCTGGAGGAGCAGGAAGAGGCGGGGCTTGAGCAGGGGGAGGGGGAGCAGGGGGTGGGGCTGATGCTGCTGGCCGAGGTGAAGGGGGAGGCCTGGGAGGCTTTGGCTACTGCGGCGCTGAGCAGTCCAGTGCCGGGGTTCTGGCCCATGTGGAGGAAGGCGGGGTGGTTGAGGAAGAGGGAGGAGGGGAGGCACCCTGCCTGGCCCGCAGAGGCCCCCAGCATCACCTTACTGGCCGCCTCAAGACTGGAAAGAGGCAGCTGGCCACCACTGGCTGCTAGGGCTGGGAGAAGAGAAAAAGATTAAAGGAATATTTCACTTTGACGGTATTTCACAATCAACTTTGTTTAATTTTTTTTCTGTATTATTTGGAATTTTCTTTTGGCAGTTTAGAAAGGGGGAGAGAGAGAGAGAGAGCGCGACATGCGGAAATGGCCGCAGGTCGGACTCAAACCTGGGCCGCCACGGTTAAGACCAACTGAGCTATCGAGGCGCCCATGAAACATATTTTTGATTCAGAAAAGTCAGCATTCAACGTTCTCACATGGTTTGCAGAAACTTAAAATGCCAACATATACTGGTGGTGACTGGGTCACTGGGTTTGCTGGTGACTGGGTTGCATTGTGTATTCCTCCTCCTCCGCCTCCTTCTCAGGTTCATTTTTAGTTTAAACTGATCCTCCCTACTCCTCTTCCTTCAGACCCATCAAAAAGGAAAATAAAAGCTTAACATTTGTCATTAATAAGTAATTTCGTGTGCTTTTTAGTCGTTGTTTGCTGATAAGTGTATTCATTTATATTTTCAGTCTGTCAGGCTCCCTCATGTACCACTACTCAAGTAAATAATTTCCCACAGTGCACAGCCAAGCCAGAGAAAGTGCCTGAACTTGTTTCTTTCAGCAGAAGTAGGTGGAGATAACCGTCACCACCTCTTTTAAATGGAAAGCTCAGGGAGCGGCCACAAGGCACCCAGAGTGTTGTTTCTGTGTAAAAAGTGCACCTGTCTGTTTTTTTTTCATCATCATCAATCATTTGAGTGACAGTTGAGAAACCTTTAACCCCCCACCCCCCAAAAAAAAATAAAAAATACAATTTCAACACTGTGCCAATAGAGAATAACTGAATATTGTCTAATATCTGTAGCAAGATAATCTTTTGAGATCAGATACAGCACAGCAACAGGTAAGCTGACATGAGTGGTCTGTTGTCATGGAAACAAGGTCGATGATGTGGCTGTGAATAGCGCTTCATGCAGCGCTTCTTTCATACACAAAATGCTACATGTGAACGCAGCCTAATAATGTTTATGATTGCATAGCAACAGCAAAACAGATTATTATTTTTTTCCCATTGGAGAAAAAGCACCCATACTCCTCTGTCTAAATGCCTTGTGGGTGCACAGCATTATGGTCTGTCGAGGCTACTTTTGGTGAAGAAACTGTTATCTCTGCCTCCTCAGCGATCGATCTCTCGGTGTGTATGTGTGTGTGTGTGTGTGTGTGTGTGTGTGTGTGTGTGTGTGTCGAGCATCAAAGTGGTGTGAAATAGTGAGTCCAAAATGTAGCTCTTGCTCTGATGTTTAAAGTTGGTGGTTTAAACTTTAAATGAAACGCGTCCTCAAAAACAGCGTTTTCATCTTATGGTGAATTTCTCCTTTACTTATCAACACATTTGACCGATGATGAAATGAAGAGATGAAAGGCTGAAGATGGAGTGAGACAACACAGACGCACACACACAAACACTTAGCCCACGCAGTAACGTAATGACCGTCACACACACGCACACACTCGATGGGATGGAGTCATGGATGTTGACCGCAACATATGAGAAATAAGTCACTCTTCTTCTCTGCAACTCTATCTGCCTCGTCTGCCTGTTCATCCGCGTCTCCAGTCTGTTAGTCTACCAGCGCGATGTGATTCACCGAACATGCATAACTGTACAGTATTACTCATTATCACACTTCTGTTTTTAATACACCGCTCTCTTCCCCCCTACTCATCCTCACACCACAAAGTATGATTAAAAAGTAGCTCTGCTGACAGTGGTCGGGACGGTTCGGTGGTGACTTCTGCATGATTGTTTTTCTTCTTGTGCTATTCTTGTGTTGTTCTCAAGTGTGGGAAGGTGTGTGAGAGGGGATGTGTCGTGTACAGTCTGAGCATTTATGTGTGTGTAGGAGTGTATAAGTGCTTGAGAGGAGGAGAATGTATTGCCAGAACATAAAAACTCTTCTCTCTGTGTATTTTTATGTATTCTGTGACCTTAAGATTTTTCCCAGAAATGAAATAATAAGATACACCACCTGAGCCCTGACCTCTAAATTATATTCTGTTTATCGGTGCTGCTGATGCTAAGCTTTCTCTTTTTTTCACTCTCTTGAAATAAACCCATTTCAGCGTCTCTCTTTCTCTCACACACCTTGGATAGTGGCCAGGGGATTGTTACCGAGGAGGGCTTGGTTCATCCCTGTGTTAACTCCCATCACAGTGTTCCTGTTGTGTCATACACACACACACACGCACACACACACACACACACACACACACACACACACACCATACATGTGCAAGCATATATACGAACACAGACAGGCAGAGGAGAAAAGGTGAGAAAAAAGCAGGTTTAGCAGCAAGGACAAGCGGAGGGCAAATTGAGCCCTGCACATATAAAGAGCAGTAGTTTGCTGACAGTTGGCTGTACAGATTGTAAACAAGAGGTTAGAAATGCAAGAAAGAAACAGAACATCTTGGACAAATGTTATAAAACACCAAAGCTGTCATTAACCCTCTGAGACCC
Organism: Sebastes fasciatus; assembly: GCF_043250625.1. Lineage (NCBI taxonomy): Eukaryota > Metazoa > Chordata > Actinopteri > Perciformes > Sebastidae > Sebastes > Sebastes fasciatus. The sequence goes on from NC_133806.1 coordinate 13,599,715, forward strand.
GGCCGACTTTACTGTCTTTCAGAGGCTGTAGCAGGTTCAGTTTTAGAGCTAGAAGCTGAAGACGCAGATATTATATGAAACTTGAAAACCTAACGAATCCATCGGTAACCATGTCATGCTAGCTTATCGGGAAGGAGGCTGAATAACGCTCCAAAGTTGGGCTAAATTTTGGAGACGAAAAAGTGGTATGGCCATTTTCAAAGGGCTCCCTTGACCTCTGACCTCAAGATATGTGGATGAAAATGGGTTCTATGGGTACCCACGAGTCTCCCCTTTACAGACATGCACACTTTATGATAATCACACGCAGTTTGTGAATGTAGTATAAATGTGTTATTTTCGACTAATCTAAAATTACATATTTTGAACATTTCTGCATACTGGGGTCCCAGTCTTGGAATTAAATAAATTATGTATATATCACTGTAAAGCTGAGATCCAATAAGTCCAGCTGTGTTCATCTCTGATGATGTTAGTCCCCATAGTAGCCATTTCATTGTGGGTCTCAGAGGGTTAACCATGCATTTATGTTAGAGGTGATTCAATACAAGAACACAGCATTATATTGCACTGTGTCATCTGCATGTGTGTGTCTCGGTTTGCAATTACCTCAAGTTTGCAGCGAAATCGGTGATGTAGTTAGACACGTCACCGTTCTTTTTACCCATACGCCATAAGCTGTGAACACAAGAACAACACACAGACACACACAGGGTTAGAGTGCACTGTAGCACAGGGGAAGCAGTATCAACCATTTAACTACATACTGCAGGTGAACCGAGCACAGTGTTCATCAGTGTTCATGGTCAGTGTGTTTATGGAAATGTGTGGTTGTGTGTATTTGCACTTAAATATTTTTGCCTAAATGTTTTCAGTTGTAGTGGTCATAAAAAAAACATCGTAATTCAGATGAATCTTTTTTTCTCTAAAGGCAGAGTTGACGATGTTATCCAGTATACACTATTTGTTATATTGGTTGAAATGGTGCTTACTCCCCGAGAGCGATCCATTACTTATGAGCTCTGAAAAAGGACCGGGAAAGAGCTGTCATCTTTAGCTGCTGTAATCCTGTAAAAACGTCTACCAATCATTGCCTCGCGGTCCGCTTGGAAAGAACCAATCAGATGCCTCCCTGCTTGTACTCTACCCTTGGCGTGCACCAGTCTGAACTCAAAGCGAGTAAAACTGCAGGGCTGAGTTACTTGTCATGAGGTAACGTTGTTGAGTTGAGTTGTTTTTGCATTTTTGCGTCATTTATCCGTCACGCCACCGGTGTGTAAAGGCCTTTAGTGGTATATAGCCAGGAAGTAGGTTTTGTTTAATTTATTCAGGGTTTGCAATATCCTGCTCTCAATAAACATAATTTTGAGATTGTTGCTGCCGACCCAATATATTCCAGATGAAGGAACTTTGTCTGCAGCGCTCACAGCAGTGAAACATATATATGTTTTTTCCAGAATCTGTGTATTATAAGTACTACTTACTTATTACTCTGGTGTATCAGTAATCAGTAATTCCAATAAAAAAACTGCACATAGTGTGTGCTGTACATTATCCCAGACATTGTTTCTGAAGAAATATTTCTTTTGGAACATTTCAAACACCTCAAACTAAAATTTTATTGGGATGGAGGCAGAAATCTCATAGCCAGGTTTGCTCGAATAGAACTAATATGTACAATATGTTGTTTATCCATTTTGGAGTGCCTGGATGCCTTCCTGTTTATCATTGTCTAACCACGTTGGAAGGCTAATGTGGTCAAGCTCAATGTCAGAAAGGTGGATTGCCATTCGGTTGAAGCACACTGGCCCCATTTAGAGACAGATATCTTAAAACCTGGCCAAATAAAATGAAAACTTCCTGAGTGGCTAGATATCCCTAAAGATAAGTGGAAAATCTGTTTGTTTGTCTTTATCAAAATTTGGGTGAACCGACCCTTTAGAAACCTAAAATTGCCCTGACAATGGGGGTATCCCAGTTGGTGTATTGTAACGTGTACTGGTCTCTTACCCTGTGTTCAGGTTGAGTGTGCTGTGGCAGGGAGTGGCTGGGCTGGCCGTGCTGCGGGGAGGAGGAGTCACCGAGGAGGGTGCGGAGCTGAGAGAGGGGTGGGTGGAGGTGAGGCTGGAAGTCATGGGGCAGACGGGGGACATGGTCACTGTTGTGCTGAGACTGGTCACGGCCTGTGACAGCTGGCTGGACATCTGGCAGAGAGAAAGAAAGTCTGATTCAGACTTCTGAAAAACAGGGAAATACAGATTACTAAATATTCATTCAAGCACACAACTAACAAGTGTAAGAGTGATGTGGACGTTTGATATTTACCATGTGAGGGCTGTAGCAGGGCGGTTTGTGCGTTGGTTGGGCAGTGGGGGGCTGGCTGGGCAGGGGAGGGGTGGCACTGGAGGGATTGATGCGTTTCTCTTTCTGCCGGCGGTTGCAGAACCAGACCCGGATCACCTCCTTCTCCATGGTGAGCTGCTCTGCGATCAGCAGGATCTCTTCTGAGGTAGGCTTCTGGTTCTGCAGGAAAGGACAGAGACAGGGACTCAGATCATTTCAGTAGCGCTATATTTTAGCCACACGATGCAGAGCATTAAAAACACCAAGACATAATTTGTTTGTATTAACACAAAGAGCAGAATCTGACATTTAAAAGCTCCGTGGAAAAATAGGGACTTAACATATTACTGTCCAGTATTAAGATGATGTTTTAAACTCTCCTAAAACTAATTTTTCTGTTACACAATCAATAATCTTTAATCGGATTTTTTAAATTTCTAATGAATTTCAATTTCTTCATTTTTTTTAAAGGTACAGTGCGTACTTTTTGGCGGCATCTAGTGGTGTGGTTGCAGATTGCAACCATCTGAGTACCCCTCCGCTCACTCCTCCCTTTCCAAGACTGCAGTAATGTGAGCCACCAAGTGCAAAACCGTGGTAACGCCGTTGGACTCCCTCAGAGGCCGTCGTTATCATAACAACACCACTTTAGGAGCAACGGAAGTCAGACGGTGGCTGGCAGTACCACAGTTTTGCACTCTGCGCCTCACGTTACCGCAGTTTCACAAGCGTGTCAGAGAACCACAGTGGCTTTAGGTAACGTAAAAATGAAAACAATGATTCTTAGTTTCGGGTGATTAAACACTTATGAAAAGAAGTTATGAATATTATATTCTATTTCTGCTAATAGGTCCCCTGAAATGTCGCACACTGTTCCTTTAATTAAATAAAAAGTTTAATGATCTTACCGTCATGAATGCGCGTTCCAGGGCCACGCGTACATTCGTCTCAATGCTGGTTCTCTTCTTTCTGCGGCGACCAGGAAGACCGTCGAAGCCCATAGAGGGAGAGGACAGGGAGCTGGGGCTGGGCAGGGTACAGTCTATGGACATGGTCTCTGATGAAGGACAGTATGTCAGACTAATTGTAACCGTCATACTCTACAAGCACGTGCATTAAACACATGACAGTCTACATGTAAAGCACTGTTATTTTGATGAGAGCTCACCTGCATCATTGAGCCACTTCTCCAGCAGTGGCTTCAGCTTGCACATGTTCTTAAAGCTCAGGTTGAGGGCTTCAAAGCGGGAAATCGTGGTCTGACTGAAGTCATTGCCATACAGCTTCCCCATGGCCAAACCAACGTCTCCCTGGTGGAGGGATAAAAGAAGTGGTTAAATACATCAAAGACTAATAGTTTGTCTCAATTTGCGTACTTCTACAGTATACTACCACTATACTGTATTCAGGTAATATCAACTATTGGGTTAATTTATCTGAATTGAATTACTGCCGATACAGTCATGTGTGATTTGAGACAACTCTGCCTTGTCGAAATTCAAGCACTACACAAGTAAGTGTGCACAGTGTACTACATGGAAAAGTACTAATGGACGTATCCAAAATGAGACACAGTTTAGGAAACTGCTAATGTAACTTGCACACATAAACAGTAGGTGGATCTTCCTACCTGTGTGAAGCCCAGTTTGATGCGTCTCTGTTTGAAAGTGCGGGCGAACTGTTCCAGCTCCTCCAGGTCACTGGGCTCCTCGGGGTGAGGGTTCGCTGAGGGCACTGTGGTCACACCGCCCACCTCCATGTTCTTATCTCGCTGTGGCAGGTTTGATGTTGGAGGAATGAAAGTGAGAATGTGAGGGAAGACACAGAAGTGTTCGTTTATCACCGGTGCAGAGGCTGTTTTACTTTTCCACTGGCAGAAGCTTGAAAGTTTCCTCATACCTGTGCTTGGAGTCCCATTCTAGTTGAAGCAGACAGCAGGCTCCCTTGGTTTTGCTGAGGTAGCGAAATGAGATTTGGTGTCGATAGGAGTCCTGAGAAAAAGAAAAGCAAATTATCATTATAATTATGTCCAAAAACAAACAGATTTTATGTTAACAACTTATTTCTGCCAAAAACACAAAACACGATGCCAGTGAGAGGCCTGCCCACCTTGCTGGCCCTGCTGTGCCTGTGGGAGGAGGAACTGGGCAGGAGACGGGAGCGAGTGGCCGGGCACCAACACCAACTGCTGAAGCTGCAGCAACTGCTGGATGTCCTATTCAATTCAGAATCAACAGATCAGAGAGAGAATAACCATAAGAGTCACACAAAAACATGTCGGTATGTTATCTATCTACCTCTCAGAAAACATAGAGGTAGGAGGAAGGACTTTGTTATGTACAACGTACGAGAAAAGAAATGGAAAATGTGTGCATTCGCGCAAGGTGGAAACTGTGAATCATGAAATATACTATAGACACGCAAGAAGAATTGTTCCACGGCTCGATACTGGTTCCTCAATCAAGCCGCTCACCAGGAAGTGGCTATGATTGGCAGTCAGTACCTGGGCGGTGAGCTGGATTGGCTGGGAGAGGGTGAGCTGGGGTGGAGGAGGTGGGACAGGGACACTCTGGACTGTCTGTTCCTGTGTGCTCTGTCCCTGTCCCTGGGACTGCGACTGGGCCTGCTGCCCTGTTTGTCCCGCCTGCTGCTGCTGCTGGGCTTGCTGATTTGCTGCTGCGGCTGCCTGAGCTTGCTGATTGGCTTGGGCGGCTGCGTGGGCAGCGTGAGCGGCGTGGGCTGCACTGGACTGCTGCACAGCTGCAGCCAGGAGCTGCGCCTGAGCCTGCTGCAGCAACAGCTGCTGCTGCGCTGGCAACAGAGCTGTCAACTGGCAAAGAGAGAGAGGAGAGGAGAGGAGAGGAGAGGAAAGGAGAGGAGAGGAGAGGAGAGGAGAGGAGAGGAGAGGAGAGGAGAGGAAATGAGAGAGGAGGGGATAAGAGAAGAGGAGAGGAGAGGAGGAAGACGAGGAGAAAATTGAGATAGTGTATAAAAGAAGGAAATGGACAGAGGGAGACAAAGAAGGAAACAAAGTGTTCAAAAAGCAGCACAAGAGAAGCAAGCAGGGTAAAAGCAAAGCAAAGTGTGTGTCTGTGTGCACATATATATACTATACGTCTGTCTTACCCCTGCTAGCTGGGAGCCGGTCAGCATGAGCTGTGTATGCTGCAGGGCCGTCTGTGAGGGGGTCGGGCCGTGAGACATAGGAAGGGCCGGGGACATCTCACCACACTCCTCCATCTTATGCTGTGTGGAAGACAAGAAAAATCGTAAAGTGAGCTTTATGCCCACAGAACATTCCCATTATCCCATTGATGAAGACAGTAATTACACTTTCCATGGTAGCAAGTAACTGTTAAAAGCACGCCTGCACTAAAAAAACAGAAAGCAAAAACACAAGACAGAAAACCAGCCTCCCCAGAACTGGTCTAAAAGGTACAAATATACAACTGGCTTACCTGGCTACTCAAGATCATGATAGGCTGCGTTGATTATTGAGTAATTTCAGATTAATGCTCACAATCAGTCACAAGTAAACTGATGCGTCTCTAGTCTGTCTAAGGCAATGAGAGTCTCTCTTTTTCTTGCACAAAGGGATGATCTTTCCTCCCAGGATCAGGCATGTTTGAACTAGCAGGGGGGCGACTCTTCCAGCGTACCGATTTGCATATCTCCCGTGGTATGCAAATTAGGGCAATTTCACCTTTCAGTGAAAGTTGTAGCATTATAGATTTATTTCAATTCTCAATGCGCCTTTGTGTAGGGAGAGTGCCATCATACTCTGAGTGAATTTGTTTACATTCAGGACTGGGTGGAGAGTCGACACATTATGAACCTCGACGTTGAACGCCACAAAAGAACAATTGAATGTGCAGCGATGAATACAAAGCTGAAGCAGCTATACTGTCAATAAAGCTATTGTGGGGAGGTTAAAACACAAAAGATGCACAAACATGAGCCCAGACATACGCACAGACATGCACGGGCAATTCAGTAACACGAACACGCACACACACACTCACCTTGGTGTGGCTCAGGGTTTGTGAAAGGGAAAAGGGATTGACTTTCATTGAATGAGCCTAGAGGAGAGGAAACAGACGAAACATCAGGAATTACTGCCAAAAATGACTTTTAATGCATTTTATTTAATTTAATCTATTTTATTTGCTACTACAAATAGCTAGTTTATCAACAGAAATACATTTTTAAATAATTTTGATCTTTTTTTAACAATTGTGTTAGTGATTTATCGGGCAAAAAACAACAAACACTCACTGCTTCCACCTGCTTAAATGTGAGGATTTGCTGCTATTCTTTGTTTAAGTTCATTGTCAACTGAATTTGTTGGATATTGAACTGTTAAAGCTTTAGTTGTCAGAAAGTTTTTGGCATCATTGGGCAAAAATTCCATAATAATCTTTCATCATATTGTAATTCAAGTGCTCTGAGAGAAAACAAGACTTCTGCACCTCCTCATGGCTCTGTTTTAAGGCTTTAAAAAATCTAGCCCGTGACGGGAGACTTTGGCCAATCACAGGTCAATTCAGAGAGAGCGTTCTTATTGGCTGGGCTCCGGCTGGTAGGCGGTGCTTGGTATTTCCTCAACTGATGCGGGGTCACAAACTTTCTCATTTTACAGCTAAACAGTACAAGACGTTACTGAAAACATTTGAGGTGAGAAATAGGCATTACAGTAACATAATCTTGATTCATATTTGATCAGCACTGCCTAGTTTGACCGTTTGATCAGAGTTTGTAAGTGATTGACAGCTGCTCGGAGACGGCAGGCTCCAGCTCAGCTCTGATTGGTTGTTTTCCTCAGGTCTGTGAAATCTTGCATATGCCATGAGGAGCACCAGAGGACACAGAGGCACATCATTTTTTTCAGATTACCTGTCTCAGGCACTACTGTCAGGATAAAGTGACAATCTTTAAAATGTTCCACTATTTTCTGACATCATAAAGACTTAAAGGGTAAAATGAAAAAGAAATGACAAATTAAATCGATAATGGAAATAACAAGCTGTACAACTATCTGACTGGCGCGGTTATCTTTTTTTGTACTTGGTGAAAGAGGTGGGAGATAAACCGTTATAATCACAGGAGTCAGACGTACCTGGTGATTTGATTCAGGTCCATTCCGCTCTGAATCTGCGTGGGAGGGAAAGGAAAAAGTGAGAAATTGATCACGTGTTGGAGCACAGATGCACAAACAGACAACTGCGATATACGGCATCATGTACGTACTACTTTTTATACTATATATATAAGTACTTTTTATATTTGCTGCCACTAACTGCAGCACATCTTACCTGTGCCCTCTAGCGGTGAGTCGGCCCCGACTTTCTCGACCTCTACTGGCTTTGACATCCTGATATCTGGAACAGGAAGACACACACAGATAAATAAGTCAGCAAGGTTGATTCTTAAATCTGTGTCAGAGAAAAAAACAAAAACGCAGACAGAAGCAGAACGCATTTACGAAGCAGCTAAAGGTGATCCGAATCTCGATGACGAAAGGGGAAAGAGGATGGCCAGGGCGTTAATTTTAGATAGGTTAGGGTGTTTTCAGGTCACAGACCAGGCCTACACACTGTACACCAAACAATGCAGCTGAATCATTCACAAGTTGATACCAGCCCACATTCATTCATTCTTTCCAATTAGTGGTTTAACAAAAGAGTGGGCTGACCCAAGGTGTTTGCTTGTTCTAAATTTAACTCCAAGGTGTTTACGTGGGAGCAACTCTTTGTGTGTCATTCACTATGAGACCACATCGGTTCTGATACTGTACTGGGACGGTCCCTGCAGCAGTTAAGGGAGGGAGGCAAAACATTTAAGTCTTTTAAATCTATATGTTACCAAAAAAGTGGAGCATTTTGAGATGGGAATGAGGAGGATTTGAGAGGAGTTTTGAGAGAATACATGTGTGTGTGTGTGTGTGTGTGTGTGTGTGTGGTTAACATGTCTGTATACTTCTGTGTGTGTAGTAGTTTTGTTTTATTGCAACATCTTACTACAAACTTTTCATTTGTCTGAAACCACAAACTGAAAGACAACCTTTTTCTTGTGACCATTTGAAACCTTTTTTTTTTCCTCTCTGGTTCTCGCTCTCCCTGACACACACACACACACACACACACACACACACACACACACACATGCAGCTACTTCCCTTTTGTGAAAACATGCAAATCTGCCCAACGACCAACTAATTATATCTGCCACCTGCATAATAAACTCTCAGTCTCCCTCCTCCTTTCTCTCTCTCCCCTTCCTCTCCCCTTCATCTCCTCTCTCTTCATCCTGTTGTTTCTCACGTTGCAGACGAGAGAGCGCTGACACTATTTGGCACGTTTTAATTCCCCCATCAGCTTATTGCTGATGTGCTTTTACCAATACGATACACTAAATACACTTATTTGACTTACTGCAACGCCAACGAGCGAGTGGTCAAGCACGGTTTTCACCATCGGGGGGCAGCAGTGACACGTGGAGAAGATGACTGCTCCACTGACCACTGCTGACCTGATGCCACTTTTAAAACAACCAAACTATCAGCCTAATGCAACCATTTTAAAAGACGATAACTAATAGATAAAATGAGCCACTCCCTGATCAAAAACACATTGAGCAGCACGAACATGTTTCGTTTCAGTGAGTACAGTGGACTTTGGTACATGCAGTGTGTTTAGGGGAAGGGGGAAGTGACGATCAGCTAGAAAAGCTCCACTCTGCCGCCACACTGGTTATAACCTGTGGTCAAGACACACACACTTCCAAGCACACACACACACACATTCACACACACAATGACCGCAGGATTTCCCTCAAATAAACGGACTTCTGCAAAGAAGCTAATTTTGTCACCAAGCATGGGGATGCAAACATCTGGTTAATCTATTATTAGGGTCGATTATTTGTGGTTATTCCAGCATTACATGTGGCTCCTGTTCTGGTATTATATGGCATCATGGCTATTAGTACTTTTTAAAAAAAAAATGACTTCATGGCTATTAGTGAAACCAAAAAAAATGCCCAATGTTGCTCAATTACTGGTGAAAATGTAACGTCTTCCTCTCAAGGTGCACACATTTAAATCCTTAACAAACTGAAATGCAAAATTAATAATTTGTGTCACTACTAGGGCTGTCAATCGATTAAAATATTTAATCACGATTAATTGCATTGTCCTTAGTTAATCACAATTTATCACCCATTTTTTATCTGTTAAAAATGTACCTTAAAGGGAGATTCGTCAAGTATTTAATACTCTTATCAACATAGGAGTGGGCAAATATGCTGCTTTATGCAAATGTATGTATATATTTATTATTGGAAATCAATTAAACACAAAACAATGACAAATATTGTCCAGAAACCCTCACAGGTACTGCATTTATCATAAAAATATGCTCAAATCATAACATGGCCAACTCAAGCCCAACAGGCAACAACAGCTGTCAGTGTGTCAGTGTGCTGACTTGACTATGACTTTCCCCCAAACTGCATGTGATTATCATAAAGTGGGCATGTCTGTAAAGGGGAGACTCGTGGGTACCCATAGAACCCATTTTCATTCACATGTCTTGCGGTTAAAGGTCAAGGAATCCCTTTGAAAACTGCCATGCCAGTTTTTCCTCACCAAAATTTAAGTTTGGAGCGTCATTTAGCCTCCTTCGCGACAAGCTAGTATGACATGTATCGTGTAGTTTCTTCACTCTAGTTTTAAAACAGAGTACGCTACAGCCTGAAGATTGCAAGTTGCATGAATGCGATAAAGAAAATTAGTGCTGTTAAAAACAAATTTGTGTTAACGCGTTATTATCGCATTAACTTTGACAGCCCTAGTCACTACATTGGACTATATTGTGCTTCAATCATCAGTATGTGCAGTGTGCAATCCCAAAGCCAGATCCACCATATAAAATGATTGTCCAGCTCATAAAACAGCTGTAATGTGAAGTTCCTAAAGTGCTGCCTCTCGTGCTGTGCTGCCCGCTCGCAGGACACCCGGGGAAGGTGTGTATTGATTCATGGTTCAAAATGGCCTACAGACAGTAGCATGGTGGATAATGTGGTCAGTAATACAGTAGTGGGACAGTATATCAAGATGCTGTGTCTTTTTCTCACTTCCCCTCCCGACTTCCCCTTGTACCGGGTTGAACGCAGAGTGCTAAACCCAACACTTACTGTCAGCGAGGCTATTAATATTAGCCTGCTCTCTCTCTCTCTCGCTCTTTCACTCCATCTTTTAAAAAACCCTCCCCTCTCTTTTACAACACATTGCTGCACACAAACACACAACTACTTTTACTTGACACAGAGCAGAATGTTTTTACAATTTAAGTGAATTTCTTTAAATAAGTATGAGAATCCTTGCTCTTCTTTGTATATGTGCTACAAAAGCTAATTTAGTGTTAAGAAGCATTTCTCAGAGGTTAAATTACTATGTGTATTTCTGCCCTCATTAAGATGTTATACTAATCTTACAGCAAAGCTCAGGGTTTAGCTTTGACCTACTGAGACCAGAGAGCTGCACCATACTGGTTGTATCTTAAACAGAGGAGCACATTTAATGCTGTATAATCCTGTGTCATGAATAAATGATGCAATAGAGAATGAACAAGGAAGGAGGAGTGTCTGTGCTCAGTCTGGACTGTTTCTGTTATTGTCCTCTGGGTATTTTGGCTGAGATGAAACTCCGCTGTAACTACCCTGAACCCCCCCACCACCATCACCCCACTTCCTGATTCAGGACATAACCCCAGCGCCAAGGGGGTTGTCTGGGAACCGGAGCCATCACACCTACTAATTACAGATTTAAAAAAATCAAGAAGCGCTGATCGGTGCCGATTTTGATTGCAAATAATTATTTAAATTTAAAACTGAGTGTCAAAGAGTTGACTAACCAGCTCAACAGCTTCTGCACATCTGGATAAGGATGACTGCTTTTTTTTATTTTACCAGGAAGTCCCACTGAGATCAATAATCTCTTTTACAAGAGAGACCTGGCTAAGGTAGCAGACATTTAAAATCATAACACAATAAAATACAACAGATACACAATATGCGATCATTCAAATAAAACAGAAGAACAGCTGTTTAACACAACCACATGCCTCTATCACCACATTCTTTATGAAGCCCTCGAGTTCATCAATGGATATGGATGTTTCTAATTTTAAGGCTTTTTGTAAATTATTCAATGCCCAATTGGTGCAAAGTAGGAAAATGCAGTTTTCCCCAGATCTGTCAAAAACAGTGGTACATAAGTTGATGTTTAAATTTAAGAATGAAATAAGGAGCTAAACAAACAAAAAATGATGAATAAACAATGAAAACAGAATTTAAGAATGAAGCAAGGAATTGAAGAGGAACATCTAACAATAACGTAAGAAGCTAAAGGAAAACCTGAGAGGTCACAGCAGCAACAGGCAGTGCTTCTGAAACTGTTGGTTACATACCGTCTGTATTAATAACTACTTATGATTTAAAATGCTAAATATGAACTCGTAAAAACACTTATGAATAAAAGCAAATGCTGCTGGAAGATGGACAGATGTCACTGCGGAAGGCCTTTGTCGATGAGAACCTCCCTGACAGTTTGCAGAATTATGTTAATTTTTCAGTGAAAAGAAAATATATGTATATTTTTTCCCTGCACTGATGCACTTTGAGCAGATGCGTGAGTTTGTAAATGCAGAAGGTAAGAAGATTACATTGATCTCACCATTAATTAAAATTGGGGTAAATTCCTTCTTTTATTCACATACTGTTTAATACTGGCATAAATTAGCAAAACTGCAACCGGTTTATTCAACCTTAATAGTTGTAGAAAATGCCTCATCATTTTTAACTAAACTTAATTTATAATTATTTTGTTCTGATTTTTTTTTTTGCATTAACCTTCTAAACTAATATGAATGATAATTGTTTTATTTGCATTGTGATCTAATGTGGTGCATTCTTGTTTGGTGCTCAGGATGTTAGGACTCAGGACTTACCGAAGGTCACAGCAGTGACAACATCAGTGTTGGGATGTGACTCTGTGATTTTTAACACATGAATCACTCTCTTTTAAATAAACTCTGTCATCAAAGAAACTTGTAATTTTTAAGAAATCATATCAGGACATCAAAGTCTGAGAAATGTGAGCTAATTGACATTTAAAAAATTGTATTTCTGGTAATTGCTGGTGAGTCAGCCAACAGCCTGCTGTGCGTTTATCTGATGACTCCGTCTGTCGGTCAACTGAGACGGCTTCTGGCACGTCTTCCCTCGGCCTGAGCTGACCACCACGACAAGGCCGAGGGGCGAGAAGAGTCGAACTCTTCTGCTTTGTTTTCACTTTAAATACTGAGAATGACTACTTTATTTTTAGGCATTTCCTCTTTTTATTATCTATCTATTTTTAAACAAGCATCTTTGTATCCGAGTGCTTTAAAATGAATTAACTGACATAAATTTTAATTTGAAAATGTGCAGAACATCAGTGCAACACCCCAAACACCTCCAACACAAACACACACAGAAAGTTAACAGTGGTTTTGAAAGTTGAACGGGAGGAAACCTTATCAGCTAAATATCTGTAACCCGAAATGCAACACTGCCGCAGTGCCAGACAATAAAAAGAAAATGTGTTTTATGATGACAAATGACAAAATATAGAAAAAATACTGGCTGCAACACCGGTTTAACCGGCTCGTTTCAAAAGACATTTAGAAAAACTTTTTTTACTGTATTTTCCTCAAGTTTCTTTTTAGCATTCAGTATTCAGTATAAACACAAATACTAACACACACAGAGGCATGCTATGGACTGGCGAGGTGTCTGACCTTTCCCTCTGCCTGCGACAGGCGTCCATCCATCATCCCTCCATCCATCCACCTCTTTCTCTTCGTACCACCTCTCGCTCTTTGATGTTCTCTAATTAGCTGAGCTTGTTAGACCCAGTGGCATTAATCAACAGCGTAGACACAGTTCTCTCTCCCTCTCTCTCTCTCTCACACACACTTACACACACATGCACACACACACACACATACACAGTGCCCTCTCCCTCACGCAAAGCTTAATTGGTGTCGGTAAATGAAGGCCAGCAGAGAGAGAGGGCTGCACAGACAGTCACTCACCTGGCAACCACATACTGAAGAAGTCCTTTGCTGCTATTGCTGCCGTCTTGGTCATATCTGTTTCTGTGTGTGAGAGAGTGTGTGCGCGCTACGTAAAGAAAAACTCTCACTCTCTCCCCCTCTCTCTCTCTCAAACCAAAAAAGGAGGAGTGTGTATTAAATCATATGGTTGATGGAGAATTACTCTCTCTCTAGTCCAACCCCCCAAACCCCACCTCCTCCCCACCTCCTCCCCACATCCTGCAACACAACAGGAAGTAAGCCTCAAAAGAGTAGGAACTCGGCTCAGAGGAGAGAAAAATACAATGCAAAAGAAAGAAAGAAAGAAAGAAAGGGGGACACGCAAGAGGTTAGAGAGTGGGAGAGTGAGTGAGCGTGGAGATCGAAGAGATAGACGAGGTGAAAAAGAGGGGGATGACGGGTGCCGACGGAAAGTGATGGCGCGGCTGGAAACAGACGATCACACACACACACACGCTCACTCACTCACTCACTCACACACGCGAGAGAAAAACAGCAGGCTTGACATTCTGACCGAAGAGTGTGTGATACATTTGCACGATACCTTCAAAACAAAATCCAAAACTTAACTGAGCAGAGTTTTTCCTCAACTCTAAGCTGTCCTCTGTTTTGACTACCATGAGTCATGACCATCTCTCCTTGGTCATGTCTGCGTCTATATGTGCGGGGATGTAGTTTAGCACGTACATCAGTGGGAGTTAAAGGTGGTCTGTCGAGGGAGGTCGACACCAACGAGAGAAGATGTGAGACATCCTCAAGAATATGTGAGACATCTTTTGGCTAAGTTTGCCAGCCACTGCTCCACTCAAACCCGAGCGGAAGGAAAAACTCACTCACTGTACCACTGACCACCCCACACTGTGGGCTGCACACAATGAGAAAGCCACACCACGAATCTCTACACGTGACGGGTAGCCATGACATGAAAGTGGAACATTGCGGATGTGAGCCACTATCAGTGTCGCCCACTTGGATTAACAGACTAAGAATCTGCTAAATAAGTGAAAATCTGAAATGATCTCGAGGAAGCAGAAGAGCATGTTTCAGCAGAAATACTGCCTCGATTTTCAAATCTCTGAGTGTCAACGTGCTGCTCTGACAGTAGGCCGAGCCGACCACAAGGTGGCACTCTTGATTCTCTAATCCTGATGAACAAATGAGCTCCATCTACGGGAGAGGGGACGAGGCAGACCACTGATCACCCTCCCTCCCTCCCTCCCCTTCCTTCTCCCCTGGTCCGAGTTCACTAATTCAAAAGCTAACGGCAGCAGAGTTCCCAAGTTTAACCTTATAAATACTTTATGTGGTGATTTACAACAGCCCAATGTACTGCTGGACGGACGCTCACTAAGAAGTGCATATGGCGCTGCACTGGAGGTGCTCTCAGTTATAAAATCTGTCCTCAAATACATACAAACACTGACGTTCTGAGATACGTACATATATATTTACAATGAGGACAATATCAGTACAGAGACGGTACATTACTTTCTTTTAAAAACTCACAAATGCACTTGTTTTTTGGTAAATAACTGGATTTACGGCTGAGACGATTAGTCGGTTAATGTTTGGTCAACTAACAGAAAATTAACCGCAGACTATTTTGATAATCGATCAATCATTTCAGTCATTTTTAAGCAAAAATGGAGCAAGGATTTGCTGCTTTTCTTTGGTTTGATGATCAGATGACAATTTGAGGATAATCCCTCGAACTCTGTTTTATGACATTTTATAGACAAATGATTTATTAATTCATTTGGAAAATAATCTGATAATGAAAATAATTGTTAGTGACAGCCCGAGCAGTATTTGCTTCCCCAGTTCTTTTGTATTTTGCGGTGCTATTCAAACAAACAACCAATATCACAGTCCAACACCTTAAGGTGCAGGCTGGACACCAAACAGACAAATCTTCAGTTTCACAAATTTATTTGGCCACATTGTTTTCTTGATGATGTTTTGGCCTTCATCATGAGGACATGAACGGACATGGGCCTGGCCAAGGACAGTGACAGACTGCGCGTTGGGGAAGGGGCGTTTCTCTGGGTCAGAGGTCGTCTGGGCAGCCTGGCTTTGGCCGTGACCTTTGTTCAAACTCCAATCTACCCGCGTAGCTACCAAAGAGTGTGTCTTTGTGTGCGTGTGCACATTTGTTTGAGTGGCTCCAATAGGTGGCTGGTGAATCTAAGTACGCTCTATATGTGTGTGTGTGTGTGTGTGTGTGTGTGTGTGTGTGTGTGTGTGTTGTACAGTTCATGGCCATGGGGGGCCTTCCTGCCCCAAGGAGGTCTGAGCCTTGGTTACCATGGAGACCAGACCTAGCAACACTCCAGCCTCGCCACTTAGATGATATTGGGCCGACGGCAAATGGTCTCAATTGAGAGACAACATTTTAACACATGTTATAACAGACTGTGATATTATTAACTTGGAAAATAGAACAAATAGATAAATGAGAAGAAATGAGTAATTACTTTGATTATTTTTATTAGGGAATATGAGTTATGAGGGTGTTTTGGACACCACCAGAAGTTATGTCCTTAAGATAATCAACACACACACACACACACACACACACACACACACACACACACACACACACACACACACATATATATATGTATATATATATATATATATACACATATAATCTGATAGTGGGACCCCAGGGAGGAGGATGGGGGAGGCTGAGGCCTCTAGAGCGCCATCAATCACTCCACTGTCAGAGAGAGAGGGAGAGGCAGGGAGGGAGGGCTGGGGGGTTACTAAGAGGGAGAAAAAGAGGACTAGTAAAGAAAAAAAGAAAGGGAAAGAGTGATGGGAGTGAAGGTGAGGGATAGAGAGACAGGAATAAAAAGATTGGAGAGAGGATGCTAGCTGGGGGTGAGGACGCTGTGTGTGTATAATGGGTCATTGCAGGGACAATTCAGAGGTCTCCAAACCAGTTCAGCATCCCTCCACGGCTCGGGTCCTCCTATATCTAGTGCAGCCTCAGGCCTGGTGCACACTGGCTCTAATTCATATAATCCATCATATTCCTCTTCTTGTAGAGGGGACAGAGCGCGGCTCAGTGATGGACCCACCAAGTCCTATACGCAGTCCGACAGCAGGACTCTATTCTGCAAGGTGAGAGATTTAAAATCCAGTCTGGTGTATAGGTGTGTGTGTGTGTGTGCAGGTGTAGCCCCATGAGGAGTCACAGGATTATAAACAGTAGGTCTAGCGGTGTGGAGACTACAGAGGTTGAGGTTTTGTATGAGAAGCAGCAAGGGCTAAAACACACTCACACTGTTGGCTGCCATGGGACCGGCACCATCTCACACACACATATACGCCGCCCACACCTTTACAACACCTATTCCTCCCCTGTCCTAATACCTCTCAATCGCTCCTCTTCCTCTCTGGCCCCTCCATCCTTCTCTCACACCATTCCCCTCCTCTCTATATCATCTCTGCAGCCCATAGGGAGCCGAGGCTTGTCTAGACAGACACCGCTCTCTCCCACGACGCTACCAAGGTTGAAGCTCAAATCTTTTTTCTTTCGCTCCTCTCACCCACTCTTCTTCTTCTTCTACTGGCACAAGAGCGGAGGGTCTACTGGGAGGGACTGGTGGCCTTCATCGCCGGTTCGAGGAGCACTGAGGCCACTTTAGACCAAACTGCTCACTTACACTCACAAAGCGGGCTGTTACGTGGAACAAGCCTTCATAGTCCCCCAATTAAAATACAAAAAATGGGTTTACTTTAGTTATGGCAACCATCACCTATGTGCACTCCTTCCTCCCACCCCGTCCCCTCTTTTCACCTCGCCGTGTTCTTCACCTGCTTTGCCTGTTTTCCTTCAAACCCTCATCATCATCATCATCATCATCCCACTCTTTTCTTGCGACCTTCCCCCTTTTCTCAAATTCAAACTTTCTCTTCTCCTCCCTGTCTCTCTCTCTTTCTCTCTCAGACCTGCTGGTCAGCAGCAGCTGTGACATCACTGGCCACTGTTCTCGGCTCGGATTGGACACTCGGCCACGTTGCCAGGCAACAGCAGTGAAAGGTCTCAGTGCGAGCGTGTGTGTGTGTGTGTGTGTGTGCGCGCGCGCGTGTTATGTGTGTGTTTATGTCTGTTTATAGCTACGTGAGTGAAAGGTGTGTGAGCGATTTTCCTCGCCTTGCCCTTTATCTGTGCATGAAGAATGATCAGAACAGATCTACTTCTGTGCTTTATCTCAGATCAAAGCATGTAGATGATTGGGCTGCTTCGCCACTCTCCCTCCACCACAGAAGAAGAGGGATGCGTGTGCATTGCGTTAATGAAAAAGAAAGATGGGGCGAGTGTGCGGGCGTGTCAGTGTCTTGCACTTGCGTCGAACCAAATAAATGTGTACGTTGGTGTCGAATATGTGTCTGTATGTTGTGTGTGTGTCTAAATGTGTGTGTATGTGTGTGTGTGTGTAAGCCCCCGGGAGCGGGTGGTTATTGTATCTGACACAGCGGCTCTTTCTCGCGCCTCATATTTCTGGGCCGATCGATTCCTCTGACTCCCGACAAGACAATAATCGCACCTCCCTCTCTCACTCCATCACTACCATTATTACTGACCTCCCCGGGGAACGAACAGGGTGGAGGGAGGGAGGGATGAGGAAGGAAGGAAGGATGGTGGGAGGGAGGGAGGGTGAGGGATGAGAGGGGGACACAGAGTTGACAAAATGAGCCTATGATGATGAAAAAGCAAAAAGGGACAATGTTGAATATGAGGCGGCCTGGAAAAGGGACATCAGCGGGGCATAAAAAGGAAAAGAGGGTTGAGAGCGCGGTGATGGAGGGATGAGGTCCGAGGGAGAAAAGAGAGCAGGGAAAGATAGGGATGTGACATCTGTGTGAGGAGATGGAGTGAAAGAAAGAATGAGAAACAGGAAAGTACAGGGGAGAAAAAAAAAACAAAGGAAAAAGCGAGCGGTATAGATCACGGCGAGAGAAAAGAAAGGAGGACACAAGTGAAGGAGTGCAGAGACACGGAGCGCCGAACAGAGGGACAATAACGGAGAGAATTAGTGGAGGAGAGATGAAGGATTCGCACTATCTTCTTCTAATAAAGGAGAGAATGAGAGACAGGGACCGAGGGAGGGAGATAGAGAGGGGGAGGGAGCGGTGGGGGGGTTAGACTGAGGTGAAAGAGAGAGAGAGAGAGACAGAGAAATATATAGGAACACACTCACGCTAACACATATAGAGCGATGGCTTTAGCGCTGTGGAGGTCAGCGCTCAGAAATATTATTAAATTGACAAGAGTACAATAGTTGATTGGCAGGCTGACTCCTGCACTGCCATTCAGTGGAGAAGAATGGAGACAGGGACACACACACACACACACACACAAAATGCATGCACATCTGCAGTTGCACAGAACAATCAACACAGCATGTAGAGATATAGACACACACACACAAACAAAGTCTTTTGTCTGTTTGGTTTGCGTTCATGTGTGTGTCGGCAGTTGCCTGCGTGAGCCTGTCACTGCTGTGTCTCTATGCTTTGAATCCAGATTACAATTACAGTAATTGGCTCTCAATTCAAGGGATTGCTGTTTGACCCCCTCACCTCTCTCTCTCTTTTCTCTCCCACTCGCTCCCTCACCCACTCCTCCTCCTCCTCATCAATATTCCTCCGCCTCCTCTCTACCTGTATCGCTACATCCATCTTTCTCTGGGTGCAATCCCTCTCCTTTTCTCTACCTTATCCCCCCTCCATACACACTTCATCCCCAGATATAACTATCCTTCCTTCCTTTCTGTTTTTCCATCCATCCTACTCCCTCGCTGTTTTACTTCTTTCCTCATCACACCACCATTTTTGCCACTTTTCCTCCCACCTTTCTACCTTTTTCTCCGATAGTTGGGGAAGCAGGGAATCTATTGTATACTTTATTCATGCTGTATTTATTATGGAGAGATAGCTGCTCAGCTATACAGTCGGGGGGGATGTATCGTGCATTTGGGGAAAAGAGGTGAAAGAGCGGTAGATAAAAAGACGGAGGTAAGGAAAGGGGGTGATAGAGGTGGTGGTGGTGGTGGTGGTGGTGATGGTGATGGTGTGCTGGGGAGGTGGTGGTGGTGAAGCGAGCGAGGAGGAAGAGGAGGAGGAGGGGGGTTAGGAAATTGGTCTGGCTAGCGGAACAGCTTTTCACCTCTCTCTCTCTCTCTTTTTCTCTCTCTCCCTCTTTCTCTCTCCCTCTCTCTATTCTGCTTTGTATTCTGCAGAGATGACAGGGGGAAAGCTTTATTGCTCCGAGTTTGTATCGATCGGGGCCCCTCTAAGGGGGGAGGCCGGGGGACGCGCTGAGCAGGCCCTTTCTCAACGACCGCGGCTCCAACAACCACCCCCCCCCACACTGCCCAAGCCTCCCCTCCTCTCCTCTCCTCTCCTCTCCTCTCCTCTCCTGCCCACCCCCCTCCTCCTCCTCCTCCTTCTCCATCCAAACCCTCCTCTTGCTCGCTAGCTCGCTCTGAAATTCAAATTCAAGGCTCTTATTCTCAAAGGTTAGGAGAGGAAGAGCACGAGAAAGCAAGAGAGACTGAATGAAAGAGAGACGGAGGCGTCTGGCTTCTTCCCCTGACTGAGGCCCTGAATGGAGCTGGGATCTGATAAGAAGAGCCCACAAACACAAACAAGGGAAGAAATAGAGAAATAAAGGAGAGCAAAAGGAAGAGGAATACATCAGCCCCTTTCTTTTCTTCCTCATATCCTTTCCCCTCTTACTAACTGCCCCCCCGTCCAGTCCTCCATCCCTACTGTATCTCCATTTCTTTTTTTCCGAGGCGAGAATGATTTTGTTGACAGGTGAAGAATGAGCCGGATCCGGGCATGCATAAACCTCTCTGCTTCTGTCCTCGTTAGAGGGACACTAGGAGAGCTGGGGATCCACAGGAGACAGAAAGAGCCCATGTGGATCACACGGACAGAATACTCTATTTATCTATTTCAATGAGCGCAAAAAATAAAATAATAATAAAAAAAATCACCTCTCACACCGGCTTGCAAAACAGGAATCTCAACAAAGCATTGACAAGAATCAAAATAACAAATCGCCGCGCTTCAGGCTTCTTATTTCACCTCTTCTGTTTGACAAGCATTAAATAAAAAGGGGGCAAGACCCAACGTCAACGCCACAGCCAACTGACCAAACACTTGACTCACACACACACACACACACACACACACACACACACACACACGCACACACACACACACACACGAACAGCCTATTTATCCGTTAATGGCATGCACAGTGCTGTGGCGAGACTGGGGAGAAGAACAGATTGTCCATCAGGGGGTTACAGGGTTCAAGTCCATGACCAGAGGGCTAGAGGAAGGTTAGGGGGTTGTAGGTTCAACTCCCAGGGGGCGAGGAGGATCCCTGCTGTCTCCCGTCCGACCCCAGCCCCACCCACCCCCCAAACCTCCTCCAGGACAATATAACCCCACTGCTCCAACTCCCTCCTTTTCTCCCCTCCATCCCGCTGCTGGCCCTTTTAAGCCCTGCTTAGTCTGATCACACACGTGTAAACCTGAGCCTAGCCTCCAGACTCTCTCCATTTGTCTCAGATGTGCACGTGCATGCGTACATGCCAGGCTGCTCATAAACAAACACACACATTCAATCTAACAGATAACTCACTGATGCTCAAACATATTCATAAAAATCCAATACACTCTTACAATTCAAATACAAATGATTTGCTATCTTCTGTTTTCACATATGACAGCAAATCATTTTATTTTTGACCTACATCAGGATTGAAACAGCTTCATTCTTTTTCCAACTCCATCTCACTTACTCCTCTTGTGGTAAAGACCAAACAGAAACACAGCGTCGCCTCAGCTATCAGCTGCAGCAGATGTGAGTGGATATGAGATATTTGTGTAAACATTGGATACATATACTGTATATATAGTATATATTGTCATTGATATTGCCTGTGTGGTTTACGTGCAGCTCCAGATTGAGTTTGGAGATAGAGCATACATCAGAGACTTCTGCTGGATGCTACATGCCTGATTCATAGAAGAATGCATGTGCGCATGCATGTACGTACTTGCACACATACACATGCATGTGCACACGCACTTGCACACACAGCACAATAACCTGCAGGCCTATAACCTGTCTTGTTGTCTGGATGGGTGGATGCATTATTAAACACGCAGGATTTCATATGTAGAAACAGAATATGAATGCTGCACTGGGTCCACCTGCGGACATTCGCTTGTTCACTCCAGTCTTCACTCTTTTCCTTGAAACTCTTGAACTAGGATTATCAAAGTTAACGTGATAATAATGCGTTTTCGCAAATTCGTTTTAACGCCACTAATTTCTTTAACACATTAACGCAATCGATCTTTCGTAGGTTGTAGCGGGCGCAGTCTTACTAGAGTGAAGATACTGGTATCATATGAAACTAAAAAAAAACTAAGGAATCCATTGGTACCGTCCATGTCATACTAACTTGTCGAGAGTACTCTCTCTGTACCTCCTCATGGCTCTGTTTTCAGGCTTTAACAAATCTAGCCCGTGAAAGGAGACTTTGGTCAATCACAGGTCATTTCAGAGAGTTCCTATTGGCTGTTCAAAGAATGCAGATGCGCGCACACGTCCTTTCAGATGGTGAAAGTCTGATTCAATGGCGGAAAGTCCTGCAGAAAAGGTTGCTATTCCAGCATTGGCAACAACTGGCTTCACTGCAAAGTATCGCAAAAGAGGAAGACAGACTTATCAAATAGTCTAAATGAGAGTCTGGCAATAAACGCAATAAAACACGTGTCAATATCAGCAAAGCGTTTCAGAGACGGAGAGAAAATGTTGCTAATAGTTTAGCCTTCTGCTAACCGTAGCCACAGGCTCACGGCTGTCAAATCACAGTATGTCATCTCAAAGGGCTTTACAGGCCTGAAAGTTTGCAAAGAAAATGGGCCGGCAGTACTCGTACAGGTTACTGTATGAGGCGCGTTGTGTATGTCTAGTGGGAGGGGCTTAGGACAAAGAGGGGAGAGCTGCAGGAGGGCTGTATTTCCAAATTCTGGTGTTTTTTTTAACCTGACCTGCTAGATGGTTTGTTACACAGAACCATCTGAGAAGCCGTCATTGGGAACTGTTTAGAAAAGGACAGGCTCTTTACAAAAATACTTGGCAGGTGATTGGATGAACCATCTGTCAATCAAACTCGGCCAGTCGGACTCGGTAAAAGAGTGAAAACATCTTTTCCATCGAGAAAAGTCTTCAATGTCATTCTTCGCTCTTCTTTCAATGAAGAAATACTCTCCAGTTCTGATTTAACTGATGCTACTGCAGCGACTAAGCTAACCTCTTCAGGAGCCGCCGTTATTGTTTAGAACTATTGGTCGCCTCTCCGTGTCACCTCACAAATACATTACTTGAAGCCTGACAAGACGATTCTCACGTGATCTCGAGACATTGAGAGAATCCAGCTGCCATGCAAGGTTACGTTTTTTTTTGCCTCTTCCAGAAAACTGCCTACCCCAGCTTTAATGGTTTGTTTTGAGGAGGTTTTCCTTACCTGTATCGAGGGTTTAAGGATAGAGGGCGTTGGACGTTGTAAACATTTTAAAGCCCTCTGAGACAATTTTCTGATTTTGTGCTGTATAAATAAAATGGACTTAATTTGAATCGTGCTGCTTTATTAAAGGCTCTAATTCACCAGATACAATCTGTAAAGAAAATGGATCAATTAACATATGAAGTGGAGCTTTCTACTCGTCAAGGATGTCTGCTTCGACATCACAAATGAGAGATCTTATAATGGAGATGACGGGTCACAGTCTAGATGGTGAATGTATAACGTCATCCTCCTGACGATTATGGGCCCGAGTCATCAAAGAAAGCCGCCATAACCAGGTGAAAACCGCTGGATAACACTGATTAACCAAAAGGCCCACACACGAGGAGCGGTCGAACGGCAACTAAACCACAACACGAGCGCTGTGTGTGTTTACATCTGTAGGGCGGGCGGGCCGGGCCCTGGCTCTCACGGTAATCGATGAACGAGGGAGGAAAGGGAGGCAGCGGGCGAGGCAAGGATGTGTGTGGGGGAGGGTGTGTGGGAGAAAATCGGTAAAGAAAGCAGGTTATCTCTCGTGATTAGAGGAGGGGGAATCCCCGTCTGGAGGGGGGGAGGGCGGGGTGGGTGAGGAGGGGTGAGGAAAGACCGGGGTTCATTGATAAAAAAGCAAGAAAGGGAGGGAGAGGGGAGAAGGGGAGACTATGTTTGGCATCGAGAGAGAGCAGACAATTATCTGTATTGATTAGAGCGGCCCAGTACTGTGAAGACTGAGAAAACTATGACTGGATCAATAGAGAGAGAGGGGGAGAGAGGGGGGGAGAGGGAGAGAGAGAGAAAGAGAGAGAAAGGGAGGGAGTTAAAGGATAGACAGAGCAATAGAGAGAAACAAACGACAGAGATAAAAGATACATATAATGCCAAACATAAAGAGATAGAAACATAGTTTATGGTGCAAAGCGAAGTCAAAGACCCAAGGTGGCATAAACGGTAAGAGGGGGAGTCGGGGGGAGAGACAGGGAGAGTCAATGAAAGCACAAGGAGATACATTACATTGTTGATGTCATTACTCTTTATCATTGATTTGTCAGCACAACCACAGAGTTCATTCAACAAGCCCACCAGAGCCCTCCCATCACCACAGCACACAGCTGAGCAGAGCAAAGACTGAAAAAGACATTAACTAAATACACACTGATGGGCGAATTCACAAAGAATGGATTGCGGCCGCTGATAGCACCATGAATTACGCATCACTTGCAACCGCTATCTGCCCCGTCCCATGGTCCGATTCACAAAAGATATAAATGATATTACAGCGCAAACATGCCCATAAAGTTTTGCAGCTGAGTGCAATTTCCTCCTTTATGTGTTGTGTTTGCGCCAAAAACACAGAAGGCAGAACAACGGCAGAGAGACTAAGAAAAATTACATTTTCAGACCGCGATGAGGTGCAGAGGCATTTTTCAAAACTTCAGGTTTCAGCTTCAGGAATTTTAATGCAACAGAGAGAAACCATATTTGGGATTTAATATCTCAGTCTGTCAGTCCTGTTGGTGTTTTCAAACGCACACCTTCAGACTGTAAAAGAAGATGATTTGACGCCGAGGAAAGAAATATCATTCAACGCTGCCATGACCACTGGAAAGTCTGAAACCCTTTATAAAATGCGTTTCAGTTACCACCAACTCTCTGAAGATACTAATAATTTCACTGTAACTGCGTGTGGCTATTAGCATTGATCTTTGTGAATTGGAATGTTTTTGCAATGAGGCTCATTTGCATAGAATGGGACCAATTTTGCGCTAAATGTCTGCACATTACCTAACTTAAACATGAGCAAATAGCACAGGAGCACAGAGATGCTATTTGCTTGGCAGCACAGTTAGAAGGGCTGTGTACTGACAAGAACCTGGCGATACGATATGTATCATGATACAGTAAGGTGATATATTGCGCTTTTTTAAAATCTAATTTGAGGAAAACTGTCATAGTATAAAGAACATACCACCATATGCATAAAATCAGAGTAAAATAAGTTACTTTTTTTTGTTAAAGATAATTTTTGGGGCATTTCAAGTCTTTATTGACAGGACAGTGGACAGTTTACAAGGGGAGAGAGAGGGGGCGACATGCGGAGATGGCCGCAGGTCCGATTTAAACCCGGGCCGGTGCAGTTAGGACGCGCTATACCAACTGAGCTATCGGGGCGCCCATAAGTAACTTTTTTTATGCAATCAGAACAGTGGGATCTGCATTTGCATTTATTTGTGTTGGGACCCACCCAAATCCCTACATATGTAACATCAACATCATAGCACAACTTTGAGAGGGCACATACACTGAGATGGCGCAGCTCTTTGCAAATGAAATAAAGTATTGGCTGAGTTAATCTTTGCATGTATACTATTAATTAAAAATCAATACAGTGATTTTAAGAAATTGCTACAGTATCACAAAACATAATATCGTGATATTACATTTTTTCAGTATTTATTTATTTATATATATAACAGTTAGGGGTGCATTTCACCCTTTACGGGTTCAAGGAAATTACAATGCTTCTTCTTATCTTATTTGCGCAGGTTTAGCGGCCGCAAAAGCCGCACAATCCTTTTGTGAATTATGTGCTCCTGACTGACCAAAACCTGACCATTGAGACTGGTGGACACAGACAAACCTGGCAACCCAGAAAAAATGTACTGTGTCGGTTCTGCCAGCAACAAAAGGTAAAGACCTCGGATGTATTAAGAGAACAAGATACCGTGTCCACTGGTGCCCTACTAATTCCAATGTAAGTTGCATGATGTATTGTGTAAACAGTTTTGTTATCTTGTTTCTTCCATTGTGATTTACTACACTTATATTGTAAGCCTTGTACATCATGCTTTGGCAATGCTGTGCTTAATTATGGTCGGGCTAATTTGAATTTTGAGAGAGCGAGAGAGGTGAAGAGAGAAAGGATTTGAGATGAGAGAGAAGGGGGGGAGAGTGTGTGTCAGAGGGGGAGCTTTGAAAACTATCAGGAGGGAGGCGGTGCTCAGGTAGGGGGCCTTGCTGTGGGGCCTCTTTTTGTCCGGAACAAAAACCAAAATGGTGGAATAGGGGTGGAACAAAAGGTACACGGGGGGAAACAGGAGAGTGACAACCTGTGCTGAGTAAAAACATCCTGCTGGCACACACACACACGCAAACACACACACACACACATGCACACATGCACACGCATTAATCCCTAATCAGACCCCATTGAGCGTGTGTGCAAGTACCCACTCACTACACTTCCAGTTGCAACTTACATTTCATGGAATCCTTGGCCCCATTACCCAGGCAACCCAGACCCACACCACACACACACACACACACACACACACACACACACACACACACACACACACACCAACACAAGAGACCGCATCTGTCATTCCTTAATTTATTGAACATTACAAGATGATAGAATTCAGCCTCCTACTCTCTTGATATCTTTTGACACTGAAGACGAACGTATTGTCAGGAAAGGTTTATACAAAAGCAAACAAATAGATGGAAAAACATAAACTCCGAACGGGAGAGCCGGAGCTGGATATTGAGGGAACCTTTGGTAAGGGCAGAAAATGTCAGGTTTGACAAATGACCTTTTAAACATGGAGCAGATGTAGAGAGTCATGTACACTGTGGACAGAGGGCAGCTCAACTGTCTGTCTTTTAACGGCAAGTGAAAAGATAAGCGTCACTGTTGAAATGAAACACATTACTACAAGTTTAAATCAAAATCTGGAGCAAACCAAAGTGAATTTTGTCCCGAGTGGAAAGAAGGTGGAAAAAGCAGTTTCGGATGTATAATAAAGGACCAAAAAGAGAGGCGGAAAGTGTACAAAAGCATTTGAGATGGGGTGAAAGAGATGGGAAAAATAGTAGTGTAGAAAAAAAAATACAGAAAGAAAAGAAAAATATGACAAAGACGGAGAGGAACAGAGAACAGGACATGAATTACAGGTGTGGAGTTATGCATGCATGACATCACTGGACCCCTCCTCCAGCCCTTGGGAATGGGCACCTTGGAAACGGTCGCTAAGGGAACAGAGTACTGAGAGAGAGAGAGAGAGATAGAGAGAGAGAGAAAGAGAGAATGAAAGAGAGAGAATGACAGAGAGAGAGAGAGAGAGAGAGAGAGAGAGAGAGAGAGAGAGAGAGAGAGGTGGACAAGATGGTTGAAAAAAACAAAACAAGCAGTACAAGACAGATAGCTAATGAAACACTGAATTCAACCTCAGTAGGAGCGAAGTCATGTGGTCGGAAAAAATGTTTTCACTCCCTAACAAACCAGCTTTTACCTTCCTCATGTCCCATTCAGCAAATGGGCCACCTCTGCTCATATGGGGTGAAAAAGCAAGCTCCATCACCGCTAAAGCCTGCATTGTCCTCCTCCCCCATATACTGTGACCTCTCATCCACTCCAGTCATTTAGAGAGGGGAGATTTAGTGCAGCGCCGATGCAGCGTGATGGTAAAAACCGGCACATGATAGAGAGGCAGAGATGGCCTCTGGTCTCCGGTTTTAACACATGGAGAACTATTGATGGAAAAACATGTTGATGGACAAAGAAAGAGAAGCTGGTGTACTAGTGAAATGTTGGCTGTTAATGTATATGGGTGCTTGGAGGTCATTTCCACCAAGAAGCTAGAAGCTCAGTAAGTGGATTGAGAAATTGGAGTTAGCACACAACACCCACTTTGGTCTTTTGAGGCGTCGGAGTAATGAACACACAAGCCCGAGCCCACAGGAAAAGAACCTTCGCGCCATTCTGACCTCAGCAAACTCTCCTCATCCCTGCAGACGATGCAGTGTCCACACTCGCGCGCACACGGCGGCTGAACGGATGCACTTTGCCTGCCTCTGTTTTTTTCCTCTTGACCGGTAAACAAGTCAGTTCCCAACTTTAAATCAACATTACTGCATACTATCGCCACATCAAATAACTGCAGCTGCAAAAAAATCAAAAATTTTGCATCACCAAATAGTTGCAGAGTTTATGCACATAACAAACACCTACATTTGGCATGCAGCATATTCGCAAAGCAGCATCATATATACATATCAAAGGCTCAGATTTGGTATATGTTATATAGATTTGGTATGTATGCATAATATGTGATCAATATCTGTCGCTGAATAAAACATGCTGCTGGCTTTTGACAGGCCCATTTGAAATGGAGATGCTATGCTAATACCAAAGGCTTCAGTGAGATTGGCCCTGAACCCTCCACATACCAGAAGTTCACATTTAGACGTTCTCACCTGCACTCTCCATAATGCATGAGCTGCCTGAATATATATCACCCCCTGCACAGCTCACTCACACACACACACTTCCACATGCACGACAATGCATGAACACACCGGTGTGTGCACAATGACAGGGGCTTATACGCACGAGATAGCCATGCACACCAACTGTACATGCTGGCACATATACGTGCACACTAATGCAGTCCACCACAGCTGCACACAAAACGATTTGAAGACACAGACTCCATGGTGAGAATCTGATACCATACATGTAGAAAAGAAAGAAATACAGCAAAGGAAAAAAAACGGCGTATTTGGTCTCAGAAAAAAAAGGAGAGAAAAACAAAACTTTGCTGTAATTTAGAAGTAGCTTTTGGCACCCTTAAATCGATTTTCCATTTACTGACAGCATTTCGCAGACAGAAAAACAACGACTTAACTGTTTTAAAAGCTTTGATTGCTATGGAACATGTAGGGGCCGCGTCCAGTAGAAAAAAAAAGAAGAGAAAAACAGATAAAAACACACTGTTTTTCTTCTTTGATCAAGTGCTGTGAGACACACAGTGCAGTGCTTAATCAAAACACTGGTAAGCCATCCTGAACTTGCAGGCTTTCAGCAGCAGGAAACAGGGTCAGGGTTGCAGAACAACTCAGTGTGAACTGGTCTGGAGAGTGTGCGTGTGTGTGTGTGTGTGTGAGATGGCTTGTGTGTGCATGTGTATGGGTCTGCTGTTTGTTTGTGAGAGACCATGTCAGTGGTTGTTTGCTGGCTGCCAATTAGCACACACACAGTTTTTAAAAGGTAGAGTAAGCCGAAGCGAGAAATGAGGAATGGAACGTTAGTGATGTAAAGACTAGGGCTGTCAAAGTGAATAACACGTTAACGCAGATTCTTTTTAACGTCACTTATTTCTTTAACGCATTAACGCAATTGATCTTTCGGAGGTTGTAGCTAAAGACAGAGTGAAAAAACTGCTATCACATGAAACTAGAAAAACCTAAGGAATCCATTGGTATGCCATACTAGCTTGTCACGAAGGAGATTAAAAAACGTTCCAAACTTACGCTAAATTTTGGTGAGGAAAATCTGTCATTGCTATTTTTAAAGGGGTCCCTCGACCTCTGACCTCAAGATATGTGAATGAAAATGGGTTCTATGGGTGCACACGAGTCTCCTCTTTACAGACATGCCCACTTTATGATAATCACATGCAGTTTGGGGCAAGTCATAGTCAAGTCAGCACACTGACACACTGACAGCTGTTGTTGCCTGTTGGGCTGCAGTTTGCCATGTTATGATTTGAGCATATTATTCAATTTAATTAAATAATATGCTAATTGATTTCCAATAATAAATATATACATATATTTGCATAAAGCAAGCATATTTGTCCACTCCCATGTTGATAAGAATATTAAATACTTGACAAATCTCCTTTTAAGTTACATTTTGAACAGATAAAAACTGTGCGATTCATTTGCGATTAAATATCTTAATGGATTGACAGCCCTAGTAAAGACAGTTGAACAGTTGATATTACAAAAAGAAATAGAATGATTTACTTTACATTACATTCTTATGTTAGCCAATAGTAAATATGCATTTTCAGGGTAGTACGTCTGTTTTAGAAGACAACTGAATTTACTTAGTGCTTCCATCTCTCTGTCTCTCTGCCCCTGCTGGTCTTTAACCTTGGCCTCTGGTGCTTCTGCCTATCGCAATAAAGTCACCCCTCCTCCTCTGTACCTCTCCCTCGCTCCTTCCCTCCTTCCCTCCCTCCCTTCCTCTCTCTCTCTCTCCCTCTCTTTTCTTCCTCCTCCTCTTCCTCCTCCTCTCTGTCTCTCTCTGTCCCCCCGGCACCACTGTTGTCCACTGTTCCACTCATTCATAGTAAACACTATTGATTTTCAGCAGGGAAAATAAAAAAAAAGGCCATGAATTTTAATGCCCCTATCTGTCCCCTTCTCCATCTCTTCCTATCCCCCCCGCCTCTCCCTTCCCTTCACCCCCCTCCACCTCCACCTCCACCCCTTCTTTCCTGAGGGGAGGATAAAGAGATGGGGATCGTGTGTGTATGTGTGTGTGTGCGCCGTATGTGTGAGTGTAAGGTGGTGGTATACGGGAAGGGAGGGGGGGTTGCATTTCTCATTTCCCAGCTGTGCCTCTCTCACACAACTGCTCCCCCTCCTCCTCCTCCTCTTCCTCCTCCTCCTCCTCACCCCATACACCTCTCCTTCTCCCCATCCTATGCTCCTCTGTTCCTCGTCCCTCTGTCGCTCCCCTTCTCTTCTTAACACCGACTTCGACTCTGGGGAGTGGAAGCAAACGAAGCTCTCGCATCAGATAGGGGCCGTCCCGTCCTGCTGGTGTACACGCACTTAAACAATCACGTGCACACACACCACAAGTGATACAACCTGCCCCTCGGTCAAGGCCATGCACTGGCAAGACAAACACATACATATAAATGCCCTGATTTACACACACGTAAACACACACACGCAGGTACTACGAGCGACACCGACCATTCACCGTCACCACATTTCAGCAACGGTGGAGTCAAGTATCTAAATTTGACTCTCTTCCTTTTTCCTTCCAATGACTTCCTGCTCCATCCTCTCGCTCTCGTTGCCTTCATCTACCTTCAAACACCCCTCCCTCTGCTTTCTTTTCTCTACCTCCCTTGCCAGGCCTCTCTCTCTCTCTCTCTCTCTCCCTCTTCTACTCTGTGTATTGATTTTGCTATAAGCGGTGTCCCGGTTGCGACAGGTTAGCGCAGACAGACAAAGGCAGACTTCATCAACCAGCGTTAAACACAGGAGCCACGTCCTCAATAATCACTCCATCACACAAAAGAAGACGACGAGAGAGAGGGAGAGGAGTGAGCGGAGAGGAGCGCGTAGAGAGTATTGATGAATAGCGAGGAGAATAACAGAAGGGAAAGAAGGTGTTAAGAGGTTGTCTTTTTGTTTTCTTTAGATTGTAGGAAATATTCCATTGCCTGGATTAAACACCGGGAGGTTCATTCATACACACACATGAACAAACTTGTCTTATATCTGAAAATGTGTGGTTCTGTTCCTCTCCTCTTTGTTGCATTTGTCCTTTTTTCTCCGATAAGCCCCTTTAATTTATAAAAAACTTGGCACTTGCATAAGTTTGAGGTATGCATGTTCAATGCAAAACTGCCTCCAATTAGTATCTTATTAAATCTTTGGTTTGTTCCAAAGGAGGAATTTTCTTATTAACCTCATTATAACAGCGAGTGTATTTGAACTTTGCTGGTCTGAATTTATGTGTGTGTGTGCGTGTGTGTGCATTTATCTGTGTGTGTACGCAGACAGTTTTCATCTCCACTTAATCTCCCGCTCCTAATTCAGAGTGTACATTGAGCCGCCTAATAGGATGTGACTGGAGCGCCTGCTGCAGCGCTAGCATAGCTAGCCGCTAATGAGAGAGCCGCCACAGCCGGAGAATCAAAGCGCTTCATCAGCACTCCTAATTACTGTAAACCTCATTAGCCGGCTGGAGAGCCAACATCTGCTCTCTCTAACAAAGTACATCCAAATATAACACGGACCCGGCCTGGTGTGTCCGAGCGAGAATCAAAGGACGCGCTGCCACCACACCCTGTGATTTCATTGTTCTAGTCTGTGTTGTACTGACAGCAGAGGAGGTTTGTTGCTATTCTGCTTGAAATGAAAAGCAGAGGAAAACGATGCAAGTTCAATACCAAGTTTACACCGTAATGGCAATCAATACACGTTTTCCCAATTAACTGTGGTTACTGCGGGCTGTTACAAAGCTCGTCTGTGATGTTTTATAGTACGCCGAGGTCTGAGGTTGTTAATGTTGCCCATCTATGAAGCAGCAGGTGTGTGGACAGCAGGTTTCCATGTAGCTCTGTCTGTTTGCCCACTCACCCCCTCTCTATCTCTGATCAAAGCACTTCCTTTCAACCCCCACCCCACCCAACCACCACCACCACCTTCTGCTGTTCCTCTCTTCCGCCTCCACCTCCACCTTCTCCCCCCCATCATAATTTGACTGATGATTACACTTGTCACTCAAGGCAGCATGTGGCCAATTAGGAAGAGGGGTGATGGGGATGGGGAGGGGCGAGCAGGTTGTGATGAAGGGGGGGTGGGCGGCAGGAAATTTGGGTTACAACTTTTTCATCGCTTGCTCCACTCAGGTAGCCTTTTTAGCTCTCAGCCGTGAGAGAAACAAATATTCGTTTCTGTTCAATTTTCCTTAAGAGACTCAAGAAACACCCAAGAGCAGCTCTTTCTTCTCCTCTCTCCGACGCTCCGGCCTTGTCTCACACTCTCTTGGCCACTTCAGCATCTCTCCATGTTCCAGGGTAATCACAGACTCATTTAAAGTCACTTTTGTACACTACCTCTGACTGGTGGTTAAGAGTGCGACCGCAGACTAGGCTTTTATGGGCCTTAATGTGTCCTACAGACACTTTGGCAACCAGGCTGCTGCTGCCGAAGATGCGGGTAGAGAGAGAGAGAGAGAGGGGGGGAGAGAGAGAGAGGACAGGACATATGAGGCCAACAGCCATGGCGACTTAACCAGGCTGAAAAAAGGGGGAACGAAAGAGGATGAAAGAGGAGGGAGGGAGAGGGACGTGCACGACAAAATGGACAGAACATGGGAGCGTCAAAAGAAAGGGGAGAGAGAGGTCACTTAGTCACTCCTTCGGCGCCCCCCGCTCCGCGCCTCCTCCCTCGTCCCCTTTACAAGCAGACAAAGGGACAGAGGGGTGCAGCCCTTGTACGGGAGAAGGAGGGGTTACGCCTCCCTCTGTCATCCCCTTTTCTCTTTGCCCCCTAATATTTATAGACGACAAGTGAATATTGTTGGGATGGCTGCAGGTAGAAAGGGAGCCCAGCTGGAGTAATTTGCTATACGCTGGAGGTGTATCAAAATCTAAAATGTTAATTTAGACTGGGAAATTAATTATTTTAATATGTTGTTTTTTTTAAAGTTTATACTCAATCGGATGTAATTTTTATGGATTTATGGTATGGATAGATTCAGGTAAAAAGGGAGCCCAGCTGGAGTAATTAGCAACACACTAGAGGTGTATCAACATTTAAAATGTTAATTTAGACTTGTTTAAAGTTTAGAATCAATCAGATGTAATTTGCAGTTAACTCTGGAGTATTTTTAATATCCTGGCACTTGTTTTCACAAGCAATGAGAAAAATGAGTGGGACTATACACTTGTAAAAGAAAGGCCGAGTAAGAGAGATTGCACGAGGGAATGAGAGGGAGAAGAGGTGGTGGAGTACAACAGATTAATTTCAGAACAGAGCGCTCCTGCCGAGAGAAGAAGGATGGAGAGCAGGAAGGATAGAGGGGATAAAGAAAAGGGAAAATGCAGAGAAGAGAAAGCGAGGAGGGAGATTAAACATGCATTCAACTCTCTCAAAGGGGCTGAGCTGCTTTTGGAGAGTCTCCGTTTTGTGTGTGTGTGTGAGCTGAGAGCGTGCGTGTGCACTCCAGAGGGTGCATTTGCGATGATGTGACATTGCTTATAGCAGACATGTTCGCCGCCTCAAAACCCGATCGGCAAGCACTCTCATCCAAGCCTCACTCTGAAGGACAGCAGTGGAACCCCAAAGGTTAATAGGACCCCTTCATTACCATAAATCTTATCAGCTAAATGAAATGGAGAGAGGGACCTCTGATTTAGTCGTCCGCTCCGCCGGGCTAAGGGGAGACACCCAATCAAACCCTTGGATTTTATTGGTCTTTTTTATTATCTAAATGTACTGGCACATGAGCGGGGTGGCAGAGGTTACAGCCTGCGGCAATCAACAACAAAAAGAGACAGCGGCGGCTGGCGAAAACACATTGTTGGTGTGTTTATGAGAACACAGTCATCTCAGCAAATAGACTCTTCCAGACCTTGCATGTTTTTTGCTACAAAGAAACGCGTAAAGCTTTAGTCCCTCTGACCAGAGGAATGCAGGGAGTCTGCCGCTGAGCCTTTGATGAGCTGATGTCTGAATAAATCCGGCAATCTTGGGTGAAAAAAAATCAGATAATCAAGAATTCAATATGGTCAGCGGGAGTTCAAAAGCTTGTTTTGACTGCCTGGTTTGACGTGGGTGATTGGTGGCATGCAGCGAAGCCCACTCCAACCCTGATCACAGCCAGGCCACCACTGACCGAGCGTCCACATGCACACTCAGAGTACAACAGGGTGTCCCCCCGTGTAGAGGTCAAGTACGCTTGAGTTCTACGTCATCTGTATGTTATTGAAAGAGAGAGAGAGGTAGAGGAGGCGAGAAACACAGAAAGAGGTATAAATCAATACCCAGAATGGAGTCAGGTGGTTTGTATGTGTTTATTCCTGCTGATGTGTTGATTAACTGCCCGCGCACACACACACCCACACACTCCATCTATCCCCCTCTGTGTGTGTTCTCCAGGTGATAGGTCTGATTAAGTGGCCTGCTCACCCGGCCTCTGATTAGGACTAATGCTGGGCTGTATTTCACTGGACACAAGTGTAGAAAATTATTCCTCTCTGAGTGCAAGTCTGTGTATGTGTGTATGTGTGTATGCGTGTGTCTGTGTGCGTGTGTCAGTCAAATGATATAGTGTGTAACGGACACATTCAAGAATAATGGATGGCCTGTAAATGCTACTCATCAAGCTCTTTGGATGAATGCATTTGCATGATTTTCTTGCTGTGTCCTGAGTGTCTTTGTTGGAGTATGCATATTTAAAAGCATATGGTTAAAGGTCATTGATTGGTGAGAGTGTGTGTGTTTACATGTGTGTGTGTTAATGGTTATTAATACGCTAATGGCTGATGAGGATGTACTGTATATGTGTGTGTACGCGTCTAGGTCCGTGTGTTCCCCGGGAGAAACTCAATACCACTCACTGTTGCTAATGAGCTTTGGGACCTCATCAGCATTAATACTACATTAGTCTCAACCAACACACACATCCACATACTATATATAAATACAACCTATTGGCGCGTATGCACACCTGTGCAAATCCAAAGAAAAGGTAAACACGTAATAGGATTAAAAGGAACACAAATAGCATTGTTATCACTACACACTTGGATTTATGTGGATTAATCCAAAACCGTGTAACAGGTTTAATTCCCAAATGTATCAATTTAAACAGAATATTGTTACCTTAAGTACGTAACTATGAGAGCAGGTGATTACATGCTCAGAAATCATGCTGTCATAAACAACTATTAATACTTTTCTCCGAGCAGGATTTCAAATGCTGTCAGTCTCATTGCATTAATGCATCAGTTAAGCAAAAGACGTCACTGCTGCGGCTGCTTTGGGCCACCGTCACGTTGTCAAACTGTGTCGGGGACATCTATGTGAAGCCTAATAATATACGTAAATAGCCGAACCGATAGCCCATTAGCTCCCGAAGCATTCTGCCATCAGCCTGCTGCATTCAGGACCCCGTGGCTGGCTCATATGCTGCAATCTAATTCTACTACCACAGGGAGAGAGGAGAGGCGGGAGAGAGAGAATTGTATTGTGACAGAGAGCGGGAGGGAGTGGGAGGAAGAGGAGAGAGAGAGAGGGCTACAGAGAAGGAGAGAGGTAGCTTAATGCAATAAAGCATGTAGTATTGACATCTTTCTCGTGTCTATTGATTCCCCATTATGTTGCTAACAAACCCAGGTTGACATTTTGTCATTTGCAATCATGTTAACACTGCGACTTGCACGCTCCCCTCCACAAACCGATCTATACCTACACACACACTAGTTTGCACGTGTGCTCATGCTTGTGCACACACACACACACACATTCTCTCTTTCTCAGACAGACAGAGAGCAAATGGGTAAGCACATGCATGGTCTCACGTCAACCATCGGAGACATGTGCCAGCGTCCCATAAACATGCAGAAATGTCTTGAAAGTAGCCAGGAAGCGGAGACACATGACCGGAGAATTGATGATTAATGGATTAAGACTTATCGGAAAACGCTGTGTAAAATAAAAACCTCACATTGGCCCGACAGGATCAGGAAAAGTTCTGAGGAATTTATCGATAACTGTGTGGTTAATGTTACCCCGTCTGAAATTCAGAGGCAGAAATGAAGCGTGTCTAAAATCTGAGGGGTGTGTGTGAGAGAGAGTTGGACAGTATATGGTAGGAGATGGTGGTTAATGGTGTGTGACAGAAGGTGCATAGCTGAAATGAACTGAATCTAGGTGTTTGTGTAAGTGTATGTGAGAGAGACAGAGAGGGAGAAAAGCAGTCTCCAGTCTCCTTGATGTCCCATCATATCATATCATATCAAGCCCTTCACTGTGTGGGAAACCTGCGGTTTCTCCTCTATGTCCCATTAAACTTTCATACACCAGTTAATGCTGATGGCTTCACAAACCACTTTACTACACATACACACGTAATTCACATAGCAGTGGCCCTGACCTGCACCTTCACAGACACAATGCCATTAAAAATAGAACAAAACCTGGATCGGTTAGAGCGGCTCGCTATCCAGGTGGAAAACGGTCTAACATGCTTGTTTTATGCTATATGATGGTTCGCCTGTTTCATGACGATGTGTATGTGTCTGTGTACGTGTGTCTGTGTGTGTGTGTGTGTGTGTGCCCCCACAGGGGTTGTGCATGAGTGCTCGAGGCCTGTTGTAACATGAAAGAGAATGAAAACACGGGGGGCAGAGAAGGGTCAGGTGGGGCTAAATCAAACCCTCCTGCTGTGACCTCTGACCCCGTACAAAGCTCCGACTCAAAGGAGTCAAGGAGCTGCCACCAGTCAAAGAAACAAGTTAACTGGGAGCTCGAGTCAAAAGCCCAAAAACTCCCCCGAAGAATCTGTGAGAGTGTGTGTGTGGGTATTAAAATGTGTGTGAGCTTCCAGTGGAGGCTGGGGAAGCACAGATTAGAGCTCAAGGGCACAAGGCCTGAACTAGACAACACTTCTGTGGTGTGTTGACTCTTTCTCAGTGTTTCTGTGAATAAAAACGTCCATATGATGCCGTCCCGTTGTCGTTTGCCAGACGCACAATTCTCGTAGAAACAAATGTTTCAGTCCCGAGACGTTGAACCGACCCTGCACCCTTTTAGCGACAAACCCTCTGAGTTTGAAAAGGACAGCACCTTGTACCGTGTTATCAGAATGGAATAAAATCAGCATAGCATTGTGAATCACCGTTATCCCACCATCTAAGGAATCCAGCAGCCTGTGCACACATCCCCATCAGTTTGCCTGCTTATTCAGATGCTGGCCCTGGCCCGGGACACTGCACACATAATGGCTCATCCGTGGTTTACTCTCACCTCTCAAGCTCAAACTGGGTTTTCCTCTCCCTCCTCGTTTTTCACTCTGTCATCTACTCTCACTTTCACCCACTTCTCCCTCTCTCTTTCCACATTTTTTTTTTATCTCATTCTGACATTCGCCATTTTTCAACGTGCTGAGCGCGAAAACTCCTCCTCCTCCTCCTTCCCCCTCGTCCTCCCTCCAACCTCCTCTCCCCTCTTTTTCTGTGTGTATATCTCTAGAGATATGCTAGGTTACAGGTCCCTCTCATCCCTCTGTATACCTCTCTCCCTCTATCACCTCTCCCTTCATTGTCACATGCTGTGCACTGCTGACTGAGTATGTGGAGTAAGGGTGAAAGCCTGGCATCTCTGAAATCAAATGGGCTTGAACTGATCTGGAAATGAGAGGGGAGCTGTGGACTAGGAATGGGGGGGGGGGGGGGGGGGGGGGGTGCCTGGCCCTTTAAGAGCCCATCCATCGGATGAGGCGCACAGCAGCCACATTTACGCACCATTACGCACTGATACGCAAGTTACTGTATGTATATGCATTAGTGAATGACTTCAATACTGAGATGAAATAAAAGCCCATTGACCTCATATTTCCCTCTCACTTCCCTACAGGCCTATACTCTGCGGTCCTTCAGTGTGCTGCACACAGGACAGACAACACATTAGAGCCAGAGCATCCTTCTCCTCTCCAAAAGATGTAGTGGAGGGGGGAAAAAGGGGCTGAGCAGCTGTTGCATGTCTGAGAAACAGTCGAATGCGGACTGAGCTGGAGCTCTCTCAGTGACACACTGAAGCCAGCCTGGCTGCTCCCACCATGCGTCCTTTTATTCCGCTTCAGCGCGGATGAAACCCAGCCGGCGCCTCATCCTCCCTCCTCCTCCCTGACTCTCCCTCTGCTCCTCCGCTTTCAACCGTGCAGCAGCAGCAGCCGAGCAGCGACGGGACAGAGAGATGGAGAAGTCTATTTCCAGTAGTGTTTTACAGAGATGCGAGCCTTGTCTCCTATAAAGCAGCATATATACACACAAGTCAGAGCAAAAAGCAGCAGCCACCACGGTGAAATCAGAGATGTTCCACAAGCTCAAAGCCGAACATATTATCTACTAGAATAAAAACACAATATCGAAACAGTATGAATAAAAACGAGTGGGTGTTTTTTCTCCCTCTCCTCTCGTACTCCTGCACCGTGCACCTACTCTCTCCTTCTATCTCCCCCTCTCTCCCTGCTTTCCACCGGCCCAGGAATCGATCTCCGCAGGATCGATAAGTTGGCATGAATATTCCCTGCCTGCCCGAGAGTCTAGTTGGGGAGAGACGGAGGCTCGGGCTCAGGAGCAGGCAGTGGAGGAGAGGGGAAGGATGGAGGACGGGAGAGGAAAGATACCCGGAGAAAAGATGCATATAGTCGGCGTGGAGATTCAGCAAGGCACCGGTGGAACACGGTAGCGCATCGCTGCACAGAATGGAATGCAAAAAAAGAAACATTTTACGCGATTCATTTTCCATCAGTGTGGACGCTTACTGCGCGTTCTGGAACGCTTCTTTGATTTACTGCGCGTTCTGGAACGCTTCTTTGATTTCAACAACCACCCTGCGAGAGTAAAGGGACTGTTTAAGCCTTGAAAAGCAGCCGGAGGAGTGTGTGTGTGTGTGTGTGTGTGTGTGTGTGTAAGTGTGTGTGTGTGTGCGCCGACAGCTCTCCTCTCCACCGCCGCAAGAGAGTGTGCATCGGCACCGAGCAAAGCAAGGCGGGGCGGGTCTACATGGCTGACCGACATGGAGGATGTGTAGCAGGGAGGAGGAGAGGAGGAGAGGAGAGAGAGAAAAATGTCTTACCGGAGTTGGATCGGAGAGCCAGAGGGGATTTGAGACGCCAGGCGTTGAGGTCAGGAGCAGTTCTCTGAAACACGAACGGAACCGGCAAGGGGACAAACATGATCTTCCTCCGGCTTCTTGTTTTGATGCAAATAATGGAACAGAAGTAATGCTGTAATAAGCTCGGTCCTCTTCTGAAGCCTCTCTGGCAGACAGCTTTGGGAGGATATTTGGTTTGGAGAGCTCACAACGAGAGTACACATGTAGCAGCCTTTTTATTTACATGTGTGGACGTCGACTGGTGGTTAGTTTTGGTTGTAAATGTGCATAGAACATATATGTGTGTAGGATGGTCCCTTGAGTGCAGCTTTTATACAGTCCAGACTATAACACACAGACGGATAGAGATGGAGATCGGACCTCACTTCTTCTACAGGCTGCAGGAAAAGTTGTGTTACAATTACAGGCCTGTTGTATATTGGCTTTAGAATAAAAAGGCTGCGGTCTCTCGGGTTACCTTTTGCACTGCTAAAAGCGTTCTTCTTGAGTAAACATAGAGGCCTTATTTGATCCTCTCTCTTTCACTCCTCAGTAATGTTTCCTATATAGGTGTTGAAAAAGGCATGAGAACAGTCGCTATAGCCTCCTCCTGTATAGCATCACCAGCTTTGGTATTCGCTTAAAAAACAGCAAATTAGGACACATAGAAAGAAGACAGAGACAGTGTAAACAAGGCCAGTGGAGTTATTATTATAGAAAGTCTTATTTGGATTTCTGTAGTATTTGGTTTGATCTAGTGTTGTATTTGGTCTTTAGCTGCACGCGCTCCTTCCTCTCTCTCGTGAAGGCTACATAGAGGAGACATTCAGCCGCTCGCGCAAAAGATGCGGATCGCGTCGCGAGCGCATTTAAAAAACAGCTTCATTAAAAAAAATCATCAACAACAAAAATACATAAACAAAGTGAGGCTGCACGGACACACACACACACGCACACAACGCGCGCGCTTGGCCCTGACGCTCCTCCTCCCTCGCGCTGTGTCACAAGGCAGTAATTAAAACGCAATCAATCGATAGATAAATAAATAAATAAATACAGCGAATAAATAAATATTTAAAAAAAAAGCACTAAAACGGGAATAAAGAAAGCGTGTAGAATCCGGTCGCGTTTATTATCGGTTAACACTTGCCTATCTCCGTCCATCCGTCTGTGTGTCTTTTTGTGTCTGTCTGTTTTGTCCCCGTTATTATTTGGGAACCCCCCAATAGCTCATTCGACCCGGCTCCCTCCAGGATTGTAGCGATCTGCCACTAGGCTGGCCGCAACATTGAGGCGAGAGAGGAGCCGCTACTACTCACACATCACCACCCCCCCACCCCCCACCTCCATCCCTCCCTCCATCCATCCCTCCTCCTCCTCTCCTCCTCCTCCTCCACCAGCCCCCCCATCTCCCTCGTTTTCACTACCGCTGCAAAAGGTATCCTGTATTGATTTCTGGATTTTTCCCCCCCTCTTAATAATAATACCGGCTATAATGATGCCAATGGTGATCAGTGCGTTACTGCGCGGCCTGATGATGAGAGACTCCATGG
Organism: Sebastes fasciatus; assembly: GCF_043250625.1. Classification (NCBI taxonomy): domain Eukaryota; kingdom Metazoa; phylum Chordata; class Actinopteri; order Perciformes; family Sebastidae; genus Sebastes; species Sebastes fasciatus. The sequence goes on from NC_133806.1 coordinate 13,640,794, forward strand.
AATATAGAATATAGAATCCTCTATAGGCGCTTAACGCTAAGACCTCGCAGGATACCCAGCGTGCAACACAATTAAGTCATCTCATCACTGCTGCTTTTAATAAAGCCCTCCTGAGCAGGACCAGGGTGGATCATTATTCAGGAGGACAAGAGCGACCACTGCTGTTCCTGAGAAATAAGAAAAGCACATTTTGGTGACTTTTTTTTAATAAACTAAATGCACCAGTCGGGCCCTATAGTCTGTGGAACAAACTGCCTCTCCACATCAGATCTGCTCTCTCTACAGAGTCTTTCAAAGCACAGCTCAAGACCCACCTCTTTTCTTTTGGCTTTTGAATGTACTTGAATTTTTGATTACTAAATGGCCTTTTATTATAATGCTCATTATAACAGTCTTTTACTCATAATGGATTTTATCTTGGTCTATGTCTGTGGATGTGTGTGAGATTTTGTTGTCTGCTCTGTTCACCTGTTTTTATTCTGCCTATGTCTGTAAAGCACTCATGTTGTTTTAAATGTGCTATAGAAATACATTTGACCTGACTTGACTTGACTTGACTTGACCATGCATGCATGAACTTTTTTAATAAAACACACATAAAAGCTCCTATAGGTGTCATCAGGAGGATGAGCTCCTCCATGATGGAGGTGATCACCTCCTCCCTCTCCTCCCTCTCCTCCCGGATCTGGTCTCCTCCATCCCGGCCTCCTGCCTCCTGCCCTCTCTCCCTCCACAGCACTGACATGTTACACGCTGTCAATTACAGGCCAGCATCAGTCAACGCCGGGCGCTTACACACCAGATTATTGTCGATATAGATTTTTAAATAGAAAAATCTATACCTTAAACATCGCAGTCAATACGGGCAAATCAATAGAAATGAGCTCTCTCTCCTGTAGGGCCTGTAGAGCCCCATCCCATCCTATCCCATCCCATCCTGCAGGACTGTTTAGACCTGCTCACTTCATGCTTGTTTTTAATGGAAATTGCACATAAAATAAATGATTTTGCCATCATCATCACCAGACTTTGTCATTCTCTCTGTCATCAACAGACAAGTGCACGTTGTCAAGACATGTGTGCTGCAACACCACACTGGCATATTCTTAATTATGAAAAATGTGTCATCCTCTGTAGAAGACAAGCAGGTTTTATTGTCCTTCTCCCTCCGCTACACGTATGACAGATGACATCCGCAGGTCCAATGAGGGAGAGGAGGGGAAGAGAGGAAGAAGAGGAAGAAGAGGAGAGAGAGCGATAGAGGAGAGAGATGGGGGAGGAAGGAAGGGAGGAAGGAAGGAAAGGAGGATAGAAAAGGAGGAAGGTGAAGCAAATGAGAGCGGATGAGGAGAAGGGAGGTGAGGCGAGAGGAGGAGGAGAGAGGAGAGAGGAGAAAGAAGGAGGGAAGGAAGGGAGAAGTGACTAGTTGTCCTTCAAAGACCCCCTTCTCTCCACAGAGGGAGCCATGCGCGCCCCCTTTCCCTCCTCCCCACACTCCTTCCAGACAAAAGCAATTATTTCTTGTAGAATGTAGTGTGGTTGTGCGCGTCTGTGGAAGAGAGGGATGGAGGGAGGGTGTGTGAGATTGAAAGAGGGGAAAATAAGATGGTGTTGGAGGGGTAGAGGAGGATGGGGAGGTGAGGAAGAGGAGGAGGAGGAGGGATGCAAACACCTACAGCATCCCACCCCTTCGTCCTCCACGCACTCTTCTGACCAAACTCTTCTTTTTCTTCCATCTAACACGACCCGCAAAGACAACACAACAGAATCAACTATTCACACGTTAAAAAAAAAGACAGCACCCATCACCTGCACATGCTTGGATGTCATTATCCTGCAGTAAGATCTAAAAACTTTTAGGGGAGAAACAAACTCTCTTTTTCTTTCTCTGACTGCCTTTTTCTCTCTCACACAAGTGGACAAGTTGACAAGTAAAATACACACATTCAAAAACACACAGAATAGAAAGGCTGTGATACCTGGAGGTGACATCTATCTCGTTCGGCTTTGATTCTGTCCATCTGTCTGTCTGTGTGTCTATGTGTGTGTGTCTACGACCGACCACCTAAATTCAGCGGACTGCCCCCCTTGGTGTGTTTCATGCTTGGTGCCTATAGGGCCCCTGCAGCGATTCGGTCTCTACAGTTTCACTCCCCGGGGACCCGGAGAGACCCATGGGCCCTAAGAGAGAGACACAGAGAGAGAGAGAGAGAAAGCTCCCCTGGGGGGCCGCTCCAGCCAATAACCCCTGCTGGACCGCTCTCATCGGGGGCCAACTGGCTCCTGATTGCCCACCTCCCTCCCTATCAAGCCTCCCAATCCATACAGAGATATATAGCTGGTTCCATTGTTTTCTAGGCTGGATCTTCCCCCTGCTGTATTGAAAAATGCTCTTCCAAAATTGTCTCTCTCTCTCTCTTTCTCTCTTTACCTCTATTTTTTCCAGATAGAGAAATACTGTAATGGATGTAATATTGGATACTGGATAGTAGCAGTAAAGTCCAGAGATTATGGATGATTATTGTATATTTGGGTTTAAAATATATACTTTTTATCATCACAGAAATACTGTATAATATAATTTAAAAAATATATTTCCCCCCATGAGTGGCCTCATGGTCACACTGTTTTTCTATAATGAATACTGTTTTTACTTATATATACAGCATAGCATTTCTATCAATTTTCTACATTATTGTTTTTTTCTTTTTTGTACTTTTAATAAAAAATCATACTAATTTGTCATAATGTCACAATTTCAATATTTATCATCTGCAAAAATTACAAAGTAGTGTTAACAGTAGGAACTATAAGAATTTGCTCACAATAGCAAATATGTGCTTTTCTTCTGTTCTCCATTTGTTAATGCATAAAACTGGTATTTTATTACAAATCTTCCACCCGATCATTAATGTGTGAAACGTAATTGCTCAATAAAAAAGTTGATGAAATGTTGAAGCCTTTCTTTGCTTTTCTTTGTATTGTTGTCAAACGGAAAGAATTATTAACAACTTATTTATTATCATTTCTTTTATGCTGACAATTTGAGTAATGATTAGATGCAATATTAATGTTTAATTTAAAAGCAAAAGTCACGTTAGCTTGTTTGTTAAAAAAACTACATTATACTCAGAGAATGGTTTGGTTACCTGGTTTTTCTCTCCTACTTAACAAATTTATTCATAGGAAGCAATTTGTTCAATTCCTCACCACAACATGTTTTCCATGTCATGTGCTGTAGGTCAGGATGTGGCATGAAATATTTATCCAATCAGAAAGAGCCAGAAGTATCCTGAGGCTATACATTAGTCATAACATGGACCATGCATTAGTCATATAGCTTATTGCACTCTTGGTAATTGCCTGTTATTCATTTTGAATGATCGATTTGAACGGTTGAAAACACAGAGTTTGAATATTGAACAAAATGATTTTATTGTAAACGATGCAGAAGAAGGTTCTAACTGGGAAATCATTCTTCTGCTGCGGCGGCTGCATGTGTGTGTGACAATTGTTAGTGTGTGTGAGGTTGTTTCTTCTGCACCTTTCTGTCTGTCTGTGTGTGTGTGTGTGTGTGTGACCCAGCTCATCCGCGGGTGTTCGCATCCATGTCATGGTCGTAGTTAAATGGTGATGTCATGTTGACAAACGAGCTGGTTGAATTAAATTCTCACTCATCAATAACGGCGTCGGTCGGGAATCAATAGCAGCCAACAGTTGCGTTACTGGCTCTGTCAGCGGCCTAACAAGGCCCCATTAGAATGGACAACGCTCTCTCACTGTCGCCCCGTCCCGTCTCAACCCGCCGACGCACTCTTCTCATATCCTCTCCCCACACACACACACACACACACACCAATAACACAGCAAAATGCAATATTCACATAAAGCCATGCTCTGACATGATGTATAGATTTGTCAAGATAATATGGATATGATGCATGGCCTTTTATGAGGTTTATTTGTGGGTGTCTTTACCAGTGTGTGTGTGTGTGTGTGTGTGAGAGAGAAAGAGTGTGTGTGTGGGGGTGAGTGTGGGTATTGTTTGTGCATCTTGGTTAGTGCCAATGGCGAGGTTGTGCAGGCTTTGGATCCCAACCACAGAGTTCAGATTCAACCAAGATTCAATCAATCCAAGAAGGCACACATGCAGGGGAGGAATAAGTGAGCTGTGTGTGTGTCTGCGTGTGTGTGTGTGTGTGTGTGGATGTCAATGCCAATTCACAGTCCCACATGCACACCAAGAGTGATAAAACTTAAATTCGGACACACACGTTGAGACCGAAAATGCAACGAAACGGACACACGGACCACGACCGTACGCCACTATCTCCTTCCTTTCACTCCCTGCGTCCCTCCAACCTTCCCTTCTCTCCCTTTCCTTTAGCGTACAAGCAGCTGATCCAGCTAAAGCCCTTGTTCTTTCTGTATTCCTTGTCTTTTTTATTAGTTTTTATTAACTTTGCCTCCCTCTCTCTGTCAGCACTCTCAATAATCAATGCTGATATATTGCCAATATCCAGCTCAGTCCCTCGTGCCATCTTTCACCGAGGCTCTGTTATTGGGGAAGATTGGCCCAATAATAATGATATTTATTATAGATATTTATTATCTGGGTTTGTGGCAGTGCTGCGGACGCACCCTGCTGAAGACTTACACGCCGGCGAACTCGCCGCGCAGACACATAAACGCACACACACACACACAATCTCTCTGGGGCTCTTTAATTTACACTGGTAATATCAGGCGATTATTCCCCATACAGATAGTGTAGGGTTATCAGCAGTGTTAGCACACAGTGGCCGTAACAGTATTCACTCCACATTATGGAGTCCACTGCACCTGTGTGTGTGTGTGTGTGTGTGTGTGTAGAAGCCGAAGGTTCACCTATGGCAGCATAGCGGCGCTGAGCGGTGTTTAGAAGCCAAGGGAGGGTTGATGGGAGGGGTCAAGATTCAAACAGAGCTTGGTCAGGGGAGGGGATGCAGGAGAGAGGGGACTGGACAATCTGGCCTCTCGCCCTCCTCCTCCTCCACATACACACACTCTCTAACCCCCCCAGGCCTCATCTACACCCCCCCTCCATCTCCCTCCATCCCTCCAGTAGCCAGGGCCCCAGACGGTAATCCACCCCAGTGCTCCTCATCCTTTCATGTATTGATTTCCTCTCCTGCGCCACGGTTACATGTCGCACCCACGTCATTGGGTCCCGGCTGCTTCTGCTACCACCGCCTCCCCTCTCCGCCTCACCCGTCCACCCAGCTCCAGCCTCACCCCCCCACAATCTTCAACAACAACAACAACTAAAAGAGGAGGTGGGGGGGAGGGGTGAACACCCAACCCATCCAGGGGAGGAAAAAGAGTAGGAGGGGGACTAAAGGGAGGAAAAAGAGGGCAGATAAAGCACTGCAGTATTTCAGCAAAGCAACCAGCATTTTACAGGGATAGAAACAAACAGGAGAAGATGGAGAGAGAAATAACAGGAAAAAAAAATCTGCCCCCGGGGGTTGCAGAGGATATTGTGGAAATTATCAGAGTGCGACACACGCTGGAAGTCCATGGCGAGAGATTTATTTCAAATTTGTCTTTGACAGTGAAATTCATCACTGAGTAGGCCTGTATCTGCTCTAATTCTATAGACGCGTTTGGATGGATACGGTGAAACACGGTTCCATTTTGTGAGAAAAATAAATTTCGAATTCATCGCCAGATCCACAGCGATTAGTTTATTAATCAATTATTCAACTGAATTAATCTGCAATAAATTTAATATTGTTTTAAATAATTTTCTATGATTTTTCTAAAAATGCCCAAATTATTTGGTTCCAAATTCTCACATATGAATATTTCCTGCTTTTCTCTGTTTTATGTCCTTGTAAACTGAATATCTTTGAGTTTTTTAAATGTTTGGACAAAACAAGACGTTTGAAGACGTCACCTTGGACTATTTCATTTAAATTTCCACTAATTTCTGACATTTTATAAATCAAATTCATCTATAACACATCATTATCGATAATGAAAATAATTAGGACTGCCCCCTCTTAGTCAATTAGTCTACCAATCGGTCGTTTTGGTCTTAGTCGACTAAGATTTCTTTTGTTGATTCGTCATTTATTATACTTTTTTTCATGCTGAATGTCTTATTTCCACAAAATGTATAAGCACATCTCTGCTAAACACAAGATTTAAAGAGGTGCTTTTGTGTGATTCTTTGTGGAGAAACTTTACAGATCTGTCAATTAAATAAAATAATCATTTAGTCGAGTGTTAGTCGACTAAGAATTTCTTTGGTTGAGGACAGCTCTAAAAAATAATTGTTTGTTGCAGCCCTATTCATTATTCATTTTCTAAAAATACCTCCTAAAACACATAAAATCCAGTCTACTCAAAAGCTCTGTGCTAGATTTATATAATTCAAGACAACACCTTCTTTTCCTCAGTAATTTATTTTACAGCTGGAGGCGTTATCTTTTTTAAATCTCACACTTTTTAACAAAACTCTTAGAATGAACACTGATATGAATTTGTGTTTGTAAACATCCATGTGATCAATACATGCTCAGAAGTATATATCAGCGTGTGTGTGACAACTCCGAGTGAACGGATGAAGTATGTATGAGACAGCAGGCCGGGAGTACGACAGGTCAAGGTTATGTTTTGAGTTTGTATTGGACGAAGTGTGTGTGTGTGTGTGTGTGTCTGTCTCTGTGAGTGTGTGTGTGTGTGTGAGAGGTGTCTGTGAGCCCAAGGACAGTGTATGGGCGCGATTGCATCGCTGTCGTGCTGGTGTGTGTGTGTGTTTGTCTCATATGTGTATATGTGCATGAGAGGGACATGTCCGTGTGTCAGATGTGTGTGTGTGTGTGCTGAGTCTGCAGGTTCCTACTTCTCATCTAAAACAAGCGGTCAGTAAGAGTGACCATCAGGCAGTCGGAGCCTTATTGTCTGAGGAAGCCTGCGTGTGTGTGTTTGTACATGTGCAATCTCACATGAGTAAAGACACATATTCTTCATTTATCCATTTTCAAACTAGCAAGTGTGTTTGTGTGTGTGTGTGTGTGTGTGTGTGTGTGTGTGTGAGCGCATGCTGTAAGGCCATCCCTATCACCAGAGCAAACACAGGCCCCATCACTACAAAGCAAACAGCAGCTCGGCCCAGCGTATGCATTTTAAACACTTTATCTCTCATTGTCTAGCCAACACACACTCCGCTATGAAATAATATGTTATTTTACATTTTCTGCAGATGCAAACTGCCGGCAGAAAATGCAAACACTGAGCGCTTAAGCAAAACAATCCCCTCTCTCGGTGTCATCATCATCACCGTCATTGCCAGCTTCACCGTCTCCATAATAATGCAGCCATTAAAGAGCGCTCTTTAAAACATCATACATTTAATGTCACTGCGGCGCAGCAATACATTATCCCAGACGACGGTAGCGATATTGAAGTTTTTCTCTCCGTGTTGCTGACAATAGTTGCTTTTCCTTGCTTACCATTTGAAAGCACTTATCTTAAGTGGATCTACAGAGAGTAAATTGTAATTGCAACACAGTAATGCTACATATGGTCCATATATTGTGTGTTTCTGCGAGGCACTCAACTACACGCTGAGACAGAAAAGCAGCAAATGACTTGAGAAAAGGTTAGCACAATTTGGTCAAGTACAGAGGCTATAAAAAGAAAACGCTATCAACTGATTGTCTGAATTTGAGCCTCGACACTTAAGCCACGGAAAGGTCAAATGCACACACAGACGCACACATATACAAACAGATGTAAAAGCACACAGATGTTCTTGTGCACACACGAAAAGGAGAGTTTAGTTCACGTATAGTTTAGCTCGCATGCACACACATACATTCAAGCGTGCACGGAGACATGCACACACACACAGAGAGAGACGCGGATACAGCCAATTAGGTCCACCACCTTCAGAGAAACACCAGTGGGCATGTAAGATTCGGAGTCCAGCGGGCCTCTAAAGCCTAACACAGTCATAAGCCAGAAATAACACACACACACGTCTCCAGTAGGCTCTGCAGACCATGTGAAATAGCAAGGCAAAGACAAAACACTCCATTCCATCTCTGACATTTCCAATATCTGTCCATCCCTCATAAACCTCTGTTCAGCCATAAAGCGACTCATTCTTCACAGATGAACATGTTCCGTCCGGGCGGCTACCAGGCCGGCAACTCACTGCCGGTCCCTCCTGATGCTTGTAGTGCTGCAATCAACGATTATTTTCATTGTCGATTAATCTGTTGATCATTTTCTCGATTAATCCATTAGTTGTTTGGTCTATAAAATGTCAGAAAATTGTGACAATATCAATCAGTGTTTCCTAAAGCCCAAGATGACGTTCTCAAATGTCTTGTTTTGTCCACAACTCAAAGATATTCAGTTTACTGTCATAGAGGAGTAAAGAAACCAGAAAACATTCACATTTAAGAAGCTGGAATCAGAGAATTTTGACTTTCTTTTCTGTAAAAAATTACTTAAACCGATTAATTGATAATCAAAATAGTTGGCGATTAATTTAATAGTTGATCGTGGCAGCTCTAGATGCTCGTTATAATTACAAAATCATGGATTCTCTTTACATTTTACAGCTTTTCGGCTTGGATAGAGCGAGACGTTTTGAAGATAAAAAGTCTTAAATCGTGATGATTTGGTGCAATGATTTAGAAATAGTTTGTCAGTAATGTTTGCTCTTTTATTTCTCTTCTGCGTGTATCTACCTGCGCTGTGTCGACCTCCCCTCACAGCTCATAACTCACTGCCAATCCCTCCTGATGCTTGTAGGGCTGCAACTAACGATTATTTTCATTGTCGATCAATCCCTCTCGATTAATCCATTAGTTGTTTGGTCTATAAAATGTCAGAAAATGGTGAAAAATGTTGATCCGTGTTTCACAAAAAAACAAGATGCAAATGCTGCAAATGTCTTGTTTTGTGCACAACTCAAAGATATTGAGTTTACTGTCATGGAGGAGTAAATAAACCAGAAAATATCAAATTTAAGAAGCTGGAATCAGACAATTATTTCTTATTAAATTACTCAGCTGATTAATCAATTATCAAAATAGTTGGCGATTAGTTTAATAGTCGACGACTAATGGATTAATCGTGGCAGCTCTAGATGCTTGTTATAATTACAAAATCATGGATTCTCTTTACTTTTACAGCTTTTTGTTTGGGATACAGCCAGACGTGTTAAAGGTAAAAAGGTTTAAATCATGACGTTTTAGTGCAATGATTTAGAAATAGTTCATCCGTCAGTTGCTCTTTTGTTTCTCCTCTGCATGTCTCTACCTGCGCTGTGTCGATCTCCCCTCACAGCTCATAACTCTGTTTTCCCTCCTCACCTCCTGCTCTTCACCTCCTGCTCTTCTCCTCCCCCTCTCACTCTCTTAATTCACTACACTGTCACCAGTCAGTGTATTTACCTAACACCAATCTCTGTCCTTTTCCCTCCTTCCTCTCCTCTCAATCCTTTTCCTCCGTCTCTGCCCCTGCGAACGGTGAGACTGTGTGAGTGAGTGTGCAGGAGATTTAGAGCGGGGATCAATAAGAAATTTAAAAATCAATGCACTTAGCGCCAGGAAATCAATGGGCCTAATCGGGATGCCAATCGGCCCAGTCAAAACAATTAAGAGGGAAGAAAAATGTTTAACAACCTCCTCTCTCTTGCTTACATAGACACAGGGGAGAGAGAGTGACGGAGGCCTAAAGAGGAATATCAGAGGCAGACAGAGAGGGATGAGATGGAGTGATATATGGGAAGGAAAGGCTCAGGAGAAAAGGCTCAAAGCTTAGACCCAAGGAAAGCAGGATTGGAGGGAGGGGTGGAGAGAGGCAGGGAGCGAGGGACAGGAATGGAGATAAAGAACGGTAAAAAGGGAGAAGATGATGCAGTGGGGTGACAGTCATGAAGGACAACAGAGGAGAAAAGGAAAAGTTGAAGGATGTTGTTGGAAGGACACAGCCGGATTTCTCATCCACACTTTTTATGAGAATATTCTGGCTTTTGTTCCAAAAAAGGGTTACAAATAAGGTTACGGTTTGTGATCAGAAACCCAAAAGTAATACTGTCCCTCTGGAAGTTCATCAAAGGCATCCAAACCAGCTGCTCCCTCTGGTCAGACACGGCACAGAGCTGCACTCATCCTCAGCAGACAGCCAATCAACTGACAGCCGAATCACAAACAACCAACACTTCCAAATCAACGATATCAGAAAGGAGACATTTCTCTCCCTCCGTCGAAAGCGTCCAATCACACCGAATGTTTGTCAGCTCGGGCGCCCAATGAGGAAGCTGGGGATGAGTGGAACGGGTTGGTGGGTGGTGGTGGTGGGGAGGGGGGCTAATTTGGGGTCAATCAATAGATCTCCCCTCTCTCTATCTTCTGCCTGCTCACCACGCTAAAATCAATGGGAAAGCCAATAGTTCCCCGCCCCAGTGTGGATTAGTGAACACACAACTAATCAGCCAGTCAGTGAAACTGACATCTCAGCTATTAACCTATTGATACGGGAGACACGTGTTGAACACACACACACACTCGCACACACAGAGGCACATTCCAATACAAACATCTGCTGCAACGACGAGAGAAATTCCTTCAGATCTGCACACAAACGGCTTTTTGAAGCCGTGTTTTAATAGCAGAAACACTCATCGTAAAATTAGAAATATTCCCAAAACATTCTTATCTTGCCCGGTGGTGTGATTAAGAAAGCATAACTAACTATTAGGGTTTGGCAAGAATCTGGCGATACGATACGTATCATGATACAGGGGTAACAATTTAATATATTGCGATATATCGCGATACTGTAAGTAAGGTGATATATTGAGATTTTTTTTTCCAAATCTAAATTTAGGAAAACTGTCATAGTACCATACGTATACAATCTGAGTTTAAAAAGTCAGTAAGTGAAATGGCTACTATGGGGAATAACATCATCACACATGAATACAATTGGATTCCACAAGAGTCTCAGCTTTACATTGATACCAAATTTGTGCAATTCCAAGACTGTTTAGGGACCCCAGTATGCAGAAATATTCAAATACACCATTTTAGAATAGGTGAAAATAACACATTTGTACTGCATGCAAAAAACTGCATGGTTTCTGCCCAAAACTGCATGTGATTATCATAAAGTGGGCATGTCTGTAAAGGGGAGACTCGTGGGTACCCATAAAACTCATTTTCATTCACAAAAGGCCTATATTGAGGTCAGAGGTCAAAGGACCCCTTTAAAAATGGCCATGCCAGTTTTTCCTCGCCAAAATTTAGAGTAACTTTGAAGCGTTATTTAGCCTCCTTCACGACATGCAAGTATGACATGTTTGGTACCAATGAATTAGGTTTTATAGGTACATATGATGCCAGTACCTTCACTGGCTTTAAAACTGAGCCCGCTACAACCTCTGAAAGACAAAATAGCATCCGGCGGGCCGTCAGATTTTAAAGAGGTTAATTAAAAATCAATATTGTTTTGAAGAACCGATACAGTGTCGCAAAACATAATATCACAATACTCATGTGTAACGATATTTTCTTACACCCCTTCTAACTATTAGACTGACCATCGACTTCAACAACACCCTCTGATTCAGTAGCAGCCAGGAGCCATTTAGATTTTTTTTTTCAGCCTCCATCTCCTTTCTTCTTCCGACATCACATCACATCAAATCACGTGCCTCATCTTTTCTGTGGGATCCCTGTCTTTAAGGGTCAAAGGGGGGAATCAAAATGACTCTGTGCGGACGCCAGCTTCACTCTAATTCAGGTTTCAGCCACTGACCAGCCAGCAGCAGCCTCCGTTAGGGAAGGAGGGAGTCTGTGTTAGAGAGGGACAACGCGTGTTTTGCTTGCAACATGGTGGCCGGTTCAGACTGATATATAAATTTAACATAGAAAAGATATTGCGGTACTAAACAGCAGAAGCTTGCTGAAATTTCAGGATTTCACGAGTTACCTTTTGATATCACACATGCGATTTGAGGAACATTTCGCTGATAAGGGATTTCAAAAGAGCCTGTCAAAAATCACATTAATGACAATAAATTGCGCAACTTAAAAGAAACCATTGCCAAGTTTGTTTTTTGTGTGCCAAAACACCTCGCTGAGTCTCCTCAGGAAGATAAAATAATGTGTACCTGGCTCTTAAGAGGAGCACTACACAAGGATCATTTTTCAAAAATAACAGCCTGACTAGCTTTCATCCCTTACTTTTGAAAGCCCTCTTGTTTTCTGAGATTGCCTCTCCTTCCTCTGTTCCTCCTCTCCTCCCTCCCCTCCCCTCCCCTCTCTGTCATGTTTTAGTTTTCATATGTTGGTTTTGTTCTTCCTCATTTTCCCCTTGTGTAAAAAAATGAAAGGCTGAAAATAGGATGAGTGAGGGGGGGAAAAAGGCAGGAGGCAAAAGCAGCGAGTGTACATCGGTGAAATCACTGTCTGCCGTGCTGAAGCTGCTCTCTTCTCTGCACTGACAGTTACGGACCACAATACACATCCATATACATCACACTCTGCAAACCAAACCTTCTCCACAGACAATGCAAAACTCCCTTTGCCCCGCGTTGAATTATACCAATGTGATATTCTTACAGCATGACAAGAGGAACAGCATTGATCAGCCACAGGCGGCTGCATAAAAAACACCCTTTAAATCGCAGTACAAGCTGTTTGAAAAGCTACACCCGGCCCATGCATGTTTTTTGAATTAGTTATCAACCATGCACATTGTAGTGTGACAGGCGAGGCAAAGCAAGGATAACTGTCTGTCTTTTCCTATCTCTTTCCTCTTGACATCCTTTCGGCAATCCTTTTTCACACGTTAAACGCACAAAGAGAATGGAAGTGAGAGCGTATGAAGTGGAGTGGATTTTTGTTTTTTTCCCCCTCTCTTCACAAACTTTATCTCCATGGTGGACGCAGCATGATAGGCAGGCAGTCATGGCTTGGCCGACACGACTCTACATTTAGGCCTAATCCGCACCTAGTCCTCCACACTGTTGTGGGTTATGATGGAGATGGAGAGCGAGGAAAGTTATTGAGAGAGAGACACAGATGAAGAGAGCGCATGAGAGAGGAAGTGTGAAGGGGTATTGTTGAGATGTCCAGGCAAGTCCGGATGCATTGGTTCCGTATAACGTTCCTATTCCACTTCAACAGAAAGGATGCTGCCATTCTGAGAGGACGCAATCCTGATTTCTCGCATGAGACCCAATATCTGCACCATACAAATAGGAGGATATGGAGGGAATGCGATACAGACTTGGAATATGGCTCTTTCTTCTTATCCTGCTCAGCCATATTGATGCTTTTTTTGAGCCTTTCATTGCTCAGCCAAAATGAAGTCTTTCAGGGCCGGAGCCATTGACAGATTAAGAAAACATATCCTATTTTGTAGGACATGACAGAGGCTTTCTTGTTATCTGAATAATATGAGCAGTGCTGAGGTGGCACGGAAACACTATTTGTGAAACATTGTGTGGTTAAACTCGGGGGGTGAAATTACAGCCCACTCTCGCAACAAAAAAGTGGAACCGTGGAAGCGAAAGTCGTTTTTTTAGTTCACATCATCTTTTCATTCATCAGCTTAAAAGGAAAAAAAAAAAAAAAGCTCTTTACATTCAGTCATTTTGTTATATAATTGTTAATGAAAAAATCAGTCCATGATTATGCTCCAATATCCACAACCACAACTTCCTATTCCTCTTTTAGCCCTAAGGTGCAGGCTGAAAACGTTGAGCTCCATGCGGCAACACCGCTGAACCCTCACACAACAGAGAGACTGACGGGCTGGAAATCACTGGAGCCAAATCACACAAAATTGATCACATCCAACAAAATGGCCGCAGTGACTAAAATTGGTGTGTGCTCGAGCTTGCTCGGGACAGAAAAAAAAAAATGTCTAGCAGGTGCATTGTGACAACTGCACGGGTAATTGTTCCTACATAGAAAAATGATTTTGGAACAACCTCTGATGAATTTTTTTCTGGCATTATTTATGATGGTGACATTGGTGACATTTAAATCTGGCACTAGAGTGGACAGCGAGCAAACGTAATGAAAAGAGAGGCTGGGCAGAGATTTAGTGGCTCAAAGAGGATGTGTGGATGATAACAAAGAAAACAAGGGAGGGGGGAAAAAACTGAAGAAAGGTTCAAGAGATGAAGGAGAGAAAATAAGGTGTGCTGCAGTCATCTGGAGTGTGTAAAAGGGTTATGCTGAGAGGTGGCATGTTCAGATGCGATAGACAGAGAAGAGGAGGAGAGGGAGGAGGTGGGTAACAGAGAGGTACGGGGAGAACAATTGAAAAAGGGCTGGTAGAGAGGGAAGAAGAGATTTAGGATTAAGGAACGAGTGTGGGGTAAAAGGAGAAGGATTAGAGGGTTTGGGTGAGAGAAGGACAAAGTGAGAGGCGGGCGGGATAGAGGAGGAAACAGGAGAGCAAGAGACACAGAAAGAGAAACTGTACAGGGCTTTTGACGGAGAGAGCAGGGATAAAAAGATGTATTTTTCCTGCTTCCTCTGTTGTCCTCCCTCTCCTCTGGGCAACTTCCCGCTGCTCTCCCCCTCTCTGCTGCCTTCCTCCTCTGTCTGACACAGTGGGAAGATAGGTAGGAAACCTAATCGAGCCAGACACACTGGTTGCTCTCTGCTGACACTCACAGGCAGAGGGTGGACACTGCACATTCTGCTGACCATCCCGGACGAGACCCCCCTCACCTATCGGCCGGAGCGGCCATCAATCCGGCACAATAGCCTCAGGGAGGCTGTGGGAGATGGGATGTGAGGGGAAGGGAGGTGGTACTACGATGCTCGATGGGTAACGCACGGCACTAACACTGTCAAGAATTAGGAGTTTAATTCCTGCTGGGCATGTGAGAAAAATATGTGGGTGCCTGGCATCCGTCTCCATCAGTGTGGAGAATGATCTGGCATCTGGTAACATTGGTTAAAAAAAAAAGGGCTCATATGATGAATAACCATAATAAATACTCCTTTAACCTTTACTGATATAATAGCTCTGAAACACTTGGTTGATTAATGCATTAGTGTATCAAAAGAAAATATTCTAGATATAAGAATAAGTGGAATTATTTGTAATTATTTTCATAAGTTAACAAGAAAATATTTGCTGGTTATATTTTCACAAATGTGAAAATTTGACCTCAGTTTTGTTTCATATTTAGTAAAATGTGTATTGGATTTTATTTCTTTTCATCAAGTATCTAATTGTAACACCATTTTGTAGTCTGGAAACTTGTGGTTGGTATTTGTCATTCTTTTTGATATTGTAAAGTGTAAATTGAATTATAAAAAAATCATTAGACCATAATGAAAGCATACATTAGCTGCACATGTACAAAGCTGAAATATAGAGAAATTAATTTGCAGTGTTGGTGCCCTATAGCAGATTTAGAAAATAAAACTGTGGTACTGATTCTGTTACACAACTTAATGTAAACTGGTATATTACTAAACTGAATTTCAAATAACCGGATGTTGTTTATACATCTGCTGCATTTTTCGTCACATAATAATTGTGAAAGGTAGCTGGTAAATGCTGGTATTTTGTATTTCTTTTTGCAGTATTATACCTATTAAATCAACACAGATCACAGCTATAACTTACACCTATATGAAAGGCAAGCTGCGACCATCGCTGCTTGCAGCCATGCAACTATAAACCAGTGGTTCCACAAGATGGTTGATGTTAAAGTGATTTTGTTTTGATTTTTTCTTGTGAAATTCTAAATACTTTACTGATACTAAATACACTTCAAACCATACTTATCTTAAAAGAGAAAATATGTTTTAATTGTTGTGCTCATCACTCTGCATAAACACACTTATAGGGTTTCATTTTAAGGTGTAAGGAATTTAAAGGATTCAGGTGTAAAGCTATAGGTCACGGGTGTGGCTGGTTGGGAGCATGTACGGTTTGGGTCCAAAGCTGTGGTAGGGGGGCCGACGCTGGGCTACGTCCTGCAGGTAAAATGGATGAGGGTCAGCGTGTGGTGGTGGTGATGGTGGTGGTGGTGGAGGGGGTATAGTCGCCTCTTTGGTCATTGTGTGGGGGGAGGTAGTCATTACAGACTGACCGTTACGGTGACAAGCAGTGACACACTGAGGCTTCACTCTGGGGAATTAGAAGGTGGACAGACGATGGGATGTGCAAAGGTTGTGTGGACATTGTACACGCGCTGCATTGTTCTTTTTTCACTCTCTATACATTAAGTAGCTATGTGTGTACATGCGTGATTGTGATTCTGTGTTGCCGTATATATATGTGTGTGTGTGTGTGTGTGTGTGTGTGTGTGTGTGTGTGTGTGTGTGTGTGCAGGCTAGATAGCACATATTTGCTAATCTGGAGGGGGTAGCTGGAGGAAAGGGGTAGGGTCAGAAGCCGGGGTCAGGTGTTAATTCACTGCTTCAAACCAGAGCCAAGCACCAAAACCAGGGGAGAGCGCAGCAGAATGGATCGACAAAAACCACAAGGATGTGTTCAAGGTCCACCGTGGTAACCACGTCTGTCTCTCCCCCTGCCGATTTCCTCTTTAGATTCCCCTTCGTTCTTACTTTCCTCCCTTCTGTCCTAAATTTCACCTCCTCTAATTCCATCTTTTCCCCTCCTCTCTCCCCGTCCTCTCTCCTCTCCCTGGCCGGTCCGGTACGCAGCCTGCCTTCTCCCCCAGCTGTTAGACCCCCAAAGGTCAGTCTGTCTGCAGGGTCATCAGTCTGGGATGAAGCTGAACTCTGACCCCAAGCCCTTGATGTATTCCAACCACAAACCCGCAGACACACTCACATAATGGACATGTGTGGCCTCACAAGAGGCCCGTTTCATTGTGGTCATTTTTGATCAATTTATCACTTCTCTTTTGTCACTTATTGAAGTCCTGTCTGTGCTGCTGAAGCCGCGGTGTGTGCGGCCTGGCGGGTTGAGTGGTCAGGTTAAGAAACACAACGCCGATCGACAACAGGATCTTTTCGGATGATTAATTCAACCGCCATTTATCAGCTAATCGATGCGGCGATGATCGTGGATTGCCCATTGATTACATTCAATAACCACAACTGATACATGACTATGTGAGGAAAAAAACACAGGACGGACTGACAGGGTAGTCTGCACACACGTACACACACGTACGCACACGTACGCACACCGAAATGAAGGATTTCTGACAATTTCTCTTCATTTTCTTCTATAGCGAGCAGCCTAGATGGAAATATATTATTGACATTGAGCACCACAGTGACAATATGTCTGACTTTTTGCTTATCCTTGACGTTTTCTCTGAGGCAAGTCTTTATAAATGTGAAATATTTACACAACCATGAAATATAAAGACATTATTTTTCTTATATATATATTTTTTAACACTATGTTTCAAAATAATGTTCAGTAAGTAGACAATTTCTTTCAGAAATTATTGAAACCAAATGCAGATTTTGGAGGGCATTTTTTGGCATTATATTTCGGTGAAAGTTTTCTATTTATCCTACATTAATATATTCTGTATATACCGGTCACTTCTGGCCCCTTCTTGTCACAAAAACGATGAATCGTGCAACTGCAATCTTTCCTCCTTAATTGAGGAACTGGCCAGGCGACCTTTGACCTGGGGGTCATTACCGCATTGTGCACCAGGCCACAGAGAGCAGCCACACCATTTGGGAGGGGAGTCGTGCGCAGAAAATGGATTAATTTTGGATGGCCTGTGGTGCTTGATACCGACTGGAAGTGGCCAGTAACAAAAATGTATAGAAAAAAGCTACATCAAAGCCTACAGGGACGATCTCACTTTATATGACACCAAATACTGAGCCAATAAACCGTTTATGAAATGAGCTTTCGGACAGGCTGCATAGACTTTAACATGAAGCATTAAATTGCATGTATGGGTTGTGTGGTCTGTTTCAAGTTGATAAGGTGCAGGACAGACAGCCCCATCAGCTCATACTGGCTTTTCATTGTAACATGCATCTCAATCCTGTTTGGATAATCTATAAAATATCAATAATCGCTTTCCCCTGAACACCATGCTTTTAAAATCCATGCAGAATTATAAAAATAAAGATTTCAGCTAGCAGTTTATTTTTCCAAATGTGCAGGTGTCATCACTTGATTAATAGTCTTTAAAAGTCTTGTGTAATTTGATCTGACTCATTATTGAAACTTTATAAAGCTGTAAATGATCGTCCTTATTTAGGATGCATTTACAAGCGATTCAATTTACCTTTTTTTTTTTTTTTTTAAACCTCTACACTTTTCACGTTTTTCCTCGAAAAAAATAAAAATAACCGTTTTCCGTACACCTAAATATTTTATAAATATCTCGGGCTTTATTGTAAAGATTTAATGTCTGATGTGTTTCCAATGTGAACGCGTCCGGACGAGTTTCTGTCGTCTTTTAATGCGATTAACTCAAACAGTTTAAATGCTGTCTGCTCTTCCACTTGTGTTTTATATTCACACACATTTTAAACAATTCCTCCTGTAAATAGCAGCCGGACAATTTATAATACAAAGACATGATTAGAGCAATAAAAGCGAGCACATGGTGCAGGTGAAATAAGAGGCCTGCTATTAATAATATGGATATGGGAATTAAGAGTTTCCAAATATTCCTGAACTTTCTTGCAAAGCATTTAAATTAACCTAAAAATAAAATCGAAATTTTCTTACCATCCCTGAACTGAAGGCTGTAGATTAAACTCTCAGTTTACCCAAAATACCGATTTAAATAGTGAAATAAGTAATGACGTTTTATTTAAATAATATGCATACATACATAAATACACATTTTAGTGTGACGACGTCTGCATCATAAGCAGCGATATTAAAAACGACCAAAAGTTGAAATAGTGGTCTTAGTTTAAATATTCATATGCAGAAAACATCTGTATGAATATTTTACATATTCTCTGACAAAACGCAAACAGGAACATCTGTAGACTGACGATTTAAAAAAGAGAAATTTATCTTAAAATAATGTTCGATATGATGAATAACTTGGAGTCCAGCTGTGGATGATTATATAATAATAACGAAGCGATCTGGACATTTTAGACTTTTTATGCAAAGCAACACAAAGTTCTCACCACAACTGCAGCAATATTGTAATTCAATTCGCTTTAAATTCTGCGTTTTTATTTAATTTCAAGTAACATTTCCATCCATTTGCAAATAACATGTTAAAGGATATTTACTGTTAAATTACGCATTTTGGAATAGACTATTAAAACACACATGCGCACATATTTTGGCATATTGACATTAAAATGACACTGATGGCTATAAGAGAAAGAGTTTGGAATATAAGGTTTGATAGGCTTCAACTAAAAAACACCAACTATTATTAAACCTTATTAAAATGATTCATATTAGTGCAGGATAAGAGAACATCAAATCTAATATTCTCATCTCTCCCACATTAAGAAAACGTTACAAAACAACAACAAAAATAATCCTTATTACTAGGCTATCTATTAAGACGTGATCTATTAGGGCTCTGGCATGATTAAAGCACCAACCTGATGTGTTTCTCAATGCAGCAACCATTCATATGCAGCTAAGTTATGACTTTTAATATGACATCCTTTGCTAAATAAGAGTGGTGCAAAAAAAATGCAAATTGAGGGGGAAATAGATCATCCAAATACATGACTATTAAATAATAAAAAAAACAAAATAATCCTTATTACTAGGCTATATATTAAGACGTGGTCTATTAGGGCTCTGAGCACCAACCTGATGTGTTTCTCAATGCAGCAACCATTCATATGCAGCTAAGCAATGACTTTTAATATGACATACTTTGCTAAATAAGAGGGGTGCAAGAAAAATGAAAATTGAGGGGAAATAGATTATCCAAATGCATGACTATTAAATAATAATATTAAAATAATAAAACAAAAGTCGTCTCTTTTTCTTTCCTTATGGAGCTGAAGTCTTAAGGAGAGCTGAAGTCTTAGGAGAGCAACGTGCTGCTGTGTCTCGGTCTCATGGGGTTTAAAGTCATATGTGCACTGGGGGTTCACACTCCTCATGTTTGGCTGCTATTTAACATGATGACTCTGAACTGTTCACACTTGCAGCTTAGTGTGTTTTTCACACAAGGGTGCTAATAAATGAATCCACATAACCACCAGACTACACACACGTGTAGTTTCAAATGAGACAAGCTGGTGTGGTCCTGTGCAACAACCCTGCAGTATAAATAATCTACCTCCATGATGAGATATTTACCTCCCACAATCAAAAGATGCAATCCTGGGATACTCAGGGCCTTGTGACAGTGTCATCAGAAGAAAGAGTGATTCCCATCAACACGCTTTGTTTTAAACATATATGTGTGGCTCATGCTTGTTAAGACAAAACAGTCACATCTCTAAATATTCACAGTGTGCTTGCTATAAGATAAGATGAGAGCACTAGAGCCCCACATGTAAATATGACCTTGTAGTGTGTATCGTTTTAATGGAGAGCAAAAGGTCGAGCAGAAAATGGACAGAAATGTGTTTGGAAACCACATCTGAAGAGTGATTCCCATCAACACGTTTTGTTTTAAACATATATGTGTGGCTCTGCTTGTTAAGACAAAACAGTCACATCACCAAATATTCACAGTGCGCTTGCTATAAGATAAGATGAGGGCACTAGAGCCCCCATATAAATATGACCTTGTAGTGTGTATCGTTTTAATGGAGAGCAAAAGGTCAAGCAGAAATGGACAGAAATGTGTTTGGAAACCACATCTGAAACCACAGCATTGAGGGACAGACACCACCCAGCTCACTCTCTGTTCAGGTGGAGGGAATAAGGACACAACCTGAGGCACCACAGGCCAGAGAGCATCTCCACTCACAGAGCACCTCTGGTTTCACAACAGCTTCTTCCACAGCTACAATAAGACTGGTGGCAAAGGACGTTAAAGAGGGACACAAATACTCCACACCTCACCGCCATACCATTATCGACACACAGTACACCTTAACTGAATGGACTGTAATGCTGTGCAATATGCTGCCTTCCACTGTGTAATTGTCTGAAATATATTAATTATTTCTTTTTTTTAAATGTTTTTATGAGAGCTACAAGTTCTTTTAACATGGTCATGGAGCATATATATATACTGTATATTTGTATTCTGGGGGTATCGTTCCGATGCAGAGGGTAGTTAAGTTTATTTATTGACTACACTGAGGGCGTTTTATATTTTAATAATTTATTTATTTATTGTGTTGGAGTTGAATGTGCTACTTATTTTGTACTATAATTTACTTGTGCCTTTTCTACCTTTTTTCTTTTCTTAAAGCTGACTCGGTGTAAGCTGCTCATAATTCCAATGTACTTATAGGTGCAAATGGCAAATAAAACTCTTGAATCTTGAATCTATTCAGAGTTTTTTTTTAATTATCTATAGAAATTGTTTAAAGGTCCCCTATTGTAAAAAAGTGAGATTTTCATGTCTTTTATATCATAAAGCAGGTTAAAGTGATATATAAATACTGTGAAAGTATCAAAACACTCAATCCATGGAGAAATACACACAGCCCCGTATTCAGAAACTGTGCGTTTGAAACAAGCCGTTAGGATTTCTGTCCATTTGTGATGTCACAAATCTACAATTGTATATACTGTATATTTGTATTCTGGTGGGTATCGTTCCTATGCAGAGGGTAGTTTAGTTTATTTATTGACTACACTGAGGGCGTTTTATAATTTAATAATTCATTTATTTAATGTGTTGAGTTAAATGTGCTATTTATTTTGTACTGTAATTACCTTGCGGGACCTAGTCTGTGGAACAAACTGCCTCTCCACATCAGATCTGCTCCCTCTACAGAGTCTTTTTCAAAGCACAGCTCAAGACCCACCTCTTTTGTTTGGCTTTTGAATGTACTTGAATTGTGATTACTAATTGGCCTTTTATAAATGCTCATTATAACAGTCTTTTACTCATGGATTTTATCTTGGTCTCTGTCTGTGGATATGTGTGAGATTTTGCTGTCTGCTCTGTTGACCTGTTTTTTATTCTGATTTTATTCTGCCTATGTCTGTAAAGCACTTTGGTCAGCTCATGTTTTAAATGTGCTATAGAAATAAATTTGACTTGACTTTTCTACCTTTTTTCTTTTCTTAAAGCTGACTTAGTGTAAACTGCTCAGAATTCCAATATACTTTGTTGCAAATGGCAAATAAAACTCTAGAATGTTGAATTCAGGAGCAGAATTCCAATGTACTTTGTTGCAAATGGCAAATAAAACTCTAGAATGTTGAATTCAGGAGCAGAATTCCAATGTACTTTGTTGCAAATGGCAAATAAAACTCTAGAATCTTGAATTCAGGACCAGACTGTGTGTCTGGCAAAACCACACTGACCACATGATGTCTGAAAGCGACATTCTGGTGGTAAAATGACAGGATTCAAAGACTTTGTTCTAGACGAGCTTCTGTGTTAAATGCTCATCTGGCTCCGTGCAGGCAGCCAGCGGACAGCGGGAGCTCAGCGGGCTGCAGGCGGAGAGAGAGAGAGGATGGAGCCGGCAGAGAGGTGTCCACTGCCTGCATCCTCCTCTCTTCTCCTCTGCCGGTGCGAGCTCCCCTGCTCGGCCTTATAAAGCCCCATAGATCCCCTCCTTTTAATTGATTTTCTCATAATTAACTCAGTCTGTCCATCGATTTCCCTTCGGCGGCGCACCAGCCCTTCACCGTGCTGAGGTGTTATTGTGCTATCTGCGGGCATCGGGATACCGACGAACAAAATATCGACTAAAACCTCTGCTGTATGTTACAGGCTACATTATGCACAAATTAAGACACAGGTTGCCCCATTAACACAACCGGCATTTGCACGCCCACCTGTGCGTAAAAGAGCTTTCCAAAATCAGCCGGATGGCCTTTCACAATTAGGAAATCAAGCAACAAAGAGGACTCAAGGAGGAGTCAAAGGAACAATAGAGTCTAAAATAGTGTAAATCTCTCCAATTTCAACACAATCTCTCCCTTCAAGCCAAACTTCCAGGCTGCCACATGTGCATGAATTCAAATGTGTGAGCGTCATTACGCGCAAAAATAAAAACATTCAGCAACAATGACAACAAGCACACATTCACTCGCGTTACTATATGAGGCAAATGATGTACATGACATTCGCAGATGATGACAGAAAGCATTGCATATTATATATTTCCGTATATGCATGACACAGAGCATATTCAGAATCAAACATTCCCGCGATAATACAAGATGCAGAGCAGGCAAGAAGACACAACGCTATTCGTCCACGGAGCAAAGGAGCAAGGGAGGAGAGGAGAGAGGAAGAGAGAGAGAGAGAGAGAGGGAGAGAGTCACAACACGAGGGTTGCCCCCGTGAATTAATTTCTATCTAATCAATAAAAAAGAAAAAGACCATCCCCGCACACACACACAAAAATCATTAGGACCGATATTTCTCCTCTCTCCACAGCATTTCCCCAGGATGCTGCTGCAGAGAGGAGAGTCGGGCATCCTCCTGCAAGTGGACTATCTTTCGCCTTTTTTGAATTGAGAATAGAAAGATTGTGATTTGAGAAGAAGGGGGGGAGTGTATAGTACAGCTGAGGAGGAGAGGAATGGGTGAAAAGACACATGGAGGAAAAAGAAGTTGCAAGTTGCATATCTGAGCCCTCTAGAATAATTTTTTGTTTGTTTTTTTTGGTGGATGTGAAAATTTACCAGTGCTTCCATCGGTGAACGTCTCCATCCCCGCCATGCGAGCAGCCTGTCTGGACAAGAGAGAGGGATGGAGAGCAAAAAGATGGGGGGAGAGGGTGGGGGCAGAGGTGTGTGTTAGAGGGGCCGGTTGATCTGGGGTTGGGGGCTCAGCATTAAACTGAGGGGTGGAGGGGTTAGAGGTGATGGGGTTGGGGGGTGGGGAGGGATATGGCAACACCCTAACCTTTCAAGTCCCCCCATTTTCTCTCTCTCTCCTTGTCCCTCGCTGTCCCTCTTTCTCTCTCCATCTCTCACCCTCGACGTGTGTCTCTCAGCGGTTTCCATGGCGACCTGATGGCTGTGGTGCTGAGGCTGAGGAGAAAGAGGCGCGTGCATGAGAGACAGGGTAAGGAGGGAGCGAGGCGAGACGGTCGTTTGAAGTGCAAGGAGGGGGGGGAGGGGACCATGACACATCTGAGGTAATTAGCAATCAGAGGCGTTTCGACTAGATTAAATATATCACTGCACAAACCTCCTGTTATGTTCTCCTGAAGAGAAAGACAGTGGGATGTTTATGGTGACTTTGTAGGTCAAAGATGTTTAAAGGGGCCTGCTGCAGCTGCTGAGTGGCCCATGCATAATAATGACCATTAAGTATGCACAAACAAACCATAAAGTTCTGCAAGTTTACATTTAATATCTATCTGGGAGTTTTTTTTAACTCTAAGTTCTGTAACTTCATGACATGACAGATGTTCCCTGATATGACACTGTGGATATTCAGCAGGGAGCTCTGTTGTTTTGAATATGAGGCCTCCTCAAATTTGTGATTCATCAATATGCTGCCACCTGCAGGCCAGTAGAAAACACAGTCCTTCCTGCTCAGCATGAGCAGAGAAACCTGAAGGTCCTTCTGCTCACACGTTCACTAACACAGTCGGTGCATCCCAATACCCCCATACTATCATACTATTTAATATGAAAGAAAAAAATATTTAGTAAGTCCCAATACATACAGTAGCATGCCAAATGCAGTGTGCCTAAAATACCAGGATGTCCTACTAAAGTACATCCGGTCGTATATTGCAGTATACAAGCCAGCATGCTTTTCTGGCTATTCTGACCCAGAATCCTCTGCGCAGGAAATATATGAGCAAGAGGGTCAAAGTTCAAGGAGCAATGTTATGAGGAAGTAGTATGTCCCAATTGTATACAGTACGTACTTTGCAAGGGCAGCTGCAGTATGTATTAAAAGTAGGGCTGTCAATCGATTAAAATGTTTACTCACAATTAATCACATGATTGTCCATAGTTAATCACAATTAATCGCAAATTAATCACACATTTTTTATCTGTTCAAAATGTACCTTAAAGGGAGATTTGTCAAGTATTTAATACTCTTATCAACATGGGAGTGGGTAAATATGTTTGCTTTATGCAAATGTATGTATATATTAATTACTAGAAATCAATTAACAACACAATTGATTTGTCAGTGTGCTGACTTGACTATGACTTGCCCCAAACTGTATGTGATTATCATAAAGTGGGCATGTCTGTAAAGGGGAGACTCATGGGTATCCATAGAACCCATTTTCATTCACATATATTGAGGTCTGAGGTCAAGTAGCGTAAGTTTGGAGCATTATTTAGCCTCCTTCACTACAAGCTAATATGACATGGTTGGTATCAATGTTTTTTTTTTGTTTCATATGATACCAGTATCTTCACTCTATCTTTAAAACTTAAAAAAAAAAGTTGCATTAATGTGTTAAAGAAATTAGTGGCGGAAAAAAAAATATGCGTTAATGCGTTATTATCACAGTAACTTAAACAGGCATAAATATAAGTAAAAAGAAAAAGTATGCGATTTGGATCGCAGCGAGTGACTCCTTCATAAACGTGGCTTGAATGTGATTCACCGATGCAACGGGTCTGATTTAACTAATCAAGCAAGTTACACCAGATTTTGTGCAATGGAAAATAATCTATTCTTGAATAACTGAATAATGAATACATCCACTAACATTTGAATGAAAAAAATATATATATATATTTTCTGGCTTAATAATAATAAATTAAGCAACTAGCCTGAAAAATTCCATCTCATATTATGTATGTGAAAAAATGTGCTCATATGTTGTATTTTGAAATCTGCTGTGACTGAGCTCTACAACCACACACAGCGCAAAGGTAAACCAAGGAAGAAGGCTTTGGAGAAGATCACCTAATCTAATTTTCTCTCCTCAATAAAAGCCATAGAATTTCCCCCATCAGAGCGATGTACCATATGCTGCAGGGTGTACATATAATAAAGGCGGCCCCGGTGGGCCGGCAGAAGGCTGTAGTGTCTATCAGCTTTAGATGACACGTTTCGATAGGAGACTGATTTAGGCCTGAGCTACCACGAGATGACTTGAGTCTCCATCCAATCAACGAGGTGCGAAGAACACCTGCGGACAGTGAAATAAAGTCTACAGGAAGATGATGACCAGTGTCCTGCCACACAACCAAGCATTACATTAGCTTTTGCACCGCAATACAATTTGCACCAAGACCAGCTCTGATGTCTCTATGAAGTGTTTTAGGCAATAAACCTCACCAAATGTTCACAGTGTGCTATGGTGTTACAAAAATAAAAAAATAAGGGCCGCTTTATATATTTGAGTCCAAGTTATTCCCTCCTGCAGGTAATAGAAAGTGAAAACACATGTTGAAACTGATCGATTCATTAAAAAAACAATACGGTTTTATTATTTGCAATATTGGCTCCATCATTGTTTCTGTCTTGCCACGGCTTCCCCTGGTTGTTTGGTCCCCAGCTGACTGCATCACAAGGCTGCCCTGTCCTGCCCTGGCTCCGTCACCATAGCAACGGGATCTTTGACCCCGTCTGTGGAATCCTTGACCTGGATGTAGATCGGCGAGGCATCAAGGGAGCCTATTGGCTGAAAGCTGCTGCTGTGCCGAAGCTGCAGAGGAGGGGTGACTGTGGCGGTGGTGATGGGGTGTGGGCTCCGAGGGTCAGCAGCAGGCCGGGAAGATGGGAGGATCCTGGGGTCCGCTGCGGCTGACGGACTCAAAACATCCCTTCAGCTGTGGCTTGTTCTACCTTGATCACTGTCGCTGTGGACAATGAAGGTGTTCTTTAAAGCATTAATACAATTCTGATCCGATACCACGCTCATGTCTGTAATTATTAGATTAGAGCCAGCAGCCAGTTAGCTTAGCATAAAGACTGGAAACGGGCTAACAGCAAGCTTGGCTCTGTCCAAAGATAGTAAAATCAGATAACCAGCAACCTTAAAGGTTAGCTAAAACTAATTGAGGAAGTCCAACGCGTTCTCACCCTTAACTCGTCATGTACTGACACTTTGTCAGACCCCTCTGCGTCCCTTTTCGGTCGCAGTACACACATGCTTAATGTGAATTAAACAAAAACACCTGCTTAGGTTCAGGCAACAAAACCACTATAGTTAGGTTTAGGAAAAAACAACATGGTTTGGCTTAAAACTATTACGTTTGTACAGTGATGTTGTGAACACGGGACACGAACAAACAGCTGATTGTAATGTGACGCACATTACCGTGTGTTTGTTGTGTACGGCTATGTAAACAAAGCACAGAGAAGCTGGAATTACAATACACAGAGGAAGAGTGACTTCATTCTCTGCTCAGGTAGACATTACTCCTCTATATCTTTACATAGCAAATAGTTGTTTGCTGCTATATTAATGCTCTGAATATCACAAAGAGCACCTTTAAGCATAAATACTTGGAGATTGTGAAAAACTTTCTGCACAGACCTGTTCTAGAAGACACATACCTGGAAGGAGGGAGGAGGTTCAGTCATAACCATACCAAGTGATGCAGTAGCCTCAGCATGATTTTCTTCAGTTTTACAGCAAGATGAAATAAGAGGGTTGGAGAAATGTCAGTAGGTGTAGAGCTGGGTCCAGGGTGCAGCAGTCCAGTTGTTTGAGGAGTGTGATGGGGACGCCTCAGTGAGGACCTTCAGAGATCTGATTCCTCTGGGAGAGGGCAGCCTGTCGGACAGAAGGGTGGGACTTGTTGATGATGCTGTGCTTGTGTCTCGTCCTTGGATATTTGTGAGCATAATGTTCCTGAGTGCTCCAGATATGCGGCCCAATTTCTTTGACAAACAAATCTCTCATAGTGGCAGGGTCATCCAAGAGGGAGTCATTGTTCAGAGGAGCAACACGGCAGCAGCCTTTGAGTTGGATCTCTGTAGTTGTGCAGACTTCTCAGACAGAGTGCCTGGGTCTCCCTGTGGGCATCACATCGCTGGTCTTGCTTTAAGGCTGGGTGTGGTGAGAACTGGGCTTTCAAAAATCTCAGTTTTCCCCAAGGCAGGCCTGGGGCAGTTCAGCTGGCCATCAAACAGCCCTACTCTGAACAGGGTAGAAACGGCCCTATCAGCTTTTTCCCCGAGGGTTGGTCCCGCTTATTGTTCTCCATGATGGCCAAGTCAATAATAAAACTTCATTTGTACACTCTGCAGCATTTTTTAAAGGGTGGGTGTGGTCAGAGTGCTCTTAACTGACCTAATAATGGTGTCTTTAAGTCAGCAAATGACAGGGAAGTAACAGTGCACTAAATATTTAAAACGAGAGCCATGCGAGATCTGAGACCAGAGCTGAATCAACAAGAATGAGCCCTGAAACGTCAATAAAAATTACAATTAATTTAGCTTTTGTTGCATAGCATCGATGGCTGCGGTTTGTGTGCACAATGGATTAATAAATATAATAAGATAATAGATACATTATTAACTTTTAATATAAACATTGGTTATTAAAATAAATCATAAATAAATCAGTTTATTTCCATGTGTCTTTGGGTGTTAATATCACATATTTTTGAGGATCCTTCACTGATCTGAAATGCCATTATGAACTAATTAGAAAAAGTCACCTCTACAGAGAGCTTGCTTAGATTTCCGACTGAAATGAGGTGACTCTTCAAAGTGCCCTTTAGCCGACATTTACATTATTTATTCATGTGCTGGAGGACTGTGTTGGTCTACATCAGAGGACTTAATTATGTCCAAGGAAGTCCAGCAATAAGTCAAAGACCCGCTCAACATCCTAAAGAATCAGCACGTATGTATACAAAAAACAACATTTCTTAATGTTACATTGAAATAAACTACATATCGACTCATCTCTGCTATTCCTTGTATAAATATTCCTCCTCACACAAGTAAGGAATAAAATGCTCTAATCGGTGTACTACAGAGCTACATGAACGTTAAGTATAATGTCATACAGGAAAGCACACTATCACAAATCTACAGGAGGACTGGATTTAAGCTGTAAGGATGTTGGCAATCTGGAGCCAGGCTATGAAGGTATTCAAAAAACAAAAGGAAGACCACCTTAAAATCCATTTAATGGCTTAGAGGCAGCCACAAAATAGATTTTACTATGAGTGTAACTCGTTTTGGTTTTGTTAAGGATCCTTGGCAACATCAGCTGTTTCACTATTATTTTGTGGATCAAAATGGCAGTTAAATGTCTAAAATATAACTACTGTTTGTTAAATGTTCAGTTTGTTCACGGGAGATTGAGGAATTTTTTTAAATATAATTTTAGGGTGCCATCTGTAGGGAATTATGTTGCAGAGAGAAAATTACTTTTTCTAAAAAACATACAGATAATCTCGACTGAAAATATTTTACATATTATTTGCAGAAATTCTAAGAGTAAACGTTTAATGTTTGATATTGATCAAAGAAAAGGCAATTTTTCTGGCAAAAAAAAGCATTCATCATTCAGCTCATCACGCAAAACAAGCAGATTTGTGTCATTACGTATACTGTAATTACTGGACCTTCAAGCAAGGAAGAAAATCTAGCACAAGGGTGGGTAGTTTGATAAGATGTTCGAAGCACACACTATTCTTGGGTTTCATCGTGCTGACAGCTTTAGAGCAAGGAGAAATAATTAAGGACCTGATCCATGGTGACCTGCATTCGATGGACCTCTTCAGAGCGTTTGGGGGCAGGAAGAGGGCACACTCCCACTAATACAGGTACGGAGGGTGGAGGACTGGGAAAAATGACAATTCAGAACACTGAGGAAAAAATAACAAAAAAACAAGCATTATAACAAAATGTGAGACGAAGAGATTCAAGATAAGACAGAGGGAGATATGTTAAATGTAGCCTTGCTTCTTGTCTTCAATTTTTGTCTTTGTTGATGTTGCAAATGGAGCTGCTGTGGTGCAAGAAATTTAGACTTGATCTGACAATAAAGTATTATTATCATGATCATCATCATTATTTTAGGAGTGTTGTTCGGTTTGAGGGGTTTCAGTTAGATTTATAAAAAGGCTTCTTTTCAACATCCTACAGGAAAAACAGCTGAAAAACACGTGCTGCACATAATATATCTTTTCGTGCAATATATAGTACTCTTGGTATACAACACTCTATAAAATGTTTGGTCTTTTGTGCAAGAGTGACGTTTTTGTTTTTTTAAATTGAGTAACGCAATCATAAGACGTGTTTCCAGTGTTCTTCTCTTGCACGACACGGGCAGCAAAGATTACAATTGTAACATTTTTAGTTATTGGTACAATAAATGTCAATGTGCAAAAAACAGCTTAAGGACCTTTATTATTCACCAGAAATAATATCTCATATATAAAGATTTCCACAAAAAGAAATGGCATACCAAAAGATTTTTTTCTTTAACAAAAATGTTTCCCTGAATTAGTTACATTATTTCTCCTATGAATAACACAATCATATTTTAATAAATTCAGTTTCAGTAAACATGGAAATATGTCCATTGTCCCTCCCCGTCTGTCCCTGCAGAGCCCTGCAGAGCTTCAGACAGTAGCGAGTCGGCCTGCTTAAGTCGTGCCTGTATGGAGGGACTTAGAGGAGGGGCCTTATTGATCGTCTGCTATGAGTGGAGTCCAGGCATTAGTTCCAGCAGGGTGAGTAGACAGCTGTCCGTGAGCCACTCTACTGGGCCTACATAGCAGGGCTGAGTGGAGCTGGGATGTGCACTTTTGATTTTGATCTCCCCAACATCACTTCTATTGACCGACGCACTGTCCTGTGCTTTACTTGCTGAGAGAAGCACTTGCTGAGGCCTAGCTGGAAGCCTGGACACAAGCCACCATTGTATTATCTGGGTTGCTGTTGACAAGCTTGGGATGATGAATCT
Source organism: Sebastes fasciatus (assembly GCF_043250625.1). Lineage (NCBI taxonomy): Eukaryota > Metazoa > Chordata > Actinopteri > Perciformes > Sebastidae > Sebastes > Sebastes fasciatus. Next base: position 13,671,732 of record NC_133806.1, read on the forward strand.
TCCATGGTCTGCTGAGGCCTAGCCCTAATCACTGCTGTCATCTACTGGCAACTGCCGTATCCACTGACCACGGCAATCACAAGTTGGGTTATCGTGGCACACAGGGCTGACAATCCCAGTGTTGGTTATCTAGGTATATATGCGTGGGCTCGGCTCTCCCAAAGTTGGACACAAAGGTCAATCTGTACTGAGAGAAGCCCACTTTTCCATCTGTGCCCAGTTCTCTCGCACATTTTTTAAAGATCAGAAACTTTTCTTGGCATGTTTCTTTGTCCTTTAAATTAGTTTAAATAAAGAAAAAAGTGCCAGTTAATATTATCATTATTCTTCAAATCCAACAAGTCAACGAAAACCAAGCGGTGAAGCATGTTTTGTTGGGTAACAGTCGTCTGTCGTCTTGGCATCTGAACGCCCGCTGTCTATGCATGAAAGTGGACAAAAGGGTCGACAATTGCTTGATTACAAGTTCTGATTGTGGCCCATTTTATCTGTGTACATGTATGTCCGTGTAGTCTCAACCTTGAGCATGTGAAGACATTTGTGGTATTTTCTATCATTTATGGCACATCTGTTGTCTTAATCTTATTTATTTAAGATTGACAGTGTCATGAGGGGCTTACCACTTCTTTTGGCACAGGCGTGCTTGCTCTTGTTCTCACTGAGACTAAGAAGACAAATCTTGATACATCTTGTTTCATCCTGGTGTCCTACAAAGTAGCACCTGTGCATGAATCCCAAAGGAAAGCACATTGATCCATTAATATTCAGTTTTCTTTTACAAATAAAAGGTAATGTTTCAACAAAAAACTGACAATTTCTGAAAATGTAAGGCTAGTTATGAACACAACAAAACCAATGGTGAGAGCTGCCATCTAGTGGTTATTACATGGATTGCAATTAGAAAAGGAGGTCTTGCAAATGCTTGCAAATTTGACTGTAACAATTTCATTCCCTACTATTCCATTCTTCAAAGTTAATATAATACACCCCAAAGAGTCTTATCAGCCTATACAGCCCAGTGTGTCTCTGTGCCCCCACCATTACTAGATGAAAACATTCTCCTAGCTCTCAGCACTATTCGGCCCTCCTCGTAGTCATCCTGGTCCACGCTGATCAGCAGGCGGACGCCCTCCGTGCCGGCTGCCATCCTCAGGGAGTCCGTGATGAAGACTCCCTTCAGGGCCTCCAGCAGAGCTCCGCTCAGGTAGTCGGTCCAGAAGGCCTCGAGGTTGTCCAGCTCTGTGAACTTGATTTCGCAGACGATGGAGCCGAGGTCTCTCGCACGAAGCAGCGAGCTGGCTTTGCTGAACAACTCAAACTGTCGCTCCAGGGGCTGCAGTTTGTCCGACGAGACGCCCTCGCGGAGTGCCGAATCATGCTCCAGGTATTCGGCCCGGACACGCAGGCGGATATCTGATAATGGTAGAGGGAGGAGGAAGCAGTGATGGAAAATAGGGGTGACGGTGTGGTAGAGGAGAGTTGAGGGGTGAAATAATGATAGGGAGAGTAGAGATCCAGAAAGTGAATGATGAGGTAAAGGCAAAGATATAGTGAGGAAAGAGAGAAAATGAAGAGTAGGGGATGATGAGGAAAGAGGAGGAAAGGTTACGGAAAAAGTGGAAAGAAGCGAACAGTCAAATTAGAGAGGCCCACGTACAGTAACAGACAGAAAGGGAGGGGTCATGAAATTAAAACAGAGGGAAGAGAAACAGGGACAATACAAAATCATTAAATACACCTCATTTAGCACATTACATTAAGCAGGGATTTTAAAAAGGGGGATCAAGAACACAGAGTTCCCAAAAGGAGATTGACTACTAGTTGTGCACTGAAATAGTTCAGGATATTTCTTTTGACAAAAAGTGCAGTTACAATGGTGCCGCAGGGAAACGCAAACTGCTAATTATGTGAGGCCCTGGAGCTAGACCAACCAGACTGTGTGCATTTTTGCTTAATAATGCTGCAACCGGTTTGACATCGCTTGGAGCATTGAGAGAAATACTCTGCAACTGAACCAGTAGTGTAGTCGCTTTTCTTCCTAGGCAATTACTGTACATCATTTTAAGTAATAATATCTGTGATGCATGATAATTTTCAGTGTGACATCCTGCATGGTCTATATAAATCAAGGTTATAGAGTTTGTGTAATGAATATATTGAAATTAACTTGACACCCTGAGCAAATATCGTGGTGGCAGTAATGAAACCAACTTAGCGGTGTCGAGCCCTGGAGTTGCTTCCTGTTCCAGCCCGGTGTTTGAAAAAGGCAGATTCATTCTGATCAACATGTTTAATGCCGAGATAGCTGCTGAGGTTCCGCCGTAACAGGATTGCTGGTCATGCAACAGCGCAGCGAGAAAGATCAGAGGATACATACATACTGTACTGAGTAAGAGCACCGCTGAGATCGTCCCCATGTCATTATTCCAGAGCTTCCAGTTGAAACCAGCTGCTGACGACTTTTGCTGCAACAAAAATCCATCCCTCCCTCCCACTCAAAGCCCTTTAATAGAGGTAAACAGTACCTACTACCAAGTACATCCATTTCACTAGAAACATTCTCGTCGATGTCTCATTGCAAAAGGAGCGTTGAAACATTTTTCCAAACAGTTTTCGAGCCATAATTGCATCTCGAGGCATTCAAAACCCAGACCAACCAAGACCTCTTTGCTGCTCTCTGTCAAACGCTTAAAAAGGGACTTATGAGGTGAAATAGTAATAATGAAACAAAAAGACTGCACTCAGAATAAACAATGGGCCTCATGCAGGAAGTGATGAAAGAACAAATTTACTCTTATTTTTGTTCGTATCCACGATTTCTTCCTATTTTTATTAGTATCCATTGATTCTGGGATTTACGAATGTTTTCTTATTTTTAAACATCTTGTTTTTACAGTTCACAAAGTGTTTGTCCAAAATAAAGCAAGTTTAAATTTGAGGATCATAATAAACGCATGAATATCGTACAATCAAATAAATAAAAGTAATTTAGATTATTATATGTTTTAGAGTAATTATAATGATTGTATTATTAAAGAAACACTATTGGTCCATTGATCATAATGGTTCTTGCTCTCAGATGCTTTTTGATTTTCCTGTAACACCGGTACTGACACTTTGGAAAATCACATATTGACTTTGTTTAAGTTTATTTAACAGTATCTCTATTTCACTACTGCTGAAGTTCTTCTTTTTCTTCTTCTTCTTCTTCTTCTTCTTCTTCTTCTTCTTCCAGCCCTTTTTTGGTGGTATCTGTCCCAATTCTTGGGCATGTGCAAGAGTATTTTCAAATGGCACAACAGCTGCCCTTCTTTAGTGTTTAGGAGGCATTACCTATGCTAATAATAAACAATGGACCACTCCAATTTATGATCAAGTGGGATTCATCATTCAGCTCACCTGGGTAAGCGCACAGTTGACTTCTCTTATTTTTTCTCTTAACAGAAAATTAAGAGAAAATCTAAGCGACATTTAGGGGAATGTTGCTGCATGAAGCCCACTGTGTCAGAGAAATATCAAAATGCCTTTGAATGTTAAAGTAAACTGAAACACTTATTTTTAGAGGAGTGACAAGCATATTGGCACAAAACAGAATATGTCTTCTGTTGAATGTCTGGTCATGACTCAACAATGACCGGAGTCTCAGTTAAAGTACAGAATCATTACAAGAGAGCACCAAAGACCCAACTTGAACACTTCTAAAGGTCTGTATCTGGTTAACTATATACGGCAGCTAAGACCCCACTGATAAAACTCAAGAGTCACGTTCACCCCCTCTTCATTCATATTTTGTTTGGGGGCTACGGGGAATGGCACAAGACTCCAGAGGGATAAAGTTTGGAAAATGTCAACATTAGAAATGCAAATGTTGAATTAAGGCATTGATTTTGCATGTCTTAACATTTCTAACCAAACACTGGCATTTGCATTGAAGCTTCATGCGGCTGTAATTAGATAACTATAAAAACAAAGGACTGGATCAACGGGGACGCTTAATCGATGAGGTTTAGGAAATGCTTAAAATATGCAGGGTTGGAGATAACACTTGAAGATGGAGATCATTCAATTTACACTTAAGTTTGCTCATACAAAAAAGGCAGAAATGTTTTTCTTCCATAGACTAGAGGCATTATGGTACAAAGATATGAAACACTGACATTTTACAGGAATGAGACATTTGATTGTGACTTCACAAATTATTAAACCCTGTCTCTATTACAATGTCTTAAATATTAGTCTGTAATAACCTTTCTTCAGGTCAATCCATTAACAATACATACAGATACAAGTACATTCTTTTATCATACCATAGATCACGAGTGTCCTCAGAGAATGTAAAGTGCCAATACTAAGTATTCATCCCCCTTTTGTTCATGTTTTATTGTTTAACGACATTGACTAACAGTGGACTGCTAACAGCCGGTACGTCTACTTCATGGCAAAAACTGCATCATGAAGACAAACATTACAAACATAATGGCAACTGTTCCTGACTGATCACTCAAAAGTATCGGTCAGGGGAAGGGTACAGAAAAGTTCCAACAATACCCTTCAGTACAGTAAAATCAATAATGAAACATATATGGTAATCTGCCCAGAGCATGCCGTACTTAAATACTGCGCATTGGTGTAACAACCGAGAGGCTTATGGGAACTCTGAAAGAGCTGAGATGGGAGACTCTGTGCACAGACAGGTGCAGATGAAGTCAGTATTGTAAAAAAACAATTACAAGACATCTCTGAATCAAAAGTTGAAGGTGCTATTATGTTTTGACCAAAGACTGTATATAAAGATGGACGACATGACAGCTTCCCAAATAGTGAAGCCAAAACATCTCAATCGCCTCATGGTGGCTGGCTGCAGTACAGGTCATTAACCCCGCCCCCTTCATGTTAGCGGATGGGACATAGGCCAAGTACAATGTCACTACATGTCAAATCATTTTTCCCAAAGATGGTTTCTGTCATTTTAGGTAGTTCTTATCACGCTGATGTACGTTCAAGTAAGTTTGGTTTTAGTTATTTGATGCTAAAGGGGGTGAGACGTCATGATTGACAGCTGCTCTGAGTGAAGGCGTCGCGTAGCCGGAGGCTCGGGAATCGTACGAGAGAGGAGATGTACCTTTAACTAGGGCTGCATGGTTATGGCCAAAATGATAAGCACGATTATTTTGATCAATATTGAGATCATGATTATTCATTGATTTTAGGGTCAAAAATATTTTTATTGCAATTTTCCATTTAAAAAACAATGCTGCTTTCACTTCCATGTTGTGCTATATTCCAACAAAAACTCTCAATGTTATCCTTTTACTTTGTTATTGTCATCTATAATGGTTATTTGCATAAAAACACAATTCAGATCAGTGGGAAACAAATTATTGTATTTCATTTAAATATTTGCTTTGATTAAAAAACTCTTGGCATTCGTAGTTCTAATTATATCTTATATCTATCTAATTATATATTATATGCTGCTTAGAGCTAGTGTTAGGAAGTTAAACAGGTCCTGTTACTCACCAAAAGCTTCACTTTACAAGATTACATTTGAACAGCCAATACTCGATACTCACCACCAGCCCGTCAGTGTCGTGTGGTCGGCAGACGAGCCTGTCACTGTGATTACTCTGAGCAGCATCATGGGAATAAATTTCAATATAATAAGTGTCTGATTAAATGAGTTGTTCCAAATGTTTTAACGTTGTTCCTCCATGGCTTATTTTAGACTTGCAGTTGTTACAGATTAAGAGCTTTGTTTCTTCTTCACTCACGCTGGAAAAAATTCCACACCAACATCATGTTGTGTGTGTGTGTGTGTGTGTGTGTGTGTGTGTGTGTGTGATGTTACTGACTGTGCCGCTGTGTGCCGATGTCAAACCATCACGTGGCGGCTGCACGTGTGTGACCAGCAACAAATGGATATATGAATTTGAGACTGCTGAAAACCGTCCGGCCTCTAATGGCTGCTGACTGATGGTGCATCTCTAGCTGTTAGTTTAGGAAGTGCTTGATTAATACGCCAGAATTTTCTATGAGCGGAAACATTTTAAACGTCAATATCGCAGTCGATCATGTTCATTTAGTTGTAGGAAGCCAAAATTGTGATAGCGATTAATATTCGATTAATTGTGCAGCCTTACCTTTAACTTTCCATATCCGTCACGGGTCTGTGTAATAGAACATGTGTCAATTTGATCATACATGTAGCTGTAGAGATATTATGGTGACTTGTTGTGTCTTTCTAGCCAAACAGCTACTGTGGTGCTGACGCAGCCGTTAGGTGGCTCATGCTAACAAGCTGTGGTCGTGCTTGGCTTGTGATTGACTCAGGTGGGTGTGTGGGTGGGACCTCAATACCGCAGCTCCAACCGCCAGATCACTACATCGCAGACTCTGGCTTCAAATGACGTCAAAATCTCAAGATGGCATCCGGGATATTTTGGCTTCACTTTTGCACAGTGGGAGGAAGTGGAGACGCGTCGCCCATCTCTATATACAGTCTATGGTTTTTACAAAGCTGAAATCCTTTTTGAATTTTGTCTTCTGTGTTTGGTATAAGCCGATCACCGCTCACCAACAGAAATAAACCATCCCCACAATAGAGTGTGGTGGTAGCAGCATGACGCTGTGGGGATGCTTCTCTGCAGCAGGCCCTGTATTGCTCGAGAACGTAGAGGGTAAATTGATTGCAGCAAAATTCAGAGAAATCCTGAAGGAAAAACCTGCTGCAGAGAACTATGACAAAGATTAATTTTTCAGCACAATAACCTAGGAGTTTGTGCAGATTTGCTTTCACTTTGTTCCTTAATCTGTTGATCAGTGTCAAAAACACATTCACTGTGACTCAATGTTGCAAAACAACATTTTGTTGTACAATATCCTCGCAAGCATATTGACAAATCAGCCGTGGCAGGATGTGTTTAAGCATTTCAGTATTCCGATTTATCACTAAATGTCACACAGGGCATCTATTTACCTGCGTGTCACCTAACTTTCTGCACTCTTACACAATATTCAGTGCGGACTCAGTGAAATATTAAGTTAAAGCGCTGTTAGCAGTTCGACCTTTTGGATCATTACACTGTGCGAGGGCTGTGGCTATGATAAACAACCGCCCTTCATGCAATTACTGTATTTATGGATGGCCTCCATTTCTGCTTTCCCATTTCACAGTGAGCAGGATGGAGGTAGAGATAGTGGCACTGAGGAGAAGGCCATTTAAAACCACAGGAACACCATGATAGTCATTTTGTTAGGGTTACAGAGCACTTCACGCTTCATCAGACACAGAGACATCCACTTAGACAGGACATTAGGAGGCACAGCTTTCATTTTCTCACTTTAAACACCAAGCCCGTCTGGCTTCCTTCATCCCCCCCCCCACCCCCTCCAAAAAAAAAAAAAAAGTTTAAGTACCCATTTACGAGGAGTCACTTGGCACGGAGAGCTTCAACTCTTTATCGATCCGTTTTTCTGCTGAATGACTGACCAAGAGAGTGGAGAGTTAGGGGAGTATTGAGAGACGGCCAGACAGAGCTCTCTCTTTTCCCCCATAGACAAAAATCACTCTCTGTACCGTTTTTGCGTAGTTTGAGCATTTAGAGCTCGTTCTCTCCTTCTGACTGTGTGTAAGGATACTGTTTTCCTGACACACACAGGTTGGTCTGTTTAGAACTGCGAACACAGAGAAAGGAGAGAAAGAGAGAAAGAGACAAGCACAAGTGGGTTGGACATCTGTCGACTGGGTCGGGTTTTTTTTTTTCAACATCAAGCAGGCATGGCACAGCACTCACTACTCTTAGTTGTAATGAGGTCTGAGTGAGGGCAATAGTTGGTACTGACAAGTTAATCAGCTCAGCTTTACTGTACGATATAACATGGTAGTGTCTAAGTGGGGTGCTTGGGACTACTCTTACCGTGACAAATCCCCTTACCCTCACCTTCACCAACCCATTATTTAAGCTACAACCACAACATTAATCAGATATGCCCGTTAAACCAAGTAAGGGCCTTCACAAGCACCCCATTTAGATAGCACAAAACCACTACTGAGCTGAGGGTACAAACACCTTATGGGCTGTTTGTAACAGCAGTTTTCATTGTCAGAATGTAATTGAGACACTTCAGTGAAAATGATCTGAGAGATGAATCATGACAAGAAAGAGTATTTGAGGTCTGTTTAAAAGCTAGGGGCCAGCATTGGACTGAACCGCCCTATCTATCTCTGCTCCCTCTTGACAAACGCACACCCAGGGCTCACACGGGGCACAGAGATAAGATACAGCAGGAGCTTCCCTCAGCAGAGCACTGTTGGGTTATTTTCCTCAGAACTGCTTGAGTAAAAGGTTTACAACGAGCCATTTTTGAAACAGCTGTCTGTTGGCAGCCATTTTAGATTCTCTTAAAATGGATTACGGGACCAGTCCTGACAAAAAGGACGAGGATCTGGGCAAAATGAGCATTTTTTTTTTTTCTTTCAACTTGGGACTCCAGTGCTGGCTTTATATGTGAAGTTTCAGTTCGCCAGTATGAATTGATTGAATCTGAAGGCAGATGCTTACAACCACTTGTAATGAAGATAGTGTGAGAGGAAAGGATGGCCCCAAAAGGTTTCCCACAAGCTGCGAAAAGTGGCACCGTCACAAACATGTCCAACGTATTTTTCATTTTGTCTTTGCAGGTTAGAGACTGGGCTCTATTGTTCTGAGTTAAGCTCTTCAGTGTATTTAGTCATTGTCCTTCACTAAGACTCAAACCCTAACCGTAAAGCTAAGTCAATCCTTAACCACAGAAAACCTACTGATTGTTGTCTCCTTGTTTGGTTTACAAAACAAATATAACACAACATTTTTGTTTTTTTTGTTGCTGTAAATGGTATCAGGACCAGTCCTAAATAATGTTCCTACTCTACTATTTACTAGTCCACTTCTATTGCAACTTTGAGCACAGCCAACGCTTGTATTGACTTTCTCTCCAATTTAATCTCCAGGATTCTATCTCGTGACATGTCCTGTAAAACAACTTGCAAACTCCACCCTCTAACGTGGGCAGACCGCAGGTCGCAGTGAGTATACTGACAGCATTTAAAAGGAACAGTGTGTTGGATTTAGCGACATCTTGCGTGTAGAAGAACTACGGTGGCCGACGTGAAAACGTGAAGGGCCTGGCTCAAGCAGGAAAAGTTAACACAGTGGTTTGTCCGTTCTAGGCTACTGTAGAAACATGGACCCGAGGACCTGCTCCCTATGTAGATATAAACGGCTCATTGTAAGGGGCCGTGTCCGCCAAAGCGTTTTTTCTAAGACCAGTGTATTTTTTTTTAATCTTTGCAATGGGAGCGCTGCGTATTTATGCTATGGTAAAAACGTCAGCAGAGTGGTAAGACGCTTAGCGTCTCTTCTGCGCTGAGTGCTGCACGTTTGGCATTTTTTTCAGGTTGCTGAGAGTTGAAATAGTTCAACTTTTGGTAAAACGCTACGCTACTCACGGTCACTGTCACTAATCACCCAGCCGTCCAATCACAGTGGAGGAGGGGCGGGACAAATAGCCTAACCACAAAGAGCGAGCGGCGTTTTCAACTGGGAATAAAACGCTTTGGTGGACACGGACCATAAGGTAACGAAAACACAACGACTCAGGACTTATTTTCAGGCGATTATACACTAAAGAAAACATACTTATTAATATTATATTCCATTTCTGCCGATAGATCTCCGAAATGTCACACACTGTTCCTTTGAGAAAATGCAAGATTCAGATTGGAAAATGTGAAATTGTGAATCCTTTAACCTGGCTGATAAAGATGGGTCCTCATTATAATCAGCAATGTTTTCTGCAACATCAGACACATTTGAGATAACTTGTTTTCTTTTTTGTTACAGTATACAACACAATACAAATAATATCATTAACTTGTGTGTTTCTATCGTCATATGACTGCACAACTATAGAAGTGATCTTGGGTCTCAAATGCTAACTGGGTAACAAATACTGACAATTATTGCTGGGCTTCCATCAACTTACTTTACAGTCATGTAGTTGTCCTAACAGAAATTAACAGAAATTTGTGTCAATGTCAACACCTGTGCATTTATAGGGACGACACAGACAGCCCTGCCAAGACATAGACGCAGTTAGTTGGCCATGTTTGTGAAAAAGTGTCAAGCTCTAATATTATCCGCAGAGAATATCAGGGAATTCAAAATAGACTCTCTCTACATTATATCCCCATTATTGTGGTTTAAGTGATATCAAATAAAGTTGTCCAGAGATTTTTGTTGAAAAATCAAGTTGAGAAATCGGCTGAAAACGTTTTGGAAATATTTGAGGCTTACTGCTGAGGACTCTGAGTTCTGTGAAACACTGACACCAACAACCCTTGTAAGAAATAGATAAGGAATCATCCACAGTGCACAACACTAAAGAACATTACAGGATGATTTTTTTTTTTTTGAGGAGCAAATTAGGTTTCCTGAGGGGGATAGGGTAGGGGGCAGCTACATTATGATACACAAGCAGCGAATACAGAGCAAACTGGCAGCAACAACCCCTGTTGTAACGAGGGGGGAGAGCCTCTTTTACCTTAGGCATCGGCCCAGACTTGTGAGAGAGCGCATGACTGAGTTGATCACGCACACTGCAGTATGTATGGACTGAGTGGAGGGACAGACTTTTTTTGTTTTGTTCCTCAGTCTCCCTCTCTGTCTCCGTGATCCATTGTGTCTTTAGGTTACTCGAACTGAGTCACAATCCTGAGTCAACCTGGTGGAAATGTGGAGTCAAGACAGCGACAGGTTTATAGTCACAGGCACATCACGCATCCTGAATAGCTAAGAAGGGCTGTCCTCATTGTTAGATGATTTCTTTTTTTTTTTTAAATCAAATGAGAATCATCAGTCTTTTGTTGTAATAAGTATATCTGACCAACAGGCAATGATGGACGTCCAAAAGAAATGTTTAAGAATGACTAAGCAAACTTCACACAAAAAGGCAATTGATGTTAGTGTTAACTTAATGTGCTGAGAGAAACTAGCATTGCTTGATTAAAAGGCAGGCAATAGTGGAAACGTGGAACAGGACATTGATTATGGATTATATAGTGCAGCTTTCCAGTGGAGTTAGATTGCTTCAAACAACTGCTCAAAAGAAATTTCTCAGGAATATACATGAGGTTTGACAGCTGACTCTTGTGACAACTTTGTATCAAGTTGGGCAATAAAGCAGAACAAGGGTTGCAACTAGTGGTGACTGGACAACTTTTTTCAGTATAAGAGCAGACAAAAAGGATGTGAGACAACCTACCAGTCTGCGCTCTTATCAATAGTAGCAGCTGAACATAGTCCAATGGGTTAGAGAAAAGGTGAAATGAGGGGAAAAGATGGAGAAGTGGATAGGGCGACAAAATCCCCCCCGATGTTGCATGTTTAATTAAGACAGTTAAGGAGATACTGTAAGTCTAAACATAGTCAGAGACGTGACAATGAAAACACCATGTGAAACCACTTGAGAATGAAGGAGACGTCAATCAACTGAAAGGGAAGTGAAATAAAACAATTTCTGTGTGCAACAGTTGAATCAATTGTTGTGAATCATTTTCTGCTGAATTTTTGCGGTGTTTGAGATGCTTAGTCCGCATCCGCTGCAAACAGTGAATAAAGTGTTGACTATCTGGTGTTATGATGAAATTTAGTTTACGGACCAAAATATAATTGTAGAATCGCTAACAAGTAAGTCTGGTACAAGTGCTAACACAAAAACCTCATCACCATACTGTAATCCACAATAAAGTTGTGGCCTATGTAGCAGAGACAGATTTTATAATTACTATACTTTATACTTTTCTAAAACACTGGCACACCTGGCAAAGGTATCCTTCATTTTGATTCTGTGCAGTTCAGAAGCCTTTTAAAAGTCCAAGTATGCTTTAACAGTCAAAGTATGTCGACATTTTGCAGACAAACTCCCTCCACTGTACGCTTGTCTGACAGGGTTAGTGTGGCTTGTGTATTGCCAGCTGGTATTTAGGGTCAACTGGATTATAGTAATTAGTTTGGTTCTTTTGAAGTGTGTTAGTAATTTCTTTCTCCCTGCTCTTTACATGTCTTTCTCCGTAAAAGAGAGCGAATAAACACAGTTGAATCATTGCTTTGTAACGCACATTTTCGCAAGGAGTTAAAAAACATTGGACACGCAAGGTTTCTGTGCATTTTTGGGATGATAGTTTAAAACTAGAATTACCGCCTTGTGCTTGGATGCCTCCGCCAACCAGTCAAGTTGCAGTTTACATGCATGTCTGTCCAAAATGACATCACTTCATCATTTTACACTGTTAGACATCTGTGTGAAATTGTCATAATTAGCTAATTAATTCTTGAGTTATGGCTAAAAGCGTGTTTTGTGAGGTCACAGTGACCTTGACATATGACCACCAACTTCTAATCAGTTCATCTTTGAGTCCAAGCAGACGTTTGTACCAAATTTGAAGAAATTCCCTCCAGGCGTTCCTGAGATATCGCGTTCACAAGAATGATACGTACGGACGGACAGACAACCCGAAAACCTCATGCCTCCTCATGCCGCTGTCGCCAGCGCAGAGGCATGAAAAATGAAAATAAAAAAATTCAGACTTGGTATGCAAACTCCTTAACTGAAGCTGAGGTTCAGCATAGCCAAACAACATCAGAATGAGGGAGACAAAACAGGAAATGTGGTGTTAATAGATTGTAAATGAAATTGGAGCTTATACGATTAACGAAAAGACAGCAATATAATATGTAAGAGACAATGGCAGGATGAAGATAGGAAAGCAAGAGATGAAAAGCTAAAAGAGAGACAGGTTAAGAATGCAGGGGCTGCACTTACTGCAGGACGCTTTATGTGGTTGTGGTGGCGGAGGCAGTGGCGGGCCCTGTCTGCTTGGTTTCTTGGGCCTGCGGCTCCAGCCATTTCCCCTCTTCTTCCTCTTCCTCCTAGCAGATGGCCCAGGCATAGGAGGGTTAGTACCTGAAAGAACATACACGGAATTAGATTGTGGAATTCGGACAATAAGAATTGAGTATGGATGGGGTTTATTTGTGCGGGATTTGCTGTTGTCCTGTTTTATTTCTGTTCCTGTATGTTAGTGCTCGATGTTTATCAGTTTCTGCTGATATCTGATCAAAAATCAATTCTTTCCCCCATGGAAGGTTCACCACAAGCGTATCGTATGTAACCAGGCACCAAAATTAGACTTTAGTCTATAACTGAGTGTATTCGAATTTTGACCTAAGGAAAACCATTTCAACTCAAACTAGTGCAGTGCCCGTTCACACAAACAACCCCACACTGGACACTGTGCTTCCTTGGGTCCTGAGCAATACACCTGCCATGACATAGTTGCATCACACACCCCAGTTGTGGCTACTCACGGTCAGAAACACTGGTGAAATACACTCTGGTTCACGAGTAAAAACACCAGGGGCAGACTTTACTGTTTACCGGCAAGATAGGCAGCCTGGGCCTGCGGGCCCCTAAGACCTATAGATTTATTACGATGTTCAGATATGAAAAATATTGAATTATGTTACTATTCTGACTCATTGTACCCCGAGATAACTTACAAAAGTCCCCCAAACCACTTGAAAATATCACTAAATAGCTCCGCTGTATACTAGTTACTTTGTACTACTACTTCAGAGGAAAACATTGTAGTACTACATTTACCTGACGGAGAAATGTTACTGGTTACGGTGCAGATTCAGATTTTACTCATAGCATATAACAATTTAAATATAATGCATTATTCATTAAACTATCCAGCATCATATTAGAATTGATTGTTCCACCTTGAACAGACGTTATGTAAATTTAAGTACATTGTGCTGATAATACCTTTCTTTCACTCTTCACTTGCAGTCAACATTTGAATGCAGGACAGGGAATGAAGAGGTCCCGAGATGATGATTTTACTGTGCGGCATTAATAGTTTTACATTAATAGCTAATGGTTTCACCTCATAAAAACGTTTTGTGTAGATATACTTCTTCTACCACTACCAATACCAACATTCCCAGTTAAAGAAAGAACAGGTTTGTGAATACACAGTCCTATACATCCGGGACTTAAATACTATGCTACAGTGAACTTACCAGTTCTCAATTGCTGTGCGAAATATGGAAGAGGTGTTTCTGTCTGTCTGTGGCTGTGTTGCATTCCAGAGGCGCACACCAACTGCCTGTTCTCTGTTTCAAACCTCTGTCCAATTCTCTCTGGAGATACTGAAAAACAAAAACATATATTAGTAATTATCGGGCTACGAGGACAGGAATGCTGTTACTGTATCCTGGCATGTTCTAGCAGGCTGAAGAAGGGAGGTTAAATGCGCTTCAACCGCCCTCACAAGGAATAGTAGGCCTGTCCGGTGCTCACAGAGTAGGGCAATCTTGTAACAGGAGAGACTTCAGAGAGCAGGTCTAAAGCACACTGGAGCACACGGATTTAAGGCAGTAAACTTTATTAAAAGACTAACGTTTCGACTCGTTTCGAGCCAAACAGATCTGAGACTCACATCCTCTTAAATAACCTCCCCTAGTTGGGAACTGATTCAGCATAGAGTGGAAAAATGGAGAGGGAACAACATCCAGGATGTGGGATGTATTTATCTTTGTCGTTATTTATCACTATTATTACGATTATGTTTGGTATATGTACATGGATGTGGTCACTGAAACTGCTATTTATATATTTACTTTTACTTCTCTCTTTTTATTATCATATGATGTATGATTGTTTACCTGCCTACACGCAGCTTATTGTTCCCTTCCCATTTTTCCAGCCTTCTGGACCTGCTGTCTGAAGTTTCTCCTGTTACATGAATCTAGCAAGCTGTGTGAAAGGGTCTATAACCCCTATAGCCTCTTTCAAATAGCCTGTTCAAGGCGGGACTGTTTCGACGTAATCTGCTTCGCTGTTCTGTATGAAAGATACGGAGACAGAATGGGGGGACAGAGTTGTTCCACCGCTGAGCCGGCAGCAGAGGAAGTCACAGAGCCGAGTCGATGTCTGTGTAAAGGGACAGCCGTCACGGCAGGACTACATGCACATACACTAGACGTCGACGTTGTTGTGATAAACGCCACGCCTCTTTTCCTCCTGTGATGCCGGCGTGCTATCTAAAAAAATCACACACACTGGGCTGCCGTTGTTTGGTTCAGTGTGAAAAAAGCAAAACCGGCGTAACGGCGGATCTTCTTTACAGCAATATTGGGGAATTTCTGTGTGAATATACAGTGATATAGAGAGGCCAACCCAACATTATCTCAAAACCTGATAATGAGCACCCCTGTGATTCATCCTCACCTGTCCTCCTTTTCTTGTGGGACACTACAGGCAGCAGGTCATGACGAGTGAGGACTCTCAGTAGTTGCAGTAGTGGCTCCAGGTTGCCATCGCTGAGGTATCCTCGTCTCTCCAGCTCCAACAACAGCTCGAGGCCACTCTTTGGCTTATATGAGGGCACTAAGGGATGGTGGTAGCCCTGAGGCTTTAAGCGCATCCACGCTCTTAGAAGCTCAGGACTCGGAGACACGCCCAAGTCATCTGGATCGTCCCCACAGGGCTCAACTGTCCAACCCGTCGGGTCAAGAGGGTGTGGTGCAGGACAGGTTTCATCCAGAAGGAATGACAACACTTCAATGTCAGTCTCTGTCAGCTGACAACCAACTACGTCAAAGACCTCATGGAGAGACAACATCCCATAGTAGTTTAGGCAGTCTGTTTCATCCCAGTAAAGTGAGTCCCTGAGTGGGCACCCTGGGTGATGCACTGCAGCCATGGGTCTTGCCTATAACCCTGCTCCACCTTCCCACCTGTGTCAAAACACAAAGATACAAGCATTGCATTAGACATGTGAAACTGACACTCCAACCACAAAGTTGGGCAATAACAGCATATGGTTCGTGTCTAGTCTAGTCATGAGGCATCCAAACCACAAATACAAATAATGTTAAGCTGTACTCGACAAATAGCAGCCAAACCAGCAAGGTAACATTCATAGTAAACTAGCTGTTAGCAACAACCAGCAGCAACACACACACACACTCTCTAGCCTAGTTTTACATATTCAAAGTCTGTTTTTAGCAAAGCTCAGCAGTCCTACCTGTTTATGGTGTCAGCTCGAGTCTGTCTGGAAGCATGCAATGCAAAGTTTTATCAGCAGTGAATGTGCCTTTGTTGTCGTCGTTTTCAAAGAATATCTTACTTAAATCAGCTGGAAGCCAAAGAGAGAGACAAGCAAGGCGTTCCTCAAACTGCAGCAGCAGCAAACACGTTGGAACAAATTAATCCCTTGGCTCGTGACGTCATCACGTTTCTCTGGGGGAGAAAAAAAAACCACATAAACAAAAATGCACTTTAGCTGTTTAGCTAAAATGAACCAACTCACATTAAAAACTAACGCCAAACCTGGTGTATTATGACATATATAACAGCTCTACCGTTCACCATGGACAGAAAGGTATAATGTATTGGTGATAATGTATATTAACCGTGAATGTACATTAACTGTTATTACTTCTTGGCTATGAACGTTGTCTTAGCTACAACACGATCCTGGGTGATATTATAATGATAATGTAAATACAAGCGTGTATAAAAGTGTTCAATGCGTTCTGAAAGCGATATTTAAACATTTAATGTACCTGAAAACTGGTGTTCCTCGACATTAAGCGTCGGATGGTCTGGCAACTCCCACAGCAACACAGTGCAGCACTGACAGCAGCACAATAACACAGAGGAACTGACCAATCACAGGGCACTCTGCTTGCTATAGCGTGATGACGTCATATCACGTTTTTACGTTCACTGGTCTGCAGTCAGTTTGTCTCTGAGAGCTTCTTATTGAATTTGCACAACTGGGAAAAAAAGACAACCGATCCGAAGTCTGCTGTTTTTCATTGTATAGTCACAGCTGTATTGCTGAAAAAAAATAAAGTAAAAGTCGTACCAGTTTTTTTTCCCATTACATATCGCCTTCATGTACATATACATGGCGCACTTTACACTTACTTTACACTATACATCCTTTATACCACTTTATAGACTGCACATATGTACATATTACATTTATTTATTGCACATACTACATTTATTTATTGACGGATTGCACACACTATGTTCACCCATTCACTCTGTATCTTTTATATCTCTATTATTGTTTTTATATTTTTTGTATACCTTTACCTCTCCTGTGTTTCACTCTGTTTGCTGATGTTGCTGCTTTGACACCTGAATTTCCCTCCGGAGATTAATAAAGGTTCATCTTATTTTATCTTATCTTATCTTAAACTCTTACATAAACACATCTAAAAACATGTAAAAGACATACATCTTAAAGGTCCCATATCGTGTTCATTTTCATGTTCATACTTGTATTTTGTGTTTCTACTAGAACATGTTTACATGCCTTTATTTCCCTCATACTTTCTGTCTGAATATACCTGTATTCACCCTCTGTCTGAAACGCTCCGTTTTAGTGCATTTCAATGGAATTGCAGCGGAATTGCGTTGCTAGGCAACAGCTTGGGTCCATATTTACTTCCTGTCAGCTGATATTATTTACATACACTGCAACAGGAAATAAACTGGGACACATTTAGAATGTTTATGTTTAAAAACGTGTATTGATCTAAATACTGTATATTTGTAACATCACAAATGGACAGGAAAAAAAAAACGGCTTGTTTCAAACGCACAATTTCTGAATACTGGCTGTGTGTATTCCTCCGTATATTGAGCGTTTTGATAGTTGAACAGTATTTATAAAGCACTTAAACCTGCTTTATAATATAAAAGACATGGAAATCTCACTTTTTTACAATATGGGACCTTTAAGGCAAGGCAGCTTTATTTGTATAGCACATTTCAGCAACAGGGCAATTCAAAGTGCTTTACATAAACATTCAAGAACATTGCAACAAAGTGCAAAAGAACATTGTACTACAACTACGAGGAGATCATTGATGTGTGAAGTTATTTTGGTGGTACTACACTGTACTACAACACTTAGTTTGGAAAAATATGCTTTTGCATAATTTTGGTGAATTTTTAATGGGAAGAATATTCAATAACTTCACTTTTATAAAGTGTAGTGCCATCAAAATGTCTTAATTAATTTAATAAGTATAATCAGGAAGAGACCATTGATGTGTGAAGGGATTTTGGTGGTACTACACTGCATAATACTGAAGTTATTGAATATTTTTCCCATTAAAAAATCACCAAAATTATGCAAAAACATATTTTTTTTCCAAACTAAGTGTTGTAGTACAACTACGAGGAGATCATTCATGTGTGAAGTAATTTTGGTGGTACTACACTGCATAATACTGAAGTTATTGCATATTTTTCCCTTTAAAAAATCACCAAAATTATGCAAAAGCATATTTTTCCAAACTAAATGTTGTAGTACAACTACGAGGAGATCATTCATGTGTGATGTAATTTTGGTGGTACTAAACTGTATAATACTGAAGTTATTGAATATTTTTCTCTTTTCATTGTTATGCATTTTGTAGACGGTCCCTGACCACTCGTCTCACCGCCGGCTGCACATAGAGACCAATGTTATGTGTTGATTAAAATGAAGTTGTAGCTCGTTGTCTACCTTACTACGGCTAGAAAGAGCCGTTGTTTGTATTTTAACAACGTTTCTGTTATGAGTTATTGATCCAGGAAGTTTGAACCTTACCGAAGTACATCATCTACAGTCCCTTCCCCCTGTTGTCCATCACTAGGTGGCGGTGTTGGTCACCTAGGCAACAGGAAGTTAAATAACATCCACATCACATCCGTGAATCTGAACAGCAACAAACAGGGTCTGAGGCAGTCCCATCAAACTTCTGCTGTAAGTATACTTAATCTGCTCTTCTTTCTATTCATGTGAAACATCCACCGAAAAATGTGTGTACAGCATCTTGATGTAATAACTCTGTAATAATAATAATCTGCCTGGATAACGTTAGTGGACATGAACGTTAGCAGAGAAGCTAACGTTAGCTGAGACAATCTTTTAAACAACCAGCAAAGTTGTCTTTGCTACACATTGTTTTTATTTAGCGTCACCGTTTAACTATACATAATGTACAGCATTTTAGTAACGCTTTATACATGTTCACTTCTTATTGAACACTTTATATCCGGATGTATGCTGGCATCTTGAGTGTCCTGTGATTTTAGTGATGTGGCAGTGACCAAGCCCTTTGATGACTAAAATGTTCCATTATCCAGACACTGCACTGATACTGCTCTGTAGCTATGAGCTAAAGCGAAAGTCTCTTTATTATTATTCTACCTGGATGGAAAGTATAGGCATCTAACTGCTGTTATGAACAAATAGATACTAGCTAACTACTTACACTTGCTTATGAAATAGCAATTCTTACATTTCATGTGAAATAACAATATATATAATTTATAATAATAATAATAATAACAATATATACAATTTATAATAATAGTAATATATATAATTTATAATAATAATAATAATATATCATTTATAATAATAATAATATACAATTTATAATAATAATAATATTATATATAATTTATAATAATAATGTACATAATTTATAATAATAATAATAATATATCATTTATAATAATAATATATATCCTATAATAATAATAATATATATAATTTATAATAATAATATATAATTTATAATAATAATATATAATTTATAATAATAATAATAATATATATCATTTTCCACTTGTGCAATTTTGTTAATAGTCTGTTAATTGTCAATACTGTATATAATGCTCCTATTTTTATACTTCCTTCTATTTAAATGGTTCATATTTTGTTACACTTTGTTTAGCTCTTTTTTTTACTGTGTTAGCTGATGCTTCTTGTTTTTTGCACTATCCCCTTTGCTGCTGTACACTGCAAATTTCCCCACTGCGGGACTAATAAAGGAATATCTTATCTTATCTTAAATATTGTGGCACTGTCTTTTTCATGACACTTCAAATTCAACTCCACCTAACAATCATTCATAATTAATAACTATCAGTACTGATTTCAACTTACTGAAATGTATAAGGCAATCAGCCTCTTCACCTTTGTGACGCTACAACCAGAAAATGTTTGGTGTTTGGTGACGAGTTATTGACTGAATTGGACTTGATCAATCATCTGATAAAGAGAGAACAGATTGATCCAGTAAGTGTGTCAGCAGTAGTGCTGGTTTTGTTTGACATTATTTGATACCAGCGGTTCAATGACCAAATGAAGCTTAAGAATAAGTATAAAGTATAAAACAAGTTTTCGATAAAAGCCTTTGTTTGTTTATACCCAACACTATCTCTGGCTACTTAAAAGCATCTGCTACATGCCTACCTAACTTTGCAGATGAAAAAAAAAGAAAAGTTAGAAACAAAATTCAAAAGGTATTCAATTGTATGTTTGTGTTATTACTATTGCCTTGCAGCAGACAGTGTGTAGATGCCATCTGGAGCTCCATCAGGGGAGAACTGTCTCGTAGACATGGACAGCAAGGCTGGAGATCTGTTCGGTGCTGAGGATGCTCATCCTACTGGCACAGGTGGAGCTGGGATCTTGTCAAAGTAAGGACCTATATATTATTTTTAGTGATAATGCTATTATCATGACGGCTTGTGATTCTATTTTGCTCAGATTTCTTCCCTTCAACCCTGTGGAAGTACACTAAAGTATGTTGTTTATTAGTCTACAATGCAGACAAATTATACAAAATAGTCCCACAACTGATATGCAAGGGCCTTTATGGGTACTTACAGTCTACAACTAGTCTCTGTAGGCTTGTTTACGAATTTCTCAATACTTCTCTATGTATTCAGTTCTGTTTTTTATTTCATAGGCTCTGGCTCCCCAAAGGCTTCTCAGTCAGTATGGCTAAAGAGTGGGTCGACAGGCGTCGATTGTCCATTCGACCTTGGGCCAGCTTCGTGGACCAACGCAAGTTTTCGAAACCCCGCAACTTTGGGGAGGTGTGTCAGAGGGTGGTGAAAAACGTGGACACTTTCAACAGCAACTATACCTTCATCTTCATGGGTCTCATCCTCTACTGCATGTAAGGCCAACAAAGAGGAAATCATTTGTGTTGGTTTCGTCAGTGAGAATATTTATATTCTTCCTTCTGCCCAGCTCTCACTCACACAGTCTGTACCCAGTACACAAAGGAACACTGGGTATATTAGAAAATAGAAACAGAACAATCTGCGTGAGATAAGATTATAAAGTCATCTAAGACTAAACTAAATCTAAAAATGCTGCTCTATATGTAAGTAACACCAAATGGATTGGTATGCTGTTGTTTCTTCTCCTCAGTATCAGCTCTCCCATGCTACTGATTGCCTTGGCTGTGTTCGTTGGTGCCTTCTACATAATTCACCTCAAGTCCCTTGAGTCCAAATTGTCTCTCTTCGGTGAGTAAAGCTGAGATACAATTCCATTAATTGTTTACCTCCTAAATATTGTGAATTCCTGAAATCCCCAGACACACTGGAACCATATTCTAATATGAACCTTTGTGTTCGTGCGTGTCTGCTAAGATAAATCAAGCCTCCCCAGATTTGGTAAAATATTTGAAACATTACTTTTGAAAATATGCGATTAATTTTGTAATTGTAGGTTTGTTTTAGCAACTGGTCAACTTGTTTTTCTATGTGAATGGAAATTAAATGGTTGCATGTTACCTCTCTGTGATTTTGACAGATAAAGAAACAAGTTCATTTATTAAAGATTAAATGCATGTCTACGGCTAGTGTTAGAAAGTCCTTGAACTTTTATATTTATTACCAGTCAACTTAACCAGAACTGCTACAGTCAGCACTAAAATACTTGTAATCAGTGGCATTAAATCTGTAATTTTTTTGTCAACTAGGCAGGGAGCTGACTGTCCCTCACCAGATGGGTCTGGCTGGAGCTGTTTCTCTACCTGTGTTCTGGCTGGCCGGAGCTGGAGCTGCAGTCTTTTGGGTTCTGGGTAAGATAAGATGAGATAAACGTTATTGTCTGTCACAAAGCAACAGAAATTCTCTTTTGACGGTGCTCCACATCAAACAGACAATGCACATTTAAAAACATACAAATACGTAAAATAGGATTAAAACTGTTAAAACTAGAATTGACTAGAACAGTGTGAACAGGTCAGGGTACAGAGCCAAACCACATTAGTTGTTCTTGCCATTCATTATTATTCTGAACATGCAGCAATATTTGTTGCAATGCTCGTCAGAGCACTGTAACTGCTTTGGTTTTTTTTGTGATATTAAATCATATTCTACTGTTACATTCAATGAAAGTCTCTGTGTAAGTGTGTCAGCTAAATTACCTTAATATAATGTGCCCTTTTCACAGCAGTTGTTTTGACATGTCATCGCAGGGTAAACACAGGTGAAATGGATCAAATGAATTATTGTCCCGTTCTATTTAGCGTGCCATTCCAGTGAGCCGGCATGCACAATACCAGGGCTCTGGCACACCTCAATAGATCAGGGCCATAATTAGTGTTATTAATTACACCTGTGTTCACCCTGCAATGACAAGTCAAAATGGCTGCTGTGAAAAGAGCCATATTGTGAAGGCATATGGACACTCTCTGCCTAAGAAAAACCTTCTTCCTCATTGTTTTTCCCTTCACATTCCCCTTTTCCATTTTCCTCTCAGGAGCGACGCTGTTTGTGATTGGCACTCACGCTGCGTTCCGCGAGCTGGAGGGATCCGACATGGAAGAGCTCCTCATGGAGCCCGTGTGAGGAGCGGGCTGAACCCTCAGCGGGCGCCGGTCGACGATCAGTCATCGCTTTGACCCTGTAATCACAACAGCACAGAGGGGTTGAGGAAGAACTGCTCCTCGATCTGTTCCTTAGCTACATATGTGTCCTGTATTCCCTGTATTATAGTGCACCTTGTCTTGCCTCTAAGGTAGTTGTTGTTACAGACTGTATTGCCTTTTAGTCATTCATACACATAACTTGCCATATGCACAAATGATTGATCTGTTAATAAGTATTTAAACACATTATGATACATGATGATATGCCTTTCGCTACATATGTTATACCTTGGATGCCTCTGGTTTGTGTCAAATAGCCTCTCGCTCCCTGTAATACCCCTTATACAGTCAGTGACATATCTTTCAACTCATTCATCTCTGTGCTGTTGATATCTTCAGAAATAGCTTCTGTGTCCAAACCATCTGACAAGATTGCTGCTTTAATGGATAATGGATACAGTGAATGCAATGTTTGTAATTCTAAACTGCTATTAAAAAAAAGATAAATTTTCTAAAGGAAAAGTGACATTTAAAGCTTTAAAAATATGCCTCTTATAATAATAATAATAATAATAATGCACAAAGAAAACTATTCAACAAATTTGGTGTCTCAGCTAGGGTACTGAACATAGATTGATGAGAAGACATATTTAAACATCAGTACATATTAATGTTTTATATTGGGGATAATATGGTACTTTGGTGACTGTATGCATATTATTTATCAGCTCTGCTTACAGCATTCATATCTGAAGGTCATTTTGTAAACATGAAATATTTCTTTTTTTGAAATTCATTATTCATATGTTTAGATTTTGATGTAAGTTGGGTGTTTTTGTATTTAAATGGCATTTTGGAAGTGCAATAAACCCCTGGTGTAAAGATAGCTCCATATCCAGTTCTTTGTTTTTTTTGCGTCTAATTAATTCAGGTGGTTTCTTCTATTCTGTGCATCCATGGCGTGGAGTTGTAGTGAACTCAGTGGCCCTCGGCACTTCGTCTGTACATTTTCTCATTATTCTGGTCGGGTGTGAATACACAGTGGAGTAGGACAGCGCCAATCCTCGTGGCTCCTCTTTATCTCTAGTACACCAAACGCTGCAGCGCTCACCAACCCCCTCTTGTCCCCCTCTGTGGTCCCCCTCTTGTCCCCCTTTTCATGTGACCCCTGTGACCTGTGCTCTGTGACAGCACAGCAAGAGGACCCCATGCTCAGGTTGCCATGGCGATGACCTTGGAGGGCCCCAGTCAGACACACACACACACACACACTCGTCCACAGACACACTCGCTTACACACTGCGGCAAAGGCGAGCGATCGATATTCTATTATACGGAGGGTGGCGAGGTGGGGGGGGGAGGAAAGTCGCACTGCAGTGAGCTCACTGCAGAGACACAGGGGAAATTAGAGAGAGGGTGAGAGTGTGAGTGTGTTTGTCAGTGAGAGTGACAGAAAGTGTGTGTGCATGTGTGTGTATGTATGAGCAGGAGACACTGCATTTGTCATTGGACAAAGGTATAGCGGCGCCACAAAGTTTTTGCGTTCCTCACTCAAACGGACGTGTCCTAAATTTTCACAGGATGTGGCAAAGTGACCTTTCGGGCCACCCAGTGCTTATCTCTCACATAAAGCTGTATACTGTTTATAATTTATTTGATTTGTGCACTAGGTGAGCAATAATAAGAGGTTCATTTAAGATAGATGACCCTTGTGGCACAGAGAGGTAGCACAGTTACA
This sequence comes from Sebastes fasciatus, assembly GCF_043250625.1. Lineage (NCBI taxonomy): Eukaryota > Metazoa > Chordata > Actinopteri > Perciformes > Sebastidae > Sebastes > Sebastes fasciatus. The sequence continues at coordinate 13,696,269 of NC_133806.1, forward strand.
GTCTGTTCCCTTGAGATAAAAGATATACTGCCTCGCTTTATTTGCAGGAATGTAACCTTTTGAAAATAACTTTTATTAATCATAGGAGTCGCTATTCCTTCCTAAACACATGATTGTGATATCTTACAGCCTTGAAAGATGAGTTTGGAGAAATAGTAGGACATTGCTCCCTTTGTAAGAGTCATGAATGTTGATGTGAGGCACGGCTGACACATTTACAGAGTGGTTTGGTGCATTAGCCTGGGCCGCTGCCAGCTCTTCCTCCTATGGCACTTCAACATTATGCAGTTTGCAGGTAGAAGTCAGTGCATATAAATTCCCAACACTAGGTGGCATCCCATCCTCCTATTTCTACTTCCTCATTTCCGCTGTGTTGTGCACTACTTTCAATTGAAATCAACAAAATTTCACCCAAGTGTGAGGAAATAATGTCAGATAATTTAATCTCATAATATACATGTATGTGTTGGAATAATATACAGGGTATTAAAGTCAATGGAAATTATTTCAAGGTATCAATTGACATGTGAAGTTATTAGGGCTGTCCTCCACCAGAGAAATTCTTAGTTGACAAACACTCGTACGATTTTGTGGACTAATTGATTCGTTGATTTAATCGACAGATCTGTTTCTCCACAAAGAATCACACAGAAGCACCACTTTAAATATTGTGTTAAGCAGAGATGTGTTTATAATTTTCTTGGAAATAAGTCATTCAGCATGAAAAAAGCATAAAAATGACTGCTCGACAAAAGAAATCTTAGTCGACTACGACCAAAACGACTGATTAGTCGAGTAAGAGGTTGCAGCCTTAGAAGCTATCCCATATACATGGGAGGAGAGGGGGTAATACCATTAATATGTTACAATCGACAATAATATGGCCTAACACAATATGATAAATTAAATTTGACCAGAGGGATGAACACCTCTTTTGTGCAGGTTTAACAAAAATGTAACATAACGGGCTTCACAAAGGCAGTATTTGTTGCAGGTCTATTGTAAAGGATGGCATTCAATTCCTTTTTGTAGAATATGCAAGCTCCACAAGAAAGAGCAAGAAAGATAAATTAGTCTTTATCTATTATTATCTATAATATTCTAATAAAGTGTGAAGAGTAAAAACAGAGACAGAAAGACACACAGACAGGTCTCGGTTGTATTAAATGTTCTAGATGTTTTATTGGTGTTGGTTTCATTTATTTGACACACATGTTCTACTAGTTGTGTTTTTTTTTCTTCTTCTTGAATTTCAACTCTTGCAGCCATTTGAGATAGACCCAGCCTGAGACCGCTGGCCCTTTACTGCTCTCCAACACATACTGTACATGCACACAGATCCGGGCCAGACCGGGCTACACCAGGACCTGGACTGAACCAGAGCTGGACTCGATCCGGTAACAGATCCCCAGGTGTATGGTCTCACTGTCACCACTCACCACATCACAGCACACTGCACCCCATCATCATACCGGCACACCTGACGCGACAGGAACCTGAAAGCCTTGGTTGGTGTGTCTTTTGGTAAAAACACAACCTAAAACCCTGCTCTGCTGTTACGGTTTGAGAATAGCCTCCTGGGAAACCAGCAAAAATAACTGAAACCAAACAAAAAAACAAAAACAGAGACATATGTCTCGCTTTTTTTCCTATTCCACCGAAATTGTTGATGTTATTCTTCATGAATGTCTCTCTTGAGCTGATTTTCAACATGTGTTTTTTTATTGTTTCATTTAAATTCAGTATAGAATTATATAGATTTCCTAGAGCACACAGAAAGATTGAGTTGTATTCACCAACTTGGGGGGAGGAGGGGGGTGTACTGTAATAGTTATTAACAAGGACAATGGTTCACACAGTGCACACAAACAGAGACAAACGGGGCAGGAGGGAGGGGAGGGGAGGGGTGTGAGAGGCAGAGTGGGAGAGAGGGGGGACAGGACGCCATGGGGTGTGCTTTGTTAGGCCTAAATGAGGAAAAGCAGCTCTCACGTACCCCCCCTCCCGTCTTGGAAATAAAAAAAGACAAGTAAAATCATCGAAACCCCCCGTACCCCACATATTAAAAAACAACAGCCGTTGAGAACGGAATAGAAGGAAAATGGACGTAATGAGAAGGACAGGGAGGTGACCACTCCGCTGGTCCTCCACAGACAGGAGACGGAGGCGAGAGGTGGCAGTCGAAGTGGTGTCGGCGATGGGATCTCACTGTGTGATCTTTACATCTGTGTGTGATTGGAGGGCAAGCAAAGGGTTGGCGGGGAAGGGAGAGAGAGAGAAAGAGAGGGGGAACGAAGGTATAGAGACAGACGAAGGGGAAGAATAGGGAGGGGAAGGAGCTGGAGGAGCTGGATGGCCCTTTTTTGCAGAGCGTAGACACTCCCTTTGTATCCTTAGCTCATTCAAATCTACATACACAATATGCAGCTGCCGTTTGGTAGATATATTGGTTTATGTACACAGCAGTGAGAGAACACATGCAAAGAGTATCATAGGAGATGGGAGAAATGGGGGCGGGTCAATGTAGAAAGTTGTAAAGATGCTTTTGCTGTTTTTAATCTTTGGGGCAGTTGTGATGAAAATTGCTTCAAAGCGTTTTTTGTCTTTAAGGGGGCGGGGCATCTGGAGGTGAGTTTTGCCAGGGATGGAGTGACGGGGGGAGGGGGGGGATGGAGAAATAAGTGGAAGATGTAGGGGATTTGAGCGAAGATGCTCCATCGATCAATAGTATGTCTCTCTCTCCACCCAACCTGGAGTGCAAATGAGAGAAAGAAAAACAGAAAAGTTCACAGTTAATTCAATGGTTTCAAGTCATGCTTTATGAAGATTTTCTATTGAATTAGCATTAGTTAAAGCAAAGTAAGGCAATCTAGAATAGTTAGACTTAAATAAACATCTGTTGAGTCACTTTCTATCGCTGAAGGAGGTAAATACAATGGTGATTGAGCCTATAGCCCACTGATGTTGCGATATTTATATATTTGCAATATTACAAACTGGGTGTCTGTGGCAACATTCCCGGGAAAAATGCTGTATTACAGTTTTTCTCCATATTATACACAGAAAAAACTGAATTATACACACAATTCGGAAAACTTGAAGGTGATGTATCAACAAAAAGACTCCAGACTGCTAAACTCTGAGCACAATCCCATTGTTTTCAGTCATAGAAATTCTGAATCAACCAGGACTGCTTTAAAGGACTAGTTCAACATTTTGGGAAGTATGCTACTGCCAGCAGTTAGTTAGCTTGGCTTAGAACAAAGACTGGAAATGGGGAAACAGCTTGCCTCGCACTGTCCGTAGATAATAAAATCAGCCTATTAGCACCTCTAAAGCTCACTAATTAACATGTTATATCTTGTGTAAAAACTACATGTTGTTATGAGCTGGACATGTTCTCGGCTGGGTTCAGGGACTTCCTTGAGTCTTGTCGTTGATGTGAGTTTGCCAGGGAACCAGCGGAGACTCCAGGAAGTTACCCCACCGAGCCAAGAAATAATCCAGCACATACCCGCCGTAAAACCACAACCTCCTTTAAAGAAAGAGGTAGTTTATTAAGGGAAAAAAAATACTGACCTCCTGGGTTCCTACGGAGGAGAAGTTTTCGGACTTCATCATAGACAAAGATGAGAAAACTATAGGGGAACGCACAAAACCACCAGCTAGGCCTGTAGGAAAGACAAGAGAACAACAATGGTTAAAAATAATCAAGTAAACGGATACACACAATATGTCTTAATATCAGAGTGACTGCATATGAATCCATGTGATGCATGTGGTAATGGCACTCACTTTAGAGGATACATCCTGAGTGCCACATCCATGCCTGGGCAGTAGGACAGGAAGGCAGCCAGGGCCGTCTCTTCAAACAGGCCAAAGATCAAGATCTTGTTCCTGGGTTGAAAACACAACAAATGTTGAAGAGCAGAAGTGATGATGCAGAAATTGAGAAACGTGTCACGCTAATGTAGATCATTAATGCTTACTGGCAAAAAGGTAAATTACTGAAAGGACACATGTAAGTATATATCACAGTACAGCTGTTGGACTCACCTCATGCCCTGCTGGAACACAGAGTTACGTCTGGTCTTGCAGACGATGACATCAGCCCACTGCACGACTACAATACTGACAAAGAAGGCTGTGTGGCATGTGAACTCCACAATCTTCCTCTGCTCGTATGTCTGAGGGCAGGAGAGGACAGACACACAGTTAGATAAAGTAAGAAAAGTTATTATGCTTTTGTGCTTTTTTCCCTTCCTTTAGTGTGTTGTATAGTTTTTTTATGCATGTAAAATGTCTGCAAAGTTACGAAGCCCAAAGTCCATGCCAAAGGGAGTTACTCTCCCCCACAGAAACACTGCTCCCGAACTCCCTGAAATGCCTTGCTTGAAGTCCAGCCTTTTCTTCAGTAACGTGGTGATATCACCAAGTAACACAGTTGCATAGTGCCTGCCTAGCGGCTAGTTTGGCACGTCCTCAAACAAAGCTAGTTAGAGCGGAGTCTGAAGAGTTTGGTTTGATTGACAAATCACAACAAAGCGGGCCAGATGACCAATCAGAGCAGACTAGGCTTTTCGGGAGGGGAGGGGCTCAAACAGAGCATTTCAGACAGAGGGTGAAATGAGGTGCTGCAGCACAGCCGGTATGAGAAATGTAAAGTGTTTTTTGAACATTAAAGCATGTAAACATGTTCTAGTAGAAACCCAAAATACAAGTATGAACCTGAAAATGAGCATAATAGGTCTTCTTTAAACACACAAAGACTACACACGTACCCATTGCTGCCCATAGCTGTCTTCCAGGTCGTTGACAGAGCGGTCATCCCAGTTGAGCCTGATGCCTACTAGTCGGGTGGGCAAGAAACCATTTTCAGCCAAGATGACAAAGTAGGCGAAGAAGCCTCCCAGAGCCTGGATCATACCTGAGGAAAAAACATACAGACAGAGAGATTAAGTTACAGATTTTTAACTTCCTTAATCTAGTTTTTCCTCCCAAAACATTGAAGATAGATCCAAAGATAATCCGGCTGGTGTTGTTTGTGAACAATAAAATGGGGATAAAGTTACACAAAATGACTTTCAGGCAACCAAGATCAAACTTCAATCCAGAACAAAGACAATTCACAGCACGGATCAGCGGCAACCATCTTCATTTCACCTACCAATTTGTCCATAAGCAATGCTGATAAGCCTCTCATTCACCAGCTTGTCCCTGAATGGGTTCCTGGGCTGACGCTTCATGATGTCGCTCTCAGCTGCTTCATAAGCCAGTGAGATAGCTGGCACCTGAGCGAAGAAGGAAGAAATTTGAACTTTTAGTACATTATAACGTGTCATATAAACAGGAGCTGATGCCTTTGTGTGAGCATAAAGTTTGTCATAAAAGACAGTGAGGGTTTGATCAGCTCTCACCATGTCAGTTCCCAGGTCGATACAGAGGATGGTGATGGTTCCCAGTGGCAGGGGGATGTTGACGATGATGAACAACAGGAAGGGGGTGATCTCTGGGATGTTGCTGGTCAGGGTGTAGGCTATGGACTTCTTAAGGTTATCAAAGATCAAACGGCCTGAGGGGAGGAAAACAGACGGGTTACATCACAGTCCTAGTCTTTCTCATATGAAATCGCATGTACATCCTCAAAGGATCACACGTTCCCGTTCTGTCCTTTGGGTCTTCTCACCTTCCTCCACTCCAGTGACAATAGAGGCAAAGTTGTCATCCAACAAGATCATGTCTGCGGCCTGTTTGGACACATCGGAGCCAGAGATTCCCATGGCAACACCAATGTCGGCCTTTTTCAGCGCAGGAGAGTCATTCACACCGTCACCTGTCACGGCTACGATGGCACCCTGGGAGAGAAGCAGGAGGGTGAGGATGAGCTTATATAGCATAAATATATCAAATACGTTATATTTGTTAAATGTATTTATCCTTTATTTATTGTTTACTGTAGTTGCATTTTTTTTTTTCAATTTTGTCATTTTGTTGTTATTATTGTCATAAATAATAAAAAATATATATACCCACGTATCTTGAGTTTAAGGCAGACCTACTTATTTTAACAATTTATGCCAAAGCTAGAGATTAATAATCTTCACCACAAGATTATTAGACGAGTCTATACGTCATGAATAAACTGTTTTGGTGTCATTTTAAAACAACCCTGATTATAAAACAACCTCAATGTTTTCAAAACCTGAACAGATGTTGTTGTTTTTTTACATCTTTTAAATGAAACTGTCATATTTAAATGGCAATAAAACATATTCAAATGTTAGAATTAATTAAATTAAATTAAAACCTTTTGGTATTTCAAATGCAATCTAACCATCTCACAGTATAAAAAAAGTGGTTTATGAATCAGTCAGGAAACTCTCATTCAACAGATAACTAGCGCCATCTGCTGTTGTGAAAGTATAATGCTACTTCTAATCTAGTCCCTGAATGTACCCAATGTAATCTATTCAAGCCAATATAAAGCATGAGGACAACCCTGCTTGGATTAGAGATTTGACTCCTACGCGTTCAAGTCACACCAAACATTTATTGCCCATGAGGCGTTTGATGATAAAACAATGTCAAAGTGCTCTAACCAGTCTCTGGCAACCCTCTACGATGATGAGCTTCTGCTGAGGGGAAGTCCTGGCAAAGACGATCTCTGTGTGATTCCTCAGGATGTCGTCCATCTGATCCTGAGACAGATCTTTTAGGTCTGTACCGTGGATCACGCAGGCCTTGGCGTCCCTGAACACAGACAGACATTGAAGTGTTGATGTGGGTCTCATCATCATTTGTATGACTGTGTTTGTTGTTTTTCTGTGATCGTTCTTTACCTGGGGTTGACCTGGCTGACGGGTATGTTGAGACGAGCTGCGATGTCCTCCACTGTCTCGTTGCCCTCTGAGATGATGCCCACTCCCTTGGCAATGGCCTTGGCAGTGATTGGGTGATCTCCAGTGACCATAATGACCTAATAAGAGCAACAAAAAAGACATTTCATCACATGATAGCACACGCACTTTGAACCTTATTTTAAAAGACTGTAAGGAATAAAGAAATCACATAAAACTCACCTTGATACCAGCAGATCGGCATTTGCCAACAGCATCAGGCACAGCAGCACGGGGAGGGTCGATCATGGACATGAGGCCAACAAAGCAAAGGTTGTCTGTCTGGAAGTTGACATCGTCTGTGTCAAAGGCAAAGCCCTTGGGGTACTGGTCCTCTGGCAGCATCACGTGGCAGAAACCTGGAGGGGAAATAAATGTGTCATTTAGTGTTTGATTTGCGATGTTTAAAAGAAAAAGAAGAAATGGTCTTCTATTCCTCCTTCACCTCTGACATAACTTCCAATACTCAGTCTTCAGAAAATTACATTTCAGAAGTGCCTGGTTTAAATAATTCAACAGATCTTAAGTTGAAAAAAAAAAAAGCTTTTGCGTATGATCTTAAACTTTTGCAGATTTTGGAATTTGTCAAAATGAATTAATTGCAGTCACCTCTAATGCAAGCATGGGGGTTTCAAGCTAATGAAAACACACCACTATTAGACATAATGTAACTGATGTCCCTTAAGTCACGGTTTCCAAATCATAGGTGTGATGGAATTTTCCATCAATTCCTCTCTTATTGGTAGAAAGGTCAGAGTGTTTGTCAGAGTGTCCCTCTGTTGACATTATTGGGTTGGAGTCCTGTCTAGAGGAGCCACTGTTATCTGTACAGCTGTGCCTGTAGTGGAGACCGTAGAGCCAGTCGCTAGGGCAACCAGGGTCAGAGATGCCAGAGGAACGGAGTAAGTCAAAACATGATAAGGGGTAAGACACTGAGCACCGGGGAGGAAGGACAGAGTTGTGAGGCCTTCACGCAGAGAGCATCTATTGTGGAGACCTGTCAATTCTCCTTGATCAAGCTTCAATAAACCTTCTTTTGTAAGACATCATCAGCTCCGGACCTCTTCCTTCCAAAGATAACTTGTGTATCAATTATTCCATCACAATAGGGTCCTGACCCCCGCCAGGGGTCAGCAAAGATTCACAGGGGTCCCAATGCCTTTTTCATTTTAAGGGGTGTAAGAAAACTTAAAAAAATATATAAATACAGTTGACCTATATCTGAGCATTTCATTCATTTCTGTGAAGAAAACTAAACAAAATTTTAATTTTTGAAGTTTAGATTATTATTTAAGATATAAACAGGATAAGGGCATGGCGAAGACCTAAACACAAGTTCACAAAGCCTTCCCTCTCTGCTAAACAGCCTCGTCCTGCATTAGAAAAGTACGCCGTTAAAACAACCAAAAAGCTAATAGAACAATGGGGTTCCTTAAGGAAAAAGGTTGGGAGCCACTGCTTTAGGTAACATATCGTCACTATCCAGTCAGTGTCCAATGAAAACCATATTTGATTTAAGTGATTTTAACTTTTTTTTATACTGAAAGATGTTTCTCTTTGGGTTGAGAAAAGTCTCCTACCTCTTATGTAACAGAAACCATTTAAAAATCCCTGAGCAATATGAAAAATGCATTGTCACAAAACTGAGAACAGCTTTTTTTCCTTTTCCGTTTTGGAGATTCGTGGTTTTTGCAGGACGGTAGTGGCACTAGAAGGGTATAGGTCAAATAAGATATTAAGCAATGACTAAAAATAATAATATGGTTGTTTTTTTCCAGAAAGTAAAATGAATGGAATGTTGCAATTTTTGTTAAATGGAAATGTATTATAGTATGAGGAATTACTAAACAAAGTGTAAAAGACATTTTCCAGTTACTTGTGACTGAATAAATTCCCTATTTTCTCCTTTTGAACCTGTCACGGTCACACTGTACCTACCCTCTCTCCCTCTCTGTATCACCCCTCTCCAGTTCTATCTATCCTTACCCAGTACTCTCTCTCCCAGTCCTCCCAGCTCCATGTAGGCATTCTGGAAAGATTCCTTCAGCTCCTCATCCATAGGTTGCTCCTTCCCCTGCAGCAGGATGGTGGAGCAGCGGTCCAGGATCCTTTCAGGGGCTCCCTTCATCACCAGCAGGTAGCGGTTGTCATTGAGGTCCTCTGTCTCGTGCACTGAGAGCTAGAGGAGCAGAACAGATAGTTAATTTGATGTAGTGATATATGGGTTTCATCTTGTGTACAAGGCTGTAATGCAACCTGTTACTCACCTGGTATTTGTTGGTGGAGTTAAAGGGGATCTCGGCCACCTTCTTGTTCCTGTCCCTCATTGCCCTGACGGAGCCGCAGCACAGCTCGATACACTTCAGTAGGGCTGATTCTGAGGCGTCACCGGCCACGTCACGCTTAAGGATGGTTATTTGGTCTTGTCCCGCTTTGAACTGAGCGCGGTTACAAAGACTAGCGACACGAGCCAGAGACAGCCACGTCACTGAGCTCTTGTCAAAAGAGGCACCTGGAGCGGGAACAGAAGAGAGGGTATTATTAAGCTCCATGATTTCTAGTATTATCATTTAGTAACACATAATTCATCAGTGGCGGCTGTATGCCCCGTCCTCACTAACCAGACTGGTCCTCGGTGGTGTCGGCCTCGTGGATCTGGTTGTCGAACCACATGTGTGCCACGGTCATCCTGTTCTGGGTCAGGGTGCCTGTCTTGTCGGAGCAGATGGTGGAGGTGGAGCCGAGGGTTTCCACAGCTTCCAAGTTCTTCACCAGGCAGTTCTTCTTAGCCATACGTTTGGCAGTCAGGGTCAGACATACCTGCAGACAAATACATGTGTAATGTTAATCATCATTGTGTTTGGATGTGTCACCTATGAAGCTCCGAAATAGAGTTTCTCTGTTTCTTGATGATAAATAAAGTGAGCTCATGGTACGATTTAATAAGAAACAACCAAGTACATTTTTATTTTTATAGCACCTTTAAAAATGAAAGAGATATGCAATCAAAATAGCACCAAAGCGACGCAATACTTAAAAGACTTAAAGGTGCAGTGTGTAGGATTTGGCGGCATCTAGCAGTAAGGTTGTAGATTGCAACCAAGTGAAACTTCTCCCGTGTGCCAAGCGTGTAGGAGAACTACGATGGCCGATGCAAAAACCATATATAGAAATAAACGGTTCCTTCTAGGGTAATGAAAACACGATTAGATCCTCCTAAATGTTACACACTGTTCCTTTAACTAAATTTAACAACAATAATAAAAGACGTATTGACAAGGCAAACAGCAAACAAACATAAAGAAAGAAATAGAATGAAGAAAATGTTATGTGTCCAAAAGAAACTAATGAGCAACAGCAACTGATTGCAAAACAATACACCATATGATACCAAAGTATGTAATTCAGAAGCAAGTGAATGTATGTGATTATTTGTCCACTTACAGTGACTGTGGCCAGCAGCCCTTCAGGCACGTTAGCCACGATGATGCCAATGAGGAAGATGACGGCCTCCAGCCAGGAGTAGCCCAGGGCGATGGCCAGGATGAAAAAGGTGACGCCCAGGAAGACGGCCACGCCAGTGATGATGTGGATGAAGTGCTCGATCTCTTTGGCGATGGGGGTTTTGCCCGTCTCCAGGCCAGAGGTCAGAGTAGCGATGCGACCCATGACTGTGCGGTCGCCGGTACAGATAACAATTCCGCGCGCTGTGCCTGATTTGGAAAAAGAACAGAAATATAATGTAAAATATAATTTGCAGCATCAGTACCTGTGTCATTAGTCCTAAAATGTTCTCAGTTCACACAAATCACAATTATGCATTACATTGTAGTCAGAGAGTAAAGTTAGGTGTTTATTATCATCATTACTTGGCTTTAAGTCCAACCACAGGCACTCAAGTTAATAATAGCATGTAATACTATCGCCATGGTGACCATACCTTCCACACAGTTGGTGGAGAAGAAAGCGAGGTTTCGGGTCTCTAAGGGGTTGTCATGGGTACAGTCAGGTGACCTGCTCTGAGGTTCTGACTCGCCTGTTAGGGAGGAGTTATCAACCTAACGGGAAACAGAAAAAGCAAAACATGTGGTTGCATACAACAGGAAGAAAGACTATGAATGTGTGTACGTGTACGTGTGTATGTGTGTGTGTGTGTGTGTGTGTGTGTACCTTGCAGCCATGAGCAGAAACCACCCTGACGTCAGCAGGGATCCTGTCTCCTCCCTTCACTTCAATCAGATCTCCTCCCACCACCTCTTCAGCGTTGATCTGTACCTTCTCACCCTCACGGATCACCAACGCTTGCTGCAGGGAGACATCAGTGATGGTTAGAAAACACACACACACACACACTGTTTAAAGAAACATAGTCTCAGAATTTAGGAAGTTACAGCAAAAAAACAAAGACCTTTTCCATCCCTTCATCTGAAAAGAACTGTCTGACTAAACATATTGTTAGCAAAGAATTAATTAATTAATTCAATCAAAACATACAGTATGCATAACTATTTTCAGGCAGTGACAACCACCAGCTACAGTCTTCTGAAACTTACTGACTGTAATATCTTCTAAAGTAGTTACTCAACTCTGAAATCCATTTACATTGAACTGTTATTTTCTCTTGCCATAGGTCTCTATTTATTATATCTTACCTGTTTAATCAATGTTTAGACTGATGGAATAAATGTTTTGGGACCATTTAGTAGTTATGGTTAGGTTAGTTAGTTTTGAGGCTCTTTGGTTAGTCTTGGCTGTTTTGCAGGTTGTAAATGTTACTGTATAATACATGCACTTTTTCAAATCTAGACAACGTGTTAGTATTTAAAATATATGTTTACTATCTGCCTAATGTCTGGGGCCACATTCTCAAGCTTCAGATTAGGTTTATCAGGGTGTCCCATTTCACATATCTCCATTATGTCTTATGATTGTACTTGTATCTTAACTGTGTTATGAATAAACTGAAACTGAACTGAACAGAACAGAGCTGTGCTACCTCCTTTTTGCAATATGCCACCCGTGTATTTACCAACTATCTCAAAGGCAAGCAAAGAGGTAAAGTGTGAAGCGTTACATGAATAGAGGCAACAGTGTTTCTGCCAAGTAACATTAACTAGGTATTTATGACCCATAATTTCTGTCAATTGTTTCCAAAAATCCTAAAAATATTCACTTTCAAACCTTTATGGTCAATGTCCCCTTTCCAGAGGGAATCAAAATAAGCTTTCACACACAAGCTGTTTTTTTTTTTTTCTCGAGCAAACACATATTTACCTGAGGCACCATGTTCTTGAAAGACTCCATGATTTTGGAGCTCTTGGCCTCTTGAAAGTATGAGAAGCAACCGGTAATGACGACGACAGCTGTGAGCACAATACCTAGGTACAACTGGAGAGAGAGAGAGAGACAAAGTCAAACATATGTGAGTGTGGTCTGTGGGATGGCACTGGACACAGTGTGTGTGTGTGGTGCTAAAATTGCTTTGCCAAGGTGTTATTTATGTCTGCACTTCAGAGTCGAAAGTGTGGCGGATGTGTTAATGAGGTGTAGAAGGGCCAGATATGAATATGTGTGGATGCTCACGTTGTCTCCTGCAGGATCGTCCTCGGTGGCTGCCTGGATGGCGTAGGCCAGGAAGCAGAGGATGGCGCCGGTCCACAGCAGGACGGAGAATCCACCAAACAGCTGGCGACAGAACTTGACCCACTCCGGGGTGGTGGGAGCAGGGGTGAGAGCATTGGGACCATCCCTGATCAGATACTCTGCTGCCTTGGCGTTGGTCAACCCCTGGAGGGAGCACAGAGGAAGAGGGACGGGTAGTTAGCAGAGAAAGGCCAGTCGGCACTGATGCAACATTCTCATATTTCTTTAGTATGACTTTGGAGTCCAGGCGACTGTTGGGTTGGATTGTCAAAAAATATAATAAATCAATAGCAGTATGCCTCATAGTGACCAACTGGATAAACAGTCTCAAACCAGCTGTACATACTGAGAGAAATCATCAACTCACCTGGACAATGTCAGTCTGGTATTTCCTGCATGTTTCCTCTATGGACATCTTATGTTCCGTCTGAAAAAAAAAAAATACGGACATAATCAATACTGTGTAGTTCAGTATGTTTAGTAGTTGTCATTTTTTTGCATGCAAGGAACATTTTTTAGAAATTAGTCCAAATTGAAAAAAGAATTATGCTTACTGTATATGTAATTAAAAAGAGTTTTTTTGTAATTGGAAATTTACTCCATGCATGCAGTTCACCTGAGAGATAAGAGTATCAGGGCAGCCAGATATGGCGACCCAGGTGTCTGTTTCTTGCGCTGGGATGTGGGATCAAAGTGACGACCTCCTGATAACAAGTCACCCCTCTTACCAGCAAAAATACACTTGTTTTTTGGGGGGATTTTTCTCTTCTCTCCAACAGAGTTGGTGTCAGTTCACTTCCCTTCACTACATCCTCAAAGAAGATGTTCTTCAAAAGTTGAAAATCATTTACTTACATCTTAAAAATGTATGGATATGATATAAAAAAAAAAGGTTTTGAAATAATGAGGCGATTGTTTGTGTCAAATTAATTTGACTGACAGGATCACAAGGGAATTGGTCTCAAACATATTTTATAACAAATACTTTCAACAGATAAGAGAAGACTTTACTCACAATGGGCACTTCCTTCTTCAGGTCATCCATGTCCTTGTTCTGCGCCCCCTTCTTCTTCTTGGGGGATCGTTTGTCTTTGTCCTGTGTGGTGGCAACGCGGTAACTGTCTGACCGCCCATACTACAGACACACACACATGTTTTATACATGCCTCCGGACTACATTAAGGAGATAATAGCCAATGCGCCTTTGTGCATAATCGGAACCGTTCTCGTGGCTTGTTTACTTGTACATCATATTATCAGAATATAACTAAAAAATTATCTCTGAGAATGCATTAATTGCTGTAATTGTTCAGAGAGCTGTACTATCTGGCATTCTACTAGTATTTACCAGTAACCGAAATAAAAGCCAGCAGGCTTTATTGAATTGTCCTTGAGGTTTCTCTCTTTCACTACATAGTAAATAATGTTGTACCCTTGTGAAGTGGCCTTGTGAGGTAGCCTGTATTTCATCAGTTATTCTCAGTTTATGAGGAGGATGTCATATGAAGAGCATTCCTATTCCTATTAAAACCTATTATAAGAATTATTGAAAGATAAATGCATTACCCTGGTAGCGGTGATCTTTTCTGAACAAAAGCACCTACATTAAAAGTGCACTATCACCACACATTAAAGCATGAGCCTCCCGTCTGCCCTGCCATATCCATTTGATCTCCCCAATGATCAAATAATTCCTGCTCTGATGTCCACAAAAGCCTGATGGACACATCAAAACATAGGTTTAACCTGTAGGTTTCAACTAATCGCTTCCTGGTCTTTTTAATTTATCTAGCAGCACCAAGGACATCAAAGGCTTTCTGATTCGATTCTAGTGTGTTCTACACAATTAGACCAGATACATCAGAGACACTTTGATGCCAAAGATTGAAAATTAAGTCTCAAGTACATGCACGCACACACGGACACATCAAATGTCCTCGTCCTCTTCCGCCTGCTTTACTGCACTGTCGCCCTGTTGTTCCAGGTACTCTCCTGACTATAATTGTCCCCTCACAAATTGGCTTATGTTGTTAAACCAGACGTGAGTGGACTATTAATAACCCAGATTTGATCCAGCGCTGCACATTCTAGTCCTTCTACAGGTCTATAACTGTAACTCTATAAACTTGACTGTGCTGGCCACGTCGATACAAATGTCCCTCATCAGAGGTCAGAGGTGACACGGAGGGGCAAGGATCGCTCCCAGGAGGTGTGAGTGGGTCCTAGTGGCACTGACACAACCAGGTCATCAAGGAAACGGCACTCGGTGGCAGATCAATACAGTCAGATATACGCTGATGGTTTGACAGAGTAGCAAAGTCCAGCTGATGTGGAAGCTACATAATTTACCTAGAATCAGACGGACACATCAATACCTATCAGCTAATAATCAATGACTACAATCCTCTTAGTTAAGGTATGTGTGTCAAAAAAAATTAGGTTTAAAGGTTTCATTGATAAAAAAAACCTAACTGTGTGCTGATTCACTGAGGTGAAGTAAGCGCCCTCTAGTGGTGCAGCCAGGAAGTGACTTTATCAGGGGTGCAGCATGCACAGGTAACTACTGCTACTTTGTTTGCATTTGATATCATTGTACAGATATAAACTACAAAGAAGCAATGTGATCTCTCCTTTGACATAATACTTAAAAGTATGTTTACTTTAAAACTAATCTGTAAAAATTCACTAACCAAACTTTACAAAAGCACCAGTGAGGAAGTAGGAACTGAGATCCCGAACTCTCACACACCTAAATCACACCAAAACACACACACGCACACACCTGCAGTGCGACAAAATGTGACTAACAAAGATCAACTTGCCACCGCATTTCCCACCTTGGGAGCTGTAACTATGCTGCTGTTGTGTGAAACTCTTGTGAAATCATCTCTTCAGTACATATTGAACTAGTATGTGGTTACAAAGACCTGTCTTTCTGGTTTGTCATCATAAACATGGGCTTCAAGACACAACATGTGAATGAGGACAACTCTCACTCACTTAATTGTGGAGCGCGGTCTGCTGCTCAACGACCGCTGCCGGATTCAAAGCAAACAATAAAACCATTCGTTCGAGCATGTCAGTGGGAAGGAGCTGTTTGACCTGACTGCAAATACACACACACCCACATTCACATGCAAACACCCAGAGTTCTGCAACAAAAGAGCAGGTGAGCAAATCTCTTGCCGCAGCAAGACCAGGCAGGTCTGGTGAGGCAGAGGCTGCATGAAGCAGAAAGTGATGCAGTGGAAAAGTACTGCTGCCCATCCCCTCTGAGACAGACCCCGGATCTGTGTGTGTGTGGGATTGAGAAAGAGGGTGTGTGGGGGTGTGTTGGCACATACATGTATGTACTATATGTATTTGTTGGAGATTTACTGAATGAATGACGGCACCGTATCTCTATTTACAGATCAAGGGTGTTGAATAATATGGAAAGGTACAGATTGACCTTGTAATCAGGTGTCAAATAGGCTCCATCATCTGACAGATGGCAGGTTTGCATTTGTTGGTATAATATTGTTGTTGTGGCCAGTTTTTCCCAGACAACGAGGAACGTTGCAAATACGCATTTAGGGAGCATTGTCTGCTCAATGGCGCACCTGCTCTTCTGAGCATATGCACACTGATACTGATAACATACATATGGACACACACAGGTCTTTCTCTCCCTATCACAAACACACACACACACACACATGGCCAGACAATAGAAGCGGTTGGTAAGGAGATGGAGAGGAGTGCCAAACAAAGAGATATGTGGTGAAAAGTCGAGACATGGAGAGATGGATACGAAGGGGGTGGATGACAGACACGTTTGGGCACATGGAAAGGGATCAGTGGGAGGTGAGACGCAGGGACAGATAAAAGAGCGAGAGAGGCAGGTGGAGAGTGAGTGAAAGAGCGAGAGAAGAGCTGTTGTCACCCTTCTCTCGTGCCTCTAATTAGATATTGACCGGCAGTCTTTGTCTACTGGCTCTGTGTCAGCGTTTGACCCGCAGTGACCCCACTCTAATAGATTGCAAAATCTTACTTATAGTGTGTGTGTGTATGTGAGCATGTGTACTTCTCATATGCTAATCTTCTCGCTCCGGGTGTCTGTGTGTGTGTGTCCTTAAGTGTACGTTTGCGTATGTGAATGAGATGTTATCAGCATGACTCAAAGGAGAGAAATGAGCTGATTTATCTTGAGTCTGTGTTTACAGTATGTTCAGGATGTTAAGTGCATAACTGGCTTTGTGAGTGTGCTAGCCTCTCCTTTCCTTTCCCCCTCCCACACACACCCTGCTACTTGATAAGTCTTTGTTGCACCTACTGTATGTTGCTAACATTTGTGCAAAAGCATGAAACAAGTAAAAAGACTTTAAACTGTACGTCTGACTAGTTGTTACTCATCTGTTTTCAAGTCTATATCTCTTTAGATAGTCTGTTATCTTCACCTTGATTGCTTATTTATTTAGCAGAGAAAGATGTTGGCTATACTGCGTACGTATATTATTTGAGTATCGACATCAAGGTGCGCCTGCCCCTGTGCGTCTGCGTGGGTGTCCAGCTGTCTCACACAGCTCTGGGTAACGTAATGGACCCCTTCTGTCCTGAGGAAGGAAACAGAGACTCATGACTGGAATTACAGACGCTCGCTCTCCCACAAGCACACAGACGAACAGACTGATGGACAGACACGTCTCTGACATCACCAGGAAATGGACATTGCCGGCTCCTCTATGGATTACATAGTGCAATCACTCACATCCAGTTACATGTTGGCTTATTAAAATCTGCTGAAAATACCAATAATGCAATAAAGCTTCAAGTATCTGTGTTTGATTTGATCATAAATCATTCTGCAGGCCTGTTCCGGCTAACCAAACTAAAACTAAGCGTTTTGTCCTCTGATGGGCGAGTGTGTTTGGAGGGCAAGTAACCATGGCAACCGGCACGGCCATTGGCATGGTGACCAAGCTCAGCAGTGATCCAGTACTCCTCTTAGGATCCCCTGATGTGATCTGGGAAGAGTAATAATTGATGCCTCTGTAACTGGACACTGTATTCACTGCTGTATAACACAGACAGGCATTTGATTCAAGGAATTAGTGTGTGTGTGTGTGTGTGTGTGTGTGAGCAGAGGTGAGTCACTGTGTTGGCTACAGGCCGTATGTGCAGCGTCTACACGCATTGCGGCAGAGAGAGGGAGGGAGATGTGGAGTGAATGAGAGAGAGAGAGCGATCAAGTGATTGTGAAATAATAAGACACAACTCACAACGTATAGTCGGAGAAGGATTCTACTTTTCAGGAAGAAATGTGGAGTTTCTAACTTGAATGAGAACTGGCCATGTTGAAAGGCAAATTTTGACTTCTTACGTACCATAAAACTACATAGTTGTAGTTTCTTTTGGCAAACTGAGATCAAGTGATAGTTCACAGCAAGCGTCAATTTAGGAGTGGCACCTGAGAGAACTACCATGTCAAGCATGTTAAAGACGGCGGGTCGAGGCATGCCCACTGAGGGTGGGTTTGACTGGCATATTTTTCTTCCCCTTTTCACACGCATGAGGAGTTCTGAAACAGGAAGAACTGATGTGCTTAAAAACACAAATGTTTGTCTCTTTTCATGCGGAACTCATATGAGGAAGTCGTTCCTATAGGTGGAAGAAATACCACCGTGCTCCATTTAATCCTGCGGCAACCGCCACAGCATTAGTCATACCAACGTATGAGTCTCCACTTCCTCTTTGTACAGAGCAGCCAGATGCACCGACAACATCTGCCCATTTGCACTGATCAGAGAGCTACATCATGGACTTATTACATGTTTTCACCACTATGACCATGACTGTGGAATGTACAGTTGAGCTGAAAACAAAAACATACTCATTGGTCATTTCCCTTGTGCTCTGAGCTCATGGGAACTGATTTATGAAATGTCTGAATTTAAAGCAAAACCAGTGAGATACATATTGTATTTCTACCTGTCTTTACAGGTAACACTAGATGGATATTGGGTCTAATAGCATGTTGAGGCTACAGGTTGAAGGCCCTCTGTCTTCAGTCTGGCCCGTTGCTCTGCACTATTCACTACAAAAGGTGACTGATATGGTGCCATTGTGATTGTGCATAGGTGTGCCTGTCAGAGAGGCCTAAGCACATTCACAATGAAATTATTATAAATGTAAGTGTGTTGCCGGTTAAGTTTTTTTAATTAATTTTTTTATTAATATTATTATTATTGTTATTATTATTATTATTATTATTATTATTATTATTATTATTATTAATAATAATAATAATAATAATAATAAGGCATCCTTTAGACTCAATTTATTAAAACATCACACTTTGCTGTCCCTCTCTATCCTCTCTATGAATTACTAAATAACGGGGAAATAATCCCTCAAAACAACATTTAAGACCTTTATGAAAATGTAAAAAGGCCTAAAAAGCTATGAACATAATAACATACATTGCATGTTAAAATGTGTGCTGGTTTGTAATTTAATTCCTGCATCTGTCGACATGCTACTATGCGTGCTACTATGCGTGCTAGCATGCATGTGTGTGTGACCTTGCAAGGTCATTTGGCCATCTGCTGTTTCTTGCAGCAGGATGGCAGGGCTCTGGGCCACAGTGGGGGGCTCAGGCTGTGGGCCGAGGGACATAGCTGTTGGGATTAGCTAGTCTGATTACTACACTGGATTAGCCCTCTGTGCTCCGTCCTCTCTTTGTCTCTCTACGGCTCTTCTTTCTCTGCACTTCTGTCTCAGGAAAACCAAATGCATAAACGCAGCATCCTCACTTATCATTAGTTGCACAATAATTCGTCTTGTAGCAGCACTGAGTAAGCGAATGGATTAGACGGTTATTTAACAGATGATTAGGATTTGAATGCCTTGTAAAAGAGACTGTTGAGATATTTGCATCACTTATCTGTATCAACCTTGAGAGTGATACGAAGGCTTCTTATCTTTCTAGTTAACAAAGTGAACAGACATCAGAAGAGGGAGATTCTAGATATCAGATGTGAAGAACGAAGGGAAAAGATAATGGCGTAAATCTTTTCCAGTACAGCAGTCCCAGGAGACGTTCTCTTACGGCATCTATAAGTACACGTATACGTAAATAGAGAAATAAAAAGATTGTGGCCGCTTAAGAGTACTAAGAGAAAAACTTAATCTCTAAACCACACAAACACAAAGAGACAGAGAGAGATTAACTCTCTTTAGCTCTCAAATCATCTGTGTTGTGCAAAACTAAAACTAAATAAAAGCAAGAAACTCAAACCAAACACAACCCCAAACTCAAAACTGTGAGGTGTAAGCCCTCCTGCCCTCCTCCACTCGGTTCCCTCCTGTCCATCTGTCCGTCCCGTCATCATCTTCATCTGTTCATCCTACTGAGACAATTGTGTAACTGCATCTATCTTTAGTTCTATACAATGCCCTGTCCGCCCCCGTGAGCTCTGAGGGATACATCTGCGCTGTAGCTTGTGTGTCTTGGCGTGTGTGTGAATGTGGACGGTTCTAGATTAACATTGTAAATCTTGGTTCGTTGGTGCTTGAAGCGAACATGGCATCTCGCCATGGTGTGAGAGAGGGCACCTCACGACTCCTCAGCAGGCAGCTGCTCTCACAGATGTGTCCAGATGTGCACACATCCATACACGCAGCTGCTCACTGCACGACTAAACCAACGAAACCAAATACCAGTGCTGTCCTCGACCAAAGAAATTCTTAGTCGACTAATCGATTAGTTGATTTAATCGACAGATCTGTAAACCTGAATGGGTGCTAATACGTTTCTTAGACATCTAAGAAGTCATTCAGCATTAAAAAAGCATAAGAAATGACTAATCGACTAAAACAATCTTAGTCGACAAAGACCAAAATGTCCAATTAGTCGACTAATCGACAAGCATGTGTCGCTTTGTGATTCCAAACCAGGATCTGTTGTGTTCAGTATGTCTGAATGAAGGGAAAATCTTTCACAGGAATATAATTACCGTGAATCTTAAAACAATTTCTAACGTTTTCACTGAATGGCAGCATTACATGGCAACAACAAAATACAGATCAAACACAAGTGTTGTAAAATGATCTGTTTTTGATTTTAACAAGCCTTTTGTCCATTGTGGCTGCCCAGTGTTACACTTTGTGCTTTTCTGCTGTATTCACACAGGGACACACACACTTCACAAACATACACACATCTCCAGGACAACACCCTGAATTAGTCATGTCATTGTAGTCAGGCAACCTAACCCCTCTGAGTCGCTCTCATTATGGGAGACCATCAACACGTTAATGTTGGAAAAACTGTAATCCTGTTTTAAAGTAATGTATGAAGGAGACAGTGCTGACCTTTACGTTTTATTAGCATTACACAAGCTGCTACTGAGCTCACAGCTCAGGCTGTTAGTCTATCACTAGCGAGGAGGCTAGTCCCTATGTGTTTTGTTTTTTTGCTGAGGCACAAGAGAAATGTGGACTCTGTCCTTCATCAGTACTCTCACTAAGGACATCGCCCTCATTACAGTAGATATTTATTGATCAGACGCCTACGAGAGCTTGAAGGGGACAATGGAGGAGCGTTTCAAAGGTCGCCATATTGACCTTAATTGACCCCTATAGGCCACAGGGCAAAAAGATCCCAGCTGGCTGTGCGGTCAGAGAGATCACGTGGTCGATCAGATCCGGTATGGACGTGCTTTTTCTATAGGCTGCTGCGACGCGTGGGACAGATCAGCTGTGGTGCGGTGCAGCCTATCAGCATCGGGCAGCAGGTGCAGTGGGGAGGGATGTGCAGTACGCTGCACCAAACTGAGGGCTGGGCCTCTGCAGAGGCCACACACACCCTCCAACTCCTCAACTACCTTCCACTGACACCTTGGAACTTCTTCACTGGTGCCAATAGAAAAAGTACAGGCTGTTCTAGAAACCTTTGCATCATGACACGGCTAATTCGTGAGTCTAATCAACGTCTTATAGGGATCCTAACAGGAGCTTCTCCTCAGCCGTTCAAAGCAGCTCAACCACACCCTTCGATACCAGCCTGTGTGACCTTCTGACAAAGCCTCAGTGCTACTACCACACCTTCATCTCTGTTTAATCTCTCCTGGGGCACCAGCCCACCTACACCACCACACCTCTCCACCACCACCATCACTCAATGTCCTATGAAGATCATCCACCAAACCACATCCCTCCTCTCCGTGTCCCATCTGTCTCCTGCCCCCCTGATAACCAACCCCACAATGTGCGGCAAGAGGAAACAGGAGCCACAGTAACGTGAGCCTCAGGTCATTATCCTGTAACAAGATATACAGCCAGGCAGGCAGGCAGGCAGCCCTCCCCCACCACACCGCCATTCTAAATCCTTCTCTCTTTCTCTCTCTACACCTGCAGACCAGTCACTACTGATCTGCCCTTCCTCCCTCTCTCTCTCTCTCTCTCTCTCTCTCTCTCTCTCTCTCTGTCCCTCTTGCTCTCTCAGCAGTGGCACCCTTCCCCCATCAGTGTCACGTGTCTGAAGGTGAAAATCTCCTCCTATAGTCTCATCAGCATCAGCCATGTATAGCTGCACCCATGCAGAGAAGGAGAACAATGAGCACGAAGAACGAGCGGGGGATTTCTTTAGAAATGCTCTGCCAAATTTAAACTACCCTTCTCTGTGCCAGAGACAAAATGTGCCGGTTGTCTCTCTAGTATCCCTGACAGATGCCCAAGCTTTTTTCTCTAGTCCATAGCATCACTGCTGTCTCTAAGCCCTGTCCTTTTCTGCATGCTTCCTTGTGCCAGCCTATCACAGCTCTTTACAAGGAATTTCCACACCGGAGGCCCCGCCCCCGGTTTGACGCAGGAGGCACGTCGCAAAGCGATGCCCCCTGCGGCCTTGGGGAAAGGACAGCTGGCAATGCCATCACACGGTGCGCCAGTGCAAAATCCACGAAAAAAAGGTCAGAAAGAGCGAGAGGGAGGTGTAGTTGACCGGCCAGGCGTGATAAAAAACACCATCCATCACTCCATCACTCCATCCATCCTCTTTCTCATTCAGGGTGACCTCAGCAGCAGTAAAGGAAACACCCTTCACAGATCACCAGGGACGCTCATATCCTGTTTTATATAATGCCTATCTCTGGAGAGCTGCGGCATCTCCAGATATTACACACCGCTCCAGTCCTGCACACAACAGCTTCGTGCGTAAAGCGCTCTCTACCCATCCCTTTTGACGCAGTGCCCACTAATGCTGAATCCCACAGTACATCTTGAACGTGTCCACCGGCAGAGCTATTCCAGATGCTTGTGTAACTGCGCTTGTGCTGCCTCTATACAGCGATGGTGGATGATGGTGGATGATATCTCGCAGCAGCAGCACCGCATGGTCCCTTGTCTGCAGCGTCATCATGCCATCGCATCATCATCCAGCGGTCGGAGATTAAAAATTACAACTCTTTCCGCAGGATGGATGATGGAGATGGAGCAGTAGTTGCGCAATAAGCTCACACCAAGCAGTCGCATCTGCGCCTTGGCATTTTCTGGTGTTTTTCCACCAGCCTCCTCTGAGTCATTTTGCAGAACTGAGTGTATCTATAACAGACTACTGAACAGTAGCACTAAATGAATGCAGAGCTGTGGATGGATTGTTTTATGGATGTTTTTTTTATAATTTTATTCTCAGGTATTGTCTTATTTATTGTAGTATTTATCAACTGTACTATTTATAGAATTTAAGGGGCTGGGATGGAGCCATCAGGGTAAAATGCATTTCATTGCATTTCACTGTACACTGTACTTTTAAATGCATATGACAAATAAACTTGAAACTAACCGGAAACAGGACAGATGCCTTTTTTTTTACAGCTTTAACGGTGCGCACAGCAGATGAGAATAAACGTGATGCTGTAAAGCGCATCGTGCTCCTGATGGAGGCCCACTGGACGCATCGTTTATTTAATCGGCAGTGTGTGTAAAAATGCGGTCACTGTCGGTGATTATAGAGTCCCTGTTATGTCACAAATTAAAGGGGGGAAATAAGCTGGCGATGCGCTTATTTCCCCGGTAACCGCATTATGACGCATGGGTCAATGAGGGTGCCGAGGATGAGAGAGACTCCTCTGCTGATAGCATCCTCTGAGAGGGATGCGGATGAGCTCAGCATCTCCATCATTCACCGCTATAGATGCGACCATGTAGGCCGGAGAGAGGACAGCGGTTTATTATAGGAGGAGAGGACATGAGGGGAGGGGAGAGGGGGGGGGGGGTTCGAGGGCATGGAGGAGGTCACAGTACATCCTGTTCATTCAGCTCGGACGATGTCATGGAGCATATTTGTGCCTTAAAATGTGGCAAAATTCAGTTTTTTTACACTATATGTTAATGACGGGAGCATAATCTGGTTTCTATCAAATGCATCCTCCTCCCTGTGTCCCTCAGGAGAGCTCCTGGTGAGAATAAACCGATTAGGGCCTACCATGGCTGGCAAGGTTATAGACCTGAAATACATATGACACACTGACAACCTCTAAAGCACACTCTCTTACTCTAATTGTAAGACATTTTTTCTATTTCTATTCAAATATACTGACTGAATCAGAGAAAAAGGACATGAGCCAATCAAATTTCCATTCAAATAAAAAATTATATTCAAGTCAAAACGTAATCACAGTGATAAAATGCTTTCTATATAGCCGCACAAGACAGGAGCTATACTGGCTACATCAATTTGTCGCAGTCTACGAGACCAGGGTAAAACACAGTTCCGCATTACAGTCAATGTCACTCAGTCAAAACGGGATTTCCATAAAGGAAGGGGAAAAAAATGACATCACATCAGCCCTTCCTTCCTCTTCCTCCTCATCCTCCTCAGGATATGAAATATCAAGACTATAGCGCTCATTTTGTCAGGCCACTTCAGGTGGGCTATACAACACAAACGCAGTTATAAAGTTGTAATCGTCAGTCTTACCCCCATGTTTGCGCAGTCACTCTTCTCCTCTCAGGTGATGCACGGCTTGAGAGGTGTCAGCCCCTCGCGTTGAATTATATCAAAATGCCTTTGCCTTGAAAAATAGAAGAGAAAATGCTCAGTTGTCAGGGTTTGCTTAGAGAAAAAAATGAAAAAAAAAGACGTCAGGGCATTTATCTATATAAGATCTGACTATTTTTTTTTTGTGGGGTTTTAAACAAACGGTGTCTCAAACCTTTCCAACGGGTTAGGCTTCAATCTTCCCCCCCACTGAGACGTCTTTCAAATGAAATGCTGCGGTCTCAAGCGGAGCATCACGCGGGGATGCGCTTCCTTCCTCTGCTCTCTGATACTTGCGGTGAAAGACCGGCGGAACTAAAGAGCCGCACTGCTACCTCTTCAGGACTTGATCTCCCTCCGCCGCTCTGCCAGGTTACCGCAGTACTCCTCTTCTGGAACCGCACAGCACCGCACCACTCCGCCAGTTGAACAAGCACCGTTATAACCTCCCACCGCGTCATGCAACTCGACTAATCACAGCTCGGAGCGTCTCACCGGTGATGGAACGCTGACCAATCACATTCCTCTAAATCCTGCAGCGGACCAATAGGAAGCCAGCTCTGCCCCTCCTGCTTTACTGCAGAATTCAGGGGCTTGCAGCCAAGCAGCGTCGCGAGTCTCTAGGCTGAAATTTTTTTTATAGAAATGGACGCACAAGGTTAGACTCTAGTTGTCGTGATTGTGTGTTTTTTGCTCATCATGCAATGTTATTTATATCACATAAAGTTAGTGGATATTGTGTGCGTTTAATGCATGTGATAAAACACCCAGTGGATGTCTCATCATCGGTCGTGTTGGTTCCTGTCATGAGCATGTTGTGCACATCCATATGCCACTTTTCAGGGGCCTTGGTGCATCAGACGGACGAGGCAGCAATACAAGTCATAGAGTGTGCGTGTGAGAGAAATGCAGATATAAGGAAATGGGTCGAAGTCAGAATGAATCCTATCACTTAACAGTTTATCAATCTGTCACTGCACGTTAGGGGAATTGCAGCCTGACTGTGTTCAGTTTTGTCAATGCAGAGTCAGCAATTTAAGCTGATTTGGAGATACTTGCACTCAGTGGTAAAGGTAAAATTAAGGTAAAAGGTCAAATTAATACAAGTCATAGTGTGCGTGTGAGAGAAATGCAGATATAAGAAAATGGGGGGAAGTCAGAATTAATTCTATATTACTTCACAGTTTATCAATGTATCACTGCACGTTAGGGGAATTGCACTCTGACTGACAGTTTTGTCAATGCAGAGTCAGCAATTGTAGCTGATGTGGAGATACTTGCACTCAGTGATAAAGGTAAAATTACTGACATGGGCGTAAAGAATCAAACCTGACTTGTTTCAACACTATAATCTGGGAGTCTTTGGAGCTATTGACATTCATGAGGGGCAGTTGTAAATAATGTTATCTACTGTTGACAAGTGGGATTGGCAGCTGCAGCAAGTATCCACACAACCCGACAGGAATGAACTACTCTAACAATCCAGACTACATTCTTTCAACACTGGACAGCCAGAAAGAGAGAGAGGGACGGAAATGATAGAAGAGAGACAGAGAGGGAGGTGTGCCAAGTGTGAGCAAAGAGAACAAAACACGAGGACAAGAAAGAAAATGGGTAGTTTAGAAAGACTGTGTATTTTTTCTGGCTAAAATAGATTCAAAGACAGACAGCGTGAGAGAGAAACAGACAGAGGACATGCAAGAGGAGGCTGGCCCATATGCAGCAGTGATTTGGCATTTAAGGCCTTTGGTCACGTTTTTCCTCCCTGCTTTTCATTCAAGGAATGATGCAGCACACATGTTTGGAGTCACTGAGTTGTATACGCACTCTAACCACACACACATTCATGCATTCAAAGCCATGCCTGTTTTGCAAGGGAAAGCTGAGAGTCATACTTGCTTAGTGTGCCTGCAGCAGATTGTTGCCATGCCTCACTGCCTCCCTCTCTGCAGGCCCAGACGATGACCATGCAGCACAATGAAACCCCCGAGCATCAGAAGGGGGGTTAGCTCAGGGTTAGAGGACAGTCAGCTACAACTCTCTGCAAACATGCTGCTATATTTAGTGCAGCTGGTTTTTATTATTTAAGCTATGCGAAATACTGCAGATGACTAACAAATGTCACTAATTAAATTTAGCTGTGAGTAATCACGTTTTTGTTTATGTTTCGTAACCCTCTTGAACTACCAGATGGGTGGGGTAAACTTTCAAATACACATTCTGTTCCCAGTGTGGAAAATCCCGCCTAGACTGCACCCACAGGATGTGAAAGCACATGTTGACACTTTCACTTTATTATATATTTATTTATACCCTGATCCGGTTTCGAAAGAGCAATTTGCACAGCTTATATGAATGACAGGTTACTGCATGTAGCTAGCACTATGTAGAAATGTCACTGCAAATACTATGAAAAGCAACATAAATATGTAGGCATAATACACAGTAGTATCAATAGATAGACTCTTGTATTTTTAGTCCTTTTCAAGAGGAATACCTTGTTGTAAAAGTATCGTATACAGCTAAAGCATTACAAATCTGGTGGCTTCCTAAATTTAAAGCACTTTGGCAGTACAACACTGCTATTCATTTTGGAGACAAATTAATTTCAAGGATCTAACAATACAAAATATTCAATTTGTTTTAATTTACTTGGACCAACCCCCCCAAAATGTGAGGATGAGTATTAGGCTTAAATTATGCTATACAAGGGATGTACAAAATAACAGAAACACCAATGAAATTCAACAGCCTCTCAATAAAAAGTATTTGGTGAACCTCATAATGTTTGGGTTTGGTTGTGACTGTAAGAGGTCTTGGTTTGGAATATTTATTGTAGGGCAACGTTACTGCCAACTGTCTCTATTATTTTGCCCACCCTAATGCCTATGGCGTGACTGTTTTCCTGTGACTGTCAACTTGTTTCTTTAAAGGTGCTAAATGCCGAATGGGAGTATTTCTATTGGAACTGCGTTGCTCTCAACATGGCAACGGCTGAGCCGGCGGCTTTGTAGCTAGTGGTGTTCAATGCGCTAACAGTGGAAATGATGGCAAAAGTGCAGATAGTGCTAACAGTGTTCACCTGGGGGGAACCGGAGGGTGGGTACTACACTTCCGCGATGGCACAGTCGGTCAGGACGGCGTTATCAGCTGTAACCGCCACATGAGAGCGGTGCAGAGCGGCGGCCGTGAGCTAACCAGTGGGGCACGCTCATATGCACTAAAAGATATGCGCATCAACAAAGCACAGAGAAGCTCTGATTACAACACACAGAATCAAATAGTTGTTTGATGCTATATTAATGCTCTGGATATCGTATAGAGCACCTTTCATGCTTATTGAGTTATATAGCTTTAAAAAATCCTTTTATCATAGAAGTGTTGAGGCATGTATACCATACAGTAAACTGTGAGGATTAACAGATAGAATTTGATCCTGAAGCACTCAGTGCTGCCCATGAGGGTGACTTTGTCACTGTGCTGCTGCTAATAAAGTTCTTTTCAATCTCATTTCAACCAAAATGGCTGCCAGTATAGTATCCTTTCTTAACCTCTGTTATACCTTCATGTTGCCCACCCCCACCCCCACCCCCACACCCACCACCACCCACACCCACACCACCACCACACACCTCCCTGCCATGCAGTACAAGAAAGGAGGGGAGGGGAAAAAATCCCCCAATTCTCGGTCTCCACAGCAACAGCAGTCAGATGACCTTGTCTCCGACTTGTTCTGCTGAGTCAGAAATTGAGGGATGGGCGAGGGGGATGCAGGCAGGAAAGAATAGGAGAAAAGAAAGAGAGGGAGAGATGGATGACACAGAGAGAAAGCTGGTACTAATTGTTATTCTAACAGATTCCGGCTGTGTGGATGCTGCTCTTGTACACAGTGCTGTGTCATACTGATTTACATGAGGCTGATGTCTTGAAGAGAACATCAAGAGAGATACAAGGCCCTGTGCAAAGTGTGACAGCATGCGTAGTCAGTGATTTTGGAAAGTATGATGGTGTACTGTATGAATCAGAGCTGCTGATGAATATCATATGTCATGAGGTGTCATGGACTATGTGTGTGGTTTGGAAAATATGTGTGGGGAAGACTAAAATAGAGTCTGTATATAGTATCTAAATATACATACACTACATAGCCAAAAGTATGTGGACAACCGTACATTACAGTCTTGTTAAGCAACTCATTCTAGAAACCACGGGCATGAATACACTGTTATAACAGTCTCCTCTCTTCTGGGAAGGTTTTCCACAAGATCTTGGAACCTGGCTTCAGAAATGTTATCCTATTGTGCAACAAAAGCTCTAAGTGAGGTCGGACACGGATGTTTGGTGATAAGGCTTCATTCCAGTTCATCCCAAAGGTATCAGATGGGGTTAAAGGTCAGGGATCTGTGCACGAAAGTCAAATTTTTCCACACCAAACTCCAAAGAGGCCATTTCTTTATGGGCCTTGCTTTGTATATGGTGGCACTGCCATTTCGAAAAGGAAAGGACCTCACCCAGACTGTTGCTATGCAATGATGGAATCACTTTATGCTATAGCAGGGGTTTTCAAAGTCTGAGACTGTGGGCCTCCCCTCAGACAAAGCTTGGAAAAGTCCCCTCCTTAGATTACTTGCATAGTTTTGCTCAATTCCTGGATGCCTATGGGATCATGAGTATGTTATTTGATCCCAAAGACACTAAACAATTGAGCCAAGATAGTCTATTATTGCTGTTTGACATAACATCAGACTACACCCTATACATAAAAAAATGTTTGTCCTGAGACATTTATTGGTTTTTGACACTGGGAAAGTAAGAAAAACAGTAAAATTCCCCAAAACTACTGTATCTCTGAACTATGTATTTAACCAGATGATAAGACTGTTGTCAGGCTATTAAATAGGCGTTATCAGTCGCTATAAGCCCCATAGATGTGGGTCAATAGGGGCCTACTACACCCACTAGTATGTTTTATCATCTATTCACATGGTAGATCACTGAAAGAAGGTATAAAAGAAGACGACAGCGACCTCTAACGACCGTCGAATCGGGTGAAGAAACCATATCATACATTTAGGCTATATGTGATCTTTTCCCTCTCCTGAAAGTAAAAGTGAGCCCCCCTGGAGAGGCCCGCCTCACACTTTGAAAACATCTGTGCTGTAGCATTAAGATTTCTCTATACTGGATCTTAGAGACATAGCTCAAACCATGAAAAACAACCCCAGACCAAAGTTACATAATGTAAACAGGCTTGTCCACATGCTTTTGGTCATATTATAAGTAGACAGTCAAAATTAGGGTTTGAATGTGAGTGTACGGAGTCATCTGTATTTGTGTTTGTGCGTGCATGTGAATGTGTGTGTGTGTGCATGAAGGTGATCCTAGCTAATCCGGTTTTATAAATGTCTGACATAATCTGTGTTCCACTCACAGAGTCCAGAAGGGAGGAAAAGAGGCAGAGATAGAGAAGAGAAGAGGATGGAGAGAGAGAAAGAGAGGGTTGGGATCTCAGGGAACAGATGATGGAAAGGCAGATGGGGTTAAGGAGGATGACAGAAATGAGGCGTGCAGAGAGGGAGGGAAGAAAGGGGATAAGGAGGACATGCAGTAAGACAGAGATGAAGGAAAGAGCCAGGTGGGTGGTGGAAAATTCCTCTGGGATTTAGCGTGGAAAGAGTGACATGTGACCGTCAATGAAGGTTCAGTTATCATGGAGTAGCAGATGTGTGGTAAAGGGCAAGAGAGGAGAGATGGAGGGCAGAGCAGAGTCCGTATTCAGATAAGGAAAAAAGCAGAAGGGAATCTGTCAATGTAAAGGAATGTAGGTGCAATGGAGAAATGTACCCTTAAAAACTTAAAACAGTTTGAATAAACACACGAACACATGAAGTTGAAGTAAAGGAATAGAACTGCAAACAGGAGACATACTGTAATCCCTTACACAAGACACCAGAAGCCAAGCAGGAATGTCTCCAAGATTATCTTCCTTCGGGAGACATTATGTATACACATCAGGTTATATACTTCTCATAAAGACAAAGAAAACCTTTTTCATTGGTCAACTTACTTCTTACACTATAGTATAATGTGCGTAATGTGCATTTTGTTGTGTTTTTTTCCTCAAAAAAAGCTGAATATTATACTTACAGTGTAAACCTTGCGCAACTTCCGTTGGCACAACTTTACGTAATTATGGTTATACGAATAAAGCACAATTTGAACAGGGCTGTAGCTCCCATGGATGACACTGAGGTCATGTATTTTTTCTGGGAATTTGGGTTTTTTATAAACATTAACATTCAACAATTAAAAATAAACACATGGTGAGTATTTTACATGCTTTACCATTCCAGTATTTTAGACTCAGTATGCTCAACAACACACACACAATAACAGGCCCACAGCTGTTTTCACTTCACACTGATTAGGCCTCTGCTCAGGTTGGGGTTGAGAGGTGCTATGCTGGGAATTATGTCACCAAACTTTGTGAACTAATAAGAAAAAAGTTATCCCTTTTCGCATCGCGTGGAGCTCAACTTTGGTGAACTTTGACCGGCAAAGTCGCAGCCTCAACCAGTAGGTCCTTTTCACTGCAGCCATTTTGACATGTCATTGTCATTGTTCCATTTAGGTGGACCAGGGCTCTGGTATTGTGCATGCTGGCTCACTGGAATAGCTGTGACATAGAAATAGGAGTAGAATAGGCATTCCCATTCAAATGAATGTAGCGGGATGGTCAGAATGGCAACCATTTTTAGGTTTACCGTTGCCATGGCAACTGTTGTAGTGGGCTAACTTCCGTATGAACTTCTGCATGAACCGACGTGCGGCACATTGCGGACTCAATCATGCTGGCGTGACGCGTGTAACACAACAACGTTGGCATCTAGTGTAGTCCCGCCATGGCGGCTGTCCCTTTTATAAGTAAGAAAGAAAGTTAATGGTGCTAAATGTGAGATTGGGAGCATTTCTATTGCCTCTGCATGGTTCTCAACATGGCAGCAGCTGAGCCGGCGGCTCGCAGCTAACGGTGCTAGCAAGCGGGTAATGTAATGCAGGAAACGCAAAGGCATAATGACAGAGGAGAAAGATGAGGCTGTTGGGAATATCAACATTTTTCTCAAAGATATTGTAAAATTACAAAGAAAAACAATAAATGACTAAAATTACAATATATTCACTTATTATGAACCGGAAAACTAACCTCCATGGCCTCCGCCATTTATGACAACGTCAACAAACACCTCACAACTCGCAAACTCGGAGCTTTCAGAAACTTTCCACTTCGTCCAGATCGTGAATACCACAAGAGGGCAGCGTTCATATGGACTCTTCTTGTGAACATGGTAAACACGACCCCATTTGAAGGCACCATAACACACATTGTTCTATACAAATCTTTTTACTGCCGGGGAATCAAATTTACAGAAAAAACAATTCAGCATTTAAATTAATAAAATAAGATAAAATATAAAGAATCCACACTTACAGATTTTCTCTTTGTTGTCTTTGTGAGAGAGACTCATGACCCTGGTGATTCAAGTCCTGGCAACGGCTTTGAATTTGAATGGACCTTTTTCACTTGTCGCAGCAGGAAGAGCACAGGTGTTACTGATATCATTAACGATGGCTCCACGCCATTTGAATATCCCAGTAATCCATGCCAGCAAGCCAGCATGCACAACACACGACACCTAATACAGCCTTTAATCATAGTATTAATTACACCTGTGCCTTTCCTGCTAATGGTGCCTTCAAATGGGGTTGTGTTTTCCGTGTTCACGAGAAGAGTCCATATGAACGCCCCCCTCTTGTCGTATTCACGACCTCGTAAGTGGAAAGTTTCTGAAAGCTCAGAGTTCATGAGTTGTAAAATGTGTTTGTTGATGTTGTCAGAAATAGTGGAGACCATGGAAGTTTATTTTTCATCACATAATAAGTGAATATATTGTAATTTTAGTCGTATATTATAATATCTATATAATATGTCTGAGGAAAATGTAGATATTCCCAAATGCCTCATGTTTTTCCTCTGTCATTATGCCTTTGCTTTTCCTGCATTATGTAACCCACTTGCTAGCTTGCTAAATTGTTAGCCTCTATGGCTTCTAGACACCGACGGAAGATGAAAAAATGTCTGCCAGGAATACATCCAGAATGTTCTCAGGATACACTCGTACACCTGAGTGCACACGGACATATGCGGTACATTAGATTTATTTATGATAATCAACCCTAACGCACACGACTTCATTATTGTCACCTCCTCTCTCTCTTTCCATCTACGGTATGATTTACTGTTTCTAAAGCATTTCCTCTCTCATACGTCCTCCCTGACCCCTCCTCCTCCTCCTCCTCCTCATCCTCCTCATCCGATAGCTGTCCTTTCAGCACCACAGCCACTGCAGCAAAACCCTGCTTCACTCTACCTTTAACACTATGTATTCTTTCTTTTTTTATATCTCCACCTACGTCTTACCACAAGCCAGTCTAATCTCTGCAAAGAGCAAACAAAGAATCGGGAACACCATTCTTCTAATGTGAAGCATCTGCATGTTCTGATTTAAGTGGATTTGATTGTTCAAATATGTAGTTTCCCTGGAAAATCATCAGCTGCTAATTTGTTGTACTCGAGCCAGTGGATTCAATATAATATCTTTTTATAACCTCAGAGTAATGATTGAAAGATTTATGAGTGAAACTAAAAGGCATTTAATGAAGTCTCTGAGTCTGCAAGGCCATTAGAAGGCAAACATCCATCCACTTGTTTTCCATTCCATGGAACGGCCTTTTAGGAGGTTTTTATTCTTAGTATGCACTTAAAGCACACTTAAACTACCATTAGGACTTCATAGATGCTAATATGCTAATATTCCACCATTAAAACTATAAATGCTACCCGGATCACTCTTTCCGAGTAATACAAATACTTGTAATCTGGCTTGACAGTCATTCAAGGTTCATATTTTAACATTTCACTCTATGTCTGCACTTGATTATGGAGATATTCTGAGCTGTCACACTCCTCATCATTACTTCAGCAGCTAATACTCATCACTGCTCTCTGTATCACAAAGCTGGATGGATTTATTACCTATTAAGGTCCTCTGTAAAGGCTGCCAAACTACCTCACATTTTAATCTTGTTACTACTGGACATGATCCAATAACTACGTAACCTTAGATATTCCCTACGTATATGCACTAATCATGGCAGAACTAGTTTATACTAGATTTGTTCATTCCCCTTGTCGACTTGAAATCTTTATTTTCTGATGCTTTTTTTTTTTATTCTTGTAATTGTTTTTTAAAATCATTCCGATACAGATACCAGTATCGGAAATGCGTCCGATACTGCCCGAAATTCAGGATGGGGGATGGGGTATTGGGTATCGGCGAGTATGCCAGTCTATGTACCGATACCATACTTTATTAACCCAGAAAAAAATTAATTTGTTTAACCGGATATCGAAAATGTATTTGTTCATGTTTTACATTATAAAAGGGTTTAACCTGAGCCAGGCCATACAACAAAGATAGTAATCGTATCATATCCATACATGGTCAGTAGTAAACAGCTGTTAAATAATAATAATAATAATGATAATAATAATAATCATAACTATATTTATTTTGTTATCACGCTGGTATCGGATCGGTACTCGGCATTGCCCGTTACTGCAAGTTCAGGTATCGGAATCAGTATTGGGAAGGATTTTACTAGTTCTTGGTCAATGTGGTGGTCTCGTCTAATGTTTGTGTTGTTTTTGTTTGCCAGTTGCGTGGTTGTCTGATAATGTATGTTTCCTGTTCTCAGGTCTTGAAAAATGATTAAATAAAGTTTGTATAAAAGCATTCATACCATGTAAGAAGATAATTTCTTTGATGTAATAGGTTATTCTTACAAAATGCCTACGGTAAGAATTCATTTCAGAAATAAAGAAACTATTCAAGGCCTCTGTATTCATTGAAGCCTCACAGCCAGGAAATGAGCATTTGAGAAAGTCCTCAAGGTTATTTAGTAAAATATTATTTGCTCAATACTTTCTAATGCTCTGCCATATGTTGTCACCTATTGTAAGTGTTTTCTGATTCTTTGTCTTTTACCACCCTATTTCTCACAGTAAAATCTGCTATTAATAGTCCTGTACACCCACAATGTGTTTTCAGTTACAATAGTAGATGCCTTGGGTGTTAGGAAGGGTATTACACAATCTCACCAAACTCTAAAGTGCACTTATACAAATGATAAAGGTGTAATTGTCACACCCTGAGGAATATATCAATATAAAATACAGTTTGTACGAGCCCTCACAGTCCTGAGAAGAAGTCTAACTAAGCAAAAAAAGTGAAAACACCTGTGTGGGTGCACGAAGGTGTGAAGGGGAAGTACTTTCTTGCTGAGTTAGATGAGAAGATTGATACCACTCAGGTATGGTAAACATGAAGCTACAACAGTCGGTTAGCTTAGCTTAGCATAAAGACTTAAAACAGAGGGCCTGGCTATGTCCAAAGGTGAAAATAAAATCTGCCTACCAGCGCCGTTAAAGCTCACTAATTAACACATTATATCTAATTTGTTTATCCGTACTAAAAGCAAAGTGTAAAAACTACAATTTGTGGTCTTACGGGGGTTATGTGCCTGGAGTCTCCGCTGGGTGGCTGGCAACCTCACGGTTACGACGAGACCCCAGCAGGTGTTAATGAATGAGCTTTAAAGGTGCTGGCAGTCAGACGTTGTTACTGTTGTACAGAGCAAGGCTAGGTGTTCCCATCTGTTTCCAGGCTTTGTGCTAAGCTAAGCTGACCAGCTACAGGTTGTAGCTTCATATTTTCATTAGAGAGTGGTGTCAATCTTCTCAACTAACTCTATCAGAAAGGGAACAAGCGTATTGATATTAGACTAAGAGAACTTCTAAAGCCACTCCAGTGACACAATAACATGAAATAAAGACAAAACAAATGGTCCAAACAGGATAAAAAGGTTGAATGAATGCCACAATAATGCGCAAGGCATTTAGCGAGCAATAAAAACGCCTTTTTTGCTTTTCACGTGTCATTTGCATTCCATGTAGTCTGTACTGGCTGCAATGGAAACATCCACGGACAGTCAGAGCTAGTGATGTAGAATAAATAGTGAGAAAGGCCGCTTATGGCGAGCAGGTGGGGGTCCAACAAACACACGACTTTCAACCAGGAGGCCAAGGATCAAGACCGGTGTTTCATTTTACGAGTTATGTTAGTGACGTTTGCCACGTGTTTTTTAGGGACATTTGTGACATGCTTTCCGTACTTATGTTATATTGTGTCAGTATGTATTTTTCTTATTTTACGTTCTTATTTTAAGCCCAACCATGACGTTTTTTGTAAACTAAGTGTTTTTTTTCCCTAAACCTTACTGTGGACGTTACCGTAGCTTGTCGTTGTAATGTCGTGCTATTTATACGCCTTCCCGTGAGACCAGGTTGACAAATTAGAGGTACTAGCGGTATTAGAGGTTGGCCAAGTTGTTCTCATATAAAAACATTGTTCAAATTAGATAAAAGTCTTGAAGTACTTAACAAAGCACATCATTTGTATCTAATGCCCAGATGTCAAATTGCTTTATAAATGAGGTCACTAGGATGAAGGGAAATGGCTTTTGAGAACTATGATTATTCAGCAGATTAGCAGATGAGCTTTTCACCTAAAACGAGGGACTGATGGACTCTGTAAAACCTATTAAGTGGTGCACTCCATCTGTAAGATTTTTTTCAGAATTGTACGCTTGTTATGTTTTCATCACCCACCCTTAAATCCTCTTTCCATTCCAGAGAGCACATTTTGCTAAATGTGTTAACTGCGGGGGCCATTTTGCTGACTGTTTATCTGCCCGAGCTGCTTTGAAGCTGTTTGCTTTGTGTTTTTCAGGTCTGCTGAGCTCGTAGTGTGTCACGCTCACTTATCGTAAAGAAAAAAGTCTGCTTGGTTCAGACGGTGCTGGCTGTCAGTAAGCGTGGGTCAAGTGGGTTTCTTTCATAGCCTGTGTGCTTTGGCAAGCATCTTTTGTCTCTCTGATAAGTGACCCGTCATGCAGAGCTGTTTTAAGAGGCAGGATAGTCTATGAATGTGAATTTTCCAGATATTTCGTCAGCATCTTGTGTTAGCTGTCTTTGGAGTCACTGCTGCATTTACATGTGAGCTGCTATGTGTGTGTAGCAAGTACAGTAAGCAGCCCCAGGAGGGATGGGAATGATGAGTGTGTAAAGCAGAGCCATGTGCGCTCTGCGGGGGGAACTGGCCCTTTAATACCCATCATCCAATGAAGCAAGGGATGCTGGGAGCAGGCCGTCCTTGGGAACGACCTTGCAGGGGGGCCGACGGATGGAGAGAGGGTAGAGAGGGAAGAGCACACAGGAGGGGCAGATAAAGGAGAGTAAAAGGGGGAGGGGGTTGGTTCAGAGAGTTCAGGGAAGATGGAGGAAGCAGGGAACGAGAAGAAAGATGTGAAATGTATTCATCTCTACCACGAAGGTACATTTACTACTACATGAAACATGTAATAAATACAGAGATAGTTAGATGCAGACAGATGAGTGAGAGATAGATAGTTGAGGACTCTAAGAGGATTAAAAGTTCAGCTGTGTAGTTATGCCTCACTCTGTCTCTTTCTCTCTCCCTCTGTGACCGACATGCAGACGTCATCCCGTCCAGATTAAATTGTCAGTATGCCATACTCTCACATTGCATAAGAATTCCTCTGAAAGGGATGAAAGAGAGGAATAAGAATAGGGCCCAGATATAGAGGTGGTAATAATGTGGTTACAAAAAAATGTGGTTGAAGTTGGGAGGAGAATATAAAGGAGTCTCAGATTTAATGAGACTGGAAGAAATGTTAAACTTAACATACTTATTGACTGTCTTGCTGAGAGTTAGATGAGAAGATCGACACCACTTGATAATTTTTGGCATAAAAATGGATAAGTATTTTTTTTCCAAAATGTGTGTAACTATTCCTTCGAAAATAAAAATTAAACAGAACTTTTTAAACTAAAGTGAGATAAAGGAGTGATTATGCTTCTAAACTAGGGCTGTCAACGTTAACGCAATAATAACGCGTTAACGCAAAATAGTTTTAACGCCATTCATTTCTTAAACGCATTAAAGCAATTGATCTTTCAGAGGGTGTCGCGGGCTCAGGAAGGTGTCGTGAAAGAGGCTAAATAACGCTATGAAGTTACGCTATATTTTTGCGAGGAAAAAACGTCATGACTATTTTCAAAGTTATGGTCCTTTAACTTCTGACCTCAAAATATGTGAATGAAAATGGGTTCTATGGGTACCCACGAGTCTCCCCTTTACAGACATGCCCACGTAATGATAATCACATGCAGTTTGGGGCAATTCATAGTCAAGTCAGCACACTGACACACTGACAGCTGTTGTTGTCTGTTGGGCTTGAGTTTGCCATGTTATGATTTGAGCATATTTTTATGCTAAATGCAGTACCTGTGAGGGTTTCTGTCATTGTTTTGTGTTGTTAATTGATTTCCAATTATAAATATATACATACATTTGCATAAAGCAGACTATTTGCCCACTCCCATGTTGATAAGAGTTTGAAATACTTAACAAATCTCCCTTTAAAGTACATTTTGAACAGATAAAAAAAATGTGCGAATAATTTGCAATGAATCGTGATAAATCATGGACAATCATGCTATTAATCGCAATTAAATATTTTAACCGACTGACAGCCCTATTTTAAACAATTTCATCCGGTATTAACAGCATTTGATTATAACCTAGATAATCTCGACAATCGCCTAATGACGCGTTCACTTGCTGAGGCTTCCTCCCTGTGCGGTGTCAGCAGCAGGCACAGCAGTGCTGTGGCCCCACCAGATGTGTTGCTGTGTGTGTGGCCCCATTCTGTTCAACATGATAGAGTGGGAGTATGTTTGTGTGTGTGTGTCTGATTGTGTGCGTGTTAGTGAGAGATAAAAAAAAATGAAGACTCCAGTAGGCTATGTCTTAATATGTTGGTGTCTATGTGCGTCAGCATATTTGTGCATGCACCATGTGTGTCAGTATGTGTTCTCTAGCCGTGGGACTAGTAGTGTGTATGTGTGTGAGACTGGGTGGCTGATGCTGCTGTGCCCAATGAGTCAGTGTGATGGAGTGCTAGCCCGACGCTATGCTAGGTAGGCAACCTCAGCAATGTTTTCATTATCGCTGCACCCAGTCACCTCAGACACAGTCCGTTTCCATGCTGGACCACTCAAGTGAGAAGTACACTTGTATATACACACACATGCGCGCACGCATGCACGCACACACACATAACGGAAAGGTGAAGATTGCAGAAAAAGAAATGTGCCTCTTCTCTCCTTGCTAATTTTAGCAGTTCATTTGTCATCTGAGTGTATGTCAGCTGTGTGTGCATAAGTAGTTTTGTGTGTGTGTGTGTGTGTGTGTGTGTGTGTGTGTGTGTGTGTGTGTGTTTGTGCGTGTCCATGTGTGTGTCTCTGTGTCTTCTGTCCCCCAGGCTTGTCCGCTGGATGTGTATTCGTGCCCTTATCCTGAGCTCTGTTCTGACAGAAAGAGGCTGCCGTGTGCTCGTTACTGTAAGACTCTCGCAGACATTGTTCCCTCAGTGGGAGTGTGTGAGTGTGTGTAAGTGACTGGGTAATTGGCTCTTCACCGGCCACAGCTCTGTCCTCTCTGTGTGCACTCACACGTACTGTTACAGGTTGTAGCCCGAATGTAAGCTGATGGTCTGTTAGAGCCGTGTCGTGTGTATGACAGGTACTGTACGTATGACATCCATCGAGAGCTACCGAAGGTGTAGTATTGAATAATAAAGGGAACGCTAGCTGTCAGGGTCACACCCGTCAAGTGACCCTGGAGACTGGAGCAGGTCGCCCTGGCAACTACCGGCCCTCTTCTCCCTCCCATCCCCCTCTCATTTCACTCCTCGTCGCATTACTCATCTGTCATAACACGCTGCGCGCACACATCCTCACAAGATGTTCTGAGCACAAGGGCTTGTGTCAGATACAAGTAGGAAAACAGTTCAGTGTAACGGAGCCAAAATTAAACTCCTAATGACTCCGGCTGAAAGGGAAAAAGAGGGAAATGAGAGGGAACAAGTAAAGGTGATGATGTATGCAATCCGCATCAAATATTTATGTGCAACCTTCTTCTATCAGCTCAAGAACAAACTACATCCCAGTGCATCCCTCCCTGATGCAGAGAAGCTGCTCCATTCATCTCCTCAAGGCTGGACTACTGCAATGTACTATGCCTCTGGATTCCTGCCAGCAGCCTCCAGCCTGCTGCTGCTTGGATGCTAATGAGAGAGCGGTCACACCATCAGTTTCCCCCACTAACTTTACTGGCTACTTCTGTGGCTTCATAAACTACTGATTTGTGTTGCTAAATATGTAATTTCTAGGAGAGTGGGTTGATTTTCAAACCTTTATTCTGATGTCCTTTTGCACC
Organism: Sebastes fasciatus; assembly: GCF_043250625.1. NCBI lineage: Eukaryota > Metazoa > Chordata > Actinopteri > Perciformes > Sebastidae > Sebastes > Sebastes fasciatus. The sequence goes on from NC_133806.1 coordinate 13,736,309, forward strand.
TTCTTGATTGATCTCTGTATTAGGGGAAATTTGACCTTAAGCTTCACTGCATCCTGACCTCTGAAATGAACATCTATGAATAGCAGCAGCTGTTTGAAACAGGCCTCAAGACTATTTGTTTAGGAGGGCATTTATTTATGGTATAGACTTTTAACAGGGTTGGGAGAAAAAAATCGATACAGCATAATATTGCGATATTTTGCGTGGCAATATTGTATCGACACACAAACATCAAGTATTTTCCTTTTATTATATAAACTATTAACATAACCCGGCCACTATCCTGTATTTCAGAGGTCGTAGCAGGCTCAGTCGTAAAGCTAGTGTGAAGATACTGGTATCATATGAAACTAGAAAATCTAAGGAAATCGATTGGTACCAACCATGTCATACTAGCTTTTTTGGAAGAACACTAACAATGCTCAAATGTTACGCTAAATTTTGGTGAAGAAAAACTGGCATGGCCATTTTTTAAAGGGGTCCCTTTGACCTCTGACCTCAAGATATGTGAATGAAAACTCTGAGATGAACATAGTAAAACTGTATCTTATTGGATAAAACAGATGTTGACAAACTGCATAACTTGCAGTTGAAAAAAGGTAATATATCGCAATATATCTTATCGCAATACTCAGTAATAATGTTTAAAGTCGCAATAAGATCGTATCGTGACTTAAGTATCGTGATAATATCAACTCTGATGATTCCCACCCCTAGCCCGTTATTAGCTAAAACTCATCCTGCATGCCCTTGCATCCATGTTTTTTTCCCTCCTGACTACCTTCCTCTTAAACTGTAGCACTTTGACATTTTCTGTTTGGTTAAAAGTAGCCTTTACAATTATTATTAGTATTATTATTATTATTACTGAGTCACTTGCTAAAGGCAGGAGAAATGTCAACTGGGCAGAAATACTACACAAGTCCTTCTCTCGTGTATGTCACCCTGTCTTGTGTCCTCTACAGACTTGTATTTGTTCGCTCTGTCCTCACCCCTCTCTCTCCCACTCTCAGCTACATCTCTTCTTTTCTCTCTCCTCCTCTTCCTCCCTTGCGAGCGGACTCAGTGGCGAGTCTAATTATAGATGTAACACGTCAGTTACACTCGACTTTTTACTGCCCTAGTTATTTGCGTCTTACATATGCATTTTCACATTGAACATCTTGAATGTGTGTGTGTGTGTGTGTGTGTATGTGTGAACAGATGAGCAATATGACTGGGGTGACCCTAACGGCTGATTGGCTAATTCCCTGTCCTCTGAGCCGTCCCATGATGCTTAGAGGAAGGAAGGCTCCCAAGGTTATGCATGCTAACACATGGGGGAACATACAGCTCGCAACAACTGCGCACACACACACACACACACACACTGAAGCTGAACTGTATCCTTGGCAAAGCCTGGGGGATTGTCACATTTCCATTTAAACTGCTACAGGCATGTTATAGCAGTAAATCACAGGTTATTCACCTCCTCAGAGGAGCAAGGTGAGAGATGGACAGAGGGCGGTGTGACTAAACTATAAACAGATGCTCTTGGAAGCAAACCTGTTGAAAACACCTGCTGTCTTTTAAATTTGGTTTTATCTTCAACAAAAATAGTGCTGAAACATCGATTGACCAAAAATGAATCAGCAATAATTTAAATAATCAATTGAAAATTTTATAACAATAGTCACTATAGTAAGAAAAATGTTTTTGCTGGTTAAAGCTTCTCAAGGATTTGCTGCGTTTTGGTGTTTTATTTCATTGTAATTGAGACAAACACTTAACATCTTTGGGTGTTGGACTCTTGGTTGCACATAACCTCGTACTTCTAAAATTCTTTACCATTTTCTGACATTTAAAAGGTGCTAAATTCGATATCCAGAGCATCAATATAGCAGCAAACATCTATTTGCTATGTAAAGATACAGAGGAGTAATGTCTACCTGAGCAGAGAACAAAGTCACTCTCCTTCTGTGTGTGTTATAATCCGAGTTTCTCCTTGCTTTGTTGACATAGCCGGACCGGCTGTGCATGCTACCCACCCTACGGTTCTCCCTCAGTTAATCACTGTTATCTCTGTCAGCACTTTCGCTGCTGTATGCACTGTCTCAATATTTCCGTATTAAGCAGCTTTAAAGGCTAAACGAAATGAAATAAAAATCAACAGATTAATTGATTTAGAAAATAATTGGTGTTTGTAAAACTAAACAAAAACTAAGTGCATTAACATATCATCACATTTATGCCTATGCTGAAATACAATTTGAACGTCTTTGAACTTCAAAAACAAATCACAACAAACAACTGACAACCTGACACGAGCCATCTCCATGATAAGTGAGCAAACTGCGTCCACTGATGGAGACCATGAGACACTACTGAGGGTACAGGAAAGAATGTAGTAAGTGACCTTGAGTTTGGGTTTGTATTATTATTATTTTCTTGCTTAAACATTAGAAACATCCTATTTTCAAGAATAGAGCTATGCATGCAGCCCATATTGGGTGCCAACACTTACGTCAGCCAGATAACTCACAATCCAGCTGTTTGACTAATGCTGATGTATTAGCCACATTATTCAGCCTGAGGACGCTGACGGTGGCAGAGGTCAATTAGGATTAAGCTCTGCGATATTAAATACTGTTGACCTAGCTACAATGGATGCCTAATGTTAAGAGGTTAAACTCAATCTGCTCGACAATAGAAGTGAAGAGCAGACATGAATATAATTAGGACGGAGTGTCCTTGTGACATCTGTGCTTGTAGATTTCATTGATAATTTCAAACCTTGGTGTTCCTCTGAGGATTATGGAGAACTGTGGGTGTGGCTACCGACTTGATCAAATTGAAACGAACATCTGGACACGCACACACAAGCACACACACCTCATTAACTTGAGTACCTCTGACCTACAAATAAGTCACGATTCGTGTTAGCATGCACATGCTAACACGTCGTGCTACTAAATCAAGGCTTGTTTACTCGGACTGAATGATCAGCCAGGCCATTCATCACATCTCTGTGAAAACAGGCTGTTATTCAAGTGTTTCCCTCGCAGCTATTTGAATGCGTTGGTGCGTCTGTGTCAGAAAGTGTTTGTGTTGGAGACGCCGAGGTTGCACGTGTGCCCAGAAATGTGATTTCGGATTGAATGGAACGAGGGCTGATGAAGAGGAGGGAGTTTGGATGAGTCCCCAAGAGGCACTCAGTTGTTCAAATGTTGTGTCATCACTGGGTGAATGAAACATCTGGCTCTGTGGTGGTGTGTTGGCCTTGACTGGCTGGTTTTACTCATTTACTCGCTCAGTTGCAAACACACATATACCAATCACAGAGTAACCTGATTGGGAAGTCTGTCTCTCTTAGCGCAGCGGTAGCTCTAATCCGGATTAAACATTTTGTGTTCATTGTATTTGAATGAGCAGCCCTTATTTATCCAGGATAAACATGTAGAGTACAAGTTGATTTTGGTCCTGATTCAAGTGGCTTTTCTCTTGATTGTTTGTTTATCTAGCTGCGTACGACTGACAAATTGAAGGACGAATAAATGAGTGCAGAAACATATTGAATGCAGATGCTTCCAAACACAGAATGAGGGGTCATGAATGGTTACATGACTATGATAATGGATAAATAAATCATACTTAACTGTACAGTATGCTATGACTTTCACCGTCACCAAATCTCAACCCAATTGAACACCTATAGGAGATTTTGGATCATAGTCAGACATCACTCTCCTCCACCGTCATTAAAACATCACGATAATATCTTTTGGAAGAATAGTGTTCATCCCTCCAGTAGAGATCCACAGACTTGGAGAATATATGCCAAAGAGCATTGTGCACATGGTAGCCCAACATCTTTAATTTATCACCCATCTGTATGTCCCGGACCCTAAAGGCCAACTACTGTTGTTTGTATGCAAAATGGCCAACAAGCACGTTCAATAAACAGTAATGAACCTCCATGCTCATTTTTCAGGACAAAATTCAATTAAAGGTACAGTGTGTAAGATTTGGCAACATTTAGTGGTGTGGTTGCAGATTGCAACCAACTGAGTACCCCCCTGCTCACTCGTCCCTTTCCAAGACTGCGATAACGTGAGTCGCCGACTGCAAAACGCCGTTTGCCCCGCTCAGAGGTCATCCTTACCATAATAACACTACTTACTACTTACTACTAATAGCAACGGAAGTCAGACAACAGCTGGCGGTACCACGGTTTTGCACTCTGCAGCTAACGTTACCGCAGTTTCACAAGCCTGTCCGAGAACTAGGGCTCATTCTAAGCAACACAATAATACTTAGTTTCAGGTGATTATACTCTAATGAGAACATAGTTATGAATATTATATTCCATTTCTGTTGATGGATCCCCTGAAATGTTACACACTGTTCCTTTAAGAAGGGTGTGACACACGGCCGAAAGCTCTGGGGGAAAAAAAACTGAACGTTGAGTTTAAAATATTAATATGTGTTAAGGTCAAGACTGAACCTTCAACCTCAAACATTAGTAAATTATTTATTTACCATTTATAAAGGGGGTCTCACTACAATGTGGTGCCCATTATTTTATTTCACACCACCAGTTAATCTGGACAATGTTCACATCCCGACCTTGTGGTTTATACAGAATCCTATGATGATGAATGCTAGATCAGTGCTGTGTTTATAGCATTATCACTTGTGTGTCAGTTTCTATTGCATATGACTGATCATGATCATAATCATACAAGGACGAATTACCATCCAAGTACATGAAAATCGAAAGGGTAGTTTTACAACCCCATCATTTGACATCCTGCTGATTGAAGCATATTTCTCCTCTGCTGCAACATATTCACATGCTGTAAATGACTATTCTTCATGACGATTAAAGGTCCTTAAACCCTGTCTCCTCTCCGTCTCTATACCTCGTCCTGTCTAGGTGGAGCACCTGCATAACAACGTAGAAGAACATCCACATCTGTGCAGCACCACCCCACTGCATGCATCTGCAGTGCGGGCCTAGTGGCTGTGATTGGAGGAGAGAGAAGACACTCCCCTGTTTGAATGGACAAGAGCTGAGACTCAGCACAACGTGACTGGATTAAGAGGACTCTCACGTAGCTGGGCTCGTTGACAATGACCATTGTTTCTGTTAACACAAGCATAAAAAATAAAGAGAAAAAGAAAAGAGAGTGGGAGAAAAAACTGGAAGGTGTTACGAGAAAGTACTATAGGTACAGGACATTACAGATCAGCAGAGGAGTGAATGTGTAATGTAACAGCCACCTCTCCGTCTCTCTCCGTCTGTCACGCGATCCTCTCGCACACTTCAACACAGGAAGATGTTGTCGAGTCAGTCCTCCGCCAATAATAACTGAGCAAGTATTGTTGATAACATAATTTATGGGTTATCTTTAGGCTCACCGAGACATTTAAAGGGCACGTTGGACACCCCGTCCCTTTAAATGAGAACATGTAGAGGGAGTCCCTCAGCAGGTATAAGAGAATGATGCAAATTGAGCTGACAGCATTAAATAGTAAACATCATTTTAAACCAACCGGCATCACGACTGCCTCAGGGACACAAGATACAAATGTCACACAAACACACACGCAAACACATGGTTACACCCATGCAAACACACTCGCTATTCACAATAGGCAACACTGTGCTTCAGTTGTATTTTACTTACTATTTGCAACATATAGTATTAATCTGTCAGCATTGAGGCCTGAATATTGAGGCCATAATTTTATCTTTCGTAATTGAAAAAAATATTTTTTTTAAAGGGTGACTATGTAACTTTTGAAAGAGGAAATGACACATTCTTCCTCTCACAAATTAAAGATAAAATCAACCATTGCTCAATTCAGCACACTCACAGGTTATTTTGCTGCAGCCTAACATGGTCTGGTATGAGCAGTAGCTTACGGTGGCTAATGTTTGCAAATTTTGACAGTACTTCATTACTGAGTGAAGGCAAACGCAACACATTTAGCGTGCAATACGAACGCCTTTCTTGCTTTGGGCGTGTCATTTGTACGCCATGTAGTCTGTATTGAGTCCAATGTAAACGCATCCACTTAAATATGCTACGCTCAGAGTTAGGGACGTAGAATAAAAAGCGAGAAAGACAGCCCATGGTGGGCGGGTGGAGAGGTGGATTGGTCCAACAAACACGACTTTTAACCAGGAGACCAGGTGTTTTGTTTTGTAAGTTACGTTAGTGATGTTTATCACACGTTTTTTAGTGGTTTGTGACGTGTTTTCCGTACTTATGTCGTTCCGTACATATTTAACTTAGTTTACTTATTTTAAGCCCAACCATGATGTTTTCCTAAACCTAAGTAAGTGGTTTTGTTGCCTGAACCTAACTGGACGTTAGTTTTGTTGTGTGGTGTACAAATGACATCTGAAAAGGCTAGAATGCGTCCTCATGACATGTGGAATGTCTGTTTAATGTCGTGCTATTTATACGTCTTCCCGCGAGACCGCATTGAATTGTTACAGAATATTTTATTTTTCTGTATTTAGATTACATTTTCAATAAGTTGCCTGATCTTCTTTGCTCAATATTACAGACACTTTGATGATTATATCTTATAAAATGTATTTGACATCGTTACTAATTCATCTAATTCTACTATGAGTCACAGTCATCCCCTTTTCCTAGACAAAAACATATACATTTGGGTTAAAATTCTTACGGTATCATAATCGTACAGTCTATAAAGTTACTTCACTACGTAGAGAAATATCAATAACAGCTGCATTCACTATATATATGTCAGTGCTGGTCCTGCCTTAGGCATGCAGAGAGCAACGTGCTGTAATATTGAATACTACTGTAGGACCATTATCTGTCTGCTGGATGACGCTGTTTGTTCTGGTTGTTTGTTCATTTTGAATATCAAGTGTTGCTGTTGCATACAGTTGCACAGAACATACTCGACAATTACTGCAACATCATTACAATTGTGTCAAGTTTTCACTTTGAGAAGGCTGTTATGGTTTCATACATTTATTTTTTTATAATGTAGCATGTAACTAATCAACGTCAATGACCCAATGTATAAGTTTTCAAAGTGAGAACATTGAGAAACGAGTAACATTCAAATGTGAACCAATCTGAGCTGAGCCAGGCCTCACCCAGCTGTCCGTTGGCCTTGTCTGCCCTCCACCTTCATCTCCTCTTTAATCCCCAAAGCCTCTCTCTCTCTCTCTCTCTCTCTCTCTCTCTCTCTCTCTCTCTCTCTCTCTCTTCCTCCTTCACAGCCTGTGTGCCCCTTATCAACTCCACCCACTCTATCAGTTCCTCTCTCGTTCCATTCCTCTCCAGACTCGCATGCCTTTCCTATTGCGCGGGCGTCTCGACCGTGTCACTCACCATGGTGCCAGCGTTGGTGCCTCCCTCGGCCTCTTGCTCTCCTCTCACAAAGTTCGTCCTTCTGGCCTGGTGTTTACAGAATTAGCCCCGATGAGAGATGATGGCAGAAGGGATGTAAAAATGGAAGAGAGGGATGGAGAGAAATTAAGCTGAGAACAGGTGAGGATGAAGTTGTAGACAAGAAAACAAGTCAACAATCATGGACACATAACTTATAAAACAACTTTGTTTTCTTAATATCAGCAACTGAAAAACTACAGACACACATTCGGTCTCCATGGGGGTCCAGTCATGTGTTCATTTCATTTAATTATTCATTAATTAACTAACTATTATTAATAAACAAAATATCTCCATTTTCTTTGGAGAGAATACGATTCAACTTTGTCAAATTGCTGCTTAATTCTAACTTTAAGTTGTATTTCTTTCCAGCTCTTAAAAATAGACATTCAAGGTCATTCAAGGTGTCCTCAGCCTTGTCAGGCTAAAACAGGCCTGTATTTATAAATGTACTACTACTTACCAACCAAGCCAACAGCATGCAGCCAAACATGCTCATCATTGTCATACACATGATGAGAGCGTGGGCAGGGTTCGTCCATCAGGTCGCTGGTGGCTCAAGGAGCACTCTGGATCTACGTGGATGCATGATGCATGCTTCTTCAACATGCGTTACACATTTGTTCCACTGACAGTCAAGGTCACCTGGTAAATCCCTCCTCACCTACCTCGCTGGGAGTCAAATCAGCCGTTTCCTCCACCTCCCCCCCTCTTTTCTGTCCACGCCGATTCTCTCAATCCCTCTCTTCTGCCTCTATTTTTAACCAGCTTAGCAACGTTGAAGGCATGAGAGGTTTATTCTCTGCCTTCTCCCTCACTCATTACCTGGCTGCCGATTCACAAAGTCTGTTAATCCCATAATGCCGGAACGGCACAGATCACTGCTAGTTTAAGGAAAAGTAACATGGCGAAGCGTGAGAAACAGTTCCCCTTCAAGAATTTTGTTCTATTCTGTTAAATTCAACTCTATTTGATCCTCAAACATACTTTGAACCAACTTATTGAATCTCAATGTCTCGTCGTCGTCAATCTTTACGTCTGAGCGCTGAGTGTGTGCATTCCCACCATACCAATGCAACACTCCTTCGATCAATACACACAGAGCCATTAGAGAGATTTACAACTCCTGCTCCATCGCCACATCATATCTATTGATCCAGATGTTTATATAGTGTGCACCTTAATGTACATTGCAAAGTCAGCATAGGGTACCGAAGCTCAACTGAAATAAGAAATAACATTAATAAATAATCATGTTCACAGAAGCCATCTGTAACTGTAAGTGGAACACAGAGTGAAAGTTATTGGTTAGAGCAGTTTTCAGTGCTTCTGCAGTGAGCTGACCTTGGTGTTAAGTCTCGAATGGCCTTCTTTTGCTAAATAAATTACGTCAGCAGTAAACCCCAGTTCTTCCAAGAATCCACATCTACCTGTGTGACCAGAATACAGGCAGAGAGCAGACTGCAGAGTCATGGTGGGCTGCTAGTCAGGCCTCACCTTCATTCTGCAGTATGAGAGGCGAGTCTGCCGCACCAGGACCGGCTCATTCAGGACCCCGCTGCACTCAATTAATATGGATAAGCTGAAGGACACGAGGGGTTTAAACATGTGAGTCAGTGGCACAGGAAGGTGATGTATGTAAGCCTTATATTCCAAATCTACAAGACTGCACATTTTGTCTCCTTTTGGTGCAGCCTCAGTGCTTGAAATGAATCACGCTGATCTAAAAATGGTCCTGTTCTCGTGCCAGTAGGCTTTTTCATGGACTGTGCGTACGGGATTGGAGGAAATGCAGCTTAAGATAGAAATAGATGAGTCAGACATGAGGGGAGGAAGCAGAGAACAAGTGCCTGCCTCGGTATCAGGTGTGCTAAAGCAATGCTTTCATTTCTAGAGCCCTCACATGGACATCAGGAGGTACTGCAGCTGCAGTCTGACAATGCAGTCTTGTGCTTATGCTCTCCCTTACGATTTACAGACAAATGTAGTGTAGCGACAATACTCACTCATTACTAAAGCACTCCTATTTCCCAGAATATTCTGTATCAGATGTTAGCATGTGCTAGTCATGGATATGTGACTCTTTGCTGTGCTAAACCCTCCTATACTTTCAGTCCATACTGCTACCTCATGGTGAAGTGGTGGAATTACAACCGAGATGAAACATATCTGCAGCTGCAAAGAATTCAAGAAATGAATAGTTGATTGATTTAACCAGGATCATTTTTAATTTAAATGTTTATTGAATCAACAACTGTCGAGATGACTTTGAAAATATAAATGAAGAGCAAAATCAACACCATTCAGTAAAAGAGAACATAAATCACGATTCTTAACTATTTGATAAAATAATCTGGTTGGCACGGCACCAACACACATAGAGACACCTTTGGGTTCATGATGGAGTAGTAAAAATTCAGACTAAGTATTACTTGTTTAACCCTTGACCCTTATAATGGACGGATACATCAGTATACTAGCAGTCTCCGTGTCAACCCCTGTTTGAACCCCATAAACAACTATTTAATCCCCCACTAGAGAGATGAATCGCAACAGATTTCATGGACGTAATCCAGATTTACCCTAATCCATCTGAGCATGCTGTTAGACAAAGTGAAAAATAACAAAAAGGCACAACAATTTTCAAGTAACAGATATCCCCAAAATATACAGCACAGTTGCTGCTCATTGTTAGATCAACTGAGTAGTGTTTACTATGGCTTTAAGAAAGGATGGATGCAAGTAAGAAAAACAAAATGTTACAACAAGAAGGCTGATCACGATTCATCAGTCACTAGCTCTTAACACCTGCGGTGAACTGAATTTTCACAAAGAAGGCCAGATGCAAAAACATTAAAAAAAACTATTCAAATCAAACATTAACATAAATATAGTATTGCCGGTGCAGTTAACCCCCCTCACTGCAGTTTACACCCTGATGTCATCACGGTCTGTGAGTTTCGTTTCGCCACTGCCCGATTAACTGCAGCTAATAGCTTCTCTGCAGGGCGCCTGTTTTACACCGACTTCATGCCAGCTGGGTTTGTAAACCAACAACAGCAGACAGATACGACTACTCAGAGGCAACATGTAATACCCACGCATTGTGCTTCTGCTAACCAAGCCATGTGAGTAACCATAATGTTTGATATCGCTCCACAATCAATAATGCAAGGCAGTTCAGTGTTGAAACATGCTATTGCAATGCAACAGCATACTTAAAATGTGTTCATGTCCTTGCTATGATGTAACATTTATACACAGCATATAGTATTTAAAACAACATCGTCTTTGATTTATCTACAGTTTACAGTTTCATTATATCCCTTGCTGTATGATACAGTTGTGCATATGGTACAGTAGCAACATTTCATATCTTTCTGGCTCAAGCTGATCAGGGTTTAAAAAAGGTCAATTTCTGTCAAAAAGGAGCAACACGCAACCAAACCCGATTAATTCGTAAAACTGGTAACCTGATAAATACTCTTTAAAAAAAATGGCAAAACAGAACTCCGACTGAAAATTCATAGCCAAGCATAAAATTCACATTCCTCACACTCTGCATTCACAAAGCATTCAAGTTATCTCTTTGTCATGTAAGCCTGCAGAGATGCTCACTCACCCAGCAGTCATCCACTCACACATGCACACATATTTACACACAAACACACACCTCCTCCGCATCTCCTCACACAAACATGGCGGACGACACAAAGCTTTCCCCGCGGTTGACATTGGGGCCCTGTTGGTAGTCCTGGGGGTCGCTGTCTGTGCGCATGTAAGGAGGAGGGACCTCGTTGTTCCCTGGATCATCCCAGCCGGAGGGGGCAGCAGAGTGATAATGCTCCCTCCCATCTTCAGCATACTCCTCATCGCCATGGTAGGCATCCAGGTCCTGCCAGCAACAAGGAAACAGTAAACATGTCATCCTTCATGTATGATGAAATCTGAGTCAATCAGTGATGAATACTGTGGGTCTACTTGTTTTAATAACAGAAAATTGAAGTCTCATCCCACTAGATTCTGTTTCAAAAGCAGCTGGTTCACTGGTGTGTTTTTGCATTCAGTGTTTCTTTCATCAGTTTCTGAAAGGCTAGAACATGATACAGCTGTTTAAGGTGAATATGTATATACTTCTGATGATTTGACTATTTAAGTATTGATACCAAACAAATTTTTGAATGTCCCTCGCTGGCTTGATAAATTAAATTTTGAAAAATAAAAGCACAAATCTAGTAGTGAACTGCATCGCTTCCTCACATTCTGGTGAAACCTAATAAGTGATTGGCTTGGCAATTTGATCTTGTTGTTTGAGTTGCTGTTAGTAAATAGACCAAGCAGTGTTTTTAATGTGTAACTTTATATACTTATGATCATGTGCCATGTGATAATTTATGGTAAGATTATTAATATTTTTCTTCAATAGTGATGTATATTTGATGTTCTTTGTTTGACATGTATTTTTCTTCTCTTCTCTTCCTGTTTTTTTCATGGTGCAATGGATATGTGATGATGTCACTTCCTCAACCATTAGGGATGGCAGACACTTCCAATCATCCAATCACATTGATTTGCTGGTGTTTAAAGGAACACACACCACCATTTTATCTTCTTAATGTCCTGATGAAGGTCCTTGTTGACCGAAACGTTGACGAATAAAGCAGAGAAAAGTGTGTGCAGGAGCAAGTCATTTTTTTAAAAAGTACATATTGGAGGGGATCTACTCCCAGCACCACAAACAATTTTGAGAATGTACATGTTTTCCTCTCCTTGAAACCCAATAAGTGGACCACTGTTATTGTGTCCTCCTCGCTAATCAGTGTATTTCTAACACAAGACACACGCACCATTACCCAACGTTTTATCAGACTCCAGTTAGTGGAGTCTGAGATTAGCCTGTTTCCAGACCTCTGATTCGCTAAATGGCCATTCAGCCTGAAGATCAGGCTGATCTGAGATACTCTTCCGTGAAACAAGGAGATTGCAGCTCATCCACGGTTCTCTTATTTTTATTCTAGGGCATGGGACTTTGAAATGGTAAAATACAAAAAAGGCACACATCTCAATTTATCCATGAATTCACAAATTGAATGTTGATTTTTCATGAACCCTTTCAAACCTCAACCCCAATCTTCCCTTTTAAAAGCTTAAAATAAAATTACAATTATTTTACAATATTTCCACATTGTGCAACAAGGAAAATCACACACAGGTTTCACGCAACAGATATGCTCTCATTTTAATTCGGCTACGTACAGCTAAACTGCAGTTCACTGTGTAACGCTTCATGTTGACTGTTTAACGCTTCCTCTGAACAGAAGCTGTCAGTTAGCTGTTAGCCCTGTTAGCTGTAAACACATCACAGGACTCTGCTTCCCACCAGCTGCTAACAGCTAACCAGCTCTCCTCTTACCGACATGAACACGCGTTCCATTGTAATCAACACAAAACATGTTAACCTGATGGGTCAGGCAGTATGCGAGATTAGCCGTGGACAGACAGACAGACAAAGAGATGCACACACATGACTGAATACATACTCTCCTGGCGGAGATAATAATGTTGGCTACATTTGAGTTGCAGTAATCAGGGTGTCACCCTTACATTTTTAACCAACATGTTCCCTTACCGTGACTGGCTCAGCACTCTGGGTAGAGTAGTACTGGTCCTGCAGAGGTCTGGTCTCGGCCACGGGGACAATAGCTGTGTCCGGTTGCTGAGGACATACATCAGACGATCAGGAGATATAATCACGTGTTAACTTTGCTATGTGTAGACCACCTGCCACAATTGTGTGGTTAATGATAGGCCTGACAGGCCTCTGTCGATGGTGACTCACTCTGCTGGCGGTGCTGTTGGTCTTCTTGGGGGGAGGGGGCTTGTACTTGGGGGGACCACTGAAACACAAACACGCAGTCTGCTGAGTCACAAAAATATGAGACATGCTGCGTGGCATCTCAACTAATGGACCAATTTTCAAATAACACAAAGAACAAACAGTCAGACATGAAAAAACAACAATAGTGACGTAAACTGAAGTGAACTAGTCATCCATACGCAGTCAAACAGATACTCACTCTCCGCTGAGTTTGTTGTTTCGGTGTTTGCGGTACATCGCTATGGCTGTTCCAATGATGGCCAAGAGTATTATGACTCCAATGATGGCTCCTATGATGCTGCCTGTAGTAGCACCCTTCACTGGAAGACGAGTACCTGGAAAAATGACAAGAAGAGAAAAGAGAAAATGTATTTATTTATTTATTTGATAGGGATAGAGCATGTTAATGAACATCAGTATAAAAATACAAGATGTAAACACCCCTTGTGAAGAAGCAGTATATTTCAAGTATATTTTATCAGGTAAACTGAAGTAAAGTTCAAGTATATTTCCCAAGTATACTTTATGTAGTAAGTATACTAATATCAACTAGTAGTATACTTGTAAGTGTACTACTTCAATACTTCTTGGGACTAAATTGGACCACTTTTTAGTTTCTAATAGTATACTTTTAAGTGTATTTTAAGTGTAAGAATAGTAAACTTTGAGAACACAACTAAGTTGTATTTTGTACTGCAACTATACTATGAAGTGAACTATACTACAAGTGAACTTATAGCTGATACTGTTATAACAGTTTACTATTATATACTTGTAGCCCACTTTTTAGTTTATGAAAGTACACTTTAAAGTATACTCTCAGTAAAATACTAGTTTAATAGTTTTTACTGCAAGTATACTTGTAAGTTTTCTTTAACTTATAGTACATAGCCAGTGATTTATGCATTACATAAAGAGACTTGCTCCTTTTGCTATTTGACTTGACACACACTCAAATAGGCTACTCTATCAAAAAGTAAGTATAAGCCAAGTATACTTAGACTTTTCTCAGTACGTATATCTCAGATAAGTACATTAAAAATAAACTGAAAGCATACTCTTATTTTAAGTTTAAAAGAAGTGTACTAATTGCACACTTGAATAAACTTCTTTTTGGTAAGGGATGCCAGAGTTAGCAAGGATGTTAAATTACATCCGTAGTCCCTAGACAGGTAACACAAACAGAAACATTACAAGTGAGCATGTCACCTTAAAAGTGATCCGTTTTGCCTTAAGCCATTGTTTAAGAAAGGTGGTCTTAAAAGTGTAATATGTAGGGCACTCCCTTATTGCACGTGGTAAGCCATTCCAATATTTACTTCCCTTTACTGACAGCACAAATGTTACATTTGGACAAATGTGTTTGTCCAAATGTGGAGTGCCTACGTGGCACCAGAGGAACAAGAACAAGCAAAATTAAAGTAATAGTTTGACATTTTGGGAAATGACGCTTATTTGCTTGCTGGTGTAGAGTTAAATGAGAAGATCGATACCACTCATGTCTGTCAGTCTGTTAAATATGAAGCTACAGCCAGCAGCCTGTTAGCTTAGCTTGGCACAAAGACTAGAAACAGAGGGAAACAGCCAGCCTGGTCTGTCCAAAAGCTCTGTGTTTAACATGTTATATCTTGTTTGTTTAATTCGTACAAAAGCCGAGGGGGGTTTACGAGCCGGACTGGCTGAGATCATTAGCTTCCTGAAGTCTTCGCTAGTTGCCCGGCAACGGCTCAGAACCGATAAACAGATATGAGAATGTTATCAATCTTCTTGAATTGAGTGCAGCGGGGATGACGTGTTTTTGTAGGCCAACCAGGAAGTTAGCATCCCCCTGGTTCCCTCGAGAAAAAGCCAATGGGATTTTTCCATTGGGTTTTGGATTATTACAGAAAATAAGCTTTGTGGCAAACACACTGATATGACACTTAAAGGGTTTGTTCCATAACATAATCTCCACAGGCGTGAATGCATTCGCCAGAAGTAAAAAGCTGACGTTAGGCTATAAACGAACCATACCACGGTCGCATGAACGCGAGTACACACGACGGGGCTGTAAAGGTGGACGTGTCGCCGTGATGACGTTTAGTAGTCTCATTAAGCCACTTGCTAGCAACTGCCTTTTTCAAGGTAAACGATTCAAAATTCACGAGTGGAACGTATTGTATGTTGTAGAACAAAACGTTAAAATCTCTTGAGCTTTTGTTAACCACAGACCTTATTTCAGGCATCTAACTAAAAACCATTCAAAAAACCCATTGACTTTGAGACAAGGGAACCGGAAGTGCTAAAATGCTAACTCATTACCAGGTTTTAGGACTCATTCCTGCACCACTCTAACAAGATGAAGCCCATGGGATGAGGCCGAAAGGTTTGGGAATGCCAAAAAAAAAGTGGATCTTGAGTTGAGAATTTTTACCATGATATACTGTATGTGTTCCCAAGGTTATAGAATAAACCTCAACACCATTATTCAACAAAAGTCAGAGAAAGTTAATAATCGTGAAGCCGAACTATGTTTCATCATCTTTCCTACTTTGTTAATCATCCTACGACCCCTTAGATTTATCTTGTGACCCCTTCTAAGGGCCTTGCCCCCCAGGTTGGGAACCATTGATTTAACAAGCATTAATAAAACGTAAACGAGCCTGGTCGATAGCTCAGGGCTTTTGCCCTTTTCTATCCATAGGCATTCATTGGAGGGAGGATAGAGGAGATGGAGGAGGAGCCCAGTTGTTTCTTATAACAAAATAAAATAAAATGAAATATGGATAAAACAAAATGAAAAATAAAAAAACATAAAATAAAAAAATAAATGAAAAATAAATAGATAGATAAAAAAAAATAAAAAAATAAAGAAAACTTTAAAAAAGACAACATAACAGGGCAAAGGTCAATATCATGTGACTGTGTACAGTGTGTGTGCGCTTGAGATGGGTGGGGGTGTCTGGCTGTCAGTCAGGGTGCAGATCAAATTAAGGCAAGATTAAAAAAGAACAAGATAAAATAAAGTAAAATACATGTAATTAGATAGATACTGTAGATAGAAGTAAAAGAATGATGGTAAAAGGATGGTGTTCAAAAGGGTGATGGATAAAAAGTTGATGTTTTAAAAGAGAATGAAACAAACATTAATGAGAAGACTGCATGTCAGCTAAGTGGAGTTACTCCACACCGTCAGACCCATGACTAAGGGTGGCCTTACCAAAAAAGAGACTGCGCAACGAGGATGAGTATACAGTATAAGTGTGTGTCGACATGTAACACTGAGCTGGAGTACAGAAAGGGTCTTGATTAGAGCGTTGAGTCACATGGGTGATTAAGACGAACCAGAGGAATCATGCAGAGGTTCTACTAATGAACCGTGACCACACTGAACATGAACCGACACACACAGCGCACGCACGCACACACACTGCGTGTTTACTGGAGGTGCAGCCCGGCTCATTATACCCCCCCTGAAATCCCAGGGGATTATGCTAATGAGGGGGCGTTAAAGGGCAGAGAGGATCTGAAGCTCATTTGATGAGAACAAACCCTGGTTTTAGTAATTGGAAGGGTCATGATTGAATGTTTTTAGTCTAATTACAATTCTCCTCTAACAATAGACTACTTTGAATAAAATCATTTTCATTCTTTCACACATACAGAAATGTCCCAATGATGATCTCTTTCTTTACTACTCATTACGACCCAGCACATCATCTTTAGCTATTTGGTTTTCCTCTTTTATTGTGCTAAGTAATTCATAAAGCCCATATTTAGAGGTCACATGTGAATGACAAAATGAAAGACATGACATTTAAAAATAAATCAAAGTGGATGTGGACCTTCAATATCAAAAGCACAATGTGCACCCTAATCTGCAGAGTCGCAACAATAATCACAAAGCTTTCCGACTCTTTAACGATGAAACGAAAGAGTTCCCTGGATATAGCAAACAGGAAATCTTCTTTTGATGGGGTGAACTGAGTTAATTACATTGTTTGGATTTATTCTGTGGGGTACAAATAAGTTTTCCATTGTTTTTTTCCCCCAGCGCAAAACCCAACATGAGGTGCCCTCATTGCATCTAAAGTAGTTTTCTGCTTCTGGAGGGACACAAACTGCCACGGCACTCATACATGGAGTGGAAATATGTGTTTCATGTATACGTTTCAAATCAAAGAATCAAACATTAATTATACTTTTGCTTTAAGTACCGTCCCAGGATTTTAAGAACCACTGTAGCTTTGTCAGTATTCAGTCAGTGTGTCAGTGTGCTGACTTGACTATGATTTGCACCAAACTGCATGTGATTATCATAATGTGGGTCTGTAAAGGGGAGACTCGTGGGTACCCATAGAACCCATTTTCATTCACATATCTTAAGGTCAGAGGTCAAAGGACCCCTTTGAAAATCGCCATGCCAGTTTAGAGTGTTATTTAGCCTCCTTCGTGACAAGCTAGTATGACATGATTGGTACCAATGGATTCCTAGTTTTCTAGTTTCATATGATGCCATCATCTCCTCTAGCTTTAAAAGCTTTGAGACTGCTACAACCTAAAAATAGCAAGTTGCGTTAATACGTTAAAGAAATTAGTGGCGTTAAAACAAATTTGCGTTATCGCGTTAACTTTGACCGCCCTAGTCAAAACTGATCTCGGTCTGCAATTAATGATTATGTTCATTGTCAATGAAAATATAGATTATTTTCTAGATTAATCAACTAGTTGCTTGGTCTATAAAATGTCAGAAAATGGGGAAAAATGTCGATCAGTGTTTCCTAAAGCCCAAGATGACGTCCTCAAATGTTTTGTTTTGTCCACAACTGAAAGATATTCTGTTTAATGTCTTAGAGGAGTAAAGAAACCAGAAAATATTCACATTTAAGAAGCTGGAATCAAAGAATTTTGACTTTTTTTTCTTAAACAATTACCAATTAATTAATCGATTATCAAAATAGTTGGCGGTTAATTTGATTGTAGACAACTAATCAATTAACTTGCAGCTCTATTTGTTAGTAAGACTTACTCTGTATGAACTGATCAATGAACGGAAATCAGTTCAACCGAAGGTTTTGGTTGTAAATCACATATAATGTACAGTAGGCTGTATTTTTGTGACTATTTAACTACATTGCAAATGATACATTTAGTAGATTTAACAAAAAAATAGAATAAAAATGCATTAAAATGCATTTTGATGAAGTTTGTTCTACAACAAAATGGTATATATGGTTAAAAATGGTTTATATAAGGTTAGGTGATTGAGATATCAGTACTGTGATATGAGACTAGATATTCTGTTAAACTCAGTCAGTTCTAATATTCAACAGTGATCTCCAAAATACCAAATTAGAATATTATCTGAAACACTAGATTAATAACAAAAATGTTATTGATGGTTTCTGACACTTCTGTAATAAATAGATGATGACAAGCAGCTATAATGCCGGAGAGCAAATTCAGGCTTGGCTGCAGGAAATGAAAACTAATTATTCATGCTACAGTCTGAATCTTAAAAGTGTCTAACTGTGAGCTTGTAAAACACACTTTTGTTTCAGCTCGCCCATAAAACACAGACTTCGGGTCATAAAAGACGAAAGAATATGAACTTTAAAATTAACAATACTAAATAATTCGATTTTTTTTACAAGGATTGTCATGAAGGAGAACATTTCACTGTGGCATTTTCAAAGTCACGATGATTGGATAGAGTGTTTTCCATTAAGTAATTTAATGGGCATGGGGGGATGATTTGCACAGAAAAACACTGAGGAATAAAAGAGCAGCGTGTCTTCACAAAAACTCAATAAGCAACAGAGACAGAGGATGTGAACACTAGCAGGCATTCAGGCTCTATTAGATTTCCAACTGTTGCAACTGAATTAAACACATCACATCTGAACACATATACTCAAAACACATGTAGTGTAAACCGTCTGCCACATGGTGGCACTGTGTCGCTTTAAACCCAAAGCCCTGAACACCTACAGGGCACATTCATTCTAAATCTGATATACCTGGTATGCCTGGTCTTTCCAGTGTTTTTGTGTTACTGCTTCCTCATTCCAGTGCCGTGCCTGTTTATCGTCACACCGCCCCCTCCTCCAGAATTTTTTTTAAACTCTATAGGAGGCCTCCCTTCCCTCCCACCCCTCGTCTTATCTCACAGGCGTCATTATCCAACCAAAGTAATTTTCACTCAGCAGGTTTCAGGTAGAAAGCTATAGTCCTTCTTCTCCAATAACCTCTGATAGAGAAGAGAGAGCTGCAGGAAAAGAGGCCAATTTTAAGGATTGACGTGCGGTGCTTGTGTGTGAATGACTTGACTCGAGAGCGGCTCTGTGTCGGCCCTGAAACACCAGCCATGTCTTGTGCTTATGAAACATCCCAGACAGAGAGAGAGAGTGTGCGTGTGTGTTGTACGTCTGCTGGGCATGTTTAAATCCCTGCAGCTCTTTGCCAAGGACATACAACCGGATGCACATAGAGTACATTGAGGCCGTAGACCTGTGCAGACACAAAATACACACTCATATACATGCACGCACGACATTGTGTTAAGAAACAGCTGGCATCCTCTGCTGTATCCTCATCACTCTGTCTGACATATTTACACAAACACACGGGTCTGCAGCGTGACCTTTGCCCCCGCTGCCTTTCCTTTCCAGACAAACACCACATGCATACGCAAAGACATATCTGCATTAACAATAGACACAAAAACAAGCACACACAAAAATAAATCTATTGCAGAGAGCTGTTCTCTAGCTCCAATCTAACCATGTGGTGTTTTTTTCTTCACTGTGAACGAGGAGCTGGTCCACAGTTCAAACTTAGTTAAAAGGTCAGCTCCATTTCTGTGAGCCGATCAATGCAGTGGCCATCCAGTCAGATACACATCCATCCCTTCCTATATGTGAGCCCTCCATTGCTCACCCTTGCCTGCCCGGCCAAGCCAGTCAACCATAGACCACCACTCTCCCACGGGGCACAGAGGAGGGGGAGGGCGGAGTGGGAGTGAAGGAAGAGGAGATGAGCCTGAATGGTTGGCTGAAACTGTCTGAAATTACCGCAGAAACACTCCAGCAAGTTGAAAATACCACCAGAATCTCTGGAGCTTTGAGATGCGTGGCTGAATACCGGCCGCAGCTCCGCAGCCGGTGGCGAGAGTTTTTCAGTTTTACATTTATTCTCTTCATTTCTGTCTCAAAATTCTTATACAAGGGAGGTGAGGGGGGAATCAGGAGACAGATCAGCACTCCTTGAAAAAGCACATACGAGTCACTGACGGCAAAAGCTGAAATGGGGAGAGAGAGAGAGAGTACTCAGCGAGAGATGAGTCAAGTCGAGATGGCGGGGTCTACACAGTGGAGTTCGAGTGAGTGACATTGAGGAGAGAGGAGGTGAGAAGAGAGGTATCAAAAGAGGGCGAGGGAGCAGGAAGCGAGATGGAGGCTGTGATTAAGACGCTGGCTTTCAGATAAGTACAGAGGGATTTCCCGGCTGCAGCCTGCAACATCACACACTGAGGGGGATGAAGGAAAGAGCGTGAAGACAAAGATCTCACATCCCTCTCTTTTCCACTCAATCCCATGTTCTTTCTTCCTGTGTGTTTGTGCCGCTCCCTGAAGGGATTAAGGTTAACATGCTGGCCTATCCTCAGCATCCCCGCACAGGTCGGGCTTTTTCTACATTTATCCCTGCCTCCTCCTTCCATCCATCCATACCCTCCTTCACTCCCCATCATCCCTCTTTCCTGTCATCCCGCTCCATCACCAGTGTAATTTGGGATTCGCTTGTTTGGCCCGGTAATACGACAGCACAAATCTGCAGCGTCTCCCTCTGCATCTCTTATCTCCTGTGCCTAACGAGTAGAGATAAGCCTGTTTTTATTACCCTCACTGACCTCTTCCGCAAATCTGTGCACACACACATGCACACACACACACACAAACACACACCTACACAAGTTTTTACTACACTGAATGCCAACAAACCAGCTGTAAAATCAGAAATGTTCATCTCTTCCAGAGATTCATTGCAGAAAAGGTTTAGATATACAGTATATGTGGTTGGTCTTGGCTTAAGAGATTAGCAGACCAATGGTCACGAGAAAAACAATCCTCCTGTAGCCGATGATCAAATTCATTCCTAATGGGTTAGCTTGACTTTTGAGGGACCAAAATATCCAAAGCCTGAGGCGACCTGTTGGCTGAGCGGGTCGTAGCCCTATTGGCCATGATTGTCCCGCTTGTGAGTTTTGCTGCGAGTCATCTTCCCCTCTTTTCCACCCACACATCTTTTAAGTCACTCTCTAGTTTGCCTTTTTAGTAAAGTGAGAAATGTCTATTTAATTATATAAACCCACAGCGTTTGATCACTCCACATTAATGTCTTTGAAGGAGCAAACATGTTTTTTGATTTGGTATTCCCTTTTTAATATCGAGCGAGTCTTTCTTTGTTGTTTTTAAGTTGTCAGTAGAAACTGCCAAGTTTCACCAAAGATTTGCCCTTAATGCAAAGTTTAAACATGAGACGAGACAAACCGGTTTCAGCTGAAATTCAAGCCTTTTGAACTCAGCTGAAGCTCCAGTATACCTCCCGGGATAGAAAAACACAAGGCTGCCGCGGTCACAGCAGAGTGCCTGGAGATGAGATTAGGACCGAATGAATTGATGGACTCCGAAAGAGATTAAGATAAAGAACAGTACATGTAATCTCATTGCTCACTAAGAGAAAAGAGGAATCCTAGCCTTTAGATTCTAAGGTTAACTTGGTAAAAACACACACCCTATCCATCTATTGACTCACCCGCTCAGGTTGAGCTGTGCGTATACCTGCCCAACGTTTCTGGTAACACAGTAACCCAATAATTAACCACACAGATAACGGCACAGAATGGAGTGAGAAAAAGACGCAGAGGGGGGAAGAAAAAGAGGAAAAAATGTAAAAAAAAAGCATGTGCCAGGGTAGATACATGAGCTGCAGGCCTGAACACACGCACGCACTTGAATTATTCACAATCAATGCAAGTGCTGCAGAGTTGAGTGCCGCAGCTACCTCTGACATTAATTTTATGGCAGTTGAAGACCTGCTACTCCCACTACCACAATCACCGTCGCCATCACTGTCATTTACTATTCAGCTACGCTCTCATGATGCCATTACAATTCATTTCAGCACAAAACAAATCACGTCAAATTGATTGCGCTCGTTCGGACAACATGACCAGCTGAGCGGCTCCGAGAGGACGGGCTCACTCTACTGATGACTGAAGGAAACGCTGACTGAATTTTGTGTGTGTGTTGTGTGTGTTAGGGAGATGCTGTTGCCAGGGTTTTCGGTTTGGGCAGATCAGTGATGCTGGTCATTTCTAATCTACTGTGATTCCAGAGCTCAACCTCGTGCATTTCAACTGTCTGAGGATTAAATTCATGTCACTGACACTGCGTCTTGTACATACTGCTAGTGTGTGTGTGTGCATGCGTGTGTGTTTGGTTTTTGACATTTTAAAAAGCTGTGTGGTGGTAATGTGAAAACTCTGTGTGGTGTGTGTGTGTGTGTGTGTGTGTGTGTGTGTGTGTGTGTGTGTGTCGCTGCTCTCCCTCTCTGGGGAGACAGTGTGTTCCCTGCCACAGTGCATCAAAGCACACTCAGTTGCCTTGGGAGAAGGCAGGAACTCACTCTCCCTCTCTCTCTCTCTCTCTCTCTCTCCATCTCTTCCCCCTCTCCTTGCCTCCATCATCCCCTCCCCTCCATCTCCCTCTCTTTCTTCCTCTTTCTGACAAGGTCGCCGTTCGCCTCTTGCTGTCCGCATGTCAATATTTACAGTCCACTTTACACTGGCACGGAGGTGGTCGGCGGCAGCCAGCGGAGAAAGCGGGGTTGCATTAGCCAAATGTAGCTGTCCACTCAGGACATGAATGATCTGTTGTACTACAAGCAGCACTCCAGTTTCTCTCTTTCTCTCTCTCTCTCACTCACACAGAGTGGTAGGAGGTAACAGGTAGAGCTGGAAACAGCCAGCAGGTGCTTAACAGGAAAGCAACAAGTGCTCAAAAAGCACAGGTCAGATTGTCATCACATCCATGAGAACACATTAAATGTCTAAACCCATTTTAGCACTTTTAAATATCAAACACATTAAGCTAATTATGATACATTACACCACAGTCTCAAAAATGAAAGTGGTGATATTAAAATGCTACATGCTGTATATTTAACATACTGCTGTTTCTTTTCGGACTGTCCTTGAGTATACACTCTGTAATAACTCAGAATAATTTTAATGATATTAAAAGGACCAGTGTGTAACAATTAGGGGGATCTAGTGGCAGAAATGGAATATAATATTAATAAGTATGTTTTCTTTAGTGTATAATCACCTGAAAATAAGAATTGTTGTGTTTTCGTTACCTTAGAATGAGCAATTTATATCTACATAGTCCCTTCTTAACGGAGTCCGCCATGTGGCACCGCCGTGTTTCCACAGTAGCCCAGAACGGACGAACCAAACAATGTTAGCTTTTCCTGCTTGGGCTGGAAGCGATAACATTACATGCTCCTGTTGCAGCCGCTCTCTCTCTCTTGCTTCACCACTCACTTCCCACGTACACACACACTCTAAGCACTTATTTTACAACAACTGGCTCTAGAGAGGGACATTCGCGTTTTCGCCCCGGCCACCGTTGCAATCCTTCATGCTTGGCACACGGGAGACATTGTAATCTGCAATCTCACACACACTGTTCCTTTAAGTGTAAATTATAATAACTCAGAATAATTGTAATGATATTAACACAATTTTGTTATTCTATTTTTTTAATCTAATGCTCTGATACATAAGATTACCTCTAGGGATACATTTAAATGGTACAATCTGCTAGCTAAATGTAAACCAAGGTCAACATTTTAATAGTTTAATAGTTCCTCAGTCAGGGCTGGAGGACATTGTTGAAAGCATTAACACAATAATGTGTTGCCAATATTAATAAAGTAGCCTATGATATGCAAAGTTGATGCAAAATCAATTAAATGAAGTGTTATACTGTTATGTATTACACCAGAAAAAAACTTCATGCTTGTAAAAAACAAAAGAAAAACATATTTTGTTAATTTGCAATAATAATTAACTCTGAGTCATGAAACAGAATTTTGTAAAACAATACCACATAATCATCATACCATTCCACTAAAAGTTAATAAATCATGAAATTGATTTTTTACACAGCCCTAAAAAATGTAAGGAGTTCCACATTTTCCAAAATACACTTATTCTCTTTCTTCCTGAGAGTAAGATGAAAAGATTGACAAGTATGGAGCTAGAGCAGGATGGGAAACAGCTACCCTGGCTCTGTCTGAAAGTAAAAAACTAAAGCTCACTAATTAACATTTAGACTTCCATTTGTTTAATCTGTACAAAAAAAGAAATGTAAAAACAATAATTAGTGATTTTATAGTACGTTACTTGCTGTAACTATCTATTGTCCTCCCTGTGCAGCATCTGGTGACTCTGGGAAGTCACCGTGCCCGGCCAGGTAACCCCCCGTAAAACCGCAATTTTTACATTCGTATTTTAGTACGGATTAAACAAACAAGATATAACATGTTAATTATTGAGCTTCAGATGGATTTTTCAAGGTTGGAGAGAGCACGGCTCGCTGTTTTCCCCCTCTGCTTATGATAAGATAAGCTATTCACATCTCGGCTCTATAGCTCCATACTTAGCGTGCTTGAAATCTGTTTGATCTCCTCTTCTGAGTCTCTGCAAGAAAGCGAATAAGCATATTTCCCAAAATGTCAAACTGCTCCTGTAAGAAAGTGAGAATTTCAAAGGGCTTTTCGAATAGCAGCAGATGTCCTACATTCTCAATAAGTGTAACACGCAAGAAAATGTGTTTGTGCGTAAACCTGAAAGTAATCAGGTTATTATGGGAATCTCTCAAATCAAATTACAGATTATAATGTAAACTGAGGTAACCACCGGCTGACCTGCCCACCCAGGGGAAATACTGTAATTCACAGTACATGTTGCAATCTGAGAATATCCAGCTATATTTTACCTCACAATGCCTTTAGGCCTCCCATCCATCTTCTCGCCCTGCTTTTTCTGCTCTCCTCACCCCCCTCCTCCCCTCCGCCCCACGCTCTCCTCCTCTACCAGTGTCACTGCGGCCTTGAGGCCAGGCAGTCAGGAGCAGCTGGTATGTTTACCTGCCCTCCTAACCACTGCTAACCTTCTGGCTAGAAGGGACTCTCACCTCATTACCTCACCACTCAGCCACACATACAACCTCAACCTCCACTATCCTCTTAGATTTCTCCCCTACAGCCAGGATGCTACACTGTAATAGCCTCTGTGTACTGCAATCCATTCAGCAGGCTGCTGTGCAGAAATGTTAGATATAATGAGTGTGTGTGGGGCGGGGGAGATAACGTCTAGGACTTGGCTATACAGCTCCTTTCCTCCCTCTTTCTCTAAAAGCGTGGAGAGTCAGTTCCTCTCAACTCTCGCCGACTCAAATGAGAGTGCTCTTCATGTCGCCCTCCTACCAAGTTCCTCACACAGACTGCCAGAAAGGAAACAACGCACAGAGGAAGAGACAGAGGCGGAGAAGGAGGGGAGAGAGTGTAGAACATATAGGAAGGAACTGAGAGAATAGAAGATTCAAGCTGGAGGGTGGCGAAGTAGACGTTGTGTAGGAGGGGAAAGAAATCGAAGAGGAAAAAAAGTATGTGTGGCACAAAAAAAGTTGTACCACTCTTTCAGCTTGATAACATAAAAACTAATGATCCTCGTGCAGAATTTGGATTTTTTTTTTTGTTGGGATAATGATTTCCTTTCAAGCGTTGTTTACTGTGTTTGTACCTGCTGTACTATTGTTGACCGCAAAGCAGGCAGCCTCGCGCAGGAGTCCTGAGAGTGCCGTAGCAGTAATAGGCCCCATCTCTCCCTCAAACTGCCTCTCATCAGCTACTGATTAATGACACACAGAGCCATAATGGCCGTGCACGTTCTCCACATTCAGTCACTTTCCTCTTCATCCCGTGCCCCCGGAGAGAAACCACAACAATGCAGGCTGTCGAGACACCCAAGAACCACGCTCTCGCCGCACTCGCATTCAAACCCTCATTAAGAAAGACGTTGCCTCCATTGCCATTCAGTTATGCATTGCTACTGGGAGCGGAGTGGGGGACAGGAACAATAGAGTACAGAAGAGATGGGATGGTGGAGAGGAGAGTTCAATTTATCTGTATGGGAGTAAAGAATGGTTTCATCAGTGTTTAAATGCAGTTGATTGGCTGCTTGGCGTGGAGTGCTGGTGATTTATGTTTCGGGTAAAAGGATGCAACCTGTGTTTTGGAACAAAATGTACGTACACACACACACACACACATTCACAACACTTCAAATCGATCTGTGCCTCTGGATATAAATCTGTGGGAAGAAAACTGTTGTTGGAATCCATAAATGTGTACCGAAGTTCATCATCTAGTCTGTTGCACAGAGCTGTCAACAAGACATCACTGTAACTGTAACTGGCCAGTGTCTTTAAAAGGGGAAATACTCACATTTTCAAAATTCATACATGTTATTCCTATGGTCTAAGACTGTCCAAAAATATTAGTAAACGTGAACAACTCTCTCCCAAATCCCAAAACTACTTCTAAATTCAAACTTGTGACGTGGTAGGGTATAAAGTCTGAAGCTGCTCCATAGACAATGAATAGGGAGAGATTATCTAGATGACACTGAGAGCACTCAGGGGAATGTTCTGAGTAAATGGGAACATTTTCTGTTTCACAACTGAGAGCACTACAATAGAATAAAGCTCATCTGGGTATAAAAAGGAAAAACATTCAAGGAGTCAACAAAATCAGTCTCCCATTCATTGCCTGTCAGCTCCAGACTTTAAACCCTATGACATCACAAGTTTGAGACATACTTCTCTGGTTTCTGGCTTTGAGAGAGAGAGAGAGTATCCCATGTACACAACTATTTAATTAATTAATTAAGGTGATATTCCCCTTTAAAGTGCAAACACCAACACATATGTGAGCATGCATACAAGGCGTTGCACGAGCAGAAAAGCACAAGGGCACACAAGACATCAACATCCACACGCTCTCTAATGCATGCGCGCAGATGCAAATATTCACATTAAAGGACACGCTTCAAGCCTCGCATGTCACGGATGAAAGATATCGAACCGGCTTACATACATCAAACAACATTACACCAAGTAGCCGCCGTTACTCTCGCCATCAATAATGAACAAATCTACATTCTCATCCTCCACCGCGTATTGAATGCACCGAGGGCGAGGCCACTGATTTCATTGTTCCGAACCAGAAACGGTTGCAGGCGCAGGTTAAGTTTATTGGAAATGTGCTTTTATGTGCTATTCATGTGAATAATCAGATATTACCAAACTCCTCAATCATCCCCCACCTCCCGTTTCCGCCTGTTTAGATGCGCCTCCCGTCTGCGCGGGGGCGTCTGTTTATCAGGGAGTGTGTTTGTGTGTTTGTGTGTTTGTGTGTTTGTGTGTGTTTTCCAGCAGCGGTATTTATGTTGGGGGTTTGAGAGCGTGTGGGGTAATCAATAGTGTTTCAGTGAAGGACACTTAGGAGCAGATTGGAGCCCAAATCCAAGCCAGCATGAAAGACAACATGACAGAAACACTTGCTGCTCGACCTGAAGGGGCTCAGTGTGACTTCTACCCTGACTGCACACACACACACACACACACACACACACGCACGCACACACTTCTTTACACATGCACTTAGACACGTCTGTGAACCCATAAGAGTATCTTCAAATACAGTTAAAAACATTTACACACCGCTACATCAAAGCAGGCAAACTAATGAGTTATTGACCGACGAGTGTGTATACACACACCAACTATTGCCCATCGCAATGCATCCAATCCACGCATAACGGACGTGACCAGTGTCCCTGTCACAACTAAGCAGAGTGTGCTGCTATAATGAGAAGTGTGTGTACGTGTGCATGCCTGCCTATTTGTGTGTGTGCATGTGCCGGGCTCGCTGTGTGTACACAAGTCATTATTAGAGGTTTAGTGTGTGCTCACCAGTCAGTCAGGCTCCAGTCAGAGGAGTCAGCTTAAGGGCTCATAGCAGCTCCCTGAGGAGACACTAAATACCATCAGCCGTTTAAATCCATCCATGACCATTTTAAATATGCAGCACACACTCACTCCATTTTTAATAAGGGCTCTGAGCAAGACAGAGGGAGAAAAAAAGGAGCGAGAAGAGACAGAGACAGAGAGAGAGAGAGAGAGAGAGAGAAGAGGAGAGGAGAGGAGAGGAGAGGAGAGAGGGCAGACTGAGGAAGAGGGAGGAATATGAGGGGAAAGGAGGAGAGCAGAGTCTGTTGCATTGATTTCTTGGCAGTTTGGCACCGGCCCTGATTCGCCTGGAAAAGCCACAGATGTGTCAGAGCCAGTTAGGCATGCCAGAAGAGAGGAAGCACGCACACACACAACTCAGTTACATGCATGTGCTCACACAGCTCATGTGCAAACAACACACGCGGAAATACTCATAAATAGAGAGAGAATACACAGCGTGCGCTCAAAGTGTCTATGAGAGTGTGTGGATTACAAAAGCACCTGAGAGAGTGAAAGCCGGCGATGATGCAAGGGGGTTTGATGCCTTTCCGAGGGAAAACCAGGCGTTTTCTCTCTGAAGGCAGAGTCAAAAATAGATACTATTACACACACCTAGATGGGCAGTAAATTTATCCTTAATCCGTGGCTTAAGTTTGCTCAAAAAAACCTGTCTGCTCTGCTCAGCTTTCAAAGCACACCTGTATGTGTGCGAGGTGCATGCACGGCCCGGCGGAACAGCGGGGAACAGTCGGATGTATGTTTTGATCTGAGGGCGGATGAGACATTAGGATCAAAGTCGGGGACTGGGGGAGAATCAACTGATCTTAGCAGTGAATCCATGAGCAACCTCCAGACAGACTACCTGATTAGATAGGCATTTGTGGCCTATATCCAGCATGGAAAGTGAAGGGAATATTGATGATAAAGCCCGGGGCAGAATTGTATCTTCTTATGGCTCTAAATGGCACAAACTAATGTCAAGTTTAAGAGTTTGATTTCCACAGGGGTCACCTGTGCTACGATATTGAGATTCCATAACATTTTTGTCAGATCCATTAACACAAGAGATATATTTGAATAATAAATAATTGATATCTATAGTATTAAGAGTTTGCAGGTTTAAACCCATCTGAGGTCCTTCTGTGTGGAGTTTACATGTTCTCCCCGTGTTAGAGTGGGTTTTCTATGGGTTCTCCGGTTTCCTCCCACAGTCCAAAGACATGCAGGTTAATTGTTGACTCTAATTTGCCCATAGGTGTGAATGTGAGTGTGAATGGTTGTCTGTGTCAGCCCTGTGTTAGTCTGGCGACCTGTCCAGGGTGTACGCCGCCTTCGCCAAATGTCAGCTGGGATCGGCTGAGTTTCCCATGTTATGATTTGAACATATTTTTTATGCTAAATGCCGTACCTAGAGGGTTTCTGCACAGTATTTGTCTTTGTTTTGAGTTGTTAATTGATTTCCAATAATAAATATATACATACATTTGCATAAAGCAGCATATTTGCCCACTTCCATGTTGATAAGAGTATTAAACACTTGACAAATCTCCCTTTAAGGTACATTTTGAACAGATAAAAATGCGTGATTAATTTGCAATTAATCACAATTAACTATGGACAATCGTTATCGATCGCAATTAAATATTTAAATCGATTGACAGCCCTAATTGCAATATACTGAATCGTAACCCCTGTATCATGATACATATCGTATCGCCAGATTTGAGCCAATACACAGCCCTGGAACCTAGGGAGCTCTAGTTGTCTTCAATGACACATGGAGTTTTACTGAAGCAGGTGTCGCTGTAATAACTGGGTGTTTTCTATTTTCAAGAAATAGCAGAAGCTATATGTATCTATCGTCCATAAACATTTATGAGCTACTTGCCTTTTCACTGCCTATTGAGTTAATAAGGGAAACAACAGGTGCACGCTCCACCTGAGTGAGCAACACTTAACACCACTTCAGTAAATCCTATGTCAACAGCGTTCACTCAGCAGGAATGATGTCATGCTCAGTATAATAGAACAGTGGCTCGCCTAACACCATTTCCTGCTTTGGACAAACACACACACACCTACGCAGCTCTTGCTCCAGGTGACAGGTGTGTCACAGCAGTGTGGCAGGAACCTGGTGATCTCAGCTGACAAGACTGAATGACCGGTTAGTCAGCTGGCCGGCTGACTCACTGACCGAGAGGATGAGGGCTCACTCGGCGTCACGCCGACTGCTCTGTGTAAACGTGGGTCCATTCTCACAAGAAGAAAAGGAGTGAATGTGTCGCTCTCAGTTCAAACAGGGCTAGATGTGGAGACTCACAGAAACATCCCTGGCATCTGAGATGCAGATTAGACAGGGTATGTTTATTACCCTCTGTGCCACAGACCAAACCGGTTCCGAGACCTCCGTTCATTTGGCTGTCAGCAGAGACACAATAGGACAGCCACACTTTCTTTGACGCGCCACTCTGGAATGTTAATCACCACAGAAACCCATTATCTTCACATCCTCTCGTTCCCTCCCCCCATTTGTCTCCCTCTCCTTTTAAAAGCTGACAAACTCATTGCTCGTTACTAGAAAGTACCATTGTTTCATTGAGCGCACATGTAGAGGGAGACAGAGACATGAGGCGGAGGAGATAAGAGGAAGCGCAGCAGAGAGGGGAGGCCTGCCTGACTGCTGACATAAATTGGGGATCATAAAAAGTGTCGTCCCGGAATTAATCTACGCAGAATGAATAAAGTGAAGTACCGTGGGGAGGTGTGTGTGTGTGTGTGTGTGTGTGTGTGTGTGTGTGTGTAGATCAGTCTTGAATCCATAATGAAGACACAAGAATGGAAAGCAACATGAAACACATGACTTTCAAATTTATTCATAAAGCCTGATGATCTGGGTTCATGAGGATGCATGTGGACATTTATTTTTCTATTGTATTGCTCTATGTGTGTGTGTTGGGGGGGAGGTTGTTGTGTGTGTCCGTGGCTCAGCTGTGACATACTCCTTGCCTCTCTCTCCGCCGCAGCGCCTACAGGAAGTGCCACATACATCATGCATTTTATGCATAAGGCTGAATGTCAACAGTGATGCATAATTTTTGCGGTAAAATGCTAAATGTCACCAAACACCAGGCTCCGTTTCGACTGACGACGCGGGCCCTCGCATCACCAGAGGACGCGCTGGCGGCCAGAAGTCGCCACGCCAGCCGTCACACCAGAACCGAGAGGCTACGACTGTACTGTACGCAGTTGTGGCAGGAGCGGCGGATTAGGCGACAAGGGAGATCGGGGGACAAGGAGGGTAATGAAAGCAGATTTGAAGGAGAAGGGAGTGAGGCAAGTGCTTTTCTCTCTACTTTTTTTTTCCCAACACAGATGCATTTGCAAAAAAATAGAAACCTTAACATACAGTTTTATCTTTTTATTTTCTCTAATTCCACTCTTGTCTGTCCGCATCATATATTGCATACCATCTTCTTCCAGATTTTGAATTGAAGCAATATATGATGTAATTCTATATGATGGAAGTTCAGTCTGAGTTCTGTGTGGACTTTAAGATCTCCACTTACTTTTGAAATAAAGTTTGGAGAGTCTTTCCATGACTGACTCACCTGTGAGACAACGAGGTTCAAGACATAAAGTATTAAAAGCTCCGTCCACCTAAATGATGAAAAACATATTTCTCCTCTTACGTGGTGTCTAGCCAAGAACATAGTTTGGTTTTATTTCTTATATCTATCTCAGATTTCTACTGCCACCTCTATGGAATTGTATCTGCGGTGCTCACAGCACTGAGGCCCCATTTACACCTGGTATTAACATGTGATTAACATGTGATTAACATGTATAACATCTGGATGCAGTATCTAGATAATGCATTCAATCCAGAAGACTTTGCATTTACACCAGGTATTAAATAAGCATTCTCTGTATTCTGCCTGCACTGTGATTGGATCTCTACAAATTAGTATTAAGGCCCTGATACACCTAACAGACGGTCGGACAGTTTGAGGCCGTCGGTGAGCGTCTGTCTGCCTAGTGTTTGCGGTGTGTTCCGCACCGTCGGCTCTAATCTGCCTGTGTCGGAGGCTTTTCTGCTGATTCAGGAAGTTTAATCGGCTGCGGAGCCCATCGGTGAGAGAAATTACTCTGATTGGCTGTTCAGCTTAAACGAATCAGTGCACGAGAAGAGAAACAGACGTGAGGAAAGCAAGCCAACGCGTAAAGTCAAGAGGAGAAAAACAAAAGGCTTGTCTAATTTTTCATCTTCATCTCATCTGATCATTCCAATACACGGATATTTTCACAACGACATGGCCATCTGGATAAGTGATGAGTGAGAGTGGTGTGAAAATGGCCGGCAAACGCCGCTTTGTTTCATGTACGTTCATTGTTCACGAACGGCTCTTATATCTGCCGTCCTCGGTCTTCAGGTTATTTCATCTCAAGCAGGCGCAGAACGTGTGTGGCAGATGGCAGTCGACTGTCATCTTTGCGTTGTGTTCAAGTGCAATTTGTCGGCCAAGACAAAGGCAACATGAGGCGACGCAACAGTCGCCTTCATCGCCACTAGTTCTTTGATGTCGGGTTGGTGTGTCTGGGCCCTTAAGGAGAACTGGTGGTGCGTTCAAAGATGGCACCCTATTCCCTCCTCAAGTTGCTCACTGGGTACATACACTGAAAAAGTCTCATCAGGCTTCTTTGGACATCCCTTTTTTGGGCCCATGGAGCATGCGCGTCCAAGACTTCCCCCGACTGAGCCGAGTGACTTCCTGTTGGCTCCTCACACACATTAATGGGATCAAATAATGTAATCATACGGCCCTTCTTATTCAAGACTTTTTATTCAATTTAAAGTGGTTTAATTTAAATCCATTGAAAAAAAAAAACTATCTGCAAGGCTGGATACCTCGAGAGGTATGCGTTGTTATTGACCCTTTAATATTTTCTAATATGTCTTTACCACTACTTTATACTCATTATACCCAAAGGGAAGAGAAAACACAGACACGGGGAATGTGAGGACAGCAGGAAGAGAGGGCAGAGAGAGAATAAGTAGCCAGTGATGCAGATATATGGCTTCAACTCTTCCTCCAAGGCAGGAGACCACCAGCTGAGCTCCCCAGATGAAAAACTACACTATTAATATCTATGTGGAGAGCTGACATCAAGTATTTTTAACAGCACATACACCAAGACGCACAGAAGGAAGGGACTGTGCATGAGCATACACACACACGCACACACACACACAACAACGACAACAGGCAGCAACAGTTACATAAAGAAGTTTGATATTCTTGCATTTTAAAATGCTAAATTTGTGCTTATGACCTTTAAGGTTGAAGGGTTGAGTAATGAGGAGCGGGGCGACTCAGCCTGAGAGGTTACTGGATGAAGGACAGGAATGGAGGGATGGGTGAGAGAAAGAGAGTAAGAAAGAAGAAATATGAAGGCACTGTCATCTCATTTCTCCTCCCTCCGGCTCCCCCAGCTGTTGTTCTCCCTCCCTCTCTCTCTCTATCACTTCTAATTGTCACTCATCCTCCAATCCCCCCCAAACCACTTGTGCTGCCCTCCCCCTTCGCCACCCCTCCTCCTCCCCTCACTCGCTCGCTCTTTCCCTCCATCCACACAAATGACTCAGTGAAACAGGTCAAGTGTTACAAAATTCCCCCTGCAGCTCAACCTGCCTAATACAAGGTCTGGCTCATTGCACCAAGACAAGTAATACGCTGCCAACTCACTGAGAGGGGGACGCACACACACACAAACACAAACATACTCACTCACACACACACACACACACAAACACACTCGCACACACACGCAAACACACACAGGCCTACCGCCAACACACGATGAATTCAAGCTCATCAAATGCCTACATAATAAGCATATTTATCCATTATGTACAAGCATGCCAACTCACACTATTAAAAGTCATCTAGATATTTAGCATTTATTTAATCCAATTATTAGAGTCAAAGACATCCAAATCTAATTCCCATTGCTTGTGATAAACAAAGTATTTCTAAATCGGAATCTACTAGAAAAACATGACATCCATATCCTTGGCATCTATTTGAGAACCAAAAAAGATTTCAAAAACAAAAATGCCAAACGTTTTCTAGTTCCCGCTTCTAAATTAAGGTCAAGGCTATTTAATTTGAGAGCATTGACGGCTTTTCTTTGTCTTATGTGATAGTAAACAGAACATCAGTTATGAGCTGCTAGACGAAAAGAAAAAAACAAGCAATTTCAAGACACCACCTTGGGCTTTTGGAAATTGTGCAAGGTATTATTTGCTGACAGTCTATGTACTAGGGCTGTATCAGATGTCATTTTTCAACATTCAAAGCTTCTACTGAGGTTTTTGAATGAAGCTTCGAATGTCATCACCCTAAAAAATATAAAATAAAATCCTCATCCACTTGAATAGGGAGATTCATCGTATTAAATGAGTTGGTCTTATTTTATTAAATCGACTTCCTTTAATGAATATAACTTGCCACCCGCCCGCCCACCCGAACCCGTGATATTTTCTGTAAGCTTACCCGAACCGGGTTGATACGCTGCAGCCACCACTGGAATCTAATTCTACAAATTGAATAACAGCCTACTAATAACATTAGTGTAGCCTAATCTTTATCAACAACCGTGCAGAAATGCAGAAAAAATCGTAATGAGCGAAGCTTCAAACTATTCGGTACAGCCCCGCTATAGACCACATGATGAATACAAAAAATAATCTGCAGATTAATCAGTTATGAAAATGACAGCCAGTTGCAGCCCTGCATATCAATACTACAGTAAATACTACAGTAAGAGCCAGCATACAAATTGGGAAGAAGCCACATTTAAACACACGCTGCCTGTCTTTCTACCTCTCCCACCTATCCACACTAATGAATGGCAATTGGGCGACAGAAAACCCTGAAGCGCTGGAGTAAAAGTGGTATTAAGAGGAGGACAGCAGAGTAAAGGGCCTTAAAATAGGATAAACGACCAGGAAAAACTAAAGCCAACACACACACTTGCCCTTTAACACACACCGTGACAAACCTGGGCCTAGACAGCGCTGTATGCAAGTGTGTTTGCTCTGCAGGCAGAGTGTTGTGATATAGAAATGTAACAGCTCCATATATCAGGACGGTTGGGACCTATAGAGGATAAACGACCTGTGAGCTGTACCTGGACAGTGTGTGTAATACACAGATAAATAACTGGGAGTCATATGATGACACACAGACTCCCAGAGAGAGCATGTAAACCGCCGCACAAAACACAAGACGATAAAGAAACCTCGTCTATAAGAGTTTTGTTTGTCTGAATCCCCCGGGAACGACAGTCGTTTGGGAGGGTAATGACTTACGAAAACTGAAATGTACTGGAACATAAATTAATCAAAATGTGAGACCTGCATTCACGCACACTGCGAGTGCTCGGCGCCATCTATTTTTTGCAGTTTATACCCCGCTGTTGGCGTACAAC
Organism: Sebastes fasciatus; assembly: GCF_043250625.1. Taxonomy (NCBI): domain Eukaryota; kingdom Metazoa; phylum Chordata; class Actinopteri; order Perciformes; family Sebastidae; genus Sebastes; species Sebastes fasciatus. The sequence goes on from NC_133806.1 coordinate 13,772,224, forward strand.
AAAGAAGTTCCAGCTATTACACACAGTGAACAGAGCATAATTCTGCATCGATGTTTCCGCTCGCTGCTCCCGTTGAAGGCACGCTGGTCAGATCACAAGTCTGTGGCTGGGTTGAACCAGTTATTACTGTCAAGGTGACAAAGATCACATTTGTGAGAGCGATAATCGACTCGTGTTTAGAAAACACTCCACGTAGAGCCCCTGTGATGCCAGATTTCAATAACATTTAATTTCCTCCTCCAAGATAAGAGCTTTTGTCTGTGCAAGACTATTTTATTCTATCAGTGCCCTAAGCTGACAGTTAAACGGACAGGGGGATGGTGCAGCGGGGCTGTGCCTCGCATGGCAATGCAAAGCTATTTTCTAAACTCGCCCTCGCTCCCATTATACACTAAAGTGCACTCTTCAACACGGCTCGGCTGTGAGTATTGAGTGACAGGTGACGTAGTTGGAAATCATTGAGGACTCTTTAAAGAGAGGAGGGGTTAACAAGAGGGCTAAAGACATACAGGAGACCCCCGGCAGGTGCTGCACTATGTGGTCACAGATCAACGCAGTGGCTCTCGCACAAACACATGTAAACACACACGTCTGAGAGCCGACGCTGTCTGACTTAACAGCTTAGAGCGGTTGGATTTCATGCATACAGAGTTCCGTTTCTTGGAGCAATAATTAATGAGTTAAATCAATAATGGCATTCCCTTTAAAAAATGACGCCTCTGGGTTCAATAGACTGTGATAGGAGATGTGTGGAGAAAATGAGAAAAGAGGAAGTGGAATGATTAAAGAGGATTTTACACCCCGGGACTGGTTGGACATAGACGCATAGAGACACACAGTTCTTTAGCAGATTGACAAAGCTCTAACATTTAGTCCGCAGCAGACGATAAGAGGAAAGGAGCGTCGGAGAAGAGGGGGGGAGCAGAAGAAGTGATTACAGGAAAAGAGATGTCTAGATAAGATGACAGACAGATGAATGGGGAGGCAGTTTGTGGACATAAAGGAGGAGCAGAGACATGCACATGAGCAGACAATGACACACGCAAACACACACAATTTTGTGAAGTCCTGACAGTCCTCTCCTCACTACGACTGTTATTTAATGTCAAACAAAGAAAGCAGAGAAGACTTGAACCGTCCAGGAGAACCGGCCAGTGCAGATAACATCACTCAGAGTCTGGACTGCTGATGAAGGCGCACAGTCCGGTCGGATCACTTCACCATGCAGGAAATCTATACGTGTATATAACCGCTGTGCAATGATTCAATTTTATCGTTTATCAACCTTGAGTGGAATGTTAACGGTATAAGTATGAATAATAAATGCAATATACATAGTATCATATTATACTATAGGTATAGCGTTATGTGTGTGCAACACACAAAATACACACACACTATACAATAATGACGAAATGTTATGAAATATATGTAACAGAAATACAACACGTTTTCATCCCAACTCGTCACATACCTCTGTTTTGTCACGCCCCCTTGCTGTCACTTTATGTTTAGGCAACAAAACCACTATAGTTAGGTTTAGAAAAGAACTACATTGGGCATATAACTACTATGTTTGTACAGTGAAAATGACACTGAACGTTGTGAACACGGGACACAAAAGATTGTAATTTGACACATGGGACACGAACAGCTGTCTCTTGGATGAAAGCTATGCGTTTGATGGACCCCCTCACCTCAACCTGCCGCCCGCCCGATGTGTCTCTTTTCATTCTTTAAACTACGTCACCACACTCCCTGCACACTTTCTCTGAGCGTTTACTGTTGCCGTGGATGGGTTTACATTGTAGTTAATGGAACATAACTACATACGGTTTCATACCGGCGCTAAAGGGTGCCTTGTACGGTGGTATCGAATGCCGACGGCCGTGACAAAGCCTTGGTATTTGACGCTCTGGGAATGAGAACGGGCTGGAATATACGATGATATAGCATATTAGGGCTGCCCCCTCTTTGTCTATTAGTCCACTAATCGGTTGTTTTGGTTTTAGTCGACTAAGATTTCTTTAGTCGATTAGCCGTTTTTTATGCTTTTTTCAGGCTGAATGACTTATTTCCACGAAACTTATGAGCCCATCACTGGAAAACACAAAATTTAAAGTGGTGCTTCTGTGCAATTCTTACTGGAGAAACTCAGTTTAACAGATCTGTCGATTAAATCAACTAATTAACACTATCAATATTCGTCGACTAAGAATTTCTTTGGTCGAGGACAGCCCTACTATCGCCTATTAACATTCAGTGGAATGTTAATGGTATGTGTATAAATATGAACAATAAATGCAATACACATAGTATTATATTATATAAGTATAGTGTTTTGCGTGTGTACAGTACACAAAATACACACACTATACAATGATACAATGCATAGTATGCAAACTAAAGACCTTCCTTTTCCTTGAGCATTTTCATTAATGAACACACCGTATTTATACAGTATGCTTGTTTGTATGTATATGTATCGTTATGTGTATTTGTGTGGATTGATGTCTCTGTTTATTTGCATATTTTTGCTCTTTGTTGTTTTGTTTTTATGTAAAGCACTCTGAACTGCTTTCGTATAATATGGTGCTATACAAATAAATTGGAATTGAATATAATATAAAAAGACAATAATAGAGAGTTCATTCCATTGAGCATTGATTCATTTAGAAGTAATTTTGCCTTCCTTCTTCATATGGTGACAGACTTCAGAAAATATTCGTATAAATATTATGACAGTGTTTTCAGCCATTTCGCCCTAAATACATAAACAATGGTAATGACTACACAGGCTGATTTAATCAGAATAGCATGGGTCATGATATAATTCAATTCGGATGCGATTTCGAGACATGTTATGGAGGAAAAATAAACAGAGAGCAGCACAAACATGAGTTGTTCAACAGCACTCAGAAAACATTTTGAGATAAACTCCCACACAGAAAAAAAAAAAAACATACATTTGCATGCAGATTCCGTGCTGTCAGGCAGGCAAACATCTGCACAGCAGTTACATGCACAGATGAACGTGAACACAATCATCCTCGATTTACTTTGGACTTTAGCATTCCCCAGAAGACCATCTCCAGTCCCAAAGGCCAAATATTTGTAGACTTATTTTAGTTTTTTATCTCCATATTCATCTCTCATTCTGTATGTTTATATCGCAGGGTTATGCAGACGTGCACGTGCCAGTGCATGCGCGTACTTTGTACGAGCTGCCTGTTGAGACGGTGAATTAAACAGCAAGTGCATTTGATCTGCAAAGCACTCCGGGGCAAATACGCACAAAATGAGACAAACACGCACACACGCACAGAGGGCTTGCATACAGCATCAAAATCATTTCCGTCACAGAATCTATTCTTAGGAGCAGCAACAAACCATTTTTTTCCCTGATATAAATCTCTTTTATTCATTCCCACACAGTCACGCGCACACACACACACACACACAAAAAGACACGTGCACCCTTGGCTCAAAGCTACACTCCCTGGTGGTCATAATGCATTCACATAATGTTCTTTGTTTTTTCTATTTTACTAGAACAGGATTTGTTCCAGGTAAGTCACAGCATGAAGACCTTTTGGGGCTTATTTAACTCACAAACATGCATGCACCCGCGCTGCAACTTCCATCTGGTGATGGTGGGCGTTTGTGCAGGTGTGTCGAGGTCAACGGCGTTCAAAGCTTCTTTCCCTCTCTTCCTCACACACACATGCACACACACACACACACACAATATCTGATGTGAGAAGCTAAATCAACACAGCTGCAACAACTCAGCCCTCATCATCCTCCTCCCTTCACTCGGCCGTCTTCCACTCCATCTTTAATCAGGCGTCTACTCCCTTTTCTCTTTTCTGATGTCTGCCCTTTCGCTCTCTCCGTCCTCCCAGACTCCTCCTCTCCTTTCTTCTCTTTTTCCACTTTTATTCAATCTTGCATTAGTCACTGTTAAATTTATATGCCGGCTAGCTCTCTGTAGCTTTTTGCCAATACGCAAGGCCTCAGATCTCACCCCTCCACCCTCCACTTCATTCTCCTCACACCATCACGCCCTCTTTGCCCTCCCTCCACACTACCTCTATCCCTCCCCCCCCTGCCCTTCTCTGCCCTCCCAGCAGTCGGCTCGAGCTTGTGCATACCCCCGGGGAGACGTGCCTCATGCACGCCCATCAATGCACTGTAACCACCCATCTACCTCCAGCCCTGTCAGCACGGGACAGGAAGAGTAAACGCCCAGAGGCCTCCAGGGAAAATAGGAGCATCCACTTCCCCCTTGTCAGTCTGCCTGGGTGTGTATTTATATATATGTGTGTGTGTGTGTGTGTGTGTGGCAGACACACATCTGAACTAAAATGAATGACCAGAAGCCAGAGGATCGGATGTTGTCGTTTACCGCTTGAGGAAGAGGAATGATACGTTTTCCAATTTCCTGTGATTATGTACAAATGTAACTTCCTCTGCTCTTTGCTTTCACCTTGCTCAACATGATAACAACACTCTGTTGGATCGAAGAAATGTATTTGCGTGTCTGGTGCTTTTAAAGCAGCCTCTCGTTAAAAAAGAAAATGTGTTCATTATTTTTGACAGGAAGGTCCTTGGGACATTTTTTGTTGAAATTGGTGTTGTCAATCAAACAAGCTCGCCATTCAATGACACTGAGTTTTTTGTTTATATTAAAAGGTGGGTAAAAACTATTATTTTCATCGGCATTTCATTAATATTTTAGGTAATGCGATGACATCTGTTTCCTGAGTAAACAGCGGATGAGTGGTTGTTGATTGACGCGGCTTCCTTCCCGGCATCCACCCAAAACAAACTCCTTAAACAGTGACTAAACTAAGAGAACACTGCAGATTAGAGCAGACATCATATCCTTTCCACAAAGGAAAACAGAAATGCCAACGGCACAATAACCTGTGCCACTGAAAAATACCTCATCTAACTTTCACAAATAACCATAGTCAGAAACTAAATTGGTCTCTGACTGACTCCCAAATTGTCAACAAGCCCCAATTTGTCACAAACTGGCTCAGACAGTGTGAAATTAAGAACTCCATACACGCGTTGTTAAAAAAAAATATTGATTTCAATTTCATTTCAATATGACAACAGAGTGTGAAAGTGAGCGATATCAACAGTGAAAGCAATAAATGGCTGTGTGGAATACTGCAGTCAGAAAGTATTAGGACTATAGACTGTATATGATTAGGACAGTGACGCAATGTCCATATTTACATGTTTTACAATGACTATGAGGTTTAAATACTGACATCTTTGGTTTGAGGGTGTGTATATCCACATCAGATGAACAATGCAGGTACTGTGGCGATTTTTAGCCATGCTGCTCCTCTTTGATCCAGACTGAACTATCTCAAAAAATACTGGAATGATTGCCATGAAATCTATTAATGACATTCATGGTCCCCAGAGGATGATTCCTACTGATGCTGATGATCCCTTGAGTTTTCTTCTAGTGCTACCATGAGGTTCACATTTAGTTTTGCGTGAAATGTCTCAACAATGAATTGTAATATATATAAATGTATATACAGTATATATTTATTTATTTATTTAGATTTTTTGGGGCATTTTTGCCTTTATTTCTATTGTCACCAGAGAGAGAGACAGGAAGTGTGGGGAGAGAGAGGGGTATGACATTAGCCTGTATATAAGAAGTGGACGTAGTCACCGTGACATCACCCACTGGATGGTGGACTGCCGTTTTGAAGCCTGGAGTTTGGCATTTTGGCCGTCACCATCTTGGCTTTTTGCAACCAGAAGTGATACAAGAGGGTGGAGCTAAGTACAACCGAACGCTGAATAAGACATTTATAGGCAACCAAAATGTTAATATTAATTTTCACAAACTGAAAACACACTGTGAAAAGGTTAAAGTTCTACGACGAAAACACAGATAACCCCCAGACCTTACAACGCCGTGATAGCGACCTGTCAATCACAAGGTAGCCACGCCCTAAAGCATACCCTGCTTTATGGTCTATTTGACTCTAAATAGGACCATAATTTACTAAATGAACATCATGCTGTATTGAAGAAGACTTGAAACTAGTGATTGAGACCATAAACTCATGTTTACAATGTTTACTGAGGTAATAAATCAAGTGAGAAGTAGGCTCATTTCCTCATAGATTTCTATACAATCAGACTTCTTTTTACAACGAGAGGAGTCGCCCCCTGCTGGCTATTAGAAAGAATACAAGTTTAAGGCACTTGAGCATTGGCTTCGCTTCTCAGACCCAGAGGTTGCCGCTGGCATTAAACAAAGGTCCTCCGGCCAAGAGTCGAACAGTGGATGCTGCGCTTAAGCGCCTTAACCCCTTGTAATAATTTTAGTGACCGTTATACTTTTCATCACGCACCATCGTCAGGTTACGATTAGTTTGAGCTGAGCTGAGCTTTGTAGTACTAATTAGCAAATAAACTAAGAAAATGGTAAACTATACTCGTGTACTGTATAACAACACAGTACAGAGGGAAAGAAAGCAATTGGACAAGTTAACAAACACAGACTTTGAAAAAGTTGTCTAAGCCCACAGACATCAGCAGACACTTGTTATCGCTCCTTGTGAAGTACTGTCAGGCCTAAACTAGCCTTCTTCAGTATCGTTTTCAGCAAATGAAACATGCTTGGACAGAGGTCAGATGACTGACTTGGCCAGAGAAGGACATTCCAGAGTTATTACCTCGTCCCCCCTGCTCAGGATCATTGTCCTAAAAACTGGAGGAGTAGCCTATGTACAACACTAAGAGCTATGAGTCAAATCCAACAGAGCCAAAATAATGAGAAACATATCGCTGTCAGTTAAAAGATGAGCCACTTACAAGACACTGTTTGATACAAATATTTCAGTAACAAGACGCACACAGCTGGAGATCTCATGATTCACCACAGGCACAAGCAAGAAAAGCCAGTCGCTCTAAAGCCAAGAAAAATATGCAGGAACCTTCTTTAATAATTGAGGGCAGAGGCGGACACTCGCTTTAATCCCTGTGAAGGCCCAGGTCACCACATCCATCACTCAGAAAGCCATGCAAGAGTCCGGCCCATTCATCACTCACTCTGGGATTTATTAGCTATGTCTGGAGCCGGAGGGTGAGAGGTTAAATGAGGAGCATTGTGTTAGCGGTTATCAGCAGAGAGAGACCCAAAGTGGGTCTGTGTGCTAATCCACACACACACACCATCAGATGTTTAATCAACACTGCGGCTGTAGCTGCCAGAGCTGGAAGTTAAATATACAGCCATATACAAACATGCATGTGTGAAACCGTGCAACAAACACACATACCAAACAATCTGATAACACTTCAGCCTATAAACACTTTCCCACACAAACATCCTGTGAAAATGGGAGCTGTCTGCGGCGCAGCAACACATGAACAACATGAGCGTACTTCTTTAGCACGCTGTATGACTAAAGAACACACTCACATGCTCATTCTCCGTCTAATACACGCCTACGCACACACAGCTTGGTCTAAACAGGGCCACTACCAGCTAGCCGGATTGCCCAGGGGCACCTCACCATGTCTCATCACTGTAAGCTAATGTTGAACACGGCGGTAGCGCTCGGCGTAGCTGCTGTCACTTTGGCTTCAGATCCAGGTTATTTGCTCAAAGCTCAAATAGGCCAGGTTCTGCGTTACGGGGTCACCGCTTTCACATGAGGTGCATGCTTTCAGAGTGACAAACGCAGACCAAAAAAAATTGTTGCACAGGCTTTTTATTTGTAGCTGCGGCTTAAAAGCCTTTCTGCTGTACTCAAGTCTTTTTACATTCAGCTAGAAAACCAAAGGAGTCAGAGAGTGTGTCTGTGTGTGTGTGGAGTGTGTGCGTAAGTGCTCTCTATCTCGCCAGCCTCAAATCCAAAGCAATTAGAGAGGCCAGATGGTGGGCTGGACTCACAGTAAATAGCTGTGCATTGACAGAAGAAGCCTGCAACAAAAATGAACCGTGACAAGGAGCCAGGATGACACGCAGATACATGGCGGCATCAAAGCACCAGGCAAACACCGGGGACGAGCCGCCATAACCGCCATAAACCAACTGTCGCAGTCGTGGGGGATGTTAACAGCACAACTTGTATCGTTTGATGGCAACACAGAGAGGGTACTTGTATGCAAAAATCAAATAAGGCAGGTGCACATGCACGCTTGAACACACACATTCACTCCCATGCCAGAACATTCATACACAAACCTGTACACACACACGCGGACAACCCTCTACATGTCCTTCTGTTAAAATTTGACCAAACCAGTTTGGTTTAGTCAGAGTTCAAACAATGCAGCCTTTGAGAGGCGCTCCATTCACAGAGTTTCAGCTTGGCCTGCACATTCCCCAACTGAAAACACAAACTGCCTCACTCCAGGAAAACCACTGAAGCTCCAGCACCACATTCCTCAACTCTATCCTCTTCTCTGTGTGTGTTGTCTGAGAGGTGTTGGGGCTCCACTGAATATAATTATTGTATACAGTATAGGCATCTTGAAGTAAGAGAGTGCATATGTGCTTTGTATTGCCACTCTTCATACTCCGCATGCTCAGGTGAAAAATGTGCCCTACAGCAGTCTCCTACATACCGGTTACCAAGGCAGCAAGTTTACTTCAGCCAACCAGGGACACATATAGGAGTCAGAGAGACTGAGAGGAGGTGGAGCTTCAGTACAGGACAATTGTAATCCACAAAATGGCTTCTCCTATTCCGGTGCTTTTCCCATAAGCCGGTTATCACACCTCTGTTGACACACACACACACAGATTTATCGAAACTGAAACGAGACAAACAGCCAGACCAGGAAATGAGAGTGGGAAAAACAAACAAATGGGGGGTGGAGTGTCTGGAGTGTGAAGGATGTGTGACAAGAGACAGAGAGGCCACTTCATATCCTGATCAATTAATCTATAAATCTAATCAGTGAGAATCAATTCTATTCAATTTGGCTCCTCAGTCATCCAAGCTAGTGTTAAAGAGACAGAGGGAAGAAGAGGAGAAACAGACACCACACACAGCAACACTGGAACATTTTCAAAAATCAAGAAATCTTTAATAGCAACCAAATACGAAAAAAAATATAGAAAGACACGACAAAATGGTGACAACGATTCTAATTTCGTTTTTTTTTTCCTTCAAAAGACCAAAAATAAATGTGAAATAAAAAAATACAAAAAGAAAAAACAACGTTTACACAGAGCAGTCAATAATAAAAAGCACATTTTGGGGGTAAGACTGTTTTCTCATGTGTGTACAGTTCATTTGTATAGAAGAAGCACATTTTGCCAGTTTTGGCAGCAATCACAGCGCGGCAGTCAAAAATAAAGCACTCAGAAAACATAAATTATAAAGCACTGCAAAATAACAGAAAAGAGGAGAAACTGTAATAGGAGAAAATAAATCCTTCATGCTTGCTGTCACTGAGAGAAATACACAAACGTGACACCATAAATTAGTAATATCTTTTTCTCTGCTACATATTTATATATTTATACTATGTACACAGGGAAGTTTTCTCTCTTTTTTTTCTTCATTTATGCAAGTGAGATGGGAGATGTTAAGGCTTTGATTAGTCATCAAATGTTTGGAGCCGAAGAAATAGCAACAGTGTGTGGCATTCTGGGAAAAAAAAAAAAAATATTTATTTGACTACCTAACCTTGTGCTAGACCCGGGCCAGGATCATGGATTCCTCTAAAAGCGTTTTGTCTGACAAGCCTTACATGGGTGCTGAGGTGGGTGGCAACAGTGTGTGTGTGTGTGTGTGTGTGTGTGTGTGTGTGTGTGTGTGTGTGTGTCTGTGGAGGCGGCGGTCGCGGTGGCGGAGGTGGTTGAAGTGAGAGAAACAACATTTTGGAGATGAGTGGGAAGTTGCGACGCTCTAAAAGCATTCGAAGGGATTCGGGAGGGGAGAGCAGGTCAGCGCCATGGCATTTTTATGAAAGCTATATCCCCCCGTGTGGAACAAAAAGCGGAACGGACAAACGGTTTCCTAAAAAGCCAGTTTCTCTGACACTGGGTGAAAGGTGCGAGTGTGTGTGTGTGTCCCTGAATGTGTAGTTGTCTCTGTTCTACATGGTCGCTGACTCTGGGTCAGGTTTGGGGAATAGAAAGCAGTGGACCAGGGTGACACATCATGGTGCGGCTCTTTCCACAGTAATAGGACACAGTATATGTCCTGACAGAGCCACTGAGCAAGAAGAGGAGAAAGAAGTGTTTGTGTGTTTGTGTGCAGCTATGCGAGCGCGTTTGTGTGGGCTCGTGTCAGGAGATGGCAGAGTTGTCAGGTATGAGGTGTCTTCTGCACAGTTTGGCTGTGGGAGTGAGCATAATGAGAGTGACTGAGGGGTGTTTGCGAGTGGGCGAATGTTTCTCTGCATCCTGCGTATATGTACAGTATGTTGTGCGCGAGTTGAGTCTTCGAAATGCACAATAATATCTTCAGTTTGCCGGTTGTCCGCGGTGACAAAGGGTGGCTACTCAGGTTACAGCCCCAATGGCAGTGAGAAAAACACACACCACTATATACACACACACACACACACACACACACACACACACAGAGCTGACTCAACATAGACATCACCTGTGTGGTTACAGTCTACCTAATAAATTATGAGCATTGTGGGTATTTTTGCATTGTGCAGGGTGTCTGTCAAGGAGAAGGAGAAGCCAGTTGTGCAAAAAAATACTGTGTGCTTATTATGTGGAAATGCAGGCAATGATAACTTTTTTTTTCACCAATACAAATCGACTCTTTATCACTTTAGGCAAACTCAGCTCAGTCAGTTCAGTATGTTTTAACACCCAACCCACCGAGGTATTCGTTGGATTAAAAATTACATTCTGAATGCCCTCTGAGACTTTTGAACTATAGACTTTAGCCGACCCACAACGCCTTCCTCTTTACTTCCACAACACTGGCAACACTGGCTCCATCGATCTGATATTTACATTGTCATAAATATCCACATTTTCACAAGAAAAATAAAGATGCTTACATATATAGTACACAGATACCTCACACCAAAATGTACATACAACAGTTTTTGTCCCTTATCGCTATTTTGACCCCAAATAACCCCAAGTATTACACTCATGTTTCTCTTTGTAGCGGTGACACACACAAGTGCAAAAATAAGTAAATATTTTATATTTTGAGTGGTTGTGACAAATCAGCTGCGTTCAGTACATTTACTGTACCCCGGGTTGACAGGAGCTGCATTTATGTAGAAGGTAAGGCCATTAGACGATAATCCTATTGAACACACTGGCTTACAATATGCTCAAATACTGAAAGCCGTCTCTCTGTATTCATCATCTGCCTCCTGTGTCTCTCCCCTGTGTCTCTCTCCGCCTCTCTAAAGGTTAACAGCCATCACAAAGGCAAACTAGGACTGTCTCGCCCTATACACATACTTGTACTGTATGTGAGTGTTTCTCACCTCTATAGCTCAAGGTTAAAAACAGCTATGATAGGAGAATGCAGGCAAGCGCAGTCATCCTTGCTCTTGGCAATGGGTCACCCTGTGTTTGACCTCATGACCCTGCAGCAAACTGCAACCAAGATCTTTGGTTGGCCTTACAGGAGGGCAGTACAGTCATGGAGGGCTACACTCACCAGATTCCCGGTGGGTCAAGGGGGAGCTGATTAGAGGGCCAGGAAAAGCACGATTAGAGGAGCTACAGCGGGGCGTCTCTCCCAAGATTGTCCATCACAGTCATCGAGTGGCTACGTAGACACGGTGATGCATGCACACTTAGCCTCAAAGACCGCAGCGGGCAGTAGTAATATTTGCCTGAGCGAGCCTCCGGTGGCTCGTTAGAAGGATAAATTAACAGTCAGAAGACAATCAGCCCTGAAGCTGCATCATAAAGGGCCATTTCACTGCTTGTTGCCTGTTAGTCAATATGACTCCCAGAGCTTCGCTGTGGACGCAAACCTTTTATGTCTCCCGATCAATTCACTACATTTAACAACATCCGCTAATGGAAAGAAATATTACACGATCGGATTGAAAATCGATCTAAACTAACGCGGTCATACTTTGGGGGGTGGGATTCTGTTACATCCGGCCATTTACTTAAGTGTGGGAGGAGATCGTAGCGTCCACGCGGTGGAGTGAACATGGCCACTCCAGGTGGATCAGTCAGTCCTGGCATGTCAGGGCAGGCCGGGGCTGGAATAGAGTAAGTGGGGCGTTTGACACATCAGGAGCAGTAAAATACTCCGCTGCTCTCTGTGGCCCTGACCTCGACACCACCGGATAAATCATAACCTCCCCATAAACACTGGGAGAGAGGGATGGAGAGAGAGAGAAAGAGAGACGGAGGAATGATAGAGAGACAGAGGTGGGAGGGGGAGGAATCGCCACGTCATAAACGATAAGTGGTGGCAATCTGTTGGTCCCAGCTAAGCGAGCGACTTCACGGCTCATTACCAATCAAGCTCCTCCTGTCAGGAGCGCTCTGAAGAGACGGGGATGAGGAGGAAGAGAAAAGAAGAGACACACGCTCCTCTCCAGTCCTCCTGCATCCCTCTCTCCATCCCTCGACCCTGTCAGATTGGCTACACCTCACTCCCTCATCTCTTGTTTACCGTCTCTTACCTCCAGGCACAGTACAAAAGTTTGCGTGTGAATACCTTGTTAAGAACTCAGCTCAAACTCTCTGCAAACTTGCTTTGTTGAATTCAGCCGCTCTTGTGTTCGTGCAGCACGACGACCTAATGTTCTTTTTCAAATGTTGTAAATTCAAGCGCATCTACTGTCGCTGATAGTTTGCAGAGAAGGTTGAGAGGAAGGCAGAGAGAGCGGGAATGAAAGCTTGCCAGTAGACTTGAGCAAATACTTTGTAATTCACCTGATGGCTACTGTCTATACTTTCAAAAAACTTCCTCCCAACCCATCACTAGCTACTAACTACCCACCAGCTGTCACAGCACAACGCATTACCAAAACAAAAAGGTTTCCCACAGGAGAATAGCGGGCGAGGCAACACGCAACTGCTTGACAACCCCTTCCACTTCTGCAGTTTTGGTGAAGATAAGAGTGAATATGCAAGTGAGTTGCCTCCTCTATTGCCAAGCTTGTATCATGATTCCATTATCCTACTCCCACACTACACGGTTTCTCTCTTCTAGTGTGTCTGTCAAGAGTCCTTGTCAAGGTCCCAGTGATAGCGATAGCATGAGCAGAAGCAGTGGGAGACAAGTTGTTTCTTTTCTCTGTTTGATTTGCAGTTCTTAGGGACCAGATAACAGCGACGCTCCTTTCAGAATATCCCTCCTGTTCATTCAGTCCATTCTGGGGCTGCACTGTGATTAATAATAGGTTATGTTTAAAATCAATTTTCAAAAATAAAAGCGGTATCATTTTCTCTTCTCTATCAGACAGGGACGAGACCCTGGAGCCACAAAAATCCTCGGGAGGATCCCTCCTTTTTCTTCTCCTCCTCCTTTCCTCTTCTCCTTCTCTATACGTAAACGGCAGTCCGCGAGATGACGGAGCCATCCCGCTGGGACTCCATGTCATCATCCATGTAATCTCCAATCATATCGTCCTGGTCATGTGGCGGGCGAAGCTGCAGGATGGGGGCCCCTCCAGTGAAGTGGTCATACCTCTCGTCCTCCTCCAGCTCATCAAACTTCCTCCTTTCCGCATCATCTAACTCGTTGCTTAGCAGGATATCTTGGGCGGTGGGTGTAGTGGCGGCGACTTCCGGCCGGCCCCCTATGGTGAGCGGCTGGTGGTGGTTGTTTTTCTCCCCGAGGCCCTGGTGGGGCGAGCTCTCGTTGTAAACGTAGATGGGGCCGTTGTTGTTGCCGCCTCCGACGCCGCCGCTGCCTGTGCCTCCGCCCGTGCCGTTCTTGCTGGCCTTCTTGCCGCCACCAAATATGCGCGTCTTCATGTCGCTGCCGCCATTGGCGCGGTAACCCTGCTGTTGCCTGCGGCTACGGGTGACAAGCACGGCGATGAGAGCGGCGACCAAAAGGAGGGCCAGCAGGGAGCCAATCACAGCTCCCGCCACCACGCCGGCATTGGATGGGTTCACTGAGGGCTCTGTAGGAGGGAGGAGAGGCAGGGAGGGAGAGAAAAGGAAGAAAGGAATATGGTTGAGAAAAAGAGACCAGTGTGAAACATGGAGAGAGGAGAAGAGGGAAAATAGGGACGGCATAAGGAAGAGAGGGAAGAAAGGGTAATGTCGAGGAAAGGAAGGTGTCAGTGGTGTTAGTCTGAATTGTATTCAGTGAAATGTGTTAGAGTGCTGAGGTGTCAGTACAGTCATGTGTGTGTGTGTGTGTGTGTGTGTGTGTGTGTGTGTGCTGAGTCTCTTCCTACACTGACATTTCCTCCTCTCCCTCAGAGCTGCTCCTGTCCCCATTCCCACAGCCACGTCACAACAACGTCACAGCCACGTCTCCCCCTGTGTTGCCCTTCAACGGCCAGGGTCTGTCCAAGGCTCGCCACAAATCACAACGCAAGGCAGGGCGGGGAAGGGGAGGAAGTGCAAGCCACATACACACACACTGTCTGAAGGAGCGGGGGATGGCGCGTGCAGGGGCAGAACAGGTGGAGGCCATGCAGCGGAGGAGGATAATGATGGATGGTAGGAGTGGAGGTTGGATATTAGATGAAGAAGACGAGGAGGAGGAGGAGGTGGCGGTGTGAGTGAGTGACAAAGTGACACAGCGGAGTGACAACTCTTCCTGGAAGCCATGAGCACAGAGCAGGGGGACAGTTTGGGCGGCCCTCTCCGCAAAAAGGCACCGCTCGAGTGCACGTCAGTCCAGGACGTGTGTCCATTTTTATTCCAGCACTTTTATTTTAGTCACAACTGCCATGTTACACACACACACACTTACACGTGAAAAGAAGCCATTTTGAATTAAAGATGACCTATTATGCTCCTTTTCAGGTGCATACTTGTATTTTGGGTTTCTACTAGAACATGATTAGATGCTTTAATGTTAAAAAAAAACTTTATTTTTCTCATACCAGTTGTGCTGCAGCACCTCTTCTCGCCCTCTGTCTGAAATGCTCCGTTTGAGCTCCTGACCCGTCGTCCCCCAACAAAGCCCAGTCTGCTCTGATTGGTCAGCTGGCCCACTCTGTTGTGATTGTTCAACCGAACCAAACTTTTCTGTCTCCGCTCTAACTAGCTTTGTTTGAGGGCGTGGCCAAACTAGACACTAGGCAGGTATTATGCAAATGTGCTACTTGGTGACATCACCACGTTACGGAAGAAAAAGCATTTCAGACTTCAAATCAAGGCGTTTCAGGCAGTTCAAGAGCAGTGTTTCAGTGGGGGAGAGTAACTCCCTTTGGCGTGGACTTTGGGCTTTGTAACTTTGCAGACCTTTTACATGCATAGAAAACTATATAACACTAAAGGAAAGGGAAAAAGCACAAATACATAATAGGTCCTCTTTAAACAAAGGCTTTCTTAGAGTGCAGACTGGCTAAGGAGGGTATAAGTAAACTAGGGCTCCATAATCGAATGCACGGTATTTCTGTTTGTGTATCAAAACTCCAGGGAGAGGTACAGTAGTAGTGTCTAAATCAGGGTTGCGAAGACGTCCCATATGACTTGTCAGCCATATAGTGCTGCTTCTCTGCATTCACACTTCCCACTCCCTCGACATCCCTCTGCAGTGATATTAGTACAATATTTCAATGCAGGTATTTGAACAGCAAAAAGATACAACTGCTTTTGCAGGGAAGGAAACCACAAGCTGGGTATTTTTCTTTCGATTTACTGTTGCAATAACACACTTAAGTTTCAGCACTACCACCAAAACAATACTGTTCTTGATTCCTTGCTCTGAGGAATATAAACATGTTTTTCTAGAGGAGCCTTTTCTTACATTTATCAAAATCAGCCTATTTAAATGCATTAGTTACGTTTGCAGCCCTACAGCCTAAAGTATAAAATCGACAAAATGATGATTTAAATGAGGAAATATCTGATCCAAATTAAGCAAACCACACTAAGAATCTGAGAAGCGTTCACTGCCAGCTCTCAGTGCTTGGCGCCATGGACACATTTCAGTCAGTACTCAAAAAGTATTGAGATTTGATACCAGGCCGACTGTAAGAAGTTAAGACACTAGTGGTGAGTAAAGCCTCTAGGAGAACCACGACAGTGTTACTGCTTTGCTCAGGCTTTTTGAGGCCATGAGTTCAGAGCTCTAAGTGCTTTCTGGGAGTATGACAACTCCCCGCAGACCCTGTGACCTTTTCCCCCCGAGTGGTCATCATCTATAACTCAGCGGGCAGGGAGTATGGCGCTAACGCTGCCTGAGTTACCCGTCAGCTCCTGTACACAGTTTGACCAAAAAGTGTTCTCCAAATGACGCAGGTTATTTTACAGGGAGTTATGTACAAGTAATAACTTATGTAGGATTTCTATGGACTCCTATGATGGATATACAGCTTAGACTTTATTCCAAAAGCTGTTTTTGCAACAACGTGACTCCCTTCAGAGCTTTAAAACCTACTATTAGTAGAAGGGAATATTGATGCCTGAATGTATATTATTCCCACTTTCACAGGGTTCAAAGCATTCAAGTTTGGAGCTTATGATGTATTTTGTATGAATACACATATTTCTATTTAATGTACTTGTTTATTCTGTTTGGATCATTTTGAATGTCCCAGACGCAATATACAGAATTATTTCATTTTACTCTTTCGATCCCTAAAGAAGGCATTTTTCGAGCAGAAACATTATCTTATGGAATAAAGTCCCTCATTCTAAAGTGGCCCTGCTTCCTACACAATAAAACTAAATATGTTAATTTTAGTCCCTGGTTGAAGGTGATCAAGAACCCTTGGCTAAGCTGAGCATCCTGTCTGTTGCTCTGGCTTTCCTTTCCACTCTCTGCACTTTTCACCAGCAGAGGATTAACCAGTCGACGCCGCTGTCGAAATCCCTGCCTAAATTTGAAAGTAGCGAATCAGCCCAATTCTTATTGTCATTCCCATTTGAAATCCATCAGCTCTTGTTAAGTGTACAGAGAGCTGACAGAATTACTCTTGTAACACTGATTCTTGTCAAGAGAGAAAATGGAAGTCGACTGCTGTCTACACCTGTGCTCCGCTCTTCTCTCCCTCTTTATTTCTGCCTCTCCACTCCCCCTTTCTCCATCTCTGCCTCCACTTCACCAGCTGTCTCCTGCATACACTCTTTCCTCTAAATCCATTTTCCCTGCCATCTCTCCAGTTAACGTTTGTACTTCTGTCACATGTTACTTTCTCCCTCTGCGCTTCACTTTCAACATATGCCTAGGGAGAAAAATTAATAATTTCATGTGGGTATATTTTCTCTTCCTTTCTTTCAATTTCTCCCACCAGCCTCCCCGAGTACGCTACCCTCTCTCTCCCCTCCTATTCTCCCCCGAGCGGTGCTAAACATTCCTGTTCACACACATGAGAGTGAGAGCTAGCCCTCAGTGTCCACTTGTAACAGGAACACAAGAAATGCATTATCACCTCGGGCTCCGCGGAGCTCCGGCACATGCAACGTGGCAACAATCTCTGTGCAAACTTGGGGGCCGGATGCCGCCTCAAATTGCCGTCACATCAAAGGGAATTACGCTAAAATTTAAATGCAAATTCTCTCTAAATTCATCTCATCCAATTATTTTTAATGCATCGCTCAAGTCAGTGTCTCTCTCAAAGTCTGTGCTGGTCATTTTTAATCCTTTTGTGGGTGATAATTCATGTTTTATTCTACCCTTCTGGAGACAACACTTAAAAGATTCAAGAGAAAGATGTAAAAGGAGCCGCCCCAGGCTCCCAGTACGGGCCCACTACAGACCCAGACACATCCTAACATCGCACCAGTGGAATGTATTTCAGTGGGTGATGAGAGGACATCTTCTAAACACATGCTGTTGGATGAGCCAGCAGAAAATAATGCAATATGCATGCTGTGTGGATAACAAGGGGGAAAAAAAAATAGAGAAACAAACATGCAGAACTACAGTACCCAACCCCTCCCAAAACACACACACACACACACACACCATACTGTGGAAGCCAAAAAAACAGCAGGCTTCTTATGAAGTCACGTCCAGCACGACCGTAAGCTCCAAGTGACCGCAAGTAATGAGAGAGATGGAGCGGAAGTAACGTCTGCTGCAGCCTCCCAAAAACACGCATGGTCACATACACAGACACACACACTCACACACACACACACACACACACACTCACAGACGCCATCATGGTCATCAGTGGTCTGACGCTGGGCTGGGCTGCACCTAGAGCATAGCTTAGCAGTATTCTCTGTCAGCATGTTAACTTATTGAACAGAGCTGTGTGTGTATGCGTGTGTGTGTGTGTGTGTGTGTGTGTGTGTGTGTGTGTGTGTGTGTGTGCTAATGAGGGGTGGGCAGGGGGCCAGTAGCGGGCTGGAGGGAGACTTGGCTCCATCAGACCTGTTCTCTAGCCGTTTTCGCATGGCCGGAGACACACACTGACAGACACAGACAGATACAGGCAGACACACACATGCGCCCAAACCCAGTGGAGGAAAATGTCCAAGCCCTTTGCTCTTGAACTGCCTTCTTAGATGAGTCTAAAAATGGGAACGAATGCACCGAATTGAGAGGAAATGTCTTTTCTGTTGAACTGAAGAGCCCCTCGGACCATGTGGGGGGGGATTGGATAGAGGACATTTTAACTTTTTGAGGTTCATCTGAGACACCCCCGTAAGGGACGATGGGGAGGGGGGGAATAAGATGGAGGGAATCTGGGTTAGCCACACAGGAACCCCCGCGAGAGGAAACTGGAATGGAGGGATGGACGGAGGGATGGAGACTACTAAGCTGTGATTAAGGAAGAGCTACTGGTATTTAAGAGTTAAGCTTAAAGAGAGAGGGAGATAGCATGAGCAGGAGAGAGAGAGAATGCTGAGGGCAGGAGTCTCTTCTCCGAGCAGGGAGATCAGCGCCAGACTTGCGGAGGCTGAAAGACAACCTGAGAGAGATAAGGAGGATGAGGAGAGAGCATATGCTAACTGAGAGGATGAGAGATGCAATGAAAAGAGCAAACTGCAGTAAAGGAGATGGCGAGGGAGAGATAAATCAAAAGAAAGGGAGGAGGGGAGAGCAGGGTAGGATACTTTCGCTTGTGTGTGAGTAAGCAGCAGGATCGAAGATGAGAGGAGAGGCAAGGAGAAGAGAGGACACCCATCCCTCTCTCACAGGACAAGACTGAGGGCAGAGGACATGGGCAAACTCCCACACAGACACACACTAGTGTGTAGATTTGTGTGTGTCATGCAGCTGTGGGGTAGAGAGGAGCGGGGGGACCTGCTATGTAGCAGGTGCTGGCCATTTCACGCCTGTCGGCCCCTCTTAGCCCTGTTTGTCTACACGCATTCGCATTAGCCTCCACAGGTCTGCATCGCCATCCCATCTGGAGTCATTCCGCATCTTTCTCTCGCTCGGTTTAGACCGTCATCCACTCTTTCACTTCACTCCAACCCGTACAATCTCAATCTTTCTGAACACTTCTCGCCATCTCTCTGCCTTCTACAAACCCTTCTTCGCTCTGACACGTGCTGGTTGCCTCAGTCACCTCTTAACTGCCGGCGAATTTAGCTCACATCTTATCCTCCGCCTCTTCCCACCTCTGCCAGTGAGTAAGATGGGAGTGGGAAGGAGGCAGGAGGTGGTCGGCAGCGAGTGAGCAAGAGGAGATGGAGGAGGGAGATGATAGGGCAAGGAAACTGTGGGAAGTTCAACACTGGAAGAGACCAGAGGAACCAGAAAGAAAAAGAAGGAGAGGATGAGAAAAAAAAGAAAGAAGAATGAGAGTGGAAATGTAGGATAAAAGACAGAGCGAGAAGGGAGCGGATGGTGGAATGAGCAGAGAAGCAGCCAGGAGCTGAAGCAGCAAAGGGTGACTGATCCGCTCTGAGAGGCTTGGAGACAGACAGACACACACGCTATGCTGAGAGATAGTGGAGGCCAATAGCGGTGGAGATAGGATGCAGTGGCACAAGATTCCCATGGGAGTTTTAAATGCCGTCAGCATCTGCTCTCTCTCCCTCTATCCCTGATGCCCCTCACTCTCTCAGTGTGAGGATTGCATGCTGGTACTGATTTATCCTGGTGCACGTTCTCTGGCTTTTTAAGTCTAAAAGCAGCAGCCTCCATCTTCCTCCCTCCGCTCCCTCCATCGTTGTATCTCCCTTGCTTGTTGCTTGTAATACACAGCAGGAGATGGTGACATCCTTTGTGCTACAGAAGCCAGTTATGCTACTGTGCAGCGGTACAGAATGGCCCCAGAGGAGTGGTGATGCATGCTGTGGCACCATAAGGAGCCGAGGGACTTGAAGAAAGATGGGGGGGTGCGAGAGAAAGACAGAAAAAAAAGAAATAGGTAGAGACTGAGAAAGAAAAAAAGGGAAGGAAATGGGGGCATGAAGTAGTTGGGTTGCTCTTAAACTGAAGCCACCAGAGAAACACACTTTTTCCCCATTACGGGCAAGGTTTACCCCGACATCAGCAGAAAATAACTTCCGGTTAAGTGCAGGCAGAAGAGTGGAGGGGGATGTATTTTGTATGAGGTGAAATGCAGGAGTGAACCCTGCGGAGGGGTGCAGCTAACCCTATTGAGGAACAGGGATGGACTGTTTTTCATCACACCGTTCTGGTTGGTTTAACTCAGAGACCGGAGGTGGTACAACAAGCTACACAGCATACACAGATCCATACACCTGAATACACACACAACATATCACAAATATGAACCAGCAAACACACACACATAGACAGACGGTGTATCAGCGCAAGTCTAGTCTTGGCTAAACCCAAGGCAACATTGAAATCCACCTCATTTCAAAGTCAACCGTGTCACTGTGAGCGAAATTCATCACTTTCAGCGATTGCAGCCTTATAATCAATTCACTGACTCTAATGAACACTGCTCATTTGCTTTGCTTTAGTCTCTCCTGTCATTAGCGATGGCCAAGGGTACTGCTGAGAAGCTACTCAAGTTGCTTTTGTGATCATGACTTCAGGGAGCGAACTGCTCCCTCTCTCATTCCTCAATAGCGAAAAAATATCATCTCGTCTATGTGTACCACTCACAATGTGAACCTTGTGAAAAACCGCTTTGTAAATGCTATGTGATGTACAAAGCCGATAAACAGACCTTGGATACTGCCGAGGCATAGAAACTTTGATAATTCAGTTTTATTGAGGGCATGCAAAGAGATGTAGAAAAGTGACATGCATCTTAATAGGACAAAAGAGGTGGTAAAAGTTGAAAAGGGAGAACCCAAAAGCAAATGCATGCACGTAGTCACTCTATAAAACAGTCACACACACATGGACAGAGCAGCTGGACCCTCTAGCCCTACACTACACACCCAAGACAGTCCTCAGCACAGAGAATATGTGTGTATGTTCATGTGACGTGTGAGGCAGAAGGTGTGTGTCCCAGGGGAAAACATGAGAGCATAGCGCACCAGGAAATGTGTAGCAGGTGTGATGAAAGTGCACTTGGTTCCAGTTCATCAGTTCAGATGATATAAATGTTTTCATACACAAGCCAGGGGAAGGTTTAGATGATGAACGGGACCCAAGTGAGCCACAAATGTGTTTTTCCATTTCACTTCTGAAATATTCACTGCTTCATACTGAAGCGTTTACTGTGTCCATTCGTGTGTTAGAACATTTGTGCAAATTACACTTTAACCTACTTAGAGCAGCAAATGCGTGGATTTGTGATGACAGGAGTAATTTTAATTCAACAAATCACAGAGAAGTGCACAAAAAGAACACTTTATTACTTGTTTCTTGCGACAAACACACAGGTTGTACTCCAAGCAGGATAATGTATATTCCTAAATGTTATATGACCTACATCTTGAGAACCGTTTATTAGGGGTGGGGGGGAAAAATCGATACAGCATAGTATTGCGATATTTTGCGTGGCACTATTGTATCGATACACGGACGTCAAGTATCAATATTATATTTTAAAAAATCAGCCAGTGGGCCGTCGCATTTTTTTAATATTTTTCCAGAGGGCCCAGTTTTAAAGCTAGAGTGAAGATATATTGGTATCATATGAAACTAAACAACCTAAGGAACCGAATGATGCCAACCGATCATGTTCGCTTGTCAGGAAGAACGCAAAATAATGCTCGGAGGAGGAAAAACTGGCATGGCCATTTTCAAAGAGGTCCCTTGACCTCTGACCTCAAGATATGTGAATGAAATCTCCGAGATGAACAGAGTGACAACTGTATCTTATTAGATAAAACAGATGTTGACAAACTGCATAATTAGCAGATGAAAAAAGGTAATAATTTGCAATATATCTTATCGCAATACTCAGCATATCGCAAAATGTTTAAAAACGCAATAAAATGGTATCGTGACTTAAGTATCGTGATAATATCGTATCATGTGGTCCGATTCCCACCCTTACCGTGTATACACATGCTGTGTATTTATACTTTTTTGTGTTCATGTGTTAAGGGTGTCTGCTTGTTTGTGTCCTTGAAACTCACCTCTAACCATGACTGTGACCTGGTCCCTGCCGGTCCCGATGCGGTTCTTGACCTCACAAACGAAAGTGGTGTTGACGGCGTCGTCCACCTTCAGCACCTTCAGCACGTTGTCTTTGATCTGCACCGTGTCCGGCTTCTCTCCTGACATTCTGGAGGGACATATAGAGCATATCGCCATGAGAAAGAAGAAAGGGACGGAAAAAAAACTGAGAATAGGATTATTTGACTTTGGGTTACAATGAGAGCATTGAAACAGACGTACATTTACAGAAATGTGCTGTATTGTGCTATGTCATCAAATTCCACTAATCTTGATCGGCAGAGCAAAACCAATCAGTTTCCCCCTTCCAATCCATTATCACACAGTGGAGGAAAATACGATGGGGACAGGAGGAAAATCAAAACTGCTGGATCCGAGCCCAAAATCTCATCTCTTCCATTTTTTAAAGTATCAGACTTTCTGTTTTTCTCAAATTTTGTCAGTTAAGCTGATAATACAGAAAAAAAAGGGAGAGAGGGAGTCGTATTGTGCTTCTCATTATGCAAGGGTTAAATCTGGAGTCGCAGAGTCCATTATGAGAAATTATACGGCTATCTCCATAATCAGAGCACAGGGCTGTAGTGGCAATAATAAAAAGCGCTGATTACAGCTCTGTGGACCCGGGAATGAAGGGTGAGGAGGAATGAGAGAAAAAGAGATATGAGAGATGCTGGGAAAGAGAGACGGAGAAAAAAGAAGACAGGACAAAAGAGATGATGGATGTGCGGATACTTACGTCTTCCACTGGATGGTCGTTGGAGTGGGGTTTCCGGTAGCCTGGCAGGTGAGCTCCACATTTGTACGACCCACATACCAATTATTGTCATAACCCACTATTGTCACCTGAGGGGCGACTGGGGGAAGGACAGATGAATGGCAGAAGGGAGGAGAAAAAAAATAGCTCAATTAATCTCTCCAAAGTTTCATGTTAAAGTGTGAACAGCAAAGGAATTCATGGAAGTTCTGGGCTGTGTTTGTGGTGTCTTACATTGAACTGCCAGCTTCAACGGGAAGCTCTCTGCTTTGACCTGGGTCCTGTGCGCCACCACGCAGCTGAGGTCTTTCCCGTTGTCTGCCGGTGTGGGGACCATGCGGTACTCGCTTCTCACGGTCACGGTGTTGTTGACGCCTGAGTTAGACGCTGTTGTTGCATTGCCATTGACTGCGGTCACCCAGGACATCTGGGCGGCGGGGCGGCCGTCCAGAGACTCGCAGCGTGCCACGACGACCGGCTTAGCGCCCGCTACCACTGTGACGATGGTGGCAGAGTTCTGCGGCTTAGCTGATGGATGGACGGAGGGTGGAGAGAGGAAGAGACACAGAGTGGCAGAGAGAAGATTAAAGGATGTAGAAATAGATAAAATGGAAATAAGACAGCCGGGGGAAAAGATAATGTGCACCATTATTGATAAACAATTTGAGTCACCAGCCTGGCAAAAGCAAATCCAAAACCTCAAACATCCTTTTCTCTCCAGAGCCTACATTGATAAACACTTACGAGCTGCAATGCAAACACACACAAACCCTAAATCTTCTTTCACTCTCTCTCCATTTAAACTATTTCCTCTCTATCCCCATCACCCGCCATTGATAAACAATTCCTCTGACTGGTCCAGTGCATTTCCATACACAAATTCTAAATCATGATCTCGGTCATCCCCCGCCTCCGCTCCTCTACCTCCCACTTCATCCCTCTCTTATGATACGGGTGTGGGATCAGAGGAGAGCCGGCAGGACAGGAGCTGACAGCAGGCATGACAAGCAGCCAGATCAATATAGTGCCTTAGGGGAGGAAGGGAGGCATGATGCGTTGGAGAGAGAAGAGAGCGACGCAGAGGCACTGGTGCCGGGCCAAGGTTAGACCAATGGTTCCATTGCATTAACAAGAACACAATTGATCTGACAATACCACTTATAATAGCAATCAAGCCTTGCTGGACATGCTTTTAACCTGCATGCTACCTTTGGGGGAGGGAGAGAGCTAGAGAGAGGTAGGCGGAGAGTACTTTGCATTTATATATATATTTATATATATATATATATATATATATATATATATATATATAGTAAGCAAAGTCAATATGCATACACTCGCTATAGACAGATGGGTGATCGGTGGAAAACCAACATATACTGTAACAGCTTCAATGCAGCTTGATTCAACAAGTTTCTAGAAACTCTACTTGAGAGACCGCGGACTACAAAGGACTACTGTAGGATTTTGGTGAGAAAAGCTAATTAATTGATAAAGGTAATTTAAGACTAGTACCAATTCTCTTATTATAAACTGCTTTGACTAATCAATTCATTCATAGTGTGAAAGTCTGGAAAAACTACAGATCTTTCAGAACAAGTTAGTCAGGGTGGCTTTGATTCCTTTGTACCTGACAATTTGGGCTTGAAAAGTGTAAGAAGTGTTTCTTAATGTAATAACAGACATTTTAAAGGGAGCATATAAAGATGTTTCAAGTCATCTGGAGGCAGAAACCTGTTATGTGATTTGTTTTGAACCCAAGAGAACATCGGTAAACACCAATTAGCCTTGACAGACAGAGCAACGGTGGTGCATAATATTTATACCCATTTTTCGAGAATTGTGGAATTTCATCGTTATTGGTATCAACTGCTACATTTCTGGTATCGTGACATCCCTAAGCTACAGCTGGTAAAGCTGACGTTTAACACCAACTTGGGTACTTGTTGTTTTAAGTTCTGTGGTGCCAGAAATTGGCATCAGTTATCCTGGCACATTAAAAAGTAAAGTAGCTATCACAGTTTTCAAAAGAAAAGAAAACTGTGGTTAATGGGAAACTTAAAAAAAGTGTATAGTTTTTATACATTTTGGCTATAATTTGTAATGTAATTTGTAAATTTGGATGTTTGACGTAGAGTGATTTTATTGATGATATAGTTCTGTTGCCTAGTTAAATCTTTGTTATCTTCACATTAAGGACCAGAATACAGATACAGTCGATTTTGGACTTCATGGTGTTTTATAATCTGTACACATTACATGGATTATGGATTAGTGACCTACCCAGCATGACCAGGTAAGTGATGCCTTGCTCGTTGCCACTGGGGTAGGTAGCGTACTCGCAGATGTACTTCCCCTCGTCGGTCATCCTAACCTCGCTTATCTGGATGGAGGGACTGACCAGGTTCGGGGGGCTGGGCGTGAAGCTGACTCGTCCCTTCACGGGCGAGTCGGGGAAGTTAGGATCGAAGCTGGGGTGGAACACGGCGATGTTGATCCTTTCTCCTTCTTTCGGCTCGTAGATCCACGTGACCTGTGGTGGAGGAGGCACGGGGTCAGTGGTTATGATGCGTACAGTGACTCTTATCATGGCATTGATAAGCGTCACCAGAGAGCATCTTAAGAAATCATCCATTTTTCTGTAAACTCCACGGGGCAGCGTACACACAGCATCGCAATCAAATAAGTGGAGCAGGTATGAATATGGATGGGACTCTTTCAGGAGCAGCACTCGCTCTCTCTCAGCTGCTCTTAGCAGAACCAAACAGAGTTGTGTACTTCCCACTTCATTGAGATGCGACTAAGAAGTGTTTCCATTACCATATTCAATCCCCTGAAGCAAAATGAAGCTTACTATTGTTTGTTTGGAGTAATAAAACATTAAGCCTAAATGTGATAAAAAACCTATTACCAGCCTAAGGATTATTTCTGAGGGCTATGATTTGCTAGATTAAGGTTCAATGGACTAGGTAAACAAGGCACATGGACCTATTATCACTTTATGTTTATTTTGATTACAATGAATTGCTCTTATCCATCTGTGGGACTACATTTCACACACCTGCAGAATCAGGTTGATGCATAATTGACAAATGCTTTACTTTAGAGGAAAATAGGCATACGCTTAGTCAAATATTACATTGTGCATTCGCCTAATGGCTAATGTGTTCGCTTCAAATGTGAAAGCAAATTGCAGTCCCGAGCAATTTCAGCAAATTGTACTGTGTCAAGTCAGCACAATGAGCTGCAATTTCGGGATGAAACAGACATTTTTATTAGAATTTCGTACCACAAATCCAGTTTAGAGCTGGTTGTGTAAAGAAGTATTCAAATCCTAACTGAAAAAAAAAAAAAAAAAAAAATTGCATCAGGACAGTGTGTATCTGACCATTGTGAGCTGAATCCCAGTGGCATCAGTGAAGGCACAGCGCAGGTTGACAGTCTGGCCGGGATACGACAACACCTCTGGCTCCACCTTCACCCGCTGACCTGACGCTCCTGGAAAGAGAAAAAAAGAGAGAAACATTAAAAGTCTGTTGTTTCCTTACTTCCCAAACTAGGAGAGGAGACGAGGAGAGGGAGCAGGGGAATCATGTTGGTACAAAGCCTCCTGATGATAAATGAGGACAGTGTGGAATTGTCTGGTACAACAGAGGACAGCATTAGTGAACCCAGGCAAGTAGGCCAAGAGTCTGGTATCTCTCCGTGGCTGTGCGTGTGTGTGTGTGGACGGAGTGGCCGAAAAAAAAAATTAAAATGGGGATGTGTGCTGGAGGAAAAAAAGAAGAAGAGGAAAGCCAGTTCTCTTTTGCACGTAGGTCATAAATCATCTGGATGGTTTATGCTTTTCTGTAGCCTGCCATTTGCTGTGCCGACACATTCCTGTGTTACAGCAAAGAGTCAAAATAAATATGCTTTTCTTAGTGTGTTGTGTCAGTGGGTGTGTGAGACACAGAAAGAGCGAGGGAGCTTTAAAAACGACAATCTGTCCACGTCTATGGGTGTGTGTATGTGTGTATGTGAGTGTGTGTGTGTGTGTGTATGTAATCCAGGTCTCTGTGAAAATGTAATTACTTGTATGAGTAAGCGCGCATTAGTGTATGTCAGCAAGATGGCACCTGTTTTAAGTAAGAGTGGATTACCTGCGGATACACAACTTCAAATGTCTGCAGCCAGGGCTACGTGTGTGCCAATGCGTGTGTGTGTTCTTACAATGCGTTTAGCGGCAAGCTACACATATATAACAGCACCAAGGAAACGATTTCCCCCGAAGACAAACAATTACTTGCGGAACTAGTTCCACTGGTTTGTGCTGAGCCAAAGCTGTTGTGTTGAAACTAATATGATCTGTTGGGCTGATGGAGCGCACACATACAGAAACACCCACACACATGAAACCCATAGGCTAGTAGATAAGAGGAAAGGCCAGCGCCGTCTTTCTCTCGCTTTTGACGAGCAATAAACACCACACCTTCTCGACTCTAGGGAGATCTGAGATATCAATACAGAGGACGAGAAGAGGGAGCGAAAGACTGAGTGGGAAAAGTGGAGGAAAACAAGCCTTTCCTAGAATAACACCAGCTCTCCCAGGACCAGCCCAATTTACAACCACAAAACAACCCCCTTGTAGCCCACAGAGAAACCTCTGGACAACCACTGAGCAGCCCGTGGGAGCAACAGAGAGCCTGAAAAGAGGAACAACTCGCTTTTTTTCTCTCTTGGACACATACACGAGCATATCTGTGCGCACACACAAAAGCATGTGCACATATAAAATGTCTAGAGCATTTACTGAAGATGAAGCAGCAACCCTGCTGTCAATCTACCTGAACTAGTCTGACTAACTACAGATTAGCTTTGGGAATAGGAGCTGTTCTCTGGTTACCAAAGGATGTAGCAGAGGAGATGAAGGGTTATTGAAACCCTTGATTACTAGTCTTGATTGGAGTGTATGAGCCAGTGTCAGGGGTCATTACACAATGTGGATTGAAGAGAAGATACTCCGCCTCAGGTTTCACTTGTACAAATCCACACATGCACAGCTGTTGAGGTCCACACACATAATGTGAGGGCAGAGCCGAGCCGGGCCTGTTGTCTGTCATTCTGAGGCAATAAGAGGAGAGCCAACGCAGGTCAGCTCCTGCCAGAGCTTAGATGAGAGACAGGCCGGCCTTATGAGACTCTATACAGCCCCAGGGAAATGAATATTACACACAAGACATACAAGGACTTGCACGTCTTCATCCTCCCTGATAGTCCCCGAATCCCAGCCCTGAAGTCTCAGAGACTCTATGTCATTAGATCAGCATTCACAGAAGGAAAAAGTCAGCGTGTGCATGAATGCGTGTGCATCAACACAACAGTCTTTTGGAGGCGTTTGAAATAGTAATTGTCAGTATAAATATTTAGAGAGTATTGGTCATATTAAATAGAAGAGAGAGAGAGAGAGAGAGAGAGAGAGAGAGAGAGAGAGACGGGAGGCGGAGGGAGACGGGAACTGAAGGAATTAGAGAATAAAAGGCGGTTCAAGGGTAAGACTGAGAGGAGAGGAGAGGAGAGGAAGAGCGACGGAGGGAGAGAACGAGAGGGTTGGAGGGGAGGAGAGGGAGAACAGAAGCCCTGTGTCACCGCTGCTCTACTTTACAGTAGCTCTGCTGCCTGCAGGTGACATACAAAGAACGATGAACAAACAAATGCGTGCACACGCAAACTGCCCTCTTCAGCATCCTCAAGTAGTCAGATGTCACCGTCCTAAGTACTGTCACCTATCATTATGTCTTTAACACCCACATGATGTGCACGCACAGTATGCTGATGGCACTGCGACAGCCTTGCCATATTAACACAGTCCTCTCTGATCCCCTGCCTGGTCACGCTGACATTTCCATATTTCCCACCATTCGTCTAGGAAGAGGAAAATGAATCCGGAAGGAGAGGAAGTAGGATGGAAGGATGAAAGGAGGAGACCAGAGACAGCCTGGGAATGCCAACGTGATGGAGGATGAGAGCGGAGGGGAGGGAGGGTGTAAGGAAAGTGGGGATGAAAGTGTGTGAAGAGAACGCGGTGCCAGGAATAGAGAATGGAAGAGGGAGTGCAAAGAGAAAGGTGGTGAGAGAAGAGGAGGAGGAGGATCTCGAAGGGGAGACGGTGTGAGCTATAAACAAGGTTAATAGGAGAGAGCTGAGGGACAAAAGAGAGACATTTAGAAGAGAGAAATAAGAGGAGTGAGAGAGACAGAGAGAGAAACTAAAAATGGAGAGGTGGGGGGGTTGGTACAGGTGGAGAGAAACAGAGCGAGGAGAGGCAGACGAGGGGAGAGGAGGAGGCGGGAGGTGTAGAGCGGTGAGAGGCAGGATAGACTCCACACCTGACCTTGTGAGAAACACTGTGGCTGTGAATAGAGAAAGAGAGAAAAAGAGAAAAAACAGCGACACGGACTGAATGAGCCAGAGGAAGCGAGGGAGAAAAAAGAAATACTCAAAATCCTAATTTTCTCTGCAGCCCATTTGAGCCAGCCGTGGCTTATAAAACGAACATACGCTTATCAGCCCGTGTCCGCCTGCCTCGCTGCCTGGCTGGCTAACCCCGACGCCTAACGGCGTTCGTGTCCTCTGCCTGATCCCCCGCTATAGTGGAGAAAAGCACGACGTCAGGGGGACAGGGAGAGCAGGCCATCACCTAAAATATCTAATGGCCTTCAGAGCTCACTGACTCTTTGCCATTTCATCAAGCTAGTGGCTATGCACTGTCAGGTGGGCTAGAATGAAGCTTCCCCATTCTCCGTGTTCTTCAAGATTGCTTCACAGCACATTGTGTGTGTATGTGTATGTGTTTGTGTGTGTGTGTGTGTGTGTGTGCGTGTGTCTGAGACAGACAGAGAAAATGTGGGTGTGTTTTCCTTTGGCCTTTCTAGTGCATCGCTGTCTCAATAAGCATCCTGGGCTTTCATTATTCTTCCAGGTCTGTGTGAATTTCTCCATTTCCATTATTATCTTGTTGTTATTGTTGTGCCCACCCTCTCTACTCCTGAAGAATAATAGCTTTGATACAGGCAGTCTGGAGCGTCACTATCCGGTCCTGATGGAATCACTCTGCCTGCTCTCTCTCTTTCTGACTTTCTTTCCTCAAACATAATCTTTCTCTCACGGAGGAATTAGAATGACCTTTCAAACTTGATGACTTGACAACATGCTGAGTTTAGGACCCGAGGGTGGCGTGTCTTGTGATGTGATGATACTGCAAGCCCCATTTTGGTCTGACAAAGAATGTCTGTGCAGTATATAATCCCCTATGCAGTGTTGGCGGCTTAATGACTGCTTGTCTATGAAACAAAATAATGTAAACCAGTTAATCACGAGTACACCACTTGCATTTACAGCTCCAGTTCTCCTTGGGTCGATGCACAGGGCAGGCATTAATTATCTCTGAGCTTGATGCATATATAAATAAATACCTATCATAAAAAGGTACAGTGAGGTTTAAATCTTGCGTTTTATACCACTTATTTATGTCATCCCTGAAACGATTCAGTTGTGCACATGAAGGGCTCATCATCTTTTCTCCTCACTCATAATAAATGCATGTTGAGTGTCCACGTTTAACAATAACCAGAAGACACTGAGTTAAAGGCGTCCTTGAACTTCCACCCAAACCATCTGAGTGTTGAAAAATGGTAAAAGGATGATCCATCAGATCATGTTACTTTCTCCATTGTTCAATGCTCTCGGTTTTATTCTCAGTGCGACAGTGTGTGCGTGTTTGCACGCTGGCCTCGGATGCAAGTGGTTTCTAAATGAAAGCTCTGCCAAATACCAGCTTTGTGAGGCTCCCAATGTGCAATTTTAGGTGGGGTTTTTTGGAGACATTGGCACAGTCAGAGAAGGCGATTCAATTCCACGATTATTACTGGGGTTGTAGTTCTGTACGGTGCAGCTTGTAAGTATTGGGACGGTGACACATTTTCCTGTTGTTTTGGCTCTGCGCTCCTGCAAATGGACTCGAAATGAAGCAATAACCGAGATTAAAGTGCTGACTTTCAGCTTTAAAGTGTTTTTGGGAGTGTTTACTTCCATTCTGTTCACCTCCTGTGTAGATTTCTGAACAGTGCAGCAGGACAATGACAGGGCAACAATTCCTGTGTCATTCAACTAATATGGGTATTAACGCTCTTGTATTAAAACCTCAGTCAGGAATTTACTTTCATAATAACATTTCAAATCCATTGTGCTGGTATACAGAGCCGGCATATTAAAAAATGTGAACGTCCAAATGTTTAACTAACCTGTCATTAATCTTAAATCTTCAATACGGTTCCCTTTGTCACTCTAGATACTGTAATATTGCAGTGTTCATGACTGATGCACCTTTAATTTGGATGCTGACTGTTTTCTTTTGTATCTTAGACAGTTAAAAGTTGTGACATCTGTTATTGGATATGCTGCCTGTGTAGCTGCTGTATAACTGTGATTTCTGTGTGATGTTGCCATCATTGTGTCCACCACTCCAAACCAGTGACACTGCTGTGGCTGCGTGTCGTGTCCAAACTGCTGCTGGTATGTACTAATAGCCGTTATCAGCTGGAGTCTGGAACAGCACCAACCTGAACCTGCTGTCGGCTGCTGCTGCTACCCGACACTGTTGCAGCGCCGGTTTCTCTGACCTTCACACGCACGCAAATGTGGACATACACACAGCCACACAAACCTACAATGAACGTGCATACGCCGCGCAGGCGCACACACACATTTAGATGTGGATGCTTTGGTATGCAGGGAGCGGAGCAGGAATGCAGCTTAGCTTTGACAGGCGAGGCAGTTTGACAAGCCCAGAATAAAACTAGGAAATGAAGACTTGAGATGTGTCTCGGCTTCTCATTGACCTTTCCACCGGGCTCTCTGTGAGGGGCCAATCGATATCACATGAGAAAGCTGCATTTAGAAGTAGCCACTGCTCATTATGGACTTCTCCGATGACATCCGGTTATAATCCATTCATGTCGCAAGATTTACTAGCGGGAGCAATCGAGTCAAAAGCACCTTGGTTTGATAAAGAAAGATACTTCAAAAGACCAAGGCCATCATGTAAGATGTGTACTCAAAAATCACAATAGATGTTCAATCAGCTTGGAAATGTAAAAAGAAACACACTTGTTAAAAGGGTTTGGTGTTACAGCGAGGTTGCATGCAGGAGACAGCAGGTAAAAAAAAAAACCCTGACTGTGATGCAACAGGAGCAGAGGAGTAAAAAAAAAAAAAAAAGGTGCAAGAAGAAGAAGAAGAAGAAGAAGGGAGCGCTACATTTCACTTTGTTCACAGTGACATGATGAAATATTTGATAACTGACTCTGAGCACAGAGTGTGGAGAGAAAAGGGGACTCAGAGACACAGGACGAAATGAGGAAGGGAGGCAGAAATGCATGAAATGTAACAGAAGGGGAGCGAAGGAGAAATAGAGGTTTGGAGGGAGGGACACCCAGAGATATGAACAGGCTTCAAAGTGCCAAGGAGAAATGAACAGCTGGAGGAGAAATCTGCACAGGGAGGTGTTTGGAGACTGGGGTGTGTGTGTGTGTATGCACACACATGCATCTGTATACTGATGCATATTCCTATTTAGCTGCCTGTTTATAACAAACATGCCCTAGGACTCGAGCGAATATCATTTGCAAAAATAAGCATTTGCCAATTCAATTAAGTGCATCGTCTTAATGAAAAAAGACCCAGCAGGGGAGTTTAAAAATCCTTAAAAAAGACTCTTGAAATTGTGAACACTTCAGCTTCAAATGCCAAAACCGGCTGCCTCCAAAGCTGGACCACAACGTTAGCATCGTCTTTAGACGTACAGTATATGTCTATACAGTATGCATGAGTTTGAGAGGAGACTGGCAAAGTAGAGGAATTCCCAAAGGGATCTCCCTGCCATTTAACTGCAGGGGCCCTGACATGAAATTACACTACATACACAATAGCCCGTCATGCATTTCTCTGTGGACCCCTCGCGCTCTCTCAACCTCTATCTCCCATTCTCAGCTACCACAAACAGAATATTTCAGGTCGAGCAAGCTCTGGCGGTCAAACAGGTCTGAAATAGGAATCCTGTCTGTTTGAATGAAATTGGAAAAAAAACAAGAAATGATCCATGAACTATACATGGTGGTTCCTTTTTGTTTTACTGCAGAGTATCGCACCTCGCAACCGATGAACCTGACAACCGACAACATACACAACACGCTTAATCATTTAGCATCTGCCGAGCTAAGGGAAAACCATGCATAAAAACTTGCAAAGTAGTCAAAACGGTGAGTGTGTGTGGTCGTGGCGAGACAAAACACATTTCCACACGTACAACTGCTAGGTAAAGTATAACCACATTTAGACAGGCAGTCATCGAAACACACACAGGGTGGAGAGGCACTCTTCTCCAGTGGGTGAATAATTCATCCCCGGGTAAGAACGAGAGCAGCGTGCTCCCCTCCTCCTCTTCTCATTGCTTCATTATTGATAAACACCAACATCTACACTGTACCTGACCCAGGAGAGAGAGGAAAGAGAGCGAACGAAGGAGAGAGACGGTCAAAGAGATAAGACTGCAATAGAAGAATGACTGTGGGACCTGAAGGAATGCTGCTACAGTGTAAAGTAGAGGTGTATAAAGCGAAGTACACAAAAAAGAAAATGACCAAGGCCATAAGAGGCGAGCATACTTTTATGGCATTGCATGTTTTCATCTGGCGCTGGGCCCGTTTAGGGTCAGTAAAGTCTCGCTTGTAACAGGCAGTTTACTGTGGACAGAAAGGACACAGCTCTCCTGAGCCAAACAAATAACTGCTGCTTCTATACTGCCTCGCTACTGCTATCCACTGAATAAGTGACTGAATAACTTACTGGCTGGATGGCTGACAGACACCCAGCTCCCCTGCGGCTCCTGGCTCTGCTTTGTCTGTTCGGGCCCCTGCACATCATTCTACCTCCACCGCACTTCGCCTTCTCTCGGCATCGCTCACCTCTTTCTTTTTTTTCCCGCCCCTCTCGGTGCCGTAGCCCTGTCCTGTCTTTTCATTTTGGAATAAATCCTTTTCATCCCTCTGGCTCATTCTGCTCTTCGTTGACTACTTTTTCTTTCTCTGCTAGTTCCTTTCCTGTCCGACTTCGAGCCCTGTGTGCCATCACTCTTCATGGTAATTGTACCAGGCATGTTATTTTAGCCCTGCATGTGATTTTGGGGTTTTACTGCCGGGTGACCGTATAGAGACAGATCTGCAGTTCGTGTGCAGGCATAAAATGTAAATCTGAGGCTTTGGGAAAACAATTTGCAGACAGGTCTAGGGTCAGTGTGTGAGAAACATCTTGATCTATTTCCCATTATGCATGCTGAGGCCTTCCGCCTCTCTATCAGGTCTAGCAGAAAGCTCGCCAAAAGAATCCTTCAGACGTCACTCTCTGAATGACTTTCGAAGTGTGTGTGTGTGTGTGTGTGTGTGTGTGTGTGTGTGTGTGTGTATCCAGAGTCTGGCAGCATCTCACTTTGTAAATAGCCTGATCCTTTAATTCATGGCTAAGTCCAGAAGTGCACAGCTGGAGAAAAGTGCCAGGTACTTCTACACATGTTGAAGGCAGGCTGTGTACGCGTGTCCTATCTTTTCATCCATCATTTCCTGTATGTGTGTGTGGATGTGTATACATCCGTCCCTCGGTATGTCAGTTGTTAACATAATGTGATTATGCGTCCTATTTTCGCCTCCCTAACAACACTTAGATGTGAGAGTCTACCGAGGTGTCAGAGAGGATATTTCAGGCTGGGTGTGATCCTTTCCCCGAATTAAAGAAGCCCGAGCCGCCTGATAAAGTGAAAGGAATTCCATGACAACCCCGTCTCCGCACCCAAACACAGCTGTGTTTCCAGGTTCTCCGTCGCCAACGTTCACCTTTACTTCACCTTGGGTGTCATTTCTCAGCTGCTCTTCCCAGGGCCGTCACTCAGCCCGCTACTGACGAGCTCATTGGTCAACAACGCTGTCAGCACGCAGCTCATTCATAGTTGAGGGGGTGAGAGACCAATCCAATTTATACCGCACATTAAAGGATTAAAATGCAGTACGGCGATATGAGGGGAGCCTGAGCTATTAGCGCAGTCAATCTGTCAGGAGGATCACACAGCGTGTTACCAAATCAATGCCGGCCATATGGAAGACAGAAGGTCAGGCACCGCAAGCAAACAAACAAGGAGGTGCGTACCAATATTATGATAAACTGATGACTGTGTCCGTCACAACAACCAGCTGGATTGAATTACTGACGGTGAGTCTGTGTGGGAGCGCGGAAAACAAGTCTGCAGGGAAAGATTTGAGAGGACAGGCGAGTTATGTTTCAAAATATAACACCCACCACTTTAAAAAAAAAAAAAAGTATACTCTTGCAAAAGTATTGCTAACATAAGAGCAAAAGTTGTGATTTATTATGACTCATATTTCCAGGACACTGCAGTGTAATGCTCAGATGTCAGAGATATGGAGAGCTGATTAGCCCACCCGCATTTTGAAAATATAACAGCTTTTAAATTACATCTTTTTTTTACATAATGAGCTACACTGAGGTGGGAAGATGGAAAACAATTAGTAAACATCAGGTAGGTAGGATGTAGGGAAACAGAACAAAAAGATAGGAGCGGGAAACAATAGATAACGGAAGCAATTAAAAGCAGAAGGAATCCACGCTTTGTGTATTAGAACAGCTGCATTGTATGCGTTGGAGTTTCCTTCCCGCAGGTCCGCAGTGAGCAGTCAGGGCGGAGGTGAACGGCCTATTGTCTTCAAGTCTCAATAGGAGGCAGGTAAGATGAAACTTCTCACTTCGACACGCACCTCCCATCAGTTCTCCCACAAAGGCGGAGGGGAAAGGTGATACCGAGGAGGGAGGGGATGAAACAGAGATAGAAAGGAAGGTTCGGACTGCAGTTTCTATAAGAGCAGGAGAGTAAATAACAGAAGAACTCGCTCCATCTCTTCCCCTTTGTACTGAACATTAACATCAACTTCGAGTGCCCTCTGAAGGACAGTCACTATGACAACTTGCCTTGGGAACATGGCGTATTGTTTTGATGCTGGCAGATGGATGGATGACTGAAGAACTAAGACAGACAGATGCACAGCTCAAGGAGACACGATAAAAGAGGGAGTGGCGCATAACCTGATATTTCCTCTCAAGTCAATCTGTGAAATACCATTAAAGAAAAGGACACTGAAGAGATGTGCCTGGCTGGCTGCATGGCCACAGTCAGGGTCAAATAATAAAATACAACACAAAACAACTTGAATTATCCTTAAAGTGCATCAAAGAATACTCATACAAAATAAATCAGTTAAAAGCTTAACAATAAATAAACAAAAAAACTATGCACCATTAAATAGCCAGAGGAGATAAAGGACTTATAAATACATTCATATAAAGCATAACAACACACCGATGACAGCAGCAGAAAGTTGCTCGATTTAAGTGATTCAGTATGCACATCATTTTTCTTACAATCTGCTGGTCACAAAGGAATTAAGTGCCCGTGTTTCACTCCAATAAAATTCAAAGCGGTGTGAAAAATACTGTTTGTCCTTCAGAAACAAGCTATGAAATGCAGATAAAGGAGAGGGTCAAAAGACTCCATTAAAGATTGATAAAAGTGCCTACGAATAACTGTGCTGACTCATTTTCAACTGAGACCGTGTTTGCTGGCAACATTTAATCATTATTGTGTTTACATGCCACCTTAATGGATTGTCAAACATTTGACTGGACTAATTTGTTGATAAATGTAATGCTCTCACCCTGTGTAATGTAATGGTTGTTGCATCGGAAATTAGTTCTTTAGCTTTATAGACTGTAGATAAGTAGAGCTGAAACGAATAGCCAATCGTCAGGAAAACAATCGACAATTTTGATAATCTATTAATCATTTAGGTCATTTATCAAGCTCAAATGTCAAACATGTACTCGTTCTAGCTCCTCCAATTAGGGCTGGGCGATATGGAGAAAACCAAATGTCACGATATTTTGGACCAAACACCTCAATATCGATATTGTGGCGATACTGTAGGGTTGACCATTTGTGCTTTCACAAAATATTTACAATGAGAAACAATGTGGATATATTGCCCAGCCTTACCTCCAATATGAAGATATGGATGCTTTTCCCTGGTTGATATTTTTATAGATTAAATATATTTGTGTTTTGGACCTTTGTCTCTATGGGCTACTATTGAAATAAATAATTAATAGTTTATTAATAATGAAAACAATGGTTGGTTCCAGCCCTATAAATTATAACAACAACAACAACAACAATGCTCCAGTGGACCATAAAAAACAATGGTTCTGTTCTGTACCCTGAAACTGAGACAACAATGCTGTATTGACCAAAGAAATTACAAGATCACAGCTTCTGTAGTTGCCAGTATAGAGGAAGAAAAGTAAAACAGTAATTCAACGGAAACCTCTGCTGTCTGTCAATCAAAAATAAATAAATAGAATACATGAAACAATGAGGTTAATTAAAGAGGTTAATTAAAATCAAAAACCAATCAAAAAAACAATCTTTCTATTTAAAGATACAGGAGCTAAAGCCAGTAACTTCTCTAGACGTTAGTATCGAGAATAAACAGCTTGCAATCCTCGACACCTTTACCTGTCTGAGAGGTGAACAGCGGTGGACCGAGTTTCCCATCAATAACAGTATGAAGCCTGGTTTTAGCCAGTAATGGCTCGGCAGTCACAATGATGCTACAATTGATCTGACTATGATTGAAGCCACTTTCCAGAGATCATAAGGAGGAGCACAACAACAAACACACACCAGAAAAACTCATGAGCTGCTGGAGCCGTCTCCTGTCAGGTCGTCATTACATTGGGCTGGAGCCGCCTTTGTTTACCATCTACACCCTTTAAGGCAGAGTGACAGATAGAGGATTGAGGAAGTGAGGGGTAGATAGATAGATGGGGGTATGAACAGACAAGAGATGGCCCTGCCATGCTCCAGTGGCCAGCTTCAAGGACAGACGGGCTTCAATATCACAGCTTCTGTGTAATTAGACAGTGCTCTGTCACGCACCAAAGAATTGCTCCTATTTGTGTCATATTATAGCAGCATGGATATCCCCTACTGTGCTTTGCCATTGAGACCTAACGCAAAAGGGGAGCAAAAGGGGGATTTGTACAAATTTAATTACATTCATAATTCGCCCATCTTCGGCTGTAATCACTCGGGGTTAAGTTAAGTAAATCCACTTCTCAGCTAGCCACCCACGCCCCGCGTTGCCTCTGCAAGCAGCAGCATAATGTCTGTTTTTCAGGAGAATTTTATTGACAGGCTGAAACTCTCAAAGTGAAAGTAAACATAGTTCTTGGTATGCATGCAGTGGTGGAATATTAACAGCTGTACTCTTTCTACTGAAGTGCGGCATGTTTGGGGTTTGGAGCAGCTCATGTGTGTTTGTTTGTTTGTTTGTGTGTGTGTGGCTGT
Source organism: Sebastes fasciatus (assembly GCF_043250625.1). Taxonomy (NCBI): domain Eukaryota; kingdom Metazoa; phylum Chordata; class Actinopteri; order Perciformes; family Sebastidae; genus Sebastes; species Sebastes fasciatus. Next base: position 13,811,087 of record NC_133806.1, read on the forward strand.
CTGCTTGTGTATGATACTGTGTCTCTGTCGGCCACCTGCAGTGTCTCCAAAAGGCAGGGAAAAATCTGCCGCTGTGTGCATCTTTGTGTGTCTGTTTTTCTTTTCTTTTTAGTCTTTGTGGGTCTGCCTGAGTTGTGTTGGGTGCACCTTGCAGCCAAATCGTGGCCCAGGCAGGCAGCAGAGAGGGAGAGGAGTGAAGCAGATCAAACACAAGCCGGCTAATCACAGACGCCGGCTAATTAGCGCAGTCCTCAAAGGGGGAACCAGGAATGAGCGATGAATCCCCCTTATGAATTTCCCAATGACGCTTCTGTGCAGCCGTATGCCACCATGAACACTCGCCGGTCACACAGAGGAGAGACCGCAGAGGGTAAAGTGCAAAGAGAGCCACCAGTGATCTGGCCTTGCTGTAATCTTATCATCCGAGAGCGCAGTGGGGCAAAGTGGCGCTCGATATCTCTTATCGGTGTTTCGGTCATGTGCACAGAACACACAAACACCATCGCTGTCACAACCTACACCTACACAAGTTTTATCTCAACATCCTCAAATTAGACTGCACCTAACGTTTCCCATTAAGGGATTTTTGGAGCGATTAAATCCCAAGCGCGGTGATATTCCAGCCTCTGGAGCGAAGCGCAGGTTGACGTTCCTGTGCTCTCTGAGTGCTGATTAACAGGCGGATCTGCCACACTGATCCCAGATTTCCACAAGATCAGAGGCCGAGCTGTGAGCACGACGGCACCGGCTGCAGCAGCCAATTACAGATGTGAGTGTGACACGCGCACGCACGTGGGTTTATGCACACACACACGCCACCCTGCCACACAGACGCAACCACACGCCTGTCCAGAAACAGATTCCTCCAGGCTGAAGTCATCAAAGTGACGTGACCCCCCCCTTCCTCCTCCTCCTCCTCCTCCTCCTCCTCTAAATCCTCTCCCTCTTCTCTTCTAATCTCAGACAAGAGGGCACCTGTCAGAGGATGCTCAGTTCACCAGCCAGCCAATCCTCACAAAGACGGCGGCACAGAGACAGAAAGAAATGAACAGAGAGAGCCAATAAAGACTATAATAAGTCTATGTGAAGACGTGCAGGGCACTGATGGGAGTACGCCTAAATAACATCATCACTCTTCAAGTCCCATTTTGTCTCTATACATCTTAATATCAAGCTAAACATAGATATTCTAATTCTAACTTTGGGCCTGGGTGGATTAACAACAACAACACAATCAACATTTCTCTCATTTCGCCAGATTTATGGCAGAACAATACCCTCCCTCTGCCCTCTGCCGCGCCGCCATCAATGGCCAGCATTTGTTTCCCATGATTACAGTGTGACAGTTGGCATTCATGTGGCAGACAAACGCACAGAGATTCCAGACTTATTGTTACGACAAAAAAAAAACTAATGTGCTTTGAACGTTAACAGCTGCATCGGGGAGGCTGGACAAGTGAAACGAATTGCTGTGGCTGGTCAGAGAAGACAAAAACAGATCTGAGAAGAAAAATATTAAAATGAAGCTCGCCAATTTACAGTTGAGTAATGGCGTAGCGGGGAACAAAAAGACATGTGGATAAATAAGAACATAAGAGACATTAAAGGGGAGGCAGAGAGAGACATATAGAAGTGGGGGGGGGGGGGGGGGGGGATGCTGCAGAGCAGGGCAACAGCTGCTGAGCATCACATCTGCTCCAAGTGGAGTCATCAGCGAACAAACAGACTGGAACCGACCCACTGAGGCAAGCCCCAGGGAGAGCGAGGGATGGACAGAGGAAGAGGAAAAAGGGGAAAAGAGCGAGGAAGGGAGGGGGTGAGGCGAGGCGATGAGAGGATGTGATGAGAAGGATACAATTAAAGAGATGGAGAGTGGAAAAAAAGATGAAAAGGAAATGGCACAGAAGCAGAGAGGACTTCTGCAACCTGTTACTCTTTCTCCCCCACCAAATGGAGATGATGCAGTAGGGTGGAGGCAGGTTGGTAGATGGTTTTGCAGGGAACTAAAATAACATGTCCTTTTCTTTCTCCCCCCTTTCCCTGCACCCCTCTCACCCCTTCCCTGACATCCTTCCTCCATCTCTCCCCTTCTTTCTCCTCAGCGAGACTGACAGAACAAGAGAAGCCTGTGAGAGTAAAGATGAAAGGCCTGTGAGGGAGGTGTGTGTGTGAGATGAATGAATGACCCCTCTTATCGCTCATCCCCCACTGGAGCTGTCCTGCTACAACACAATAGTAAAAAAAAAACATACAACACTACAGGGGCAGACACGGAGGTCACACTGCATGTTTAACGTGTTGTTCGCGTGTTTATTCCAACTCACACCATGTAGAAAAAGAGACCTCAGACATCTCTCTAACAAGACTGCCTCAGCGTGAATATCGTCGTATTCATAGCTGCGTGTGTGTACACCTTCGGCCTGCGGAGAAGCACCACCCGAGGAGAGGTAGGGACCCTGAGAAGTACACATTGTTCATTCATGATAGTGGCCGCTGGCAGCGAGGGCGACCCCGTAGCAGAGTAAGCGATGTCATTTGGCAGCAAATGAAGGGGAAAGAGCAAAAGCAGTTTATGCTAGCTTCTCTCTCCGAGGTCTCACAGCTAGATTCTAACATTAAGTTAGCCTGGGCGCGGGCAGGACAAAGCTCAGTTTGTGTTCACGTCTCTGCGTGGTGGAATAAACATAGCTCGCTGCTTCACAGTTTCCTCCAGCTCGCCATCTCCTTCCCCCTCTCATCTCTTCCCTCCTCTGTCGTCACCCCCGCTGCTTAAAAAGAACAATCTACCAACGCAGCATGCCCTTCCAAAATATTTACTCGCTCAGTATTGGCGGAACACAAAGGCCATTCTCTTACGCTCTCTGATGTCGGCCATTCAAACAAGCCACGCACTTGCTGACTGCACCTGCTCTGTATCGCCTGTTTACTGTGGTGACTCCTCCCTTCCTAAACCTTCCATCTGCTTTGTGCACTTCACTGATCTGGAAGTTGGCGGAAAAAAAACAAGTAAAAGCAGCAAGTATAGTCACCCCAGCTAGCCTGCGGCACGGAGTGTGTATCTGCTGCTCACATCCTCGATACACACACACCCCTCTGATTCAATACCCCTGACACTGTCTTAACACCTTTTCCTGTGCAGCTTGTGCCCTTCTTTCCTCTTTTGCCTCCCTGCTCCTCTCTCTCTCTCCGTTTCCCCTATCTCAATCTGTCACCTTACATTCTCCCCTCGGTCCTCCTTAATCTTCTTCCTCATTGCATCCTTTTCTGCTAACCAATTTTCGAAGCAGCTTTTCCAACTAATCCAACATTTTCTGTTTTTAGCAAGCGCGCCCAAATAGGAGTTCATTAACAATCAAGTGCTGAAATCAGTTTGCAGTGTTGCAAAGCGCTGGCTTTTCCTGGCTCCTCGTTCATTAGCATATGTTTGAAAAACCAAAGTCTAAATGAGATGATCAGAGATGATGATGAACTACAAACAAAGCCCCAGATTTATTCCTATGATGTGGCTGCATGTCATGCTTGTTTTTAATGTGTTGCACTTGTGATTTTTTTTTCTAACTAGGCGCTCAAAATAGATGCAAATGAATGGGAGAGTTAGATAAAGCCCGGGCGCCCAGAGTAATGACGCGTCCCCAGGGTGCCTACTGTTTTTGGGTGATTGTTCAAGAACTCCTATGGGGGTGTGCATGCTAATAAATAATAATGTTCTATCAAAGTGAAATGTTGCATTGAGTCTTCTGTCTTGTCGCTCTACAGTGTTTTTGACTGCTTTCCAGCCTTCCCATGCTCCTCTCTGATAGGGGATGTGGTTGCACGGCCGCACCTGTGTCTCATTACCACCCCTGATGGTTCAGTAACGGGCTTCTCTCTCCTCTCGCCATTGTGCTCTCACTCTTTCCCTCCCTTTAGCTACTGCCAACATACATTTTCCTCTAACAGCATGGCCTGCGCTCGCCTCTTCCCCTTGCTCATCCCGCTGCATGCCATTCACATGATCTCTGCAGCTCTGTTTCCCCCCTGTCGCCTCTGCCATCACCGACTCAGCACAATTGGGCTTTGTCGACTGGCAGGTGATCTAATGATTTTGTGCTGGACTGGCCCACGCCTCCAATTTGTCAAAAAGTCCTCCCAGTAGCGTTTCACTTGAACATACATCTCTACTTTTTAGAACTTGTGCCTATAGGGTGTAAATCACAAGTTTCATCACAATACGATATTATATTGATTCTTTGGACAACAATACGATATTTGCTGATGTCACAAAGTCTGCCACGATACGATTTTGATTTGTTTCAATTCAAAGGGTCTGCGATTAATGAGATGATATAATTTGCCCATTTAACACAATCAGTGACATTTATATAATTTCACAAAAGCAACTAAAATATGATTTGATGATTTTATAACTGGGCTCTGTAGGAAGGAGGTGCACTTGGACGGAAATAGTGACACAGACGTGACGTGGGAATTTCAATATAAAGAATCTTTAATCTAAAAGATGATGATATGCATCGATGTTTTCACTTTGCATTGATGATACTGGATCATTGACTCAATATATTGATCCGGATCGATGCATCGTTACACCCCTTCTTGTGCTCCTTTCAATATTGTGTACCCCAGACTCCTATACTTTCATTATGAGAACAATTATATTTCTAATTAATCTATTCCAGGGATACAACTAACGATTATTTTCGTGGTCAATTAATCTGTTGATTGTTTTCTTGATTAATCGATTAGTTGTTTGCTCTATAAAAGGGTGAAAAATGTAGATGAGTTGGCGTCCTCAAATGTTTTGTTTTGTTTGCAACTCAAAGATATTCAGTTTACTACGATAGAGAAGTAAAGAAACCAGAAAATATTCACATTTAAGAAGCTGGATTCAGAGAATTTTGAACCTTTTTTAAAAAAAAAATTCCTCAAACCAATTAATCGATTATCAAAATAATTGGCGATTAATTTAGTGGTTGACAATCGATAATCGTTGCAGCTCTAAACTATTCATTCATCTACAAAATTTCAGAAAATAGCGAAAGCATTATGCAATTTGCCCAAAGTTATGTCTTCAAATTGCTTGTTGTGTACCACTAACAGTCCAAAACCACAAATCATTCAGTGAACTATGACATGTGACACAGAAAAAGCAGCAAATCCTCAAAACTGAGAAGCTGAAATCAACTCTAGCTCTAGATTTCTCTCTGACTCTTGCTAAAGATTATCAAAGCATTTTTTAACAGTGTTTGTTTGCCTCAAGTTGAGATGTAACCAAGCGTGAAAAATGCTATGCAAAGTCAAAGAGCACTTAAGCTCACTTCTTTTGCCAGTTAATCACCTCAGCCAGTGCGCTGCTGTAATAATTCAGGCTTGTACGTTGTGTCACATCTCAGGCTACAGACTCACTGAGCCGACCTGTACTTGGTGTTATGATATATGGCACAGGCAGCTGCACTGCTGGACTCCCAACTCCACTTACTGGTACTAATAAGTCACACACAGTAATACTTAAGGGTGGGAATAACCAGAGGCCCCACGATACGATATTATCACGATATTTAAGTCACAATATACTGTACATACATTTGATATGCTGAGTATTGCAATAAGATATATTTCCTTTTTTCAACTGTTTGTCAACATCTGTTTCATCTAATAAGATACAGTTTTCACTCTGTTCATCTACGAAACATTATTTTTCTGTTCTTATAAGGATGGAAAAGTCGCAAAAAGAACATTTTGAATCAATGGATAATACATATGACAATAATAATAACTTATAAAAAATTGAATGTGTATTAAGCTGAAATCCAATAAAAGTGTCACATTAATATCTACAGGTGTGGAACTTCCATAGAAATCCAGTCTGAAGTTGAATTATGCATTAAATACGTAATCACACTGGCATTACTATGATATCATAGCCTACCCTTAAGGCCAATTAACCCTTGTGTCAGCATTAAATGACCAAGTAAAAACCCAAGTGCATTCATTACACTTGACAAATGAATGCAATACAGATGGAGATTACACGAGACTTAAAACGTTGTACTGGGTGAACATTAGCCTTGATGGCTTCAGAGATAACTTGCTCCAGTCCAGAGTGTGATGGCTTCCCAAGATGAGTGGAGGGGAGTGAGTGGCTATAAGCATTAGAAGATCATGGACGAGCTCCTTCCTACGCTGTGCATATTAATTCTTCTAATGCAGCTAAGCTCAGCTTGTCACACGTTGACACTGCATAATTATGTCATCTACAAGGAACGAGCTTTTTTAAAGGGCAGACACGCGGTGCGGCGGAGTCTCTGTCAATGGAGCGGTTCTGTGTTGTAAAATGTCAATATACGGCTAAAGAATGGTTTACTTTTTAGCTTGTTAGAACCTTTAAGGCCGCATTATGGAAATAATTTTAGATCTATGGGTACAAAAAGGACACCAGAGAAGAATGAGCTCCCTGAGGTGAATATCTTAACATAGCCGGCAAGCCTTCCACACCTTTTTACAATAACGAACGAGCCAATTCTTTAAGTAGTATCCTGACTGACAGGGGCGTCCATCAAACACCCAGATCCCCTCACCCGTGGCCTCTCGCCATCCATCAATCCACTCTGACAGCCCTACCTTCATCCCTCTCTATGTAAATAAACACCAGAGCGAGGACGGGAGGAGCAAAGAGTAGAGGGGGGAGGAGAGAGGAAATCAAAGTAGGACACTCAAACCTAAGACAAGCAGGCCGAGCCAGGTTCAGAGAGGAAAAGGAAGAGTGACGCTTGGGGGTCGGATTGAACAGTTGGAAAATGAAGAGGAAGAGGAGGGGGGGGGGGGGGGGGGGGGAGAAAGGCAGGAAGTAAACTCGCAATGGGCTGAGGTGATGAAGGGAGAGACGGGACAACGAGAGTCATCTGGAAGGAATGAGGAGGAGAGATAAATTGAAAGAGAGGAAGGGAACTGGCTGGCACAGGGATGACAGCCAAAACGAGCGGCCGCGAGAGAGAGAGAGAGTCATGTAAAAGAATGCCGAGGAGAAGGATGGAGATGGGCGGCACGGAGGGAAACGTCTACAGAGGACATCAATAATCCATCCCAGATAAAGCAATTCTGTGTCAAAAAGGAAAGAGCAAAGTGGAGAGTGAGACAGTGGGGAGAAAAGAGAGAGACAAACAAATGAACAAGGGAAAGTTGGTAGGTTGAGCCGGAGGGACTTCTATTTAAAACCAGAACTACTGAGAACACTTGTGTTAGTTTACACAAGCAGAGGAACCACATCCTCTCTTCCTCACCTCACACCCCCCCCCACCCCTACGCCCCAATCTTCCCGAGGCTGTGTCTATTTAAATGTGTGTTTAAACGGCGAGTGCTACTGCTCTAATCAGGGCTGGCATCACAGCACACTCCCTCTCTGCCCCCGCACCCCTCCCTAGCACGCAGCCTTTTTCCGTCGCTCCTCAGACCCTGCGCACACTCGACGCACACACACTCATGCGTGCACCCTGCATGACTGTGCCATGCCAGAGATAAATTCATGAATCACTGGTGCACGAATCAGCCGCGAGCTTGTTTGCGAGAAGAGGAAAGTGGGAAGAGGGGGAAAGGACAGAAGTAAGCGGTTAAAGTGTTTCCTTTAAAAAGCTTTTAAAAAAGGAGGTGGGTTCAGGAGATGTCTCCCAGCGAGCTGAGGGAGCGAGCGCACACACCCAGAGGGCCCTCAGTGACAAGTACTAGTCAGCAGAGAAGATACTGTGTCTACTGCTTGCTCCATCTCTTCCCCCTCTCCTCTCTCATCCCCTCCCTCCTGGCTCTTCCTAAAGAGGCCAAGATAGAAAGCCAAAACAGCAAGCAGCCAAATAAGCAAGTGTATGATACATGCACAGAGTAAACATGCATATCGCATAGGAACTGGCAAATATTTTAAATTTCAACACACAAACGCCCTTTGAGGAGCGTATCAAGGACTTGCGTACCAGGAAAACCTGTTAAATAGGCACCGCAGTGGTCCGTCCACACAACAGAAAAAGCCCCTCCATCAGCCTCCATTTCAGGAGAAACTACCCAATCATCTCTTGTTACAAAGCCACTTTCCCTCTAGGGCCACTACTCAAAGGCAGGGCTGTCCATTGATACAGGTGTGGTGCAGAGGGAGGAAAGAGAAGGGGGGAGGGAGGACAATAGATGGCCTTTTCAATGGTCTCCCTCGGCTCACCTGGATTAGGGGGGAGAGTCTGAGAGGAGGGAGGAGGCGGAGGGTCTCTAAGCTTGGCCTGAGAACAATAGTGTCTCTGTTTTCAGTAACACCAAGTGCATCATTCTGTCTGGCAGCAACCGGCTGACTGTCTGCACTAAAAACAACATCTCTAGGCTGCTGCTGTCGAATGCAAAATTCTTCTGGTGCATACAGTATGTATGTTAAATAAACAGGTAATTATGAAGAAGATGTGATTTATGGTGCCCATGGCGACATGTTCAAATTGCTTGTTTTGTCTGATCAACAGTCCAATACTTAAAGTAGGACTGGGCGAGATATGGAGAAAATAAAAAAAAAAATCACAATATTTTTTACCAAATACGTCAATATCAGTATTGCGATGATATTGTAGGGTTGACTATTGGTGCGTTCACCAAATCTTTGCACAATGAGATTTCTGATGAATAATCATCATGTGGGTAAAGGCAAATAATAGAATAGCTGGAACAGTCTGGTAAGTTCAGAAAATTACACCACTTTACTGTAATGCAGCCATTAAAACCAGGAAAAGTCCCCACTTATGCCACATTATGATATGGCAGCCATATAGAGGACTGACTTATATGTGTTGTACATGTGCATAGTACCTCTCAGACACAATCTCACCAAAAAACTTAACATTAATCGTCACAAAGCTAGTTTTCTGTTATAGTATTAGATTGTACACGGGGAATTAACTCTTCAAATGTAAGCTCCTTTCAGCTACAGTATGAGATTTCTGTTAGATGAGTCAAGCTATATTACTGGCCTAGTAACCGCCTGCGGGGGAGAGGAGTGTGTGACAGCATATAGCAGCAGGGGAGTGGACATTGTCAGCCTGATCCCGGTGCTGCACGACAGGTTAGCTCTGCTGAAATGAAATAAAAACCCTGCATCTGTTTCCATTTCTCCCGTTTTACCTCACATGCTTAGCTCACCCGCTTACTTGACTTTGTTCTGTCACTTCCCCTTTCCTGTCCTCTGTACAGTAATCAAGTGATTCAACCATCAAATCAGCCCTCAGAATTGGGTGCATGTGTCCGCGACGCACTGTTTGTGCTTTGCATTTGCGGTCACGTGTTAAGGAGGTGGTGGTGATGAGTGTCGTTACGCAGCCGGGGCGAGGGAGAGGAGAGGAGGGAGAGGAGAGGAGGGAGAGGAGAGGAGGGTGAGACAATCGGGGAGGGGATGAGGTGGGGGGAAACACTGTAAAAGTGTCACAGCAACTTAACCTTCAAAAAATGCCCAGCAGGGCGGAGTGGGAGGTGGTGTTCTTGGCCATTAGAAGAGAAAGAGGGAGAGGAGGAAAAGTGTATGTGTGAGAGAGAGAGAGAGAGTGATTGATGTGGAGAAGAAAAAAGAAACAGAAGACCTCGTTAGGAGAGGTAGGAAGGTACAGATGCCTGCAATACAAATGTCTGTAGGGAGGGCGGGGGCTGTTAAGGAGGTATGAAGGAAAGTAGAGCGAGAGACAGAGGGAGCAAATGAGAGTAGGAGAGGGAAAGTAGCATAGGCAGTTTGGATAAGCTTAAAGAGAAACTATGGGGCTGACATAGGTGGAGGAGACAACTGGGGAATTGGACGGTGGGACAGGGAGAGGAAGAAAGCTGCGGAAGAGGACAAGAGAGGGAGGGAGAGATTAAGGGGGAAAGAGAGAGTAAGAGGATAGAGGAGAGAAACAGACATTCCAATTACAGAAGCAGAAACGAGGGATTGATGACTAAGAACGGAGCGGAGGAGAACAAAGAACAGGACGAGGAGGAGGCAAAGAGATACAGTAAGAGACAGCAGTTTACTGAGCAGATGGAGCAATTATGCGGACCAAATTACAGCGAGAGGGAAGTTTGGAGCATTAGGGGGAGACGTAAACAGAGAGAGACGAAGAGGGCAGAGGAATCAAGATGGAGGAGTGGAAGTAAAAAGGAACAAATGTGACAGGGGGGAGAGTGACAAGTGGCCGACTGGAGAGCAGGCAATCAGTTGAACACATGAATGAGACAAATGGCTTTAAACGAAAGGAGGACCTGCTCTCCCTGCGGAGCCACACCAAACAAACCCCGACACACCCTGTTGACAAAACACAGGCCTGATAACAGAATAAACCTGCTGCCTCTATTTGACCTTAATGTGCCATTTGCTTCAGGGGGAAGATTTGAACGCTCCTGCCTTTTCAAGGCTCTGGGGACCGATGACGACTGTGCTGCTTGTTTATCGCAATAGCATGGCGGCACAGTTCGAAACCAACAAGTGAAACAATAGATAGCACTGATATCAGTGGCACCATAGAGTTGTAGGATCGCAACAACAACGCCTGTCTTGTGAAACACTCTCCACTTGCTTTCATGAGAAATAAACCTGTTGTGCATTATCTCGGCGATGGCGTATTGTGTTTTTCTTATCTCATATTTCGGAGATTATATCTTTAAGAACACCACATTTTCTTTATATTACAGTGTGTAATTTGACCCCGTTAGATAAGTCTGCTGGGATCAGGAGAAAAGCCGAGTGAATTGAAAGCAGTCGGTGTGCATAAGGTTTTTTAGGGAGCATGACTCTACATCCAGCTCCCAGAGCCCTGACAAGACCCCTGTCACACCAAATTCAATTTCCTCCTGTAGCCAGCCTGTCCGCTGCCTCTGATAAGTGTGAATTTGACTTGACCTTGTCAAAGTCAGATGTGACGAAGATGCTGCGCGTCTGTGTGTGTATTAATAGAGGAGCAAAGGTGCGCAGACAGATAACAAAAATGGACAAAACGGCTGTTACGTTGCTGGTAACACATGTTGATAAAAGGAGCAAAATGTGTGGAGGAACGTAAAAGGAAGTAACAGAAAAACTGGCTCGACATTTTCACAAACTGGGGGCAGGGAGGACACAGGGAGGGATTATCAGAGGAGGAGGGGAGAGAGAGATGTTTCTTGGCGCTGTCACGTCGACGGAGCGAGCCCTAAATGTTTTCAATATCACATAAGGGCACTGCATCATCCACCATTCAATACCGGATCAATAACGCAAACCACCTTCCACCTCGCAAACTACATTTAGACACATTAAGGTGACTGCTAATGAGCTGCCGCGTGCATGTGTGTGTATGTATAGGGACACGCTGAGGAGGACACAGTCAAGGGCCTCTGTGCTTAGCTGCACACAGATCTGCTGAGTCCACGATGGGGAGGATTTTTGAAATAAAAGCATGTGACAAAGACAGAAGAAAGCGGAGGAAAGATGACAGGGAGAGGTTGCAGGTCAGGTAACGATAATAAAAAGAGAAAGGTTAGTGCATTTCTGTCCACAATGGAGGGCCTCTCTGGCTGTTAAATATGTGTGTCATGCTTTAAGAGAGGGAGGAGAAGAGGGGAGGGAGGTGCGACTAAATTACAAATGAGCTGATAATTCTTGGCCTCCCTGGTTCACTCCCTCGCACAGTTTTTTGTGAAATCCTCCTTCATCCCCTCTGCCAAGACGCTGCGATGTGGAATTTGAAAATGTCGACATCCCCCTCACCACCCCCCGTTCCGTTCCTCCTCCTTCGCCGCCGCTCCTCCTCGGTGATTTTACTACAGCGGGGTCACAGAGACGCCCATCTCCCAAGTCTAGTTAATTAAGGGGATTTCATTTTAAACAGTTTGGCTGCCTTTCAATGGATCTTCAATTGGAATTACCGCTCATTCTCCACATTGGCTGAGCTGGAATGGGTTTGACCTGCATCTCCCTAAATTCCATCCGGGGGTTGTTAGACATGAGGAAATGCAGAGCTGGCAGAAGGTATCTTGACTAATGGTGTGGAAATGCGTGTGTGACTGAGAAATAAAGTAAGCCACATGCCTTATAGCATTTTCATACAAGATAAGCTGCTGGCATGCTACTCCTGCAAATAGTACAGTCTTAAAACTGTCCATTATCTAGGAACACGTGGGTGGTTAAGAGTAGGGAACAGTCTCCTGCAGGGAACTCATATCAGTGTGTGAGCTAATGCACACAGTTTCGATGTATATCAGTTTAACCCAACACATCTGCCAAGAAAACCATCGACCTCAGCGCGGTTGTGTTTTTGGAAACCCCTCCGCTGCCCCCATTCATACTAATGACATTTGGCATTCTTTCTAAAGACGAGGATTTCTGCTCATTTTGCTTCAGATCAGATGGGACCGACTCCAGCAGTCTGGCAACCCTGGGAGCCAAACACAAACATCGCAATGGGGGGGCTCCCAGTGTGACCTCAACACAGGCCGCCATCCATCCAGCATGAAGGTGCAGGCGGAGGGGGAACATGGAGATGGAGCCGTCACAGAGCTCCTGATTTGCGCTCTTGTTGCAGGAAAGCCACTATCAATGCTTACAAGTTGGTGTCCTTAAAGAGAGTGAGTTAAATGAGCGGGGAGTGATAAAAAAAGGATGTCCTCAGATCTGACGTCTGTGGAAGATAACAGGGTTGCCGATGAGGATGATACACTCCACTTCCTGAAAGAAGCACACATGCACTGTCATCCTGCGACGTGACGGTTCCTCCCCATTATTGGAATGCCATCTGACTTACAGCGCAGCCTCCAGTTGCTGCCCTTATTCATCACCAGCTGTGTGTGTACATGTGTGTATGTACTCATTTGTGTTTGTCGTCCAATACCGCGGCCCAAAATGCCACAAGACTGCAGTGACTCGTGCTCATCGACCTCCCTCTCTTCAGATCCATCCGTCCTGTCTAATAATATTTGCCCAGTCAACAATAAACCTGATGGATCCTTTGTGTTTCTGGTCATTGATAATGAAAAGTCTACAAAACAAAAGTCATTCCACTGAAACTCATCTATCAAAATAACTGTACATCTAAAACCCTGCATGTTGAGGATCAACGTTATTTTAAATCAATATCGCTTCATATAAAAAAAAAGGTTTTTAAAATTAAAACTGCCCGCTGCTAAAATGTCTTCAATACATCTATTAAAAAGCTTTCCATTCGTCGTCTCTAGTTTAATGTTGGATAAGAGGTACTCCATTTCCAGGCAGCCATTAAATATTGCCACTAAGCTGAAATCTCTTTTTTTCTTCAATAGCGTACCTGGTGAAATAACAGAAAGCTGTCTAAAATTATTAGGCTCATTTGGCGAAATGCCAAATACCTGCTTCAGTCATTCTACAATTCAGTTATTTAAAATTAATGGGACCATGTAGAAACACACACACACACACGCGCGCTTGGTATCACTCTCACGTCTCCATTAAACTGTAAATCCAAGCACACGTTTATGTCTGAATCAACGAACTCTTAATGGTGATTATAAGGGGGAGGAGGAGGTTATTGATGTGTCATTTAAACAAGAAGTGTGTTTACGTACCAGCGAATGACACGGCCAGAACCAGACTTTTTTACACACATATAGACACACACACCTGACCTTTTCAAAATCCTTCTGACATTTACAGGTCCGGTGCGAAGGGGGCGAGGATGCCTCATTTACATAATGATAGGACCTAATGGAGACAGCCATTAACACAAAAACCAAACCAAGACCTAAGCCTCTCGCTCCGCTGGGACTAATGAGACACTAAGGACTTACTTTTTCCTTCTTTTATTAGGGAGGAACAAAAACAAACTTCTCTCGTTATCCATCAATCAAAATCCTTTTAATAGACAAAATGTAACGCTCTCTCTCTCTGTTGCAATGATGAATGGTCGCGGGCTTGGCAGGACTACAATGTTCACACAGAATCTCTCCAAGTGCCGGGAAATAGTTAGAGCGAATAGTTTGAGATATCGCACAAGTAGGACTGCCAAAAGAAACATCACCTCAGAGTTTCTCATTGCCTGTGTGTTCGTGGGAGGGCAGGGTGTTGTGAAAATGCTGGCAAATCTGCAGCATTTTCACAAGTAATGGGGTGACGAGGAATCCTACAGCCACGGTGAGGTCACAAGTTGTTCATTTCCCTGTCTGTCTGCATGTTCTTCCTGTCATAAACAGCATGGCCTTCAGTCCAAAGAGAGGCTGGGAGACGGGGGAGGGAGGTCATTTGAATACGCCGCCGTCACTCAAACAAAAGCACTGGACAGGAGAGAATGAAAGATAGACGAAAATAAAGAGACGAGAACAAGGCCCCTGTATGTACTCGACGGCGGGGGTGGGTGGGGGAGGGAGCGAGGGATGGCGGGAGAGAGGGAGTTTTCAAGTGGCGGGTGGGAAGGGGGGGAGTTTGGGCGGCGTCGCCTGTCTTAATCAGACGCCGCCCGTTCATTTCTTCAGCAAACCCTGAAACTCAGCTGCAACCCTGCACACTGCAGCAGGCTGCCGAAAAGCGACCGGTTTCCTCGAAACTGAGAGAGGCCATCAAGATTATCTTTGCAGAAGGACTTCAGGTACACAAAGACAAACATTAACATATTTGTGAGCAGAGAAGGAAGCAGCCTCCTCCCCCGGCCCTGACCCTGCATGCCCACCAGTTTTTCAGGCAGCCAGTCACCCCCTGCACACACGCAGCTTACTCAGCCATAAAGACAATGCTGCCATAGCCTCATACCCCCCCTCACATAAGCCCACTCCTCTTCCAATAAAAACATCTCCATGGTAACGGGCCAAGCCTTTCTGACCCACATCCACGGTCCCTCACAACCTTGACTTGGTGGGTGGGGGTTGTATCATAGTGTAATTTCAGAGCTTAAATTGGACCCCCACCTGCCTGCTTCTATTAAGTTGTATATATACACACATGTGTAACTACAGAAGCCTACCTTTAATTAAAAACCCATCAACCTCAATATGGTATTCTTACATTACAGCTAGGCCATATTAAAGTGAAAACTTTGCAGAGAATTAAATTAACTTCTCTCAGACGCAGGATGGAAGGTGGAAGTAAGTGGCTGCTGTCGCAGCTTGACAGAAAGTGGGAAAAATGCAAAGCAGACGAGGGAAAAGTTGCAGCTTAAGTTGCATATCTTCACCATTACCCCAAAGGAGGTCAGAGGTTCACTCTAGGAAAAAAAAAAAAGACTTAAATGAAAGAAAACTAAAAGCAGTGTTTTCGCTTGTTCTGGTTAAGCCTCGCGTTTTTCCTCGCTCATAAATATGTAAAAGCTTTTGTTTTGTTCCCCCCCCCACTTTTCTCCCTCCCCTAAGAGCACTTCATGTTCGGTAAAATGAAATTGGACGAAAAAAGGTCCACTGCATGAATAAGTCAAAAGAGTGACTGTGCTTATGAGTCGTGATTATAACAACAAGCACTATCAACTACATTACTGTACAGTCACTCCTGAAAATGTATACTGTTGCTGTGCCAGAGCGTTAGATCTAGTCCTACATTCTTGCCCCAATTACTGCACAAAACAAATAGCCGGCCCAGCGAGGAAGCAGAGACAATGTTGAACTGGTTTCATACCACACGCATTCATATGTTAATGGGTTAACTGCATACCAGGGATGTTTTATCTGGGCCTACTCTCTGTGGCAGTGGTATCTGTAGGCGACACAGGATCAAGTGGACTGGAAAAGACCTGAATAATTCACCTGTTTAAACAGGTTGCCAGGGACACAGGGGTGGCCTGATAACTTGTTTATTTATTTTTTTATTCTTTATTTTTATCCCTTTTTTCAAGGCAGTTTTCATATATGCAATCCACTGTTTGTAATTACAATAGTCTATTAATCAATTTTTACGTAGATGAGCTTACAGACAAACCCATCAAGTACACTAGAGAAAACAACCTCAACATTCAAAATCAAAACCAAGAAAAGAAATAACAATAATAATGACAAAACAGAAAGAGTAGAGTTAAAAAAACAAAAACAACAAAGCAAACAAAAAAACACACATAACAAAAAAAACAAAATAACAAAGATACTTTGTTTAAAGTAATACTAATACAATAAAGGCCTACATTGGGGTTCACTGTATTTAAATTATGCAGAAGTTACAACTAAAAAAAAGGAAGCCAGAAAAGATTAGAGTTTAACATCAGTTTCTCTCTCTGTGTACATTAAAAGCTGTTTCAAGCTTCTTTTTTTCTCAACTGAAGTGTAACTAATAGAAGATGATGTGCAGACAGAAGGAAGAAAAGGAGCAGGGGGGATGAATGGTGGCTTTAGGGGAACAGTGACTCAGTTAAAAAAGAAGGAGAGAAGTCTACTATATAGAGGCCAGCAGTCACCTGGTGGGAAAAACACCTTGCTGCTCCACAGAGCCACACCTTAGAGGAAAACTAAACATGGCGTTGAGTCATCGACCGAAACTCGGGTCCAAAGAGCGAAACAGACAGCTCATGACCAAAAGCAAATAAGCAAATAAGGAAAAAGAAAGAGGCAGAACTTTAAAAAACATTAAGTCTGAACACATTTTAGTGGTTAAAGCTGAAAAACCTCGCACAGCACACACAGAGAGAGTGAGGAAATCACCTGCTGGATTTTCCTGCTCCTGTCACCGCCCTGACAGGTGCTATATAGTCAGTCAGGTTTAAATGTGTATCTCCTCTTATACATTATTAAAAAGCTCTGAGAAGAAGAAATGAAGGTGCAGCTGCTGCTCACAACCAGCTGGACACTTATTAAGTTTTTATAAGTGGTCGTTTTCTTACCGTGTGGAGTGAGTATGGAGGCAACCAGGCAGAGCAGTCCGAGCATTTTGGAGCAGTCGTGCCAATTTCGGTCGTCATGTCTCGCCATGGTTTTTGGTTTCCCTCTTCCTTCTCTTTATGAAAACAGGCGCGCAGTTAGTCTCTCCGGAATAAAACCTTCAAGCTTCTGTGTGCGTAAAAAGCTCACTAAGGCTAAATAAACTTGTTTGGCTTTCAGGACTAGACGTCCGACAGAGTCCTTCACTGCGCCTTTAAGACTGTAAGGAGTCTTGCGGAAATTAATGAAACAAATCCTTGTGAATGCGTCCTGGTGGCGCACAGGTGAATATTTCCTCCAGCTGGTGCTCTCTGGATGTAATGAAGTGCTGCTGCGCGCTCCTTCTCTCTCTCTCTCTCTCTCGCTCTCTCTCTCTCTCTCTCTCTCTCTCTCTTTTCCTCTCTCTCTCTCTCTACTCCAACAACTAGTTCCTCAGAGCGCCTGGCTGTCCGACTGACTGACTGGGTGATGTCATCAGGCTGAGAGGCGTCACAGCTCTCTGCTGCTGCTGCTCCAAAAAAACAATTAGGACCATGAGGAGGGGGGACTCTGGGAACAACTTGTTGAAAAACGCCAAAAGCATTTTCCCCCTTGGAAAACACATCTAGACAGCATCTAAAGTGCGCAGCAGGTTTTACTTTGTTTTTTTGTTTTTTTATCATGAATGGAAATGATCCAAAAAGAGTCATATCCAGGAAATATCCCTATATGGCGATATTTTCCAAGAGCTCCATTTAGTCTCAATATTGCCACAAAGTAATCTTGCTATATATGCAAACACTTAAATAATCATTAATTAACCAAAAAGAGTAATATCCAGGAATATCCCCATATGGTGATATTTTTCCAAAAGAAGTATCAGCTCCATTTATTATTATATTTATTATTTTTCAATATTGCCTCAAAGTAATCTTAGCTTACTTATTTTTCTTCTTTTTTTTTGGTCCTTTCCTTTTTTTTTTCTTCTTTTTTTTTTGTTTGGTATATGTTTAATTTATGTTGCTATCGGATTTAATTCATTTATATGTATAAATGTAATTGTTTATGAAATTAACTCTGCTTATTTAATGGTGCAGTAATATTGTTATAGGGATGGGTTTGTTTATACATTTTATTTATTGGATTTTGTACAGAATACCAATAAAAAGACTTTGAGCAACAAACACTTAAATAATCACTAATTAAATATAACCAACAGAAAAGTAAAAAAAAGTAAAGTTACAACACAATCTGATGGTGAGGTTCGTGCAAACAGATGATTCGTGCGCCCTCTGCTGTTTATTCCCGCACTCACAGTTGAGATTAGCTCATCCAAACTCCAGCACAGCAGATGCCAAAATCAATAAACATTCATTAATGAACGGCAAAAACACAAATCCAGTGGCAGTCAGCAGAATCAAATCAAGAGGAAACAGCTTCTCGTGTTTCTATTTGCAGACTCTCTTGTTGATGAGATTTTTTTTTTTTTTTCTCCACAAAATAACTTCCAATTCATTTTTTGCCCTATTTTCCTCTGAGGCAGGGTGCATACTAGCATAGCGAAGGCATTATCTGGTTTAGGTCTAATCCCTATACCCAAGTGTTTTACAGCCAATGTAATTACATCTCCATAAGTCCCACAGTTTAAACCGTGATGCTCGGTTCCTTCTGTTCTCTTCCATTTCCCTCTAGTGACACCCTCTTATTTTCATTTTCTGAAGACGCCGATAATAATCAGAGGTCAAACAATGTTCTGCACACCAGAGGAAAAAAAACAAACAAATAAACACTTGAAATATGTTCCTCTTTTGGAGATTTATGCACAGACAGAAGGGGGGTTTCATCTTCTTTTCCACTCCTTGCCCACTGTAAATCCAGAGACTGTGAAAGCATCTGCCATGCAAAGAAAACAGCTGTGGGTTTTTTAAATGCCAACTCTACTTTGCATAGCCATATTTTAATTTGCAGGCCTTGTAGCTGAGTGTTTGAGCACAGTCAGAGAAAGAAAGTGTGCAGGGACCCCCCCTGTACGACTGCCACTAAATCGTATGCATTCATGGTATAGAATAAGGAGCTTTAAAGAAAACGGCCACCAAATGGAGGATTTCATTCCTTTTCCATCCCCTGCTCATCCATTTTTCATACCCATACCAAATCGACCTTCACACCTTCCACTTCCCAGCTACCACCCACTTTACTTATACAGTGCATCGCCTCTTTTTTCACACCCTTTACACCTTTCCTTCGTTTACACTTCCCTCTCCTCTCCCTCCCTCTCTCCCTCTCCCCGTGTCATTCGATTCCCTTTGTCCACTCGTCCTTCACTCCTTGCTGCTATTCATCCTGTCCTCCCATCCTCGTGCTCTCTGGGGGTCTGTGGCAGTGATAATGAAGCGCATAGTTAACAGATATTAGCTCATTGGCAGTGGATTCATTAGACAGAGCCAAGGCTTATGGTGATTATTTACCCATAGAGGAGGGGCCGCAGGATCAGTGTGCTCTGTGTCAGCAGCCACAGGCTTCTTTGAAGTCACACTGTCTCTGTTCCTTTGCAACACTCTCACACTTCTCTTCTCCCTGGGTTTCCTCATTCTGTCTTTGCACCTCTCCCTCCACATGTCTCCTTCCTCGCTGCATTTTTTTTTTCCTCTTTCCCTGTCATTAGACACCCACAATACATATCTGCTCTCTCTCCCTTTCACTATCTCTCCTCACCGCCCCCATTCACCCAATGGTAATTATGGAAAAATCTGTAATAGTGCTCAGAGGAGCTGATAATACCTTTAGCTTAATTAAAGACATTTATGGGATGTAAAGACATGTAGCCTAGGGGTTGCTGTGCACCCACACTAACCCAAACTCTTTATTTCCTGCTTTTTCATCTCCCTCAATCCCTCGCTTTCTGCTATTCTTATCGTTTTCTCCGTTTCATACACACAGTGTGATACACACCAGTACATGCTCATTCCCTTTGTCAAACTGAATGTTAAGGTCAGAAGTTCTGTAACTAATTACCCAGAAGTTCAGCTTGGAAATGTTGTAAAAAAATAAAATAATGTAGGCCTGCATTATGATGTAAGGCTTGTGTGGGGTCATGTTTATACCAGTATATGTGGTTTTATCAGCCTCAAACACACAGACATGATGGCAATAATGACAGTGTTTTTCCTGTTGATTATCCCAGTGTTGGCCACATCCTGTTGGGCTGAAAGATGCGCTGCAAGCTTGTTAACACGTCAGTCAGGGACACCAGTAATATAGCAGGAAAGTGAACAATACTTGGTGTTCTGGAGCGTACTTAGAAAGGTCACAGTGTTGGAGAGACAGCTGGTGCACTGAGAGTGGTTTTTATTTTTTTCTTATCTTTCAATGCGAGATGGAGTCTGGTTTTCTCACCGTTATTCTTGTTTCTTCCTTTGCAGTATATTCCTCTCACTCTGGCATTACAGGTATGAAATACTTTTTAGAAATGTATTGCTAATCTTATCTTGCTGGGAAGGGAGTCTACATTTCCCAGCTAATGTTGCATTTAGAACCTGTTACCTCCGTATTTATTGGCATTTATCTGACCATCTTTAAAGAGTAGGTTCAAGTCTATGTCCTAAAATGACACTCACATGTCCATATATACATTGAAAGAGTTATCGGTTGTTGTAATTGTTCCTCCTGTCCATACTGGCTGCAAAGACTCCCCTTTCCTAAAGGGATTAAAGACAAAAATCCACAGTACTTTTTCTGTGTAAAATGCATTTGAAGCTAAAGTATAATTAGTAGTCTGTGTTATATAAATCAAGTGGTAATCTTCCCAAGATAGTCTTTTTTTTTATTCAAAGTTCTCTTTTTGTTAATATCCATCTGCAGCATCTCAGCAAAGAAATGCTGTCCAGGGACAGAGAACGAGGGAATTTGGTATTAAAAAGACTATAACTTTAGAAGATACCCATTAGATTTGACTGACTGCTGAAGCCCCATATTAACTTCAGCAAAACTCCTGTTCCCCATCACTTATATTGAAATTGCTTTAAGAGGGGATCTCTTTTAGGCCAGTATGGACAGAAGAAACCATTACAAGGGCCAATGACTCTTTCAATGTAGCCTACATATGAGCCTGAACCTATACTTTTAGACAGGATACAAAACAGACATCAGCACTGTAGTAAAAGTAAGAATTTGAAGGCCTTCTGAAGGTTGTGTCTAGAAAGTAACCCACAAACTGAAAACTTTCAAAAACATGTAAAAACTCTCAAGCGACTCGCTGCCAGACGACCTATCCTAACCTTAACTATTCAAGGTCAATGCCTAACCTTAAAGCAGCAGTAGGTAGAATTTGAGCAAATAGCCATGTTGAGATCAGTGGAGAGGAGGCTGGGTCACGGGCGGACATGTGTCTTGGGGTATGGGGTATAACAAATGCACAGTGTAACTGAAGCTGTGGTCGTGCGTTGCGATTGGCTCAATTATGGCGAGTGCAGGCCAGATTTTACTGCGCATGTGTAATACCCCTAAAGATATGACGCGTTGATGACGCGTGACCCAGCCTCCTTTACATAGGCCTTGGATCAGTTGAGGAAAAACTAAGCACCGCCCAACATAAGGAGCAAACTTTCTCATTTTACAGCTAAACAGTACACTACAAGATGCTTCTGAACACATTTGAGGCGAGAAATAGGCATTACAGTAACAGAATATTGATTCGTATTTGATCAGCGCCGCCTAGTTTGACCGTTTGATTGGAGTTCGCGAGTGATTGACAGCTGCTTCTGTTGAATGAACAGCCAATAGGAACGCTCTCTCTGTGAACTGACCTGTGATTGGCCAAAGTCTCTAGATTTCTAGATTTTTTAAAGCCTGAAAAACAGAGCCATGAGGAGTTGCAGAAGTCTAGTTATCTCTTAGAGCACTTGAATTACAATATGCTGAAAGGTTATTATGGAATTTCTGCCAAATGATGCAAAAAATATTCAGTCTACTGCAGTTTATCAATTCAAGGTCAATGCTTATAACCTTAAACATCTCATGAGAGTTTCCCAAATTGTGGGTTACCTTCTCTACACAACCCTTTCTGAAAGACTCATCTGAATAATTCACCTGTTATAATTCTTAACTTTTCCTCCTCTCTCCCTTAGACTGGGAAGATGTTGTGGTGGCTAGAGAAGGCATGCCTACCACCTTGGTCTGCACTGATGCAACAGTGAGGGGGGCTGTGGCCATTAACTGGAAGGTGAAGTCACCCGGTGTGGATCAGTGGAAACTGGTTCTCTCAGCCAACGAAAGGAAAGAGTTCTCTGGTGGTGCCTCGAAGGCATCCACGCGATTGACCGACCCTAACTTTCAAGACACCGGGGTTTTCTCTCTGTTCTTTCTTCCCGGAGTGGAGGACAACGGTCTCTACTCATGCTTGATAAAGCAACAAGAGAGGGAGCTGAAGGAGAAGATTATCCTCTTAGCCATCCTTACAGGTAGAAAAATCCACAAGTTGCATGAGATTTATACACCACCTGCACCCCATATGTCTGTTTCTTAGTTTGTGTAGCACACATATAGTGTAGATCAATATCTTTCTATCATCAATTTAAATATTTAAACAGTTTGTTGTTGTTTTTGATTTGAGGTACGTGTATGTACTTGTTTCTACAATCTTTTAAATTTCTCTGAGGCCTTTTGATAGAAGCTTTTGTGAAATGTTACATAACTAATCATTATTTGCTTGATTGCTGAATTAATGAGAACCTACAAGAAATTACTTTTGCCACACTTCATTTATTCTATTTCTATTTTATGCTACTTAATACTTCAACTCCACTACATTCCAGAGGGAAATATTGTCATCTGCAGTTACTAATTAGTCTGCTGATTAATATTTTACAACCAAATTTCATGACCATCTTATAAAAGATGTAACAGATGCAACAATAAAATGCTGTTTATTTCATTACTGATAAAGATCCACTAATAAATATTTGAATATAACACTCTTAAAGGGGCTATTGTGCATAGTGAGTACTCTTTTGATACTTCTCTGCTTTTACAAAAGTAAAAAATGTAATTGAACTTTGAAATTGTAATGGAATATATTAACAACTTTTACTACAAATCATTTTAATACCTCTCCCACCCCTGATTTCCTGTTTCCTCCCTCATCTCCAGTGACTGTGGTACCCGCTGCACCCATTCCTCAGTCGAGCACCCTTCGGCTGGTTGCCAGTGTTAAGCCTGACGATGTCGTCGCCAAGATCACCTGGGAAGCACCTGGCGGCATTTCCCTGAAGAGCGAGAGAATGCCAAACACAGGCACAGTGGCCAAACTGCCACAGGTCCGGTACAGTGACAACGGGACCTACGTCTGTATGGTTCGTCTGTGGGGAAAAAGCAACAGCACTCTTTTCACCTTCGATGTGGATGTGACTGTTGATGGTGAGAGCGATATGAGAGCGAGAAAAGCAAAAGCATTGAGGAATTGAATGCATTCATTGTAGCTTTTGTTGATGGAGTGAGTGGGCATCAGTGCTAGAAACTCCAGCAGCAGCATTATTTATTTAAGCATCCTGTAGCTACAGTTCTTCAAAGTATTTACTCTTATAGACCAGTTTCAAGATTCTCAAACGTCTACTGTAGATCTTCACTAAAATTCAGCCAGTCCTCATGTGAATATTATAGCTGCTACATTTATGTATTATTCATTATTTGCTTTTTGCCCCCTCCTTCTTGCTTCCCTTCTCTCCACAGCTGACAATGTGGCCCCAGTCGGCAGTATAACATATGGTGAGTGACTTTGTAACACAAGCAGTCTGAAAGTCCTGTGTCAGCAACTTGATAATCAGGCAGAGCAGAATGCAAGAAGTAACTCTCAGCATATAAGAACGTAATCCCTATTGTTGTAGGAATTTTCCCCTATCTCCATTTCCCTACTCTCTTACTATTCTGTTTACTCTCTCTGTCTTCATTCACCCTCATTTTAATTCAGAAGTCCCTGCTTGTATGTCTGCTTTCACTCTTATGTCTTCATACTACTCCATCTTTCTAATTGTCTCATCTATTTTATCATTCTGGTTTCTCTTTTCTTCCCTCCTTCCCTGCAGAGGAAGAGATCTCCACTGCCACTCAGGCTCAGACACCCTTCCCCCTGACCTGTTCTGTTGAGAAGGGGGACTACGTCTGTGTGTACTGGGTACCTCCAGACAGCAAGCACAGTAAAATAACGCAGGTGTACATGTACGACCGCTGGAGGGATTCCACCCTTTTGCCTGAGCGCAACAAGGCACTCACACTCGCCGGGTCACCCTACAACGCAGAGGCCGGGAGCTTCTCCTTTCTGCTCACCCCCAAGTTGACAGATGGCGGCCTCTACGACTGTGTGGTGATCCTCAATGACAACGCCTTCACCCACAGGACCACGCTCAGCGTGCTGAAAGGTACAGATCAGTGTCAAGAGGGGGAGGAAGACAAGGAGGAGGTGAATTAGTAGAAATATAACAAGGGGCGGGGATGGATTTATGAGAAGAGTGGTGTCACTTTTATAATAACCTTGTGTATTTGTCTTGTGTAACCTGCCATTTTGTGAATGCTGCTATGCAAAGCAGCTGTAATGAAAGAGGTAAATAAACAGATGTATGACAAATTACCATCAGGGGCCCCCAGAGCAGCTTTTATGCTCCAAGTTTAGTAAACTCTGATGGGGGCATTGAACATCATTCTTCCAAAAGACCACTGGTTGACTCGGACTCAGGGGGGTTGGTGCCCCTATGTTCGAAAAAGTGCCCTCCAGGGTGGCCTTCCAGTAGAGAAAACGTGATAATGTGCCCTTTAGGGTGCCCTTCCATTAGATAAAACATTATAAAGTGCCCTCTATGGTGCTCTTCCAGTAGAGAAAACATGATAGTGTTTTATCACTTTATGGTGCTCTTCCATTAGAGAAAATGTGATGAAGTGCCCTCTATGGTGCCCTTCCAGTAAATAAAACGTGATAAAGTGCCCTCCAGGGTGCCCTTCTAGTAGAGAAAACGTGATGGAGTGCCCTCTATGGTGCACTTCCAGCAGAGAAAATGTGATAAAGCAGCCTTTAGGGTACCCTTCAGTGGAGAAAACGTGATGCAGTGCCGTATAGGCTGCCCTACATGCTAGAAAACTGTCTGTGCTCTGTTGCCCCACCACATGCAGCTGGTTTTTATTTGCCCCTCAGAAATATTCCCTCATTTGGTATTTGGATCATAAAATATTCCATAGGTGTTTAAGTGGGTTGAGATCTGGTGACTCAACAGCCATAACACATTACTCACAGCAATCATTCAGTGATAAATCTGTTATTTATATGTAGTTTATCTAAAGGAGTACTTTGACATTTAGGGGAATATGATTATTTGCTTTCCTGCAGAGACTTAGATGAGCTGTCAAGCTTTGGAGAGCAGGCAGCAGGGGAAGGACCCAAACGCAGACAAAAGCAGAATGACTGTTGCAGTTAAATGATTTATTAAACAAAAGGCTTACAAACTGAGAGTCCAAGATGCAGTCAGGCACACAGGTAACGGAAAACAAAACTCCATGCAGCAACGACCAACCGAAAAGACAAACTGGCAACGAACAAAGGAGCTGGGCTGCTATAATTAGTGAGAGACTAATGGGGAAGTGGGAACAGGTGAGCAGGAGGTCAGGTGACTGCACGGCTAACGAGGGACAGGTGAAACTAATCAGGCCGGGGCAGACAATCAAAACTGGCGGGAAAACACTCAAAGGCAGGAAGTGAAGTAATCTGAAACGATAGGAGAGGTGAGTAACAAAATAAAACGGATATTAAAAGAGTTTAAAGTTATTCAAAATGTCCACAGTGGAAGGTCTAGTGAAAAGCCGGTTGTCATAGAGAGGGGATGGTGCATATTTTCTGGCAGTCTCTTCTGGAAACAGTTGTGCCAAAACTTTAAAAAAGAAAGCTAGAGAGAGAAGTTCAAGCCCTGGCTCCTGACTCACCTCCGCACAACAGGCTAATCACAAAATTGTCGATTTCTGAAAGTTGCAGAAGTGGTGGGACTCTGCTTCTTTGCTGGTTGCCTGGCAACCTCACCGAGACCATAAGACTATGGGAAGTCGCCGTACCCTCCTGTAACTGCACATAGCTCCCCTTAAAACCACAACTTGTCATTTTTGCATTTCTGGCGGAATCAGGTTGTTAGAGGGGCATGGGTGGAAAAAATAAGGGCAACAGTTTTATGCAGTGGGGCACCAGCTCGCAGAAAGCCATGCAGGGCAGCCTATATGACACTGCATCATGCTTTTTCCACTGGAAAGGCACCCCAGAAAGCACTTCATCCTGTTTTCTCCACTGGAAGGACACCCCAGTGGGCACTTCATAGGGACATCCAAGAGGGCACTTTTGCTGCGTTTCTTTCAAACATGGGGGCACCAAGGGTGGCGGCCCCTGAGTCCACCAGTGCATGTAGACATGAGATTTCATGTCAAATTACTCCTTTAATCTGAACATATTAAAAGACAGTGGCAAAATAAGTGTCAGAGGGTGACACAGTGAATGTAGAGATTCCCTGTATCCAAAAGACCCATGTTTCTAGAAGCATTTGCCCTCATGATGTGTCCTTAAGCAAGATACTGAATTCTTACCAGCTGCCAGTGCATTGTTCTCACAGATCATACACTGTGGAATAAGACACAAAGAAAAACTCCCTAAATGTATTCATTTAAAATGTCCCATTATTAAATGAATACATTTACAATATTGCTCATGAAAAGGAACATTTGTTCGATTCATGAATTTAAAATTGAGCAGAACACCTGTTGCTTTTTACGAGAGAGCCTTGGGGAGGTTTCACCCTTTGCAGAAAAACGCAAAATACATTTGTACCCACACACGCAAAACCCAACACACACACATATACATACAATGCCCTGTCATGGCGGCCTTGGAAGACTTTACTAATCACAATCCCACTGGCATCCATCACAGCCGCCCAGACATGACCAGCCTATCCGTCACTGTCACTGTCACCCTGCTTCACACATCTGCATCCCTCATACACACACACACACACACACACACACACACATACACACACACACATACACATCCGCCCACGCACCAATCATGTGACGCATATATTTTTACCCCACCTCATTATAAGTATCATTATGTATGATTATACCTGCGGCCCTCCCACCAAGGCTGCATGTGGCCCACACTGATCACACTAATCAAGGCTGAAATGTGCATGTTTTTATGCGTGTGTGCGGGGGGGTCTGTGGAGCTTGATTACACCCAGATGGATCCTCATTTCAGTTTGATGAGACACTAAGCATCAGTCACAGTCAACCAATGCATTAGCAGCAAATCACTTTAATGAATATATATTATTTTGACCCCTCTCTGAATTGTTCTTTGTTTTTCATATCACTTTCCCTTTACCCCATTACTCTCTATCTGTCCTTGGCCTTTTCTATATTCACACACTACCCTTTAACTCACTTTCTCATCCTGCCTCGCTCCTCTCTCTTCCCTCCTGCCTGTCTTTTTCACTTACTCATCCTTCCTTCGATTTCTTTTCATTCCCTCTGTAACATTTTCCCTCCCTTATCCTCCTACACTCCTCTCCCCTCCCCCTCGCCGCTGTGCATCACAGCCACAGTTAAAACCAGACAGTCCTCCTCAAAGCTGGAATTGGGGTGCCTGTACTCGGAGAAGTCCCAGGTCAAAAGTGTCACTTGGAAACACCAGAACAAGAGTCGCCGGCTACGCTTGGAAAGCAACGGCCCTGGTAGCATCACCACCGTTCTGCCCTTACCCATCACCTCTGACACAGCCGGGAACTACACCTGCATCTTACAGCTGAAAAATGGGCAGACCGTCTGGGCAACGCAAGCTGTCGCACTGCCCCAAGGTATGGTATAACAATAACCGGTCTGTTTTCTGATTTTTTTATCAACACCATATTATTTTACCAGCACAGGAGTCCTGGCAGACTTCCTGTCAACTCAGTGGAGATAATGAACCGTGAATATGGAAGATTCTCGGATATGTGCTCCATGAAGCGTTGCACGGTGCATTCAAGCCAACCTCAGGTCAAATCATCTGCCAGAAAGCCCACGCTTAACAGACAAAAAAGCTCCTGACAGATACCACATGTTATGCTTCCTTGATGCGGTTAAAAAGGTCACGGGTCAAGACTTCTGTGAAGTTGTGATTTGCAGATAATATCCAGCGGAAATAACTTCAATTTACGTGCCCATTTTTCATAAAAATCCGCCACAGTTTTAATACTCTGCCCCGCCTCTATAAAATATAAAACTTAAAGGCTATCGTTTTTCTCATCACACTCACCCGGCTGATATGCGAATATAAGAAGACAGGACCTTAGGACATCTCTCCCCACAAAAACTAAATTATTCAGGCTTATTGTATTGGTGGCTGTGGGGGAGCACAGGAGGATGTGACAGTTGAATGGATCCCTCAGCAGAGATGAATTCACTTCCCGTACCCCAATACATCACTTGGGGTTGAGGAGCCCAGAGCTCATCATGATGCACGCTGATGGTACGGCTATAAAAGTGATGGAAATGGAGGGAAGAGAGAGAAGGTGATAAAGACAGGGAGAGCAAAAGAGGCAGCAAGATTTCACCTGATTGGAGAGGCTGGATCAGAAATATATATATATATATATATAGTACATATACTAGGGCTGTCAAAGTTAACGCGATAATAACGCGTTAACGCAAATTTGTTTTAACGCCATTAATTTCTTTAACTGATTAACGCAACTTGCAAATTATATATTTACATATGAAACTAGAAAACCAAAGGAATCAAAACCATGTCATACTAGCTTGTCGGGAAGGAGGCTAAATATCGCTCTAAACTTGCGCTAAATTTTGGCGAGGAAAAACTGTCATGGCCTTTTTAAAAGGGGTCCCTTGACCTCTGACCTCAAAATATGTGAATGAAAATGGGTTCTATGGGTACCCACAAGTCTCCCCTTTACCATAGTCAAAGCTGTTGTTGCCTGTTGGGCTTCAGTTTGCCATGTTATGATTTGAGCATATTTTTTTTATGCTAAATGTAGTACCTGTGAGGGTTTCTGGACTATATTTGTCATTGTTTTGTCTCGTTAATTAATTTCCAATAATTAATATATACATGCATTTGCATAAAGCAGCATATTTGTCCACTCCCATGTTGATAAGAGTATTAAATACTTGGCAAATCTTCCTTTAAGGTACATTTTGAACAGATACAAAATTTGCAATTAATTTACTTTTAATCACAATTAATTATGCACAATCATGCAATTAATCGCGATAAAATATTTTAATCGATTGACAGCCCATTTGTCCAGTGTAACATCAGGAATTTAGACTGAGCAGCATGAAAAGTTCACATAATATGTGTAGGATGACCTACATTTACAGTTGAAAAGTGACAAGTTGCACAAACAGTGCAATAGTGCAAGATAGCTCAAAAGTTCTTGGTTAATAATGAATAGTATGACAATAAGCAGTGACAGTTTAAGGTTTATAAATAGTTGTTCTGGGTAGCAAGACGACATCCAGAGATAGTGGGAATTTTACACAGAGTTGGCTCTAAGGACAAACTGAAACAACTTTTTAGTTCACTGGAAATAACCAAATACAGCAAATAATTTATACATATAATTTGGGGATATCTTATATGCTGTAACACAAATCTAAAAGTATAGAAGAAAATACAAATTCTGCATAATAGAATTCCTTTCAGCGGTGGCACAGTTCAGGGAACGCTAAATTGAAGCAATCATTGTGCTCTGCAGCACATAAAATACTTCAAATGTCAGGGATGTTCTGCAATCATTTGCTATCCTGAGTTGGCCCATCATTTGCAAAGCGTTCAAGCAGTTCTTTGGTCTGCGTTCTATCAGCCACCCTCCTCTACAATTGCACTGATATAATTCACCCCCCCCTACCCCATTTGAGATGAAATAGACGAGGTAGGGAGGAAGTGCCAATGGAGGAAAAGGTGTGATCGAGGAAGATGAGAGAAAGGTGGAGAGAGGGACAGAAAGACGAAGCATTAATGCCTCACTTCACTGCACTCAATTACCATAATTCATGCGTTAAAGCTGGCATGGAGAACAGTGCAGGTCATCCTCGGGGTCAGCACTCACCACAGAATTCCATTAGCAACCTCTACACATACTCACCAATCAATTACACCTCACACAGCCCATAAGGATTGATCACGTTGAAGCCGGCTAAAAGCTGTGACACCAGGACTAAGGTGAAGCCCGCAGGCCAATCCTTTAACAAACAAAATTTGACGAGATGTCAGAGGGGACTTTACTTTTGCCAGGGTTCTGTCCGTCAGACAACCTCAAAAGCCACACAGAGACGCTGCATGAATTGTTTAGAAAAGACTGTTTTGGTGGTTCTGAGGTAACTGTCTGTTTATTAGGCTTCTCTTTTGTAATCCAAAGATGTCTGATCGCTTTGTGCTCAAAGAACAGTGTGCATGCAGCGACGCAACACTTGTTCAGGTACACTAAATTACAGCAGTCTCTGTGGAAACGAGTACCTCCCTCCCGCTTTCCGTGTTGCCCCGTGGCTGTGTTTTGCAAGGCTGATGTCATCCTTATTATGCAAACAAACCTGACAAGACTGATAGCATGCGTGAGCTCTTCCAACACAATTTGACTGGTAGTACAGTGAGCAAATGGTTTGCTTATGTAATATTTGTGATAATCAGGCCAGGCCTACGCTTTCTATCCACCTGTTTTACGATGCTGCATTGACAGGGTTGAGCTGAAAGACTGCTATTTACATTGTTTGTCAGTTTGCCTGGAGGCAGTTTGTTGCTGGGGTCAGATGTCAAGAGAGTGTGTGTGGAAAAGCCTCTCCTGACTTCACCTACACTACATGCATAACTACATAAATTTAGATAATGAGATATGGAAAAAAAATAGGATTTGCAAATAGTCAAACTACTCTGCATGGAAGTGGCATTTGCTGAGGTTTTGTGTAATGATCCGACAGCATCTGGTCTCTTTGATTCTGTTGCTTTTCTTCTCCTCAAATTGACAGCGTTTACTGTCCAGACTGAGGGTCTGTCAGATCGATGCCCACTCAGCTGTCGTGCAGACTATTCTGTCTGACAGAGCCTGGATTTCTTCGCCTTCTTCTTCCACTGCAACAATTGTCTGTGACTGACAGCAGTATGATGCAAATGCATGTAACATGTTTGAGGAATCTCAAGAGCAACATGTCTTTAAATCCATAGCTTGAAGTGTTCACGTAAAAAGGAAAAAGGAAAAAGGAAAAAGGTTGCCACCTCTTGACTTGAACAAACAGCAATAACTTCTCTTCATGTCATTCAACCGCACGTGCTCAACAGCTCTACAAGTTTTATATTAGCACTGTTCTTGGAAACATTTCATGGCTTTTTTTTTTTCTCTCTCTCTCACTTTTCTTTCTCTCCTTTAGTCGTGACCACCCCCTCCCTGCACCCTTCTCTCTCTGCTTTATTACTCCTGGTGCCCCTGGTTGCTGCGGCTGTCGGTGTGTTGCTATGGAGACAGAAACACATTTCTGATCGCGGTGAGTCTTCCGGCGTTTTCTTTTTTTTTCTTTTGACAGCTTTCCGTGTTCCGTCCATCTTTGGCCCCTGTCGGCTGCCACTGAGTGATGTGGGCCGTGACATCCTCTGGGGTTGTTGTAATGAATCTGTCCCCCACACCCCCACCCTCCATGTGCATTTGACTGTGAATGTGTGTGTATTGGTCACTATCTCTCTCAGGTATTGAGCAGTCTCTGTCTGTCCACTCGGGTGAAGCAGAGAACATCTATGAGAATCCTGAGGATATCAGACAGGTGATGAATTCGGACATTTTCAATAACTAAATGATGAATTTCCCTCCTCACTCTGCCCTCTTCTCCCCTCTCCCACTCCTCCCCTTTGGCATTTAGCACCCTCTCTCTTCTCCTGTTGTTTCTCTCACCCTCCCCTTTCCTGTCTTCTCTCTATTCTACACTTTTTTTATTTTCTGCTTTCCTCCTCTGTTTCTGTTTTTCCTCTGATTTTCATTATCCCTCCCTCTCTGTCACTTGTTGTTCATTAAACCTATTTTCTCCACTCTCCTCCCTTCCCAGCAGGCTCCTCCCCAGGGCTCAGTCTACATGGTGAGTTATTGTGTCGTCCCCTGCGAACACACACACAAAGGCGTGGTGCACATGTGTGTGTTTGTGAGGAGCTGTGACACACACACACACACACATCCACCAATGCATGCAGACTCTCACTCTCTCTATTGCTTCCTCCGTAAGCTGTCAGCAGATACGTATGTCTTCCCTCACACTTGCAGTCCTCTCCTCCAATCTGTCATCCCTCTCAGATAAACCCATTGCCTATCAACTGTCACCCTTACATTAGTGGTATTAACAAATCAATCTCATTAGGGTACAGAGGAACATAAATCTGGCCTCAGTATCATGAGTCTCTCTCTTTATCATCCTCTTCCCCTTCCCCCTTTTCTTCTTTATGCCAGGATTTGAAGCCAAGAGGAGAGGATGATGTCTATAAGGAACTGGAGCGGTAAGCAAAAAGCCTTGCATCACCTGTGTGTGCTTTTGTATGTTGAACTGTGTGTGTGTGTGTGTTCACGTGCGTGTGTGTTTGCACTGTCACTCATCTGCCCCTCACATTCCTCTCACACTCACCAATCACGCCGGCCTGAACATTACTCTGACACCGTGGCATAATATCACGCCATGCCGTTGACAGGCAGCGCTCCTTCGCCCGTGTGTTGTTGTTGCGTGGGCTGTCTGTGTGTTTGTGTTTAAGGAAGAATAAAAGAGACTGGGGGACGAGAGATTTTTTTTTGTGCGAATTTGTCTTTGTGCTCTGTTTTCAGATACTAACAGTGTCAGAGCTGATCACCTACCCACATCTCATCCTCATCCAGCTGTCACATCCGCTCAGTTCCCAGCTGCAGCAGAAGGCCTTTATAAACAAAAGTAACAACTGAGTGTCAAGAGTTGGGATTTGAAGAAAAACTTCAAGGCTTCAGGGAAATGAAACTCAATTGTTTGAATGATTTTTTTGTATTCTATTTCTCTTTATAAGTACTTTTATTGCTGATTTGCTTTGATGGCTGGCTGCACATAGAGGAAAAGATTTTCACATAAGGCTCTAAAATTTGTCCCAAATGTATGGAAGTTAAAGCGACTGTTTGTAAGAATCAGAAATGCTTGTTAACAGCGACACCTGTGGCCGTTAAGTCAACGAAAGTCAGCGTCGGGCTCGCGCCTGTGCTCGCTCTACAGACAAAACAGTGAGGCGACACACGTCAGCTAAAACCAAAATATCACTCTATATTTCACCTGCTTGGCAGTAATAATATTATAATAATAATAATAATAATAATAATAATAATAATATTAGATTTATATAGCGCTTTATAATATTCTCAAAGACGCTTTAACATAGTCGGGGGGGAAAACGGTGTGAGACAGACAGACAGGTAATGTTAGCTGACCAGACGGAGGTCTCTCCATGAATCACTGCTGATCCTAGTGTTGGCTTTTCCTGCTTCAGCCTCCCGACCGCTCCCGGAGGGAGACACCGGCACCCGGTCGGAGACAATAACGTTTCTCGCTGCGGAGCTCCGTCACTTCACAAGACACGGGAAACCTCTGTTGGTCTGGAGGAGCTGCAGCATTTATTTCTGCACAAACGTCCACTGCACATTCACTAGATATTCTCAGAGTTACGAAGTCTTCTGCAGTGTGTAGTGTGTGCGCATGCACATGAGGTGGAGCGAGCTGAGTGAAGGCAAGCAGGCAGAGGAGCAGAGTACAGCAGAGACTCCGGTCCTGGAGACCAAAGCTAAGGTCTCCCCCGCGTCCTGCGACCGTGGCCAACACTGTTTTGCAAGACGGGCTTCACTAGATATAACTTTGCGGTTTTGGTGCTTCCAAGTAGTTTGTGTTGGAGTCTGATGGTACATGTCCACAGGGGCGTTTTCCATTCCCGCTTCCCCTCATTGGATGCTTGGTGGGCTGTCGCTACACACAGGCTCTCCCCACCTGATTGGACGAACGCTTTCCCGCCGTTGGCTGCTGCTCCCAGCTTTCAAACCGAAACCAGTATGGAGGCTCGTCTGGAAACTTTTTACTCTTATTTCACGAAAATAGTTCACCGAAATGTGTTTCTGAAAACATTTGAGGCGAGAAATAAGCCACGCAGTTGCTAAATCTGTCATTATTTTGGATCGACCACGTTTATTTTAAAAGATTCTCGGGAGTTTTCGAGATGCGGCGAGTCGCGTCGGACGCCCCTGATCTGCATAAAGTAGACTAGACCTCAACTTTATGCAAATGAGGAGCGGGCGTCGTCACGCTCCGTTTCTCGAAACGCGACGCCACACTACCAGAATGCATTGCGCGGCTGCTTACATAGACAAAAAATGGGGAGCGTGGAAAGCACAGAGGCTGTGGACACGTTCCATAAGTCTGAACAGCGTAGCCACATGCAAGCACGCATGGGACACCAACCCGGGTGATTTATACGTGTAAAAAGTTACAAACAGTCCCTTTAAAGGGACTGTTTGTAACTTTCAGAAATGCTTGTTAACAGCGACACCTGTGGCCGTGAAATCAGCGAAAGTCAGCGTCGGGCTTGCGCTTGCTCGCTCTAAATAGACATGAACAAGCATCGCTCAAAACAGTGAGGCGACACACGTCAGCTAAAACCACAATATCACTCTATATTTCAGCTGCTTGGCAGTAATGTTAGCTGACCAGACGAAGGTCTCTCCATGAACATGATTTAGATCTGATCCTAGTGTTGGCTTTTACTGCCTAAGTGCAGGCTGAAGCAGCGGGGCTCTGCAGCGTGTCTCCTTGCTCTCTCCGCCCGCAGCCGGAGAGAGCAGAGGAGACATCGGCACCCGGTCGGTAACGAGAAGACAACGTAACTCTCTGAAGAGCTCCGTCACTTCACAAGACACAGGAAAGCTCTGTTGGTCTGGAGGAGCTGCAGCATTTATTTCTGCACAAACGTCCCCTGTGCATTCACTAGATATTCTCAGAGCTAAACTAACTCTTCTGCAGTGTGTAGTGAGCGCGCGTTCACGTCTAGAGGTGGAGCAAGACAGCGAGGACGCGCGCGTTGTCTGAGTGAAGGAGAGCAGGCAGCGGAGACGAGGCTCCGGCCACACGCGAGCGCGCATATGCGAACGCGCATGTGTGCCGACCCGCTACATTTATACGCTTAAAAAGTTACAAACAGTCCCTTTAATGTTATATTGTCTCTTATTTTACTCAACCATTTTGTAGCTTTTGTCTTTTAGTTCTATGAATATCTGTATTTAAGTATATACATTTCTAAATAAACATCTGTATTGTTGCTTGTCTTCATTACTTTTCCAACAAATTACTAAGCGCTTTTCGCCTTTTGAGCTTTTGCGCCTTATGTCCAGTGCGGGCTTCCGTCGTCCTCCTGGTGGAAGAATGGCCGGCTGGATGTGGCTCCGCTGTATGTTAGGGCCTCATTTGCAACGAATTCACCGTTCAACGGAGCAGTCTCGACCTGAAAGCAGGGCCGGGAGGAGGGTAGGGATACCTATCATGTTCTGCATCTGTTTGACGACAGCCGACTGCGAGAACTGAGCGGTATTTAACGTCTGTAGCATTGATGTAGCTCCGGCGGCGTCCCGGAAGTGTCCGGTGTTTGTTGTTGAAACCGTCTCTGTCGCTGTGAGGCTCAGCCGGGAGGACAAATGAATGAAATGACAGCAAACACATCAATATGTCTGTTCATGTTCAGTTCATTTCTGTTTCACAGTCACAGTAAACAGCTGGTCTATCTGAAGCTACATAAACTGCTCTCCTCCATGACATTAACCTGGCGATGCTAACGCTAAGAGGAGAGGAAACTGCGGAAAAGGAAAGGGAGGACAAACGATACAAAAGAAAACTAATAATAAGAATAAACATGTTTATATTTACTTTTAACAGAGCCACTGTAAAGACTGTGTAGCTTGAACATCCATCACCATGGCTACAGTTAGAGCTACTGACACTCTGCCTTTTATTCACTCTACTTCATGTTTTTATTTATTTTGTTTATTCTTATAATTTATCCTTTGATATTGCAATATATATATATATATATATATATATATATATATATATATCGGTCTGCAGGACAGATAATAATGCACACAGTGCACTTTCATAGACTAAGCTATTGGAGTTATCCTGCACTATACCCACTTTTAACAGTCTCTTCTGCACTATATTCATTTTAACAGTTTTCTTCTTCATCTCCTTGTATTTTTATATCTGGTATATTTTTTTGTACTTTGAACTACTAACTTTTTTACTGCCTTTTTACAGTTGCACTTTGGAACTGTGATGCTGGAAACTTGAATTTCCCTCGGGATCAATAAAGTTACTATCTATATCTATATATCTATCTATATTGTTATTAATTGTTTTTTATTTGTTTGTTTGTTTTATTGACACAACAAACGTTAATTACTTATTTATTGTTTTCTTCCATTTAAATTTTTTTAAATAACTATATATTGTAATTTGCTTAATGAATTGTGTATATATATATATATATATATATGTGTTTTTATTTTGTTCTTTTTTTAAATATCTATATTGTAATTTGCTTAATGAATTGTGTATATATATATATATATATATATATATATATATATATATATATATATATATATGTGTGTTTTTATTTTGTTCTTTTTTTATTTTGCATTTATTATTGAATAGACGCTTTGGCAATATTGTTCACCTGACAGGCATGCCGATAAAGAAAGTTGAATTGAATTGAAATAGATAGATAGATAGATAGATAGATAGATAGATTTATCCTTTGATATTGCAATATATTATTAATTGTTTTTTATTTGTTTGTTTTATTTATTGACACAACAAACATTAATTACTTCTTTATTTTTTCTTCCATTTACATGCATGTTCTTTTTAAATATCTATATATTGTAATTTGCTTAATGAATTGTATATACGTATGTGTATATATATGTTTTTGTTTTTTAATTTTATTTATACTAATACTAATACTAATACTAATACTTTTACTTAAATAGAATGTCAGAATACATACTTCTACTACTATCTACTATTGTAGAAATAGTAGTAGTAATAGTAGTAGAAAGAGCAGACCGATCGTCAACAATATTCATAACAATAATAGCCTATGTAGTATTAGTAGCACTTGTGGCAGTAACAGTAAAAAATATAAATGCTAATTGTTGTTATAGCAGTTACAGGAACAGTAAACGTATAGTTGTTTTTGAAGTAGTCGTAATGAAAGTTATAACAGCAACAGGACCTGTGGTTGCAGTGACTGTTATCATCATATCAATACTATAATCACTTATTGTTATTGGTTTACATGGGATCTACAGCATGACGGGTTAACACTTACACACAAACACAGTCACATTCTGACGCGTGTGGTGAGAATGACCCGTCATACCAACTCTAGCATCTTCCGCTCAGAGTATCATTCTGTTTCAGAGTGAATTCAACTTGCCCTTGACTACACATATATATTATTTTTATTTATTATTGAATTGACGCTTTGGCAATATTGTTCACCTGACAGTCATGCCAATAAAGCAAATTGAATTGAATTGAATTGAATTGATTCTCTCTCTCACAGCCGGGATGGAACTACCAACCCAGGACTCTGGAGAAACACACCGACAGCATCCTCGGTTGGGTCAGTATGGTTATATGGTTGATAACACACTGTATGGAAAGGATATAAGAAGTTCTGTCAAGTAAAGTTAGTGTTTTCTCCCTCCAGGCTTCAGCTCTGTGGTCTCTGTCCTACTACAGTTCTCCTCTTCTCCTTTGTTATCTGTACAGGAAAGGTAGGTTGTATGAATTATGTTTGGTGGGAAAACACAGGGAAACTTATTTCATCTTCATTATATACAGCAGTTATGACCAGAGCTGGAATTATTTTAAATATTAGTTGATTAGTTATCGGTTTGTTTTTTTAAACTACTTTTATTGTTTTTGATTCATATTCTTAATCGGACCAGTAAGACTTGCTTTGCTACTTGACACTGTGTCTCGTTGCCCCATGTCTTTAAAGTTATTATTTAACTGAATAAATGAATGAGCAAAAATGTTGATAACTTATCAAGGAATAACAGCAAACAATCTCTGGTTTCAGCATGTCCAATGTGAGGATTTTCTACCTGTCTTTAATTTTTATTTTTGTAAATTGAATATGGGTTGGACAAAACAAGACATTTGAAGATGTCAGCTTGGGCTCAGAGAAACTGATGGACATTTTTCACTATTTTCTGATGCTTAACAGACCAAATTGTAGCATTAGTTGTGACGTATAATCAAGCATCCAAAGGTTCCTCTAAAACAAAGGCTCACTACCAGAATGCTCACACCAACCAAGACATGAACTGTAGCGCTTATGTTCCAAAAGTTAACAGGCCAAGTGACCAACTTACAGACACCAACACAACAAATGACAGTTCCCGACTTCTCTCCTGTAACCATCTACCATATGAACCATTATAACCTCCTGCAATCTGTGCAGCAGCCGGCTTCAAGTTCTCAGATGAAGCATCTTCAGTGTGACTGGGTCCAGAACTACCCAAAAACATTGAGGGCACTAGCGCGACAGTTTTGTTGTAAAGCTGAAGCCAAACAGTCTGCAAGACATGTGCCGCTAGCAGGAAAACATCAAACCAGAAACTATTGTTTCCCTCACTAGAGCCAGGCACATCAAAAGCTTCCAGCTACGGACCAAATGACTGCAACTTAAGTTTGACTATAACGGAGCTCCCGAAAGTTCCTCCATAGAAGCTATAACTGAGAGAAAACAAACTTTAACTGCCCGAATACGCACACAACCCAAAACCGATGCGTAAATAATGAAATCACTGTGACACTAACAGCCAGAGCTCAAACAGCCCATACACAGCCAAAATACCACCACAGCGTATGGTGGGTACCTACGCACTGTAGCCTGATAGCCCAGTAAAGCAGCAGTAAACCATAAGCTGGCGACCCAACTGCAATTTCGGATGTTCCCCTGAGACAACCGATCTAACCACTTTCATTACCACACTATCAAAACCCCCCAACGAACACCAAAGGGAATCCACTCTTAAGCTTAAAAGGGACAGAACGGCAAATCA
The DNA here is from genome assembly GCF_043250625.1 of Sebastes fasciatus. Taxonomy (NCBI): domain Eukaryota; kingdom Metazoa; phylum Chordata; class Actinopteri; order Perciformes; family Sebastidae; genus Sebastes; species Sebastes fasciatus. The sequence goes on from NC_133806.1 coordinate 13,850,062, forward strand.
CCACAACCGTGAACAGTACCAACACAACTCTGTGCCACAAAATCATCAGCATGCACAGCTTGACGAAAAACAAACACACCGAACAAATCAGCAGTTTGTTATCCAGTACAGCTGCTTACATTCACCCAAAAACAGAAAAACAGCCTACTTGCCACACACCATGTCTCCCAAACAACCAGATTGCACCCCTCATTGCCGGGGTGAGTGCAGTGTTGCAGGTTACCAAGAAACCAAACGACCATGTGGGAGCTGAGAGAGTAGGAGGCAGCTTGAACTGGCCAGGAAAAAACACAAACAGGCCAAGCCAAGCAGACACAAAGAAGGGGTCGTCACAATATATATATATATGTATACTGTATATCAGAAAATATACAGATTAGTGTCATGATAATCATTTCTACCTCGTCGCCCAGTCCTACTTGTATGTAAACAATCCCAGCTTTGGGAAATTGTATTTTTTTTCCCTCATGTCTCGTCTCTTTTATACTATCCTTGGAGTTTATATTAAAATGTGAGCTTGATAGGTTTCAGTAGAAGTCTTTCTCAGTCAGAAGGCTTGGCAGTGACAAATGTCAAAATATGTATTTTTTTTTTCTGGATGACATTTCTTCTTCTATTAAGCAAGAAAAACTGCCACTGGGGCGATGTACTCTGTTCTCCTACAAGTGGGATTAATATAAAGTTAATCAACTGAATCATCCAGGAAGACGGTGCCGCAATAGAAATTAATTGCTTGAGGTTGTGTGCTACTCTGTAGTGTATAATTGAGTTTCTGATATTGATTTATGCATATGGTTGTAGGGTAGTTGTCAGACTGTGAATCTTGGTATCGGTGCCCGTTAATGAGGCTTGGGTCTAGCAAGGAAAGAGGGGGAGTGGGTAAGTTTATGTGGATGTCTGTGTCACTGTTGCTTTGTGTATTTTTAGGTTACATCTGCAGCAGTAAGCTGGTTCCAGTGAGTCAGTACCTGGGAACAGTGCTGGTGTGTCTTCTAGGAGTGGCCTGTCTTCGAGGTGAGGCTGCAGATTTCAACTGACTGGCAGGCGATGACTAATTAAATTCATTCATCTTTTAGATATCACATCATATGCTGTATATGCCGCATGCCAATACGATTTCATTAACTTTGAGACCATTGCACAAGGTCTACACCCACAAAGCATACTAAACGCACCCTTGAGGCTTTGCAGCAAAGTGTTGTTTGTGTTTCATGTGTACTACTGAGCCTATATGTCTCCCTGTTTTTGCTTTCTTCCTGCGTCCCTTCCTCCCTTCCTTTCCTCCCCAAGGGTGGGGGAGATGGAAAAACTCAGAGTATCTTCAGTTTATCTCCATACTTGAAGATGTCAAGAAGGATCATACACCAACAACCAAGGTGATGACAACTTGATACAAGTACTGTTCATCAAGATGTTTTGGGGAATAAAGGGGATGAAATAATAATTACTCCTGTGTTTGTAAGTAATCAAATTAATACATCAGAATTTAACTGAAGAGAAAACTTTTTTATTACCGCTTTCCATGCAGAACAAACTGAGGTGCTATGACTTTGACTTCTCGTACTGGCCTTCGGATTTCAGCTGGACGGAAGTCAGCAATCCGTAAGTTTTTGCTCCCCTATTTTATTGCCATTTTTTTTAAATGACCATGTGTTTGCTGCAATTCTATTTCCCATCAGGGTCAGTTCATTGTGAATACATACACTCAAAGCACTGAATGCCAAATACTTTGTGGCTCACCTGTTTCATTGTAAGCCTTTGACTCTGTTTAACAGAAAACTATCCAAGGCTGGTGTTTCTCTGCTAAAGCCAGAGCCCAAATTAAGAGGAGCAGCAGACAGTGTCCTCAACTCTGTGCGCACTCTACCATGCCACATCATCAGGTAAATGCAGTATATGCAGCACCATCCATAAATGAAGGCTCTGCTTGAGTCCAGGACACTTGAGTCCACACTAAAGGGGATAGATGCAGTCTGCTTTATAGCAGGTTTGCTCTCTTATTTCACCCCTATTCAGTCACTTATGAATATAAAGCATTTGTCCAATGTTGCTACAGTGTCATCACGTCTATTTCCATCCTCTCCAGTTTCCTTATTGCCCACTCATTTGGGAGGAGGATGCTGTACCCTGGCTCTGTAGGGTTACTGCAGAAAGCCATGAGGCCCATGCTACAGCAAGGCCAGGCTAGGTTAATAGAAGAGGTAAGAAAAAAAATACAGACACTCCCTCTCTAACAGTCTATACTCAACTTCAATAAATACCGATCATCATTCTCTGTCGATATGCTTTCATTTTGTCACAGTTTGACGGCCAAAGGAACAAACTTGTGGCCTGCGACGGCAACGAGATCGACACAATGTTTGTGGATCGAAGGAGAGACGGCGGGCAGATTGGCCAGACCCTGGTTAGTGTCTGCGATGACTGGTTGTTGTTGTTGTTGTGCCATGTTACCCCTTTTCCAGGGTAGAAACAAAACTTGTGTCACATCAGTCACATTACGAGCGGGCGGGTTTTAAATGTATGAATTCTGCCACAGGTCATCTGCTGCGAGGGGAACGCAGGCTTCTATGAGGTGGGCTGCATGAACACGCCACTGGAGGGTGAGGAATCCGCTAGTTTATAATGCTAAAGCACAGAATTTCTATTAGTGTGAACTTTGTTGCATTTCAATTATACTTGTAGCTAAATCTTGTGTTTTGATGTGCACTGCAGGTGGCTACTCTGTGCTGGGCTGGAACCACCCTGGCTTTGGAGGCAGTACTGTAAGCAGTGTTTTCAGTACTACATCCTTAAACTAGCATTAGCTATGCCTGCGCTTCACATAGTTCTAACAAACAACACAGTGGAAAACGGCATGTTGAAATTCTGGTTTCAGTTTGACAGTATTGCATAAGAGGCTAAGTACACTCCCAAGGCCGATATTATCAGTGGAGTGAAACAAAACGTTGTAAATCTGTCAACTCTTTGGGAGTGCGTGGTTTTGTAGGTGGGTAAAGTGTTACTATTTTGTTTAATAATGCATGGGTATTGCTTTTTTACTTGTATCTTTCTGCCAGGGAGTACCATTCCCCCAGAATGAGGCCAACGCCATGGATGTAGTGATCCAGTATGCGATGCACAAACTGGGCTTCCAGCTCACTGACATTGTCGTGTATGCTTGGTCCATAGGAGGATTCACAGGTACAGAAAAGAACAATGCATGATGGGCACTATGCTATAAACATGTTTAGTCCTTCCTTCCTGGTTCTGCTTATCCTACTCACCTTTTTATCCCTCTATTTCCTTTCTTAGCCAGTTGGGCAGTGATGTCATACCCAGAGATCCAATCAGTGGTGTTGGATGCCTCCTTCGATGACCTCCTGCCTCTGGCCCTCAAGGTCATGCCCGACAGCTGGAGTGAGTCCCAGGGGTTAAAGGTCATATACTCTTATTTGCTTGTTTGTTTTAGTTAGTAACTAAAACCTGTTTGTTCTCTCTCAGGGCCGTTGGTGCAACACACAGTGAGGCAGTACATGAACCTCAACAACGCTGAGCAGCTTCTCAAGTGAGTGGGTCTATTTATAGTGACACTAATCATTAAAGTCAAAGTCTGCATCATTGAACGTTACGCAACATATTGGAGTGTAATTGTGAAACTAACCTTTAGCTCACGGCGATGTGGCTGATGATAAACACAGTTCCTTATCTTTACTGCAGATATCAGGGACCAGTCCTGCTGATCAGGAGAACCAGAGATGAGATCATCACCACAACGTGAGTCCTCACAGTCCATCTTAACATATCTCAGTCTCAGTGTAGTATAGTACAGCCGGTTTGCCTTCCATTGGGTTTACATATGCATAATGTCAGCAGGAAATTGGTTGAAATAAGATGTTTAATTCATGGTTCATTTCAAATTTGATCAAAACTTAGGAATTGTTTTGCACCTGATGTCGTACTGAGACAAATAAGATTCTCAAAAATGTAAAAAAAATACTTCAACCACTGGGGCACTACTGCTGTTTTTGTTAAACACCAAAAGATATATTGTTCAAAAATGAGTGACAGTATTGGTTAGAATATCTAGTTACACCCACTAGTATGTAATGAGTAACATTATGCCAAGTACTTAAAGGTGCTCTATACGATATCCAGGGCATTAATAGAAGAGTAATGTCTACCTGAACAGAGAGTGAAGTCGCTGTCCCTCTGTGTGTATTGTAATCCAAGTTTCTCCTTGCTTTGCTGACATCACTGGGTTGGTCGCGCGTGCTTTTAGTGCATGTGAGTGTGCCCCATTGGCTAGCTCACGGCCACTGCTCTCATACGGCGGTTACAGCTGATAACGTCGTCCTGACCAACAGCGTTGTCGCTGAAGCGTAGCACCCACCCTCCGGTTCCCCCCCCAGGCTAACACTGTTAGCTGTCAGCAGTGTTGCCGTTGTTTTCAATGTTAGCACTATTAGCACTGTTAGCTACGAGACACTGGCTCAGCTGTCACCATGTTGAGAGCTGTGGGGAGGCAATAAAAATGCTCCTTTTAAAAATATAATCTTTTGAAATAATTTACAAGAAAATGTATTTTATTATTGTTGTTGGGCATTTCCTGCCAAATTAGAGTATATTACATTATTAGCTTTAAAGTATGACATTATTTGATCGGCTGGGAAGGTGGAAGTCATCAAGTTGTTGCATAATTGTGCACATCACTGTTCTATATATATACAGTAGTTGCATGTCAAATGGCATGTCATTTTCTGTATAACATTATAGCGTTATCCCTTACATCATAGTTGTATAATTAAAGCATTGTAAACACAATCACACCAGAAAACTCCCCAGCACTTGAATCATCTCCCATTTACAACACAATTATTGTCAGTACGGTGAGGGTCAAGTGCCTTGCTAGTTGATGCAGAGGTAGGAGGAAGCATTCACTTGCCTACTCAGTGACCTGGTCACAAGACCACTGACACTAATCTTAATATCACACTGTATATTACAGAGGTCCAGAGGACGTCATGTCTAACAGGGGCAACGACCTCCTGCTCAAACTGCTACAATTCAGGTCGGTATTCTCATTGCTAGATACGATCAATGTATTTGGACTTGAGTGACACACATACACACATATATATTTATATATATTTATATATATATATAAGTGTTGATGTCATTTCCCTGCCTAGGTATCCAAAAATAATGACAGATGAAGGAGTCAGAGTTGTCCGACATTGGCTGGGAACCTCCAATCCCTTAGAAGAAGGTATGTGTTACCACCATTTAGAATGAATTCATTTAACATATTGTATTAAACTGAAGAAAAAAAAATGTATATGTCTACATTTAGGATTTGAACGCTTGTGTAGTAAGTTGGTTATTTCTCTGCAGCATCCGTGTACAGCGGCTATGAGGTGGATGATGACTGGTGTGTGTCTGTGCTGCAGTCCTATCAGGCAGACAGAGATGTTTTGTTTCCATGGAGTGTCGGTAAGCCCCTGGGTCCTTTCACATTTACAAAGCAACAAAAAAAGGTTGCAGAGTACTATCCTCATACATACATGCTTGTTTCACCTCACACTCTGTTATGTATCCATGTTACCAGGTGAGGATATGACTCTGGAGGGGAGGCGGCAGCTGGCTCTCTTCTTGGTAAGGAAATAATCTTTTGTTATTCATGCACTCGATCTCGGTGTGTACGCTTGTTTCCTCTGTCTGATATAAAGGGCAGCCACCTGTTGTCTTTATCACACCGCTCCAAGTCAGGATACAAAGTCTAATTTCCTTTTCTCCAATAAAGCCTCATTTTCCTCTTTAAGGTCCCCCTCTTCTCTCGCACTCCAACAAAACCCACAGCTATTCAGACATCATTACCACTGAGGAACACTATTCTGGTCGCCATAGTAACCAGCTCACCTGTGCTCTCAGGTTGACTGGTGTAATATATTTCACCGCGCTCAGCTTATTGAAGTCATTTAACATCAAACAAGAGCAGTGCCATCAATTACATCTAATGCTATGCTTTTCCTCCCTCAGTAATTCCCTCTGAATTGGGCTTTATTCACCTCCCTGTGTAAATCCTTAAGAGATGGGAGAGATTTGTAAGGCACTGAGCCACAAAGACTGAACCTAATATAATCAAGTTCTACACTTTTTTTGTTGTTGTTCATTGCCCTCCCACACCCCTTTTTCTCAATTCCTCCCCCATCCCCGCTGCCTTTTCTCTCTCTCTCTCTCTCTCCCAGGCGCGGAAGTACATGCGCAACTTTGAAACAACACACTGCACTCCTCTCCCCGCCTCTGAGTTCCACTCACCCTGGAGACTGTAGAGAAAGATGGATGGATGGATGAGAGGAAACAAGCAGCAGAGGGTTTGGACGGCCTGTGGTCAAGAGCGTGTCGCTGGCATGGTGTGAATGTATTACTGTGATTTTGTTCCAGATTTTCTCCAAGATAGGTTCGTTGTCACATATAGTGTTACTGTGGTGGCATCTGGAAAGAGCTGGTCTACTACTACTAAACCCCCCCATCAACCCGTAGCCACAAACCTGTTCAATATAATATGGGACATGATTTCTGTTGAGGTTAGTTTTTATTCATACTGTTCAGTGTTAGTCTCCTAAAGGAAAAAAAAAAAGATGCATTTTATGTACACGCACAAGCCATCTCTCTCCCTCCATTGTTCCCTCTTTGGCTGTATTTGTGAAGAAGCAATTATAAGTAAGCTACAATTTAAATAATATAATCTTAATAGTAGAGGAGTTTTAATCTTTAAAATGCAGCCAAAGTGTTAAAGCTTTTCAGGTTTGTTTCTTTTCTGTGGACACTATCTTTACGAACAAAGCTGTATCGTTAAATGATTAAATGCTCTTACATGTTCTGTTAAATATGCTGAATAAAATGTTTGACATAAGGGACTGAATTCATTTGCTCATTACTTCAACAAGTGTAAAACAAATTGCACAGATATAGAAGAGACTTAGATTAATAGATTGCCTCAGAACAATACACATCTGAAAACCATAGTCTGTCACAAGAGCTTTATTGAATTCCCTTCATACTACAATCGACTTGGAAAACGAATATGAAAATTAATACACCGACATGAAAGATGTGGAAATAAACCCTGATTTACATAGTGCTGTGATTTTTCACATCATTTTCCTGAAGTTGTCCATGGCTTCTTTTACTTTTTCAAGTTCAGTTTGGCTCTGCCGTAGCTGTGGAGAAAAGGAAGTCATTATTTACATGTCTTAACACCCCGAGAAACCCTGCGAGTCAATTTCTTTTTCTCACCTTCTCAGCATCCTGCTCCTGCACCTTCACTGGCACCTTCTCCTTGTAGTCACTATTTTCCATCTTCTCTCTCAGCTTCTCCATCTGTTTCTCCAAATCACCTTTCTTTGTCACCAGCTTGGCCACTTCCTTCTCCACATCAATGATTCCCTGGAGGAGTTAAAGGTGAAGAGAAGATGAGGGCTACAGTTAGAAATAATGATCTTGTTGTTTCAGGTCACTAAAGGAGGTGAAACCGATGAAACGCTAAACTCAAATTCAAGAGGAGACCGAGTTTAAATAGTATTCTCAGCATGATTATCAACTAGGTGAGGTGCATTCGTGCTCTTAGACTATTCAGGTAGTCGTGTGACTTGTCAAAACAGAACCAATGAATTGATCTTTAAAGTGGAGATGAAATGAAAAATGCTTTTTTAACCCTTTTATGTACCTATAATACCAATATTGTGCACAATATATGCAAAACAAATTACAAAAAAATCAAGTTCTTTGTATTTTCTTATCAAAATCCAATCATCATTTTAGCGACAAGCGAGGTTGTGTGCGCTGTAGTTTCTAATCGCGCCACATTTTAAGCCCGCCCGCTTTTAAGCAGTCCAATCAAATACGAAGGATTTGATTTAAATCCATTTTGTAACTGTACACCGCTCACATATTCTGTTTCACTGGGGAATACTGACAGTACAGAAGCTAAAGATGCTCTAACATTTGTTTCACTGGGACTTTAAGAACAAATAGTATAAGGTAAACAACATCATGCATCAACACAAGGTTTCGTTTTAAGGAAGTTAAAACGAAACCAGACCTAATATATTTTACACGTCAGGTCTCGGGTAGAGTGATGGGAGGAACCAAATAAAATTGAGCAGATTGCCCGCCTCACCTTGAGCATAAGGTTGACAGTACATCTGTCAGAGGCGATGGCCACAGCACAGCCTCCTGGGACAGGCTCGTTGGCTGTCAGAGGGATGACGGCCTGAGAATAAGACAAGGTCTGAATCTGCAGACTGTACTTCTGCACCAGGGACACAGTCGCAGGGTCTGTGCACTGGAGGTAGCCTGGGGGGGAAATGGGCAAAATGAAGATTAGACATCATTAACAGATAACTTGGTGACAAGATATATTCAGGATTTAATACAAGCTACGGTTGAAACAATTAGTGTGAACAGAAACAGATCCTTGTTTATGCACAACCACAGGTCATTATGTAAAAGTAGCAACGCCACAATGTAAAAATACACCATTAGCAATAAAAGTCCTGCATTCAAATCATAATAAAGTAAATATACAGGTGAGAGAACAAAACGGAGATCATAGAGATTTTAACTTTAAAGTCTCAAAAGTAAAAGTACACATTATGCAGAAAAAATATAGCATTTATGTTATGTTACCAGTTGTTATTATAACTGATGCAATAA